>NC_136381.1:3122748-3722748 GCF_965140285.1 Lepidochelys kempii | reverse complement strand
CCCGTTGTCCTTGGACTGGCCGCTACCACCACCAAACTAATACTGGTTACTGGGGAAGAGCTGTTTGGACGCGTCCTTCCCCCCAAAATACTTCCCAAAACCTTGCACCCCACTTCCTGGACAAGGTTTGGTAAAAAGCCTCACCAATTTGCCTAGGTGACTACAGACCCAGACCCTTGGATCTTAAGAACAATGAACAATCCTCCCAACACTTGCACCCCCCATTTCCTGGGAAATGTTGGATAAAAAGCCTCACCAATTTGCATAGGTGACCACAGACCCAAACCCTTGGATCTGAGAACAATGAAAAAGCATTCAGTTTTCTTACAAGACGACTTTTAATAAAAAATAGAAGTAAATAGAAATAAAGAAATCCCCCCTGTAAAACCAGGATGGTAGATATCTTACAGGGTAATTAGATTAAAAAAACATAGAGAACCCCTCTAGGCAAAACCTTAAGTTACAAAAAAGATACACAGACAGAAATAGTTATTCTATTCAGCACAATTCTTTTCTCAGCCATTTAAAGAAATCATAATCTAACACATACCTAGCTAGATTACTTACTAAAAGTTCTAAGACTCCATTCCTGGTCTATCCCCGGTAAAGACCAGCATATAGACAGATACAGACCCTTTGTTTCTCTCCCTCCTCCCAGCTTTTGAAAGTATCTTGTCTCCTCATTGGTCATTTTGATCAGGTGCCAGCGAGGTTACCTTTAGCTTCTTAACCCTTTACAGGTGAGAGGAGCTTTCCCCTGGCCAGGAGGGATTTCAAAGGGGTTTACCCTTCCCTTTATATTTATGACAAAAGCATTCAATATATTCTAAAACGTATGACCATGAAAAATAGATTAGGAATAATACTACTGGCAATCTGGCTTGAAAGGTTACCCTGTGGCATGTTGTATAATATATAGGTATACTCTGTGTGTGTGTGTGTGTGTGTGTAAAAACACACTTGCACATTCTAAAAGCTCCAGAAATACCTACAATTATCTTCTTGCACTGGTGTTTTGTTACACCTTTCCATTTTCCGTGTTATGTTGTATCGGTTCAGAATCTGATTTTACAATACTGTCTTCTGACAAGTATGTGTGTTTATCACAGCTCAGAGAGAGGCTATTGACAGCTATTTTATTCATTTTCTTTATAATTAAAAAAATCAACGCTATCTAAATGCACACAGGAGGAACATGTGGCTACATGGATTACCATTGTTACCCCTGTTCTCCCTTCCTTGGTCTCACCAGCTGTTTTATTACACCCACTTGTTGCATCTTGTTCTTAGGCTGTAAGTTCTTCAGATCAGGGACGATTTGTATTTGAACGGCTCTTGGGAAAATGGTGGTATCTAATGTACTGGAGTTGGGTCTCTGGGGACTTGGGTTCAGTTCCTGGCTGTGGGAAGAGACTAAATGTGTGGCCTCAGGCAAGTCACTTAATCTCTTTCCCCATGTGTAAAATGAAGATATTCCCTGCCTCATAGCAGTATTGAGGAAAGAACTGGTAAGTGCTCACAAAATATAGTGCCTTGCCTAAGTACCTAGAGTCTGATATGGGTTCTCTGGGCACTACTATAATACTACTTGTTGATTGTATGGAAGAGGAAAAGTGAGCCAATTTGAGAGTTTGTCCAAGTTCTTGTAGAAAGTGAGTAACAGACAGGAGACTCTTACTGTGTTTAGCACTTCATTGCCCTTCTAAGTACCATGTAGCTGCCATCTCCTTCAGTGTGTTTGGTCTCAGGGGAGTAGGGAACTGCTGAGAGGTTAAAGTGTGCAATTAATGGTTCCATACTCAAGGCTCTTTCAGAAGCATGTAAGCCCTCCTTCCCTTAGAGGAAAAATATTCTACAATGGTGTCTGATTTTTATCAAACTGATAAATTAAATGACCGATTTCTCCCCAACTGTGCTGAACTGTTGGGTTCTGTGCCTGGGTAAGAGGTGTGCTGTAGAAGTGATTTGTAATAACCGCATATGGCCAGGTTTGAATGTGGAGAGCAGGTACTTCCCATCAGTTCAGTTCTGGTTTTGCATGTACTTGTTTGAGTGAGTTGCTTTTCTCATATCCTGTCACCTGTTCTGGCAGCAAAATGGGGGAACGGACCCCAACCCCCACTCTCTATTTGTGGCTTGTTTTGCACAGAGATCCAGGCTGCAGTTATAAATCTGCCTTTAGAATGTTGAGAAAGGTGGAAGTGCTCTGCTTTTTGCAAACTGCACCTTTCCATCTGTTCCCCTTATGAGCTTATTGTATTTGGATGATGTCATTTTTACGCTTATCTTTTTGCTTCTTCAAAGAGCTTCCATCACTTGTTTTTTTAATAATGGATGGATTAATGTAATAAATCTTACCATGCCACTAGCAAGGGTAATGCTTTGTAATGTGGGGTTATCTGATATTAACATTGCGCGGGGGTGTGTGTGTGGAGCTTAACGTGTTTTGTTTTTAATATCCACCCGGAGTCAGGTGGAAGGGGATCCTCCCCAATCCAACAGCATGGACGTGAAAACAGTTTGTCTGTACAACTTAGTTTAAAAGTTTAATAAGTTTCAGACTAAAAAAATTAATGATGAATTGATTAGTTAGTATCCCCACTAGCTGATGGAAACAAATTGTACTGGCTTTATCTTCAGCCTTCTACCATACACTCCTCTCTCTTAGTCTGCAGTAATGTTGGTGCATGCTATCATCCTAGTTCACTGGCACATAGGAGGAAGTAAGTTTCCAGCCATTATTCCAAGTGCAGCAGTGATGATAAATCAAGGGATGTCAGGAGGCTAACAGGTGGCAAATTTTTCTTGCTTCAAAAGGCTGTAGGAATCCACCTGTTTTGAGCAGCTGGGATTTTCAGCCCTTGTCCCTCTTAGACTGCACAGGATCTGCTATGAGTAGGAGAATTTTCATGTAATATGAAAATGGTGTCCTCTTGGTGCCTACGCAAAGTTCAGTCTGTGGTTGCTCTGTGTGATCAGACAGGTGCTTAATCTTAGTAACAAAGAACTATTGAATCATGGCTGTGATTGGCCCATGCTTACTCCTATGCCAGTGTGTCCAGAGTAAGGATGTGCATTTTTCTTCATACCCCAGGTGATGTCTATTCCCTAATACTTTCCCCAAAGATCAGTCTATAGCTTAATAATGTATAGTCTTCAGATCACTGGCCACTCCTTGTGCATTTTTATTGCCCATATTCAAGGAAGCTTCACCAGAGAGACTGGCTCCCTTTATTTGTGCAGTCACAATCCTTAGTAAATATTTTCACTGTTAGCTCGCTCTTGGTTTCCACTGCTTTGTAAAGATTTCCCAACTGAAAGCTGTTCATCACAGGCATTTCTTGAAGGAGCAACCAGTCGTCTAAGTGTTGGTACACACAGTAAATCTGGTAAATCACAGACATTTTTAAAATTGCAATTTTAATATTTTTTTCTGATTTACAGTGGCTCTTTAGTTTCCTTCACTTTGAGGAGTCTATGAAATCTGCAGAATGGTAATGGCATTTCACAAAGCTGTCTGCATTGTTTGTTTGTCCTCATATATCAACTTGAGTTGACAAATCATGAAAAATAAAGTTGATCCATCATGTCACATGATATGGGGGCTTAGGTTTGTTATCATGTTCGTGGAATCTGTCCCCCTCTACCACTACTCCAAATGCCTGATATTTATCTCAAACCTTAAATATTAAGCTCTCTGTGGCATGGCCCATGTCTTGTGACCGTAAATCACCAGGCATTCTTATAGAGCTGTATAAATAACATACTGTAATAGTGGGTAACTACCCCTTCACTACCATGGTCTGCTGACTATGCCAGCATATGGACCGTTGTCCACCTTCTCTGGTATCTCTCTGGGTAAGAATCCCAGCTTTTCCTGCTCCTTCTTTTATGACCATTAATTACCAGTGAACCCTGCCCTCCACTTACCTGTTTTCTCTTCCACTAAAGATTTTGTCTGTCTTCCTTCCTGGGTCAGACATCCAACTCTTTTTTTTCCTCAGTACTAGGTTGAATCCAAATTAGTTCCATTTATACCAGGTGCCCTTTATTGGAGAGAGAAATAGGACAAGGGAGAAAAGAATTTACTGGATTTCATTCAGACAGAGGCTGCAGAGAGCCTTGCAAAAAAGCAGGCTAGATGACTTTGTTACAAGGGTCAAGAGTTGGCAGCTGTGACCTTGCATGTCAGAATCCATGTCCGCTCCTTTTGCTTTCTTCCTTTCTCTCCCCCAATACATGGCCTGCTGCCAAGGAGAGAGCTGGTCTATCTGTCCTCTCAGTAGCTCAGTTCTCCTCCTGGAAGTGGCTGGCTCCCTTAGCAAGACTAATCTACTTTTTCTAAAGGCTCCCCCTACTTTGGTGTTGAGGGATATTACTCCCCCAGTACACACTGGTCCAGTGGGTCTGAGAACTCATCTAGTCACCCTAAGGGAATTTTCCTGTACAGTACAACCTGGAATTTCTTCCTAAAGTGTCAATATAGCAAATCTCACAAGAATAAAAATACACAGGAAAGGCTAATTTATATGTCCGGGCATAGCCAAGTGTCACAAACAGTAAAGGATATGGCAGATAAGATCTTTCTAAATAAATGGTTTGCCAGAGAAGTTTAAATGTCTCAGTGTGCATACAGAACAGGGGTGAATGGTGCAGGAAGCCAGACCCTCAGCTGATGTAAATCATTGTAGCTCCATTGAACTCAATGGAGCTCTGCCATTTTACATCAGTTGAGGATCTGGCCCCACATATCTAAAACAGGAAGACTTCTCTTTCACAGCTAGTATAGGCTGCTGTGGAATTCCAGGGACATTCAAATGCCAGTGTTCCATCAAATGCTGGCCCATCGTACAGGAGTTTGCATGGGGCTTGGTCCTGCCCGTTTATCTGGTACATCAGGAAGCACTGAACTGCTTTAACTGAAGATGTATAGTGCTGACTTGAACCAATAGATGGCATGGAGGTTAAAATGCCTGTGCCTTGCCTACACTAGTGGTTCCACTGGGGGTGCTAGAGCAGCAGTGTGGAACTGGAAGAGAAATGTTTGTGCAAATATAACCCACATACCTCCTGGGTGTGGTGTTCTGTCCCATCTATTGGCACTGAGATCACAGAGAGAGAGAGCGCTAAAATGAGTCTGCTCTACAGCCTTAGCTAACAGCTAGTTAGCTTTTAGGTCATTGCTGTAGAGGCTCATGCAGTCATCCCGCCTGCCGTTACACAAACAAGACCTTATTGGCTGGGAACTCCACTTGCAGTTGATAGCTTCACTCCAGCCATTTTAGTGGTAATTTTTCTGAAAAATTCTAAATGACTGATCCTGCAGACTTTTTTTTTCTTTTTTTTTTTCTTTTTTGTGGAATTGCAAAAGCTGTCTGTTCACACTGGGAAGATTGCAATGGGTTTGTCGTTTCCCTTTCAATCGCATTGATTTTCTGGGTCACAGCTTGTTCAACCTATTTTGGTGTAATGTCTCAGGGTTCAGATAGTTCCACACAAGTGCTTTGCCTTCCCAATAATTGGTAATGTGCTGCTATTAATAGGACACCAATTGACCCTCCTCAGAAAAAGGCAAAATAACATCAGTTTTTCAAAACATGTAATGTTGGCAAGGTTCAGTGATCACTTAAAAGTTAAACTGACTCTATATGAGTCTTTAAAATTATTTTAGAATATGTGAAATGCACGAAACCCCCTGAAGTTATTACTGTATAACATTTAGAGAATGTTAACTGGAGTTGAGGTTCCAGTTGGGGTCTATGGGAGCAGCAGGTAGCATTGTGCTAGGTGCTGTACAAACACAGATGAAGACACCGTCCCTGCCCCAAATAGTTCACAGCTAAATTCATGTCATTCTGATGCATATGATAATGGGTCAAACCTTGCAACATCTCTCCAAGGTGGGATAGGCCTGCTGAAAGATTTCCTGTGGGTTAATGCGCAGAATGGTAGCTCAATCATTCTACTCAGATAGTCAGATAAACCATACTGTGTGGGCTTATTCATAATCTATTCATTCAACAATTATGAAAATTCAGTGTACCAAGAGTGTGTAGCTAATTACAAAAGGGTTCTAGTTTTGGCTGGAAATGTAGTTGGTCTTAAGAGATAAATGCATATACTCTTCATAGTGAAGTTCTTTCCCCCTAAATTGGTATCCCACTCTTTGAATTTTCAAGAGAGCTTTATGATGAGCAAAACTACATAAAATTCCTCTTGCGAAAGGAAGTTTTATAAGACTGAGGTGTAGATACCATTTCCAGAGGCTTTGGGAAATGGGCATTGCTACATTTGGAGACTAATACATTCGCTGGATTTCGGGTTTGTTCAAAGTCACTCTGTACCCTTGAAGACAGACTAACACGGCTGTTGATCTGAAATCTGTACCTTTGGTGTGTTGCACTGAAAAAACACTGGGAGCCATTTTGGGAACCCTGGGGTCAGTCCTGCAAGTCGCTGCTTTCGTGCAGATGTTTGATTTGTCTTTGCCTGTTTATCTACTTTCTGGCAGCTTTTTAGACTTTCCGAGTTTTAGAGGAGATAATGCCAGAGCTAACAGTCAGTCTGTGAAGTTTGGATTGGGAGAATCAGGACTTGCATAAGGACAGCTGAAACTTGGGGAGACTGATAAGAGGGGAGGAAACCTGATACAGTACCCTCTTTATAAAACTGTCCTTTGAAGCTGCTTTTTGTGTATGCGTATTGATCCCTGTGTCCTCTGAGCTAGAATCAATGTAAAGATTACAAAGTCATCAATGTAAGGCAAGGGATGGAATGTGGAGAGCCTCACTATTGCTACAGTTCTCGCTTCCTCAACGGTTGCAATTGGTAAGGTAACATTAAGGATTTTTCAAATAGAGGAGCGTTATGGCTGCTTCTCCCCATCTACTGGCACCTCCGTACCCTAACTCATTTTCGGAAAAGCAAAGTAGAGGTGCATAAGTGTGGGAATGCAAAGATGCATCCTGTGAGCCAATGAAAGCTGCTTGAAAGAAACTGGAGTGTAACTTTAAAAGGCTACTTAAAATATACATTAGAAGCATGAAGTACAAGTAGAAATATTTTGGCTTGGGATTTTCATTTGTTAGAGCAAAACAAAGAATGTCTGTTAGATCTGGGCTTTGAGTGGTACAGTGTAATTCTTCCTCAAAGCGTCTATTTTAATTTTGGTGACTCCATGTAGATTAGGTCCTATGGTTCTGCAAGAAAAACAGATAAGTTAGAACTGAAAAATACCTAGTCCAGTCTCTGTGCCAATTCAGTATTGTTCTCTACAGTATATTTTGTGTGCTTGGTTGTATAGCTAAATGCCCACTGTGGGAGATGAGGATTTCAAGGAAATACTCAGGAGGTTACTTGTTTCACCTGGAAATATATGTGCTCCAGAGTTGGAGAAAACTAGACATTTGAATAGTGTGCACTTTAGTTAGCTCTGAAGTAAAAGACTGAGGGCTGGTTTTAGGGGAGTCCCCAAGCATAGAAATAAAAGTAAGGTGGCATCACCACCTCTTTGGGGAAGATATTAGAATTAAGACGAGGGAACCTAGGGTGCCACTCGACCAGATTTTAATGTTTGTAACTCTGAGATACCAGGGATGTTCTAGTAGTAGGTTCTTGTTTTCTGTTGTGCTTGCCTTAAGATAAGGTGGCTTGCTGCGCACATTTCCTGGAGCCGCAGGGTGCCTGCTCTTTTGTGTTCTGACTTTCTCAGCACTGACTGGTAGTCACAGAAATCTCTCACTATGGTCAGTATGAAATGATGCCTACTGGCTAGACATGGTGTGTTTGGTTAAAGCAGGAGGACATGTTTGTTCCCTTATCTTGTTGATGTCATTGTCTAGACATCATGTGTACATGAGTCAGATGCTAGGCTATGGCAACAAATCTTGTTCCAGTGGTAAAACCTATATAACTTGTATTCCTTAAGTTAAATTTCATGGGTTTCCTGTAAGTTTTCTTTTTTTTTTTTCTTCTTCTTCAGACTTAGCCTGTGACTGGTGAGGATCTTCAGGCTGTTTGCACTGGTTTTCAGTTCTTCAATCAGACTTAGAGATGCTTTTGTCCTCTCCACAGTGGTCTTTCCAAGTGGCTGATGCAAGGTCTTTCCAGTTGGGGCAGTGTTAGGAAACTGCATCATTCAGGCTTTTGCTGTGTTGGTTGTGATATAAATACCTAGAGTGAAACTCTAAATCAGCATTTGGGGAAATAAGCTATTTTTGAGGTTCTTCTGTTCTGTGAAGGTCTGAACAAGGCAATGCTGTTATATTCCCTAATGTCGAAGGGGTACAAGATGAGACCGGGAAGGCTTATAGCCCTATAAAGAAATAAGATATTGGCACTTACAGGCTTTGGCTTTTAGAAATGCTGCACAAGAGACTGGCTAACTAGGCAAGATGTGTGGGTGTGAAAACTTTTTTCTCTCTGAAACACTTCAAGTGAACTATCTAGGGCACTTATGTACATGTAACCCACCCTGTCATATATGGAGTAAGTATAAGTGCATCAGTCAAGAATCAAATAGTGTCATTTGGCTTAAAAACAATATTCTCCGGGTTGCAAATCTCTCCATGTTTACATTGGTAAAAAACAGAAATTGCAACAACCAGTTGACTTAGCAGTGTATTCATCTGAACAATGAGATCACTAGGATTCAAACAGCTTGCAATGCCTTTAGAATTCTGCAGCGTATGTCCCTACCTGTGCATAACTTCCCCAAAGCCATTGTGCGAGCCAGGTGCGATGTGTAAAGCAGCATTTCTCAAATGCTCGTCCATGGAATGCTTGCTGGTAGTTTGCAGAAAGCCAGCCAATCCACATGGTACTACCCTTCTTTCTTCTTTTCAGCTGCCAAATTCCACTAAGAGAACTAAAAATACACTGGGAAAGTAATGTTAATTTTCCATGTAACAAATTGTTGTCATTGACACCGGGATTTTATGTGACTGAGCAGGAAGGGAGGTGGTCTGTGATTTCAAACTGGAGGGGAGCTGCCCATGACAGTCTCTAAGGTGCGTCCATGCTTTAAAGAAAGTAATCCCTGATCTGAAGGTAAATGTAAAACTTCTGTAATGCTTGGTGTACAGTAAGCATCAAGTTAAGGGGAGAAGACCCGACTGACTGCTTAAGCATTCGGTTCGGTCTGTCTAGTTCATCATAGGCATACTCGGCATAGCACATCCACTCCCATAGTTACAGAGCATCCTCATTTGCATAGCTGCTATCCTAGGTAGCATGATACCTCTGATGCAGGTCATCATGTGGTCTATCGACTTGGAGCAGACTCTTAGTATAGGTCCCAGTTCCGATGGCAACATTGTAGTTCAAAGGTCATGAAGGCTTCTGCACCAGTGTGTCTCCCCTCCCCTGGATAAATCTGCAGTCACAGCCTAGAGTTCCTCACTTCTGTTTACCAAGTCCTACAAACTAGTTGTATAACTGAACAGATTTGGTATTTGAAAGATAAGTGCTGTAGGTGGCACCTGTTCGCTCCCTTTAATGCTTAAAAGTCGAGGTTATTTCCTTCCCAGGGAAGTTAGATGATGGAATCTGCTTGTATATCAGTTTTCTGCTCTTAATTTCCATGCTGGCAGGGATTGAACTAGCTTTGCTAAATAGGAGTGAACGATTTTGTTTAATTTCTGGAGTGTAGGTTGTGGTATGACTTTCTGAGAAGTTATTTAGACAGCTTTGTACTGTGTCCGTTTCTTACTGAATGTGCTTTCCTCCTCCTCCTCCTCGTCCTTCATGCTTATGGGTGAGGAAGTGTGGGTTATATTTGTTCTTGGAAACATTTCTTCTGTTGCCATTTCTTAAAGGAAACTAAACTACCCGGGACCAGGTTCGGCTTGTAAAGCAAGCTTATAGGCAAATCTTGCATTTGATCTTTCAATATTTCTAATAAGTACATCAGTTTGTATCTGAAGATACTGAAGGACAAAAAATCCTCTAGGATCTGCCTGGCAGAGCTCTGTTGTGGTCTGTTTTTATATGTTTTTGACTCCCAAGCTCCTGCCCATAGACTGCAGAATAAAGTTCAGAACTGCTGTACAAATGAGCCACGTGTATGACTGTAATTTACTAGTGGGGAAACGTAGATGCTCTGGACAAGGGGTCAGCAACCTTTGAGAAGTGGTGTGCCGAGTCTTCATTTATTCACTTTAATTTAAGGTTTCGCATGCCAGTAATACATTTTAACATTTTTAGAAGGTCTCTCTATAAGTCTATGTATTATATAACTAAACTATTGTCGTATGTTGTCAAGGTTCCTTCCCCACTCTGAACTCTAGGGTATAGATGTGATGGGAGCTGCCCAAGTAAGAGCTCCACACCCAAACCTCCTGCCCCATGAAAGACCCCCCCTAAGCTTATTCTTACCAGCTTAGGTTAAAAGCTGCCACCACCAAAGTGTTACACAAAGAACAGGGGAAGGGCCCACTTGGAAACGTCTCCCCCACAAAATATCCCCCCCAAGCACTACACCCCCTTTCTTGGGGAAGGCTTGATAAAAATCCTCACCAATTTGCATAGGTTAATACAGACCCAAACCCTTGGATCTTAAGAACAATGAAAAAAGCAATTAGGTTCTTTAAAAAGAATTTTAATTAAAGAAAAAGTAAAAGAATTACCTCTGTGAAATCAGGATGGTAAATACCTTACAGGGTAATCAGATTCAAAACACAGAGAATCCCTCTAGGCAAAACCTTAAGTTACAAAAAGACACAAACAGGAATATACATTCCATTCAGCACAACTTATTTTATCAGCCATTTAAACAAAACAATCTAACGCATATCTAACTAGATTACTTATTAACCCTTTACAGGAGTTCTGACCTGCATTCCTGCTCTGGTCCCGGCAAAAACAACACACAGAAAGAGGACCCTTTGTTCCCCCCCTCCAGCTTTGAAAGTATCTCGTCTCCTCATTGGTCATTTTGGTCAGGTGCCAGCAAGATTATCTTAGCTTGTTAACCCTTTACACGTGAAAGGGTTTTTCCTCTGGCCAGGAGGGATTTAAAGGTGTTTACCCTTCCCTTTATATTTGTGACATATGTAAAGTAAACAAGGTTTTCAAAATGTTTAAGAAACTTCATTTAAAATTAAATTAAAATGCTGATCTTATGCCGCCGGCCCGCTCAGCCCGCTGCCAACCTGGGGTTCTGTTCACCTTGGCTGGCAGCAGGCTGAACGGGACCTGTGGCTGGGATCCCGGCTGGCAAGGGGTCGGTAGCCAGAACCCCAGACCGGCAGTGGTCTGTGTGTGTTGGGGTGTAGGGTCTGGCCAGGAGCTAGAATGAGGGAGGGGGCTCAGGGTTGGGGCAGGAGGTTTGGGTGTGGAGCTCTTACCTGGGCAGCTCCCATTTGGTGCGAGGAGTGCAGGCAGAAATGTGGGGGTGTGTGTGTGTGTGCAGGAGCTCCCGTTTGGTGCTCAGGGTGGGGGTGAGAATGTGTGGGGGGTGCAAGAGTCAGAGCATGGGGTGTGCGGAGGCTGGGTATGTGTGGGGGGTGCTGGAGTAAAGGCTGGGGTTGGGGGGGGGTGCAGGGGTCAGGGCAGGAGGCTGGGGGTGTGCAGGAGTCAGGGCAGGGGGCGGGGAGGGTGTGAGGGGGATCAGGGCAGAGGGCTGGGGGTGTGGGTGTAGGCTAGGGTCGTGGGGGTGCCCAGAGCGGCTCAAGGTAGGGGGTTGGAGGGATATGCCCTGATTTTCCCCCCATCCCCCCACCTCTTCTCCGCCTCCTCCCCGGAGCAGTGAGCGCGCTGCGACTCCGCTTCTACCCCTCCCTCGCAAGGGGCATCGGCTGATCAGCGGCAGGGAGGGAGAGGACGAGGGGCAGGAGCCCAGCAGTCTGGGGGAAGAGGCAGGGGAAGGGGGAGCTTGCCTGCCCTGCAGCAGCAGCCAGCAGGACCAAGCATCTTCACCCTGCCCAGGGGGTGGGGTGGGGTGGGTGGAGAAGAGCGGGCCGGGGTGGGCAGGATTTTTCATGGCACGCTGCTGCCTGCCAGAGTCCCGGCCTGGTTAAGCAGCGGGGTGAGCGGGGCCGTCAGCTGGGACCCAGCAGGCAGCAGTGTGCCATTAAAAATCAGCTCGCTTGCCGTCTTTGGCACGTGTGCCATAGGTTGCCGACCCCTGCTCTGGACAGTGTGATTCCACCCTTAAATGAGCTGAGTACAGAGGTTAATAATCTTAATAGCTACAAAAAGAAAAGGAGTACTTGTGGCACCTTAGAGACTAACCAATCACAAGTACTCCTTTTCTTTTTGTGAATACAGACTAACACGGCTGTTGCTCTGAATGGCTACAAAAGCCTTAGTGGGATAAATGAAGAATGGGCCTGAGCTGCAAAATTCAGATGAGGTGCTGAGCAAAGTTTAGGGTGCTTTGGATTTGGGGTTTCAGTTTAGGGCCACCCAGAAGAGGCTAAACATTTTCAAGAGGGAGAGCATCATGTCCTTGAATCTGAAAACATTTCTATTTCTTTTGCCTATGAATCTCATGAATTCCATGTGTAACAATGATGCTTTCAAGAACATGAAGCCAAACTTGCCAGAAGGCTTAATTTTTCATACTAATGCTGAATTATAGAGTACCCTGATGGACTATAACAGTATGGCCTGTCACTTTAAGGGCTGGGGGGCTTTTGGGCCAGCCAGCCCTCTTCTGAGGCAGAGCTGCTTTACAAACATGTGTGGGCCTAATAGAGGGGATTATTGGCCCTCTCTGGGAAAAGATTGGCTGATTGTCTGGTGAGCACCTGCTTCCTATAAAGGTTGAAAGAGCTCCATTAAAGTGGAGAGCTAATGGAAGCAGAGTTATTCTGTATTGGGGGGCTTTCAGGTAAAGGGCCTTTTGGACTGGAGAAGATCTGCCAGGACTGTGGAATGAAGACTCTCAGGAACTAAGAACTATCATAAACCTCACTGTCTCCTGCTCCAAGTGCAAGGCATATTTCTTTGACCATGTCTTCTCTAACAAATGGATAGCAATGTGTATTAAACCGAACGCTACCAAAACAAGATATGATCCACTGCCTGCACTTCTCCTGCAGGTGAACAGACTGATGGTGTAGTGTTTAATGCTTCCTTGGCTGGGGACACAGGCAAGCAGCATACAGACCGGAAAACTTTGCCAGGGAAATATGGAACAATAAACTACACTAGTGTGTATGCATAAAATAAATCTCAAATCCAACTTTAAAAGCATGGCCCTATTGACCTAGGGGTGGTATGAACACATGTCTGGAAGATCTTACGGTAACAGGTGATAGGTGACGGGTGGGGAAGGGAGATATGATCAAATCATGAACATAAATTTTACATACATCAATCTTCTTTTGCTCATTTATAAAAATGCCAGCTACCCCTCAAACCATTGTTAAGATGGTTTAAACTCCATTGACTTCACTGACAATTGCTGATCTCACCCTGTTATAAATCAGCATAAGTGAATCACTGCACTTGAGACAGTCTGACATTCATTGCATAGGAGCTAAATGGGCAAATTGCTCTTTTTTGGGAAGTAGCTAAAGCCCAAAAGGGGATTTTCATGTCTAGATCATAATTCCTTTGTGGGAATATACAGACTTATTCAGAGGAGCTTACTCCACAGCTTCATTATACTTGTCTGATTAAGAACCTAATAGTTTAACTTTTGGGACTAGCTAGTAGCACAGCTCAGTGAATAACTATGGAAGAATCTCACTACAAGGAGTGGAGAAGGTCAAACATGCTGCTGTTTGAATTGATTGCAATCAAGTTATGAAAAGGGGCAGGAATAAGCTAAAATAATACTGCAGAAGAAAATAAAAGGAGACTCTGCAGTGGTGTCGCTATACTGGGGGACTATGTCAGTACAAGTCTAGGGAGATACCCAGTAGTAGTGCTAATCCTGGTAATGTAAAAAGGTTTTAATGGAAATGTACCCGGATACCGCTACAATGGGGACTGTCATGGCAGTCCCCAACTTCAGTGCTGGATCGTTGCCACAGTTAGCATGTGAGATTACATGTGGATAATTCTTGGGAGCTGTTGGAGACTCCATAATGTCCTTGTGACAGATTTCATTTAGGACTTGGACACATTCACCCCTCTGGGTCATAGAATCATAGAATATCAGGGTTGGAAGGGACCTCAGGAGGTCATCTAGTCCAACCCCCTGCTCAAAGCAGGACCAATCCCCAACTAAATCATCCCAGCCAGGGTCCAACATTGTTCATTCCCTTTGCCTCAGCTTTTGTTTACCTTCAAAGCTTTGCAAAACATTTGGAATTTTCAATGTCTTGTGTTTATATTCAAACTTGTTTCAATGTTCCTTTGCACCGAACCTGTTCAGATTAATTTTCACATAAAGGAATATGGCCTTAATCAGGGGAAGTTTAGAGAAATAATTACACAAATAAGGAGTTTACTGCATAGAAAAAAGTGAAGGCAATATGAAAATTATCACTGTCCATGTTGCCAACATAATCCTCCAGGTCAGTCCATTTTCTTTTAAAAGTGGTATCCAAAGTGCCAAGGTCACAAGCTCATGTAAAAAATACCTGTATAACTTTATTAAAATAAACCATTATTTTTGCAATAAATCTTGGGCTGCTTTAGTTGTCGCTGTTGCACATTTCTAATTTCGTAGCAGCAGTGGGATTAGAACTCAAATCCTCTGTCTTTAAAAGTACAGGTCCCTTCCCCCTGAGCTGCAGAGCCATCTATATTAACATATGGCGCATGAGACACTGCTGATCAGTTACAGCTCCATCCAGGAGCAATGGCATGTGCATGCTAGTTCATTTGCAGTATGTTACATCTTGGGTTTCCTAACAGGTTGCATAATGGGGTTAACTACACCACTTCTGTTCTTTCTTAAGTAAACCTTTGCATCTATGCTGACAAGCAGGCTAAACATGTCAATTTCAGTCTGTGCTTTGACAGCTGTGACATTAAGATCTCCATTTTCAGCAGTTAGAGATGGAAGGGTCCCCAACCAGAACCACAGATCTCCCCTTCCCTCAGGAAGGAAGTTCTAAGAACTGGATGCAAACTCTGTGGCTCAAGCTCTTTTAATTTTAATACAAAACCTGAGGATCTTCATTACCTAGCACCCATGCTTATACATTATCTGCCCTTGATTTGATCATAGCAGATACTGTATAGCAATAATACTTGCTTTGTTAAAGCTCTTTCCAGGCATTATGTCACATCCTCATACCAGCCTGCTAAGCTAAGTATTACCCCCATTTTACAGATGATGGTCTAAATCTGAGGTAGTCTGTGATTTCCCAAAGGCCACAGAAGGAGACATGTCAGAGCTGAGATTAGAACTTGGAGCCTCCTGACTCCCAAGATCTCAAGGATGAGGTCTAGATCTATAACTAAGATCTTGGGACCCATAATGGCCTAGGAGGATAAAATCCAGCATATGACTGCCAGCCATTCCCAAATAATTACTACCTAGCAGAGGGAGTGAAAAAACTCAACCCCTTCTGACATTGCTGGTATCTGTAGTAATTTCAGCAAGGGAAAGGCTTCAGTGAAAGTGCTGACAAAGCAAGAGATGGACTCCTTTTTTTTTTTTTTAAACCCATCATAGGAAACAAATTGTGTATCAAAGTGAATCTCAGCTGTATACTGGTCTTGCTGAGTCTTTGGTTATTCCTGTCAAATTAAAAGCAACAAGCAGAAGGCTTTCATTGTGGATGGCTCTTGCTTGCTATATGTATTAATGCCCTTCCCCTTTGAGGAGAAGGGGATTTGAGTTTGTTTACAATGTCAAGGAGAAGGTTAGGGGGCTTACGCTGTTCTGTGAAGATTAGGCATTATGTAATGATCCCAGTCTGAATCAACAGGATTTGTTATCACATGAAGGGTATTATGAAGCTGTCAGTAGAAGTTAATAGACGTTATTTTGCTTGGTTAAGGGTGGTCTGTTTATATTGCACTATCAATAGCAATGAAATAGACATCACGTTCTGATGGGAAGCAGCTTCTTAAATGTCACATTATAAAATAGAGGAGCAAAACTTTTCTTTGTAGAGTGAATGAGTTGGCAGACACACACCTCAGACGTTAGTTGTAAGATTCTTGCTGGCTTGTTTTTATAAACCTTGGGTTTGATAGAACTTAGTTGAACTTTATATTTGCATGAAAACACCGCAAAACTCCAAAACACTGAGAGTTTCTATAGAGAGGTTGAGACCAGTTGGTGCTGCCATTCCAAAATCTCTTCCTGGCTACTCTTCAAGACAGCTAAGATGCAAATGCCCTATTTATGAACAGACAGTACTCCCAAAGGAAGGCATGCAGCATTGTAGAAATATCTACTCTGTTTAGGTCAAATACTTTCAAGCACAGAAAGTGAGGGACTCCTATTCGGGTAAAAAAAGAGTTCAAATTTTCATTGAGTAGCCCAGTATTGCATGAAATTCATTCTTAAAACAGATTTCAGAGGAACAGCCATGTTAGTCTGTATTCGCAAAAAGAAAAGGAGTACTTGTGGCACCTTAGAGACTAACCAATTTATTTGAGCATGAGCTTTCGTGAGCTACAGCTCACTTCATCGGATGCATGCCGTGGAAACTGTAGCAGACTTTATATATACACAGAGAATATGAAAAAATACCTCCTCCCACCCCACTGTCCAGCTGGTAATAGCTTATCTAAAGTGATCACCAGGTGGGCCATTTCCAGCACAAATCCAGGTTTTCTCACCCTCCACCCCCCCACACAGATTCACTCTCCTGCTGGTGATAGCCCATCCAAAGTGACAACTCTTTACACAATGTGCATGATAATAAAGTTGGGCCATTTCCTGCACAAATCCAGGTTCTCTCACCCCCCTCCCAAAAACCACACACACAAACTCACTATCCTGCTGGTAATAGCTCATCCAAAGTGACCATTCTCCCTACAATGTGCATAATTAAGGTGGGCCATTTCCAGCACAAATCCAGGTTTTCTCACATCCCCCCCACCCCCATACACACACAAACTCACTCTCCTGCTGGTAAAACCCCTTCAAAACTGACCACTCTCCAAGTTTAAATCCAAGTTAAACCAGAACATCTGGGGGGGGGGGGGGGTAGGAAAAAACAAGAGGAAATAGGCTACCTTGCATAATGACTTAGCCACTCCCAGTCTCTATTTAAGCCTAAATTAATAGTATCCAATTTGCAAATGAATTCCAATTCAGCAGTGTCTCGCTGGAGTCTGGATTTGAAGTTTTTTTGTTTTAAGATAGCGACCTTCATGTCTGTGATTGCGTGACCAGAGAGATTGAAGTGTTCTCCGACTGGTTTATGAATGTTATAATTCTTGACATCTGATTTGTGTCCATTTATTCTTTTACGTAGAGACTGTCCAGTTTGACCAATGTACATGGCAGAGGGGCATTGCTGGCACATGATGGCATATATCACATTGGTGGATGTGCAGGTATATGAGCCTCTGATAGTGTGGCTGATGTTATTAGGCCCTGTGATGGTGTCCCCTGAATAGATATGTGGGCACAATTGGCAACGGGCTTTGTTGCATTCTTAAAACAGAGACCGACATTAAAAGAGGGAGTCCCAGAGAATGGTTAACATCCCTTAGTAGATGCATATTCAGAGAGTGAATGCCTGGATTTTACAGTGAAAGATACTGAAGGGTATATATACTGCAACACAAGTTAGGAAGTTCCTGTTCAATGTCAAATTTCACTGAAAAATGGTGAAATCACATCCAAAAATATGACCCTTCCCATAGTTTATTTTGTGAGTTAACAGTAAACTCTGTTCAGCTGGATATAGATAAGACCACAGTCCACTCTGTTCTGTATGCAGATGGATGCTCATTAGTCATGACGACATGGATCTTCCGTACCATTGTCCGTTTTGAGGTCTGTACTTTGATGGTTCTATGATGATTTCAAAGTTTCCCCAGATAATAGTTCATTGGATTGATGTGGTTAAGGCACATCAGTTTCATAGGCCATGGCACACAAGAAAATGATGTGGCTGCTATCCTTGCCACCCGTCCACGTGGATCAAGCGTCTGTTTGGCAGCTGGGTGAACTAGAGGCGGCCTTTCGGTGAAATTGAATGAGACTCAAAGCAACAACCTTCAGGATTGAAGTAGAGTGCCTTAACTCTTCAGCCACTGCAGCTCTGTGGTGATTTGCATGCTGGTTAATCCAATGGGAGTCTGAGTCATTGGTCATTACAGATAAGCCTGAGGAAGACTTGAATTTTCTTAGAGTAGGGGGTGGTAAGACTCAGGGTTTTGTTTTCTAAACCCCTTTCTAGTTCTTTGTGTAAACTATACTGTGCTGCACATATAGAAAGCAGAGTCCTTTTTGTGGGTGTTAACCAGTGCAATCATTTTTTAAATCCAAGGTGACAGTGCAGAGCATTTCTCTCCTGCTAATGAGCAGTTGAAGTAGCTGATACTGAGGTGAAGCACTGAGTTTCCCTTAACCCAGCCAGTCATTAACTGGGAAATAGCTTTTCTGTTTTAAGTATCCAATGTTTTCTGTGCAAGACTGGTGCAGAAGAGCTTTGCCTTTCAAGGGGCCATCCTCATCAGTGGGCCACAATGTACTGAAAGCTACAGTAGGTGGATCCACTGGATTGCTCTTGGGGCACTAGTTGGTTGAGCTGCTCCTGGTGATGGATAAAGAACAGGTGTCCATGCTGATAGTTATCTGCTGCCTTCAGTACTGTGCATGCTTGCAGAAGTGGATGAGTTAGCTTCCAGACAAGAGATCCCAAAGTGTGCAGGGTTGGGTAATTGCTCTCCTGCCCCAAGGACTTTCATGTGTGGGGTACGTTGGGATTCTCTCCTGTCACCCCTCCTGTTAAATGTTAGAGAAGAGATGGGTGAAAATGCTTTCTGGATGCTGCTGATGCTCAATTCTACATCTCTTGCGTTTATCCAGCATGGAGAATACAGTTGAATGTCTTTGAATGCCTAAAACTGGGGGATGGATGCAAAGAAGCTGACAAGAATCCATCTGAGCCTGAGGGGGTGTTGGGAGGGTGGGGTATAGCAACTGGAATATTTGTCTGAGTGATGAACCTCTGAGCATATTCTTCTGCTATTTGTTACCAGTGTTCAGAATTTGGGAGCCTGATTAGATCCCCATCTGCTCTGATGTAATCAGATTTTGGGGATATGGGCAGCTTTCTCCCATCTGCTTCCTGCTTGGAGATCACAAACTCTTCTAGCATGTGGATCTTGCTGCTACAGTTGCCAACTTTCTAATTGCACAAAACGGAACACCCTTGACTTGCCCCTGCCCCACCCATTCTCTGAGGCCCCTCCCCCCGCTCACTCCATCCCCTCTCCATCTGTCGCTTGCTCTCCTCCACCCTCAATCACTTTCACGGGGCTGGGGCAGGGGATTGGGGTGCGGGAGGGGAGAGGGGTACAGGCTCTGGGAAGGAGTTTGGGTGCAGGAGGGAGCTGGGGTGCAGGATGGGGTTTGGGATGTGGGCTCTGGCCGGGCGGCACTTACTTCAGGTGGCTTCCAGAAGTGGCTTGGGCTGCACTGGCTTGTCTGTTGGGTCCTGGGATAGAGTTCAAGCTGTTGGTTTTTACCGGTAAAGCTGTAGAAGGCGTGGGACCTACCTGAGACTTCCCCTCTCCCTGTCAGTTCAGCTACAGTTGATTCAGGGGAGGCACTCAAGCTGGAGTTTTTGTAGTACATAGGGGGGTCTGCTGGTAGAGCAGGGGAATCTACATAAGGTCCCTAATCTTTGAAACAGACTCTCCTACGCCAGTTTGAAAAAGCATGGTTTAAAAGTCTGAGTAAGTGGGTTTAGAGCATTCTCACTGATGTGGTAGTAGGCAGAGGGCTCCATGCACAGGGGCCATTGTAGAGGGAAACCTGAAGATGAGTGAAAAGAATATGGGGTGAGATGCAATGGAGTGGCAGGAAGGGGGTGGGCATTAATAAAAAGTGAGCAGAGACACAGGCATGAATGGAGCTGTGCAGAGCCTGTCAAACAATGTAAAAACAAAAAGCAGGGCTTGCTAGTTCATGTGTTCGAAGAAATAAACTAGAGCTATGCCTTACCTTGGATACAGCACTGATTTCTTTTGAGTACTTAGCGACCAGTTATTTTATAACCCCCAAATTGTGTTAGGTGCTTCACAGAAGGTTTAGAAAGACATGGCCTCTTCCAGAAAGATTCGTTCCAAATTAATGGTGTGACACAATGAGCAAACCTGTTGCACCAGTACTGCATGTGCTGGATGGCTGTCTATTGGCTCCTGGGTGGAGATTAGTTTTGGGAGGGGAGGGAGAAGAGTTGCAGGAGGCCAGGAATTAGAGTAGCATGATGATACGGTTATTCTCACTGCAGGTGGCTGAATGGTTCCATACGTGGCTTTTTTAGTTCGGTGGGCAGGTGAGAAGCAGGACTTTATTCCTAGTTCCTGTAGGTTTTTAAATCTATTGCATGCATGTTCTGCACTCGATGCCTGTGCTTTGTTTAATAATAAGGTGTTACATTTTGCACAAGTATATACATTTAGAATTAACCAGCAACTTCTACTGGCACTGAAAAGTAGCATTTTTTTGGTAACTCTCATCACAGCTCTTGATTTTCTTGTCACTTTCTGCTCTGGCTACTCTAGCTCCTGTATCCTCTTGCTTAAGTTTTGTATAGTTTAATGAAATTTATGTGTGTAAACGTGGTTGCAACCAATGAATTTATTATTGGAGGAGGAGACCTGGGTGATTTAACAGATTTTTTTTTTTTGCCATTATCTTGGGAGTTCTTTGATATTATTCTGGTAGCATTTCACAGTGGGTAGAGGATAGTGTTTTACTGCTGATGTTCAGCAATTCTGTGTCAATTCTGCTCATGTATTCATCAGCTTGAGCTTTCTAGGGTCTGACACGCCTAGGAACTACAATTTGTCTTGTAGCTAAAACCAATGTTTTATTGAAAACATTGCAGTGGAATAACGTGTGCAATTTGAAACGTGTGTAATAAACCAAATTGTCCTGCTTGGAGCCTGAATGTTTAACAAAGAATCAAATCAACACAGGTCTTTAATTTCTGAAAGAAATGAAAATGTAGTTGAAGCAGTCTTGCTTGGCAATACTGTAAAATGATGGTAGATATTGTAATCTTTAGGATAGTGTTAATTTCCTAGGTCAAAGATGACTAAAGTATGGCTTGCAGCTACTCTTTTATTTAATATGAAGCCATGGCCCATGCTGACCACTGGTCCCAGCATGCAGTGCTCCATGACTGGATGATTGATTGGCTGAGGAAGTAGTATTTAATGATGGCACCTGTAATTTCAAAGTGTGGGGGTAGAAAGGCACGTAGAGAGCCAAGTAATTTTATTCCAAAAATGACTTAAAAAAATATTAGAGAAACAAAAACTGGTGGGTCAAATCTTAGTTCTCTTGTAATGATAATTCAAGCACATTGTTTTAGTTGGGGTGGGATTCTTGCCATACCTTAGAGGACACCATAATTACAACCAGAAAAACTATCACAATTAGCTGACCTATTAAAGAAAGGAAAAGAGAAAAATAAAACAAAACATAAGCAGTAAACAGTGTTTACTTCTGTTACAATCTTCGTCTCTCTGGAGAGCTGTCACAGATGACCCCTTTGCCTGTGAGTCTACCCCAGTGTAGGACACTTCTCTAGGTAAGAGAAAACCGAAGTGTATATTTCCCCAAATCCAGTAAAATCATATTTTAATGTATCCTATATGTGCAAAGGAATCTTGTTTAAGGATTGATTTGTTTGGTTTATCATGGATAATTTACCTCTGCTGATTTATTAACTGTTTAGGTTATCTTAAGCCCTATAAAGCTAAAGAAAATATTTTATCTCGGTCACTTAAAAAAAAGAAAAAAAAAAAGAAAAAAAGGCTATTCGAGTGGTCTTGAAACAGGCAAATTAATTAACATTAAGAATGTAAAATTCAAATTAAATCCCAGTATTTCTCTCTGTTCATTAAGGTTAGCTAATGTTGGCTCTTCAGGAATATGTTTTAACAATCTGCTGTTTAACAGGATAGGCTCTTAGTACCTTGGATGCCAATAGCACTTCAATATCCCATTCAAATTATTTCAAGGAAAAAATTAGGTCTAATCCTTGGCAGTGCTTTTGCAAACGCCATTTCACCAGTGATGCTGAGGTCAATGATGTCGTCAGGTTGCAGAAGCAGTGCTGCGGTGGTACTCATTCAGCCACTCCATCCCTTGCTGGAGGGATGGAGAGAAACTTCTGGTCCCAGTTCCCACAGCAGGGACCTCATTCTGTTCCCTGCTAATCCTCCACTCCTCCTGCAGGGACTCTGGTCTCTCTTGGTTGGGCAGTCTCCCCTCCTTGTTATCCACACAGCCTATGAGTTGGTGCTGCCAGGAGTCAGGTTGTCGGTGGAGCACACCACATCACAACACCATTTGATACAGCCCACCATCCCTGTCTGTGCAGTGTGGGGTGGCCAGGGTGAATTTCAGTGACATTGTGACCATGCAGCCAGAGTGACACTCTGGACTGCTCTGGCAGCAGCCATGCTGTGATTAAAGCACCTAAGCGTTTCCTCTTTAGAAGGATATTAACTTGTGACAAGTGAACTCTTTTGTATGCAGGCTAGAGTGTGTTCTGTAGCTTGCCACACTGAGCAATCTGCTTGAGGCCCAAGAGGAAAATTACACTTGTAAGCAGACCCTGTTAAAAGAACTCCATCTTCTATGTGCTTATTACAGGCCTCTGCTGCAAAACAGTTCATTCTAAACAGAGCCTTGAATCAATGACCACTTTTGACCCTGTTTTGCTTTGATACCTATCTCACTATTTCCCCCCTAACCCTTGTTTATCAATAAATTCCAAACCAATTCACTGTAAAATACACTCGAGTACAAGCTCCTAGTGATTGGAATTAGTATATTTCATAATCACTGCCGTGTCACAAGGGATATCAAAAATTTCCCCAAACTTTAACTCTTGTACTCCACTGTAACAGGTATCTATGGGTGGTAAAATTATCTGTCAAGGTAACTTTTCCAGACAACTACTGATATTACTGAAATTGTTAGAGGCTGTTTATCAGAAGATGTGTGAGGTTTGAATTATTGCTAGCCATCTGACTAGATAAGAACAGCCATACTGGTTCAGACCAAAAGTCCATCTAGTCCAGTATCCTGTCTTCTGACAGCGGCCAATGCCAGGTGCCCCAGAAAGAATGAACAGAACAGGCAATCATCGAGTAATCCATCTCCTGCCGCCCACTCCCAGCTTCTGGCAAACAGAGGCTGGGGACACCATCCCTGCCCATCCTGGCTAATAGCCATTGAATGAGCTAGCTGGTGTAGCATTAGTGTAGCAATGCTGACTTGCTAGGTCTCCTTGATGGAGCTGTTCCAGTACCGGGCAATTGTGAATCAGCTGGAAGGCAGAGTTTGACACAGAAACTAAACACATTAGACACAGAAACTAAAAGCTCAGAGCTACCTCCTCTCATCTCTTAAAGGAGTAGTGGTGGTTTTTCTTAAACAGTTAATATTGATCCGTCACAATTTTTACCTGGATTTCACTAGCAATGTCAAACACGCGCCTAATCCTTCATTCTAGTTTAACAAACCTGTACAGGTTCTCTCACAGCTTCACAGTTGTCACTATGTTGCATGCCACAGCTGGGACTTCAAAGTAGCAGTGGAGACAAAACTGCTGCTCTGAAAGTGCTGGCCTCTGCCATAGGAGCCGAAGATTAGCTGTACAGGGCCTATGAAACATAACTGAGCATTTCTGATTCCCTCTAGGACAGAGCAGTGGTGTATTTACAAGAGTGACTCTCATAATTTTATACAATCCTCCTCATGCACCCAAGTGTCGGGGGAAAATTGACCCCTAATTACTGTGTGTGTGTGTGGGATAAGGCTCCATTTATTGCTGTAGGTAACCATGGGTGGTTGTTTCCTGACTTTCTGTTATGGTCGAGTAACAAAATAATTTGTTTCTGGGGAGACATGTCACTGCATCTGCGCTGAACACAGTAACCAGTGCCAGGACAATTAAAACTTGCAGGATATTTGATTCAAATAACTTCAAAGGTGGAACGGAGGGCCTGAAAGGCAGGGTATCCTTTCAGATCTCTAAAGTACACCCACTGCAGAGTTTCTACAGCAACAGGGCATAGTAGGCTTTAGCATTCTTTCAGCTTCTTGTATTTTTAATCCTGTATTCTTGGCGGGAGGTGAGAGAGGGTGTGCACATTTCAAATGCCATCTGACTGAAGCTTGTTCCTTTGTCTATCTGTATAGCTTGGATACAATCTTTTTGAAGTAAGTATTAACTCCATTAAGAAGTCTTTAAATTGAGTCTTGGGATAGAGTTGATTCTGATGCGTTTTCACCAAATAAGCCATAATTTTTAACAATGAGTGTTAGGGGGCTTATTCCTTCACCCACTTACTTCCCTGGTCCTTCTCGCATGAACAGAGAGCAACAATACCCGAAGTCCAAAGGTGCAAACAATTCGATGTTTATTGGGGTGAACTTCCAGCAAGCATGATTCCAGTTTCCTTCCTTAGTATCCTTCTTCCCAGCTCTGACACCACAGAGCCTTACACCTGTGTCCCTGTTCCCATTCCTACCCTTAGCCAAACATGATTCCAACTTCCTTACTCCCACTCCCTGTTCCCATTTCCCCCTTTAGCAAAACATGATTCCAATTTTCTTACCCCCATTCCCTGTTCCCATCTCACACACCCACATGCCCACCCCCACCCACACCCAGTCACTTCCTCATTGACTACAGATTATATAGTAAAACTTGAGTTCTGCTTAGCTATACCTTAACCAATCATTTTCCTGAAATTTAACTAACCAATCCTAACATATTGTAACATGATTATGTAACCAATTATATCCCACCACCTTAATTAGTTTACACCCAGCAAAATTAATTATACAGCAGACAGGAACAATCACAGAACCAGACAGAGATTATACAGACAAACAATAGCAAAGTGGGAACTATAATGACAAAACAATACAGAAGTGAGGATTTCACATCCCAGCTATTGATAAGTGAGTTCTTGCCAGACAGGATGCTATCAAACTAAGTTTCCTTTTACATTTTCTAGGCAGGTTTCAGAGGAACAGCCGTGTTAGTCTGTATTCGCAAAAAGTTAGTCTCTAAGGTGCCACAAGTACTCCTTTTCTATTTTCTAGGCACTTCCCTTTCTCTGGAGGTGATAGGAACTATCAGGACAGGATTGTATTCCTTACAGCCGAATAGCACCTTATTTCAGTGTGACTAGTTTGGAATGTGAGGATGTGACTGTTTGCTTCCCAGCTTATGGCTGCCTCTGTTGCTTAGCCAAAGGCCTAGCCTAAGAACAGGGCCTCAGACTGTCACAGTAAGAGAAGGCCCTTACACTGGCAGACAGTGATTTTGATTCTTTCTTTTATACCTCTATCACTAGCCAAGTGATAAGAATACACCTAAATTCTTAGAGTATAGGCCTTTACAGACAGGCCTGAATATCTATATCCTAACACGTGTAATTAACCATGGGAACAATTTACTGAGGGTCATAATGGATTCTCGATTACTGACCATTTTTAAATGCAGGATTGGATAGTTCGCCCTGTGGTTTGGTGAGGGGAGAGATCAAGGATGTTGCAAGAGAAGAGGTGGAATTGGATATAGCTCTGCTGGCTTTTTAATTAGCTTGCTGAGAAGTATGAAGTCTGTAGAGTGGATTGGATGCTAGGCCACTGATAACATCAAGAAATGGCTTAGCACTGGCTGGACTGTTGCATATGTTATGCTGGGAGTTGAATGTCCCTTTGGAAAGGAGAAGTTGACTCCTGGTAGAGTTTACAGATGCTCTTGACTTTCAGTAGTCGTGAGGAGCATGATCAGAGGCACAGGTCATCGATGGTTCAGATGTTTTGTCAGATCTTCCAGGGCTTCTGTTGTCTGGCAGGGCCAAATTTCTGGAGGGAGCATGCTACATGGGATGCAGGATTGATTTTTTTGCTGTTTCTCTTGGGTTGAGTAGAGCAGTTCCAGGTTGACAAGAGGACTTGCTCACTTCAGTGGTTCTATAGGGTGTGACTTTGCTCTTTGTCACCTCTCTAGACAGAAGCCTGATAAGATAGATGGGGCTTACACTGTGCTCTGCAGGCCAAGAGAGAGCTATTTCCAGAGTCAAAGGCCTTGCCCTGTGAATGTCCTGCCTCCCTAGTCCTTAGATATTCCAGTGGAGGGGCTGCTAACTCAGGCACCCTAGATGAGGTCATCTGTTGTGGCAGTAGATGGGGGGGGGGGGAAGCTACCCTTTCAAGTAGCTAAGAACCAAAGTGTATAGGGCCTTGTAGATCAGTGTCAACATCTTTACATTGCACCTGGGAGCAGATGGAATCAAATGCAGTTGAGAGCTGGGATTTTCATGCTCCATTCATCTCATGCTCCCAAGCAAGTGGACAGCCACACTTTGCACCAGCTGTCGCTTGTGTGTGACCTTGAAAGGTAGCCCTGTGCAGAGTACATGGTAATGAGTTAATCTGGAGGTCATAACAGCTTAGGCAGCAGCAAGAAGATTCATGTCTCAGAGAAATGATCACAGTTACCATATATGTGTGTTGGTGGTGGGGGAGGGGGGGTTGAGGAGGAGGGAGGGATTTCTCCCTATCCCCCCACATGGGAACATATAGGTCTTTTATTTTCAGTATCATAACTGTCAGCTTTGGAAAACGCCACCTGTATGGCATGACCGTGCCATCTGTCCAGAAAATGAGTAGCTCCAGTTTCTTCTATGAACTGAAGCAGACAACACGTGGTATCATTGGCATCCCTTCTCTATGCCAGTAAAATGCACTTTGGTGTGTATACCACATCTTCATTCTCATGTGGCACCTTGTAGAACACTGGCAACATTATGAAGTGCAACATAACACAGGGAGTCTGCTGCCTAATGATGATACTGTCTTTGCTGTTGTCGCATTGCACCCTGCAGTGATTACAAAGCTCTCTGCTTTTTTTTAATGTGTGAAGTAAGAAGACAGTAGCCTAGCCTGTCTGAATTCACCAGCATTGTTCTTTGCAAGCACTGTAAAATCAGCAACAGGGGCTGGAATGAGAGGAGAAAGGGATTCCAGAACACTCCTACAGCGCTGAAGGTTCCAGGTGATTGGTGCCATGACAGCTCCACCAGTGAAAAGATGTGTGGCTAAAGCATAGGATTGGGAGGTAGGGGCCTCTGGGTTCTCATCCCAGTAGACTGACTTGGTGTGACTGTGGGCAAGTCAAGTCACTTCAGCTGTCTGTGCCTCAGTTCCCCCTGTGAAATGCATATATTACTGATATTAGTCCCGCAGCTGAACTGGTTAATGCCAATCAGTCCCTTTCAGATGGTGCTGTAGGAATGTTGAGTATTACAACTGGGTCCAAAGTGACTGGCTCTTCTGCTTGTGGTCACGGTGGCTCTTTGTTTCAGCATAAGGTACTACGCTCAGCATGCTGCTGTTAATAAAAGACAAATGAGAAAATGTGGTGGTGAAAAGCTTCCCCCCACCCCCTCCTAGTTGCTCTCAACTCTTCAGAGATTCAAAACAGTGCACACTGTGCAGGAGGCTGAGATCACTATTGTGAAAAGAAAGGGGCTCCGTGCAGCCCCGCAGGGCTCATGGTCTCCTGGATTTGTTTGTCTCTAGGCCTGGTGGACATCATTGTGTAATGCTTGCTGTTCTCAGATCTTTATTATTTGGATGGATTGTTTTCCCCTTCGCCTCCCGCTTGTGGTCAATTGTGTTAAAGCAAGTGGCTGAAGTGAATGTACCTTGGCCATTGATCCGTTGTTTCATGAAGGGCTAATATATTGAGTTGTGCCAGTTGATTAATGGCCCTGGTAAATTAAAAGGCTGAGGAGAAAGCAGGAGAGCTGTAAAGTCTTAACTCTTTCTCCAAAGGCCGGGGAAATAATGATGTAAAGAAGGGGGGAAATTCCTTGTGGAGCAAAGAGATTTCCCAGCACGATGAGCCCGCTAATCCGCAGAATGCCAAGAGGAAGCTAAGTGCTCCAGTGTCGTGGTGGTGGTCTTGGTGTGCTCTGGCTTTTTCTCTCCAGAGACAGGGATTCCAATCCTGTCCTGGGTCACAGTTGGAGCTATTTTTACTATTTCTAATGGGCCAAATACAGACTTCCTCTTCTAGGCTGGGAAGAGTGTGATGTTTGTGCTCCCAAGCCCACCCACAATGTGGAGTTCACATTCCCTCAGCTCCTCTGTAGAGGGGTCCCGGGCTGCTGGGAAGTGCCTAGCATTTTGATGCATGCCCTTTCCCTCTTGTGCCCCTGGCATGGCAATCTGTGTGTATCGTCCAGGTGCTCCTGGGCTAGTCGGGTAGCAAATTCAAGATTGGGGTTGAAATTGTAGAGGGTCTGAATTTGCTCCCAGGTGTCTGCAGAAGTGATCTTCAGAGTCCTATCAGTATTTCTAGATCCCACTTCACAGGCTAGATGGAATCTATGGGGCTCTGGGGAAAAGTCCTGTCCTGGACAGGTTGACATGTATGTGTCTCCTTGGAGTGATGCTGACTGGGCTGGGGAGGAATGATCCTCTCTCCACAAATGATTTTAAACCCTTCCTTTCTCCTACATCAGCAAGGAAGCTTCTTTAGTGAGCAGGGTGAAACTGTTTTCTTGTTTGGTAGCTCAGCAGGCTACAAATAATAGTAGCTCACCTGGAGACTTGGGTGTCCAAATGTTTGGGGTTTTTCCGGCAGGGAGGGGGAAGGAGAAATGGTATGGGGCATAAATAGGCCATTTTCTGCTCAAGCTTTTTTTCTTTTCTACTGGATTTTGGCCTGTCTCTGCACAGTCAGGAGGAGTATCTGACACACATGGTGGGTCTGTCTACCCTGCAGCTGGAGTGGCTTGAGCCAGCCGCTGCATCCACACTGGTATTTTTAGCATGCCAGCTTGAGCCCTGCTAGCTGGAGTCTCTGTCTGGGCAGGGAGGTTCGCTCTGGGCTGCCGTGTAGACATACCCTAAAGAGCTACAGCAGAGGGAAGCATGCTAATCCCTTCCATGTATACACAATTCCCCTGTTGCGGTTGGTTAGTTCCTTTTCTGCATCCAGTTCTTGACACCTGGAGTCTGCTGCAGAATGACCCAAAGCAGGATTTGTGCCATGGTAGTCAGTTTCCTTTTGCAGCTGGGTCTGTATCAGTGCTTCTGAGCTGAAGTGCAGTTGTAGCTGATGCTAGCTCTTTGGGCACGTCCAGGAGAGTGGTGAATCAGGAAGCATGGCAGGTGGCCAACAGCATGTGCTGGAATCACCATGCATATCCGTTTCTCAAATGCAGCCACTGTTGCCGCATGCAGCCACCAGGGGCTTTTCTTGCAGGCAGAGCCTCTTTGGTAGTGATTGGGGGCGGGTAGGGGGTGGCGTGGGGGAGAGCAAAGCAGTGGCCCCTACCCCAGTGCTGCCAGCAGGGGCTGGGCCCTGCCACCTTCTGGAGCCACAAACACGGTAGGAGCACAGGGCCAGTGTGAGTTCCCCACCTTCCAGGTGGGACTCAGGCTTTGGGTTTCTGCCTCGGGTGGTTAGCAGCAGGCTCTGGCCTTGTGGTGGTGGGCTCCGTCCCCGAGATGCAGGGCTTCGGGCTCTGGCCCCGAGAATCCAGCCATGGGCTCACTCTCTGAATATTGCCCCTATCCTCTGCTGCCTCCTCAGCCTACCATTGCCCCTGGCTCCCTTCCTACCTCTCCATCCAGGGCTTAATTTGTCCTTGCTGGGGCTGAATAGGGCTGCTGTGAAAAGCGATATTAACAAATATCACTTTTTACCATAGCAGATTTACTAGCTAGAAAGTCGTCTTTTTTTTTTTTTAAATGGGGGGGGGGGAAATATGCAAAGCAACTTACTTATGTTTCTGTTCCGTTTAGGTCCAGTAAAGAATAGACTGCTTTGTTTAATATTGAGTCTGCAAAAAACCCCTACATAAATAAATACATATGCACGTACACATCTCCAAATCATTGTAATTTGTTTTTCTTAAGGTTGGTTAAGTATTTTAGGAAAAATTGTCAGAGCAGCCACCAGCAAGAGTTGGTGGCCGCACTCTGAGGCCACCCAAAAATTTGTAGTGGGAACTCCTATGTAGAGGGTGGGAGGTGAGAGAACTCATGGAGGCTTTGTGCTCAGGAGACTCAAAACTAGCATAGCAATGGGTGCGGGAAGTCAAGACAAAGATATGGATGCTGGCAGAGCTTTGCTGGAGCCCAGGACTGAAATAGCAGGGTGTGCTCTCGGTGGGGAGTGAGGGCAGCAGCTGACTTCTGGGGGGCTTAGGAATGGAGAGGTAAAAGGTGCTGAAGGTGAGCATCGAGATTCATTGGCATAGATGTATGCTACAGCTCTTAGTAGCATCATATCAGCCTCTGTCCAATGTTTAGCTCTCAGTTTTCATGAGTACTAAACGCCTTCTCACAAACACCAGTTAAGCTGAATGTTGTCTGAAAGTCTGCAGCAATCCTGCAAAAAGGGCTTCTAAGATTCCCCTGGAAATAGATAAATGGGGCCAAATCTGGTGCTCAGGACTGCCGTTGCTAGTTGCAGTGGTTCTGTATTTATAGAAAGTGGCTCCATTTCCAAATTATGTATGGTTGTTGCTGGACTCTGCTCTCTCTTAGCATCACCTTTTTATTCCTCTGTATTTCTTTACTATTTGAGAGTGCAACAGCATGCTAAGCATTTCTCAGCCCAGTCTCTGCCCTGAAGAGTTTAAAGAATCTGAATAGACAATGTACTAATGAGTGTAGTAGGGTGGTGGTTCAGGAAGCTAGAGGAAAAGGGTGTCGGTGCTAAAATGTAGCACATCTGGTTAGTGCTTGGATTTAAAAAAACATGACTTTTAGATGGTCATCAGATTAGCTCATTCCCCTCTGTGCTGTGAGCTTGGGATGGGGCAAGGCCTTTCAGAAGGTATGCATTTAAGGGAGATTCACTGGAATCCATCGCTTTGTATAGGGAATAGTGCAGGCTAGGGTTTGGGAAAACCTGACTCGCATCCCCTCCCAAGCAGCCTTTGCTCTCCACCCTGCCTCCCCAGCTGGTTCTGGGCAATTGCTACAGCTTTTTAATTGTCCCTCTTTGTTTTTCTCCCTCAGGCTGGAATGGGTGGAAATCATAGAGCCTCGAACGCGGGAGCGCATGTACGCCAACCTCATCACAGGGGAGTGTGTGTGGGATCCGCCCGCTGGGGTCCGCATAAAGCGCACCAACGAGAACCAGTGGTGGGAACTCTTTGACCCGAACACCTCACGCTTCTACTACTACAATGCCACCACCCAGCGGACCGTATGGCACCGGCCGCAGAACTGTGACATTATCCCGCTGGCCAAGCTACAGACCCTGAAGCAGAACACAGAGTCACCGAGGGCCTCCACAGAGAACAGCCCTGGGCGGAGCAGCAATGTCAGCAGGGAGGGCAGCACCAGCTCCTCCCTGGAGCAGGAGCTGGAAGGCAGCGAGAAGGTGCAAGATCAGACGAGGTCAAACCGTCAGTCAGCCCAGTTTGCTGTAGTGAAAGAAGAACCAGAAAGGTAAAGCAGAGCTCTCTCTATGCAGCATGTGACAGACTGATGGGTAGTGAAATACCCTCAAAATAGTGAAATACCCTCAGCCAGGGCAAAGCTGTAATGAACTTGTGCTGCAAGCAACAGATACTGTGTAACCCACTCCTTCCCTGATGAGCTGGGACTAGAGCCCCAGATGGTAGGCAGCAGGCTCTGGCCATGTACAGCCTGAGCTAGAGCAGTTGTGTCCAAACTTTTTTCCTCTTACATCCTCCCTGCCCCCCTTACCAGTAAGGGAACGTGTCCACGCCACCCTGGGCTGGGAGTGGGGTCAGGGACTGGGTGGTGCTCCCTCCCTGATCCCCTGTGGGGGCTGGCCTGCACTCTGCCTCCACCCTTAATATTCCTCCACGCCCTCCTAATGGGGACTCCCCACACACACACACACTTTGTGGGGAGCTGTACTAGAGGATAGCTTTTCTAGCTAAAGTATTAATGGGCTGTGTGCAAGAGGGCAATGTCATTCAGTCATAAAGCAGTTATGTATTAGAGGAAGGGGTGTCACCCCCTCTGACTGCAGGGATACCTCTGTGCCGACCCGTAGGTGTAACTTAGTGCTGTCTCCTAAACACACTTAGGAAAAGCAATTTTCTAAACTTAGAAATGCACCATATTTCACAAAATGGAACAATCTCCCCATCAGACCAGTTTCCAAGGCAAGTGACTTTTATCCCTTTTCTGTACCTCGTTGCGAATACAGATTGCCTGGCTGATCTGTTTGTGCCGACTCAGGGGTTTTCCAGCAGGGGTGACTTTCTCTTTTAAAAAGGGGATTTTCAAATTGAATAAAAATATAAAGCCACATTTCCTGGTATGTGGGCACAAATAACTAACTGCGCTCTCCAGTCAGGCAGCTGCATTGCACCTTCTTTGCACCCCTCTTTTGAGTTATTGATTTACAGTTTAGATGCCTACTACCTATTTTTTCCCCCCATAAACTGTAGATTATTAAAATGTAAATAAACTCCCCAGCCACATGTCTGCCTGAAACTGCACTCTTGCCATTTGCAAATAATTAGCAGAGAAATTTGTGCTTGTAACTAGGGTTTTACTTTCTCCCAGTCTACATAACCGTGCCATGGCATGGCCTAGTGGTTAGACCCAGGGCTGGGTGTTAGACCTTCCGGGCTGTGCCTCTAAATTGGTGTGGTACCTTGGGGAAATCACTTACTGTGTCTGTTTCTCCATTTGTAGAATGGAGGGAGACCTGAGCTTTGTAAAAACCCTTGGAGCTCCTCTGGTGGAATGCACCATAGAAGTACTGAGTATAGTAGTGCTGGATTACCTGTACAGTGTGCTGCTGCATTAGTCATCTTACCGTGCGTGTGAGCACTGCTGCCTCTTCCTGGGAATTTGAGCAGTGTTCCTGTTATACCATCATCTTGTGGATGCAGTCTGCAGGCTATATAAACCCTTTTATTTATGTATTACTTACTACCTACAGAGGATATAAATGGGAGTTTTTTTCCTAAAAATGATCCCATTGTCAAACCTCTGGATATAATATTCATTCAGAGTTGTCATAGTAGCATCTACTAATTTCCCACCCTCCACTCATTCCAGCAATTACTACTGTTAGCAAAAAGAAAAGGAGGAATTGTGGCACCTTAGAGACTAACAAATTTATCTGAGCATAAGCTTTCGTGAGCTACAGCTCACTTCATCGGATGCAGATTATGTTCAAATAAATTGGTTAGTCTCTAAGGTGCCACAAGTCCTCCTTTTCTTTTTGCGAATACAGACTAACACGGCTGCTACGCTGAAACCTGTTCTAAAGATGCAATCACCCTCTCTCCGGCTAAGTCTACTCTTGGGGCAGGTGGAGGGTGATTCTCAGCTCCTGTAAAGATATTCATGCTAGCTCTCTTCGAGAATAGTAGCATAGTCATGGTAGCGCAGGCAGCAGTGCGTGGTGGCCTGGGCTAGTCAACCACGTACAAACCTGCCTCGATCCCATGAGTGCCACAACTGGGGGCAGCTAGTCCATGCCACTGCTTGCTGCTTCCCGTGCGTGTGCAGATACACTACTATTCATAGAATCATAGAATATCAAGGTTGGAAGGGACCTCAGGAGATCATCTAGTCCAACCCCCTGCTCAAAGCAGGACCAATCCCCAATTTTTGCCCCAGATCCCTAAATGGCCCCCTTAAGGATTGAACTCACAACCCTGGGTTTAGCAGGCCAATGCTCAAACCACTGAGCTATCCCTCCCCTCCCCTTGATGAGAGCTAGCGCGAGTATGTCTATGCGAGCTGGGAATCCAGTCCCACCCCTAGTTTCCCTGAGGCTGCATCTACACTTGGAGCTATCATTTAGCTTGTCACTGTTTCCTGTGTTGATTTATTGTAACTTCCCCAGCCGTCGGCCTCCCTGATGCTCGTGTTGGCCCTCTACTGTCTATTCAAAATACAGCAGCCAACTTCATATTCTGGCTTGTCCATCATTCCGAATGTCTTACTCCTTCTTTGAATTCCTCTACTGATTTCCCTGGTCTGCCCCATCAAGTTCAAACTTCTTGTCTTCTCCTTCAAGGCACTGGCAACTCTGAGCCATCCCATTTATCCTCCTTTCTTCTTGAAGCCCCCTATCCCTCTGCTCTGCCAGTACCAACTGGGTCTTCCCGCATGCCCACATCATGCTTTCTTTATGCTTTCCCCCGACACATGGAATGCCTTCTCTGAACTGATGCCAGAGGCCACTACCTTCACCTCCTTCCAGTTCATTTCTCAAGTTACACTTCTGTGATGCCTACGAGGAACTAACCCACTGATGCTGAATGGGTGGAGGGGAAGTTGGTATAGTTGCTGTGTGTTTCATTTTAAAGTGTATATAAAAATCATACATAATTTTTGATTGCATTCCTCTCCTCCAGTCTTCGGATGTCATTTGTCATCTTAGATAGGCCCTGCCCTAGCTATGGGGACAGCACTCGGCATACTGAGGGTAACTACCAGAATAAGTAACTGCTCCATGCCCTGAAGGTCACTCACTACATCTGGTTTTTCTCAGGCTAATAGGGGAAGTGATCTACAGGTGAGTGCTCTGCCTCCAGATCCCCAGCGTCTGAATCCATGGACACTTAGTGCTAACACCCCATTGGGAACAGGGACTGGCAGTGGATAATCTAACCTAAATTGGAACAGGGTCAGGCTTTGTAGACCAAGATCACCACCTTAAATTGAATAATTTGCGTCAGTGCTAGCAAGGCATAACCCTTCTATAGCCCCAACCCCAACCAGACCTTCAGGGCTGTTGGACCTGTGACAAAGTTCCTGCTCTACCTTGGTCGGTCTTGCGCTTATTGGCGGATTTGCTCACCTTGGAGCTTCACGGCAGCCCTCAGCTTGGCCGTTTTTCTGAACCCACAGCCCAGGTCAACTCCTCGTGTGTCTGACCAGGAGTTGGGAGGATGGGGGGGAACCCAGGTTCTCTGGGTTCCAGCCCAGGGCCCTGTGCAATGCAGCTGTCTAGAGTGCCTCCTGGAACAGCTGTGTGACAGCTACAACTCCCTGGGCTACTTCCCCATGGCCTCCTCCCAACACCTTCTTTATCCTCACCACAGGACCTTCCTCCTGGTGTCTGATGATGCTTGTCCTCCTCAGTCCTTCAACAGTCCGCGTTCTCACTCTCAGCTCCTAGCGCCTCTTGCTCCCAGCTCCACACATGCACACCACAAACTGAAGTGAGCTCCTTTTTAAAACCCAGGTGCCCTGATTAGCCTGCCTTAATTGATTGTAGCAGCTTCTTGATTGGCTGCAGGTGTTCTAATCAGCCTATCTTAATTGTCTCCAGAAGGTTCCTGATTGTTCTGGAACCTTCCGTGTTACCTTACCCAGGGAAAGGGGACCTACTTAGCCTGGGGCTAATATCTGCCTTCTATTACTCTCCTATAGCCATCTGGCCTGACCCTGTCACAGACCTTAAGAAAGATAAATTGATCCCTTCGGCACTTACCTGGCCCTATGAACATAATATCTGAGCATCCCCAATCTTTTAATGAATTTACCCTCATAACGCTATAAAACATAAGAACCGCCATACTGGGTCAAACCAATTATCCATCTAGCCCAGTAACTTGTCTTCCAACGGTGGCCAGAGCTAGGGGCTTCAGAGGGAATGAACAGAACAGTCAGTCATCAAGTGATCCATCCTATCTGTCGCCCATTCCCTGCTTCTGGCAAACAGAGGCTAGGGATGGGTCAGAGCATGGTTTTGTATCCCTGCCTATCCTGGCTAATAGCCATTGATGGACCTATCCTCCATAAACTTATCTAGTTCTTTTTTGAACTGTTATGGTCTTGGCCTTCATAGCATCCTCTGGCAAAGAGTTCCACAGGTTGACTGTCCGTTGTGTGAAGAAATACTTCCTTTTGTTTGTTTGAAACCCGATGCCTATTAATTTCACTTGGTGATGCCTAGTTCTTGTGTTATGAGAAGGAGTAAATAACAGTTCCTTATTTACTTTCTCCACACCAGTCATGATTTTATAAGTCTCTATCATATCCCCCCTTAGTCATCTCTTTTCAAAGCTGAAAAGTCCCAGTCTTATTAATCTCTCCTCATATGGAAGCGGTTCCATGCCCCTAATAATTTTTGTTGCTCTTTTCTGTACCTTTTCCAATTCTATATATCTCTTTTTTGAGATGGGGTGACCACATCTGCATGCAGTATTCAAGATGTGATGTAGGGCAGTGCTATTATCCCTGGAGGACAGGACAAGAAATAATGAGTTTAAACTAAGCAAGCGATATTTAGGTTAGTCATTAGGAAAAACTGCCTAACTGTCAGGGTGGTTAAACGCTGGAACAAATTACTTAAGGAGGTTGTAGAATCTCTATCGTTGTTGGTTTTTAAGAACAGGTTAGATAACACCTGTCAGGGAGGGTCTAGATAATACTTAGTCCTGCCTTAGAGCTGGGGACTGGGTAGATGACCTATCAAGGTCCTTTCAGTCCTATATTTCTGTGATACTTTTCTCATTATACAGATGGGGAACTGAGGCGTATTGGCTAAGTGATTTGTCCAAGATCACACAGGAAGTCTGTGGCAAAACAGGGGCTGGAACTCAAGTCTCAAGTCCTAGGCTATCTTAACCAGTGAACCATCCTTTCTCTTTAATGAACAAATCTTCTAAAGTATCAGAGGGTAGCCGTGTTACTCAGTACCCACAAAAACAACAAGGAGTCCAGTGGCACCTTGAAGACTAACCGATTTATTTGGGCATAAGCTTTCGTGGGAAAAAAACCCACTTCTTCAGATGCATGGAGTGAAAATTACAGATGCAGGCATTATTATACTGACACATGAAGAGAAGGGAGTTACCTCACAAGTGGAGAACCAGTGTTGGCAGGGCCAGTTCAATCAGGGTGGATGTAGTCCACTCCCAATAATTGATGAGGAGGTGTCAATTCCAAGAGAGGCCAAGTTGCTTTTGAAGTGAGCCAGCCACTCCCAGTCCCTATTCAAGCCCAAATTAATGGTGTTAAATTTGTGAATGAATTTTAGTTCTTCTAAAGTTTCCCATTGACTCTCTGAAGCCCAAGAAAGATTTGGAAGAGAGCCAATCTGACCTCTCATTTGAATATGTACTTCCCTTTGCATTAGTAGATCACAAAGTGCTATATAAGAGCTATATGGTGGTGGCATTATTTATTATTACACTAAGAAAATTGCAGCAGCCCTCACTGCTAATATGGAAGTGCAGCTGCCAGAGACTATGGCTCCCAATACAGTATGTACTGGTGCATCTGCAGTAGCCTCTCTGCTCAAGATGGAAGCTTTGTCTGTTGGAATCTGTTACTTCTGTGGGGTGCACCTGTATATTAAACTGTGGTTTGTTCCTTTTCATGCCAGTTAGGCACAGCTGCTGTGAAGCTTGCCTCAGCAAACTGAAGTTTGGGCCGTCTCCCTGCAGAAGTGTGAAGCGTTAACTAGAATTGGAATGGGAGGCTTTCATTTTCTGTACAGATGGTGCTGTTTTTCTGCAGGCTGCAGCAGCATGTGCATGCTCAGCGGCTTCCTGAAAGAAAAGAGAGATCCATTTTCCTTTCAGCAGCAATACCCGCTCTTGTTTAGTGCCCGTCTTTACTGGTGCGTTGTTCTGCAGACTCTTAATGATCTGCAGTGTCAGAATTAAAGCCCCCACTGCTTCAAATGCCAGGTTGGTGTGCAGCAGGATGCAAAGGCTCAGGAGGGTGAAGTGAATGAAACTGGGCCTGGAAGTGAAAGGGCCTTACCCTGTAATGCTGGAAAATGGTAACGCTCTCTAGCAAGAGCCAGCGCCAGGCTGAGAGAGAACAATAAAACATAGGGTGGCTTCTTGGGAACTTTCTCTCCAATCCCCCATGCAATCTCCCTCCTCCCTTTCCTCCACAATTCATTAATGGCTCATGTACATTCAGAAAGTGAGTCCTAATTCCATAAGCATTGGCAAATGCACAGTAGGTCCTAAGTTACAAGTCGAAATAAAGGCACCAGGTCCAGATTCATCCTTGTGGAGTCCCCTCAAAGCTGTGTGAACTGTGGTGAAGGTGGAGTTTCACAGCACTGGAAACAGTATGGGAGCTGAAGCAGAATATCTGCCCTCTGTACCTGGAAATGGTTTGATGGCAACTTTGTCTCTCTATCCTGTGTCCTTGTGACAGAGGAGAGCTATAGCACTGCCATACCTGCCCAGGGCTGGATTGAAGCATAAATCCTGTAGGCCCATGGCTGGGGCCCCATCTCCTGGTGTCAAGTGCTTCTGGTAGACTATCAGCAGCTGTTTTTCATAAAAGCTGTTTCTAGCCCTTGTGACTGAAGAGCTTGCAAATATGACCAGAGTGTAACTGCTGCAGCCATTTCTGTCTGATTTTGCAGAGCCAGAGACAATAGGTCTGAGCGGGGGAAACTCCCCCTGCATCTGAGAGGGGGAAGTTAGCTCTAGAGATAGGCCAATACCTGATTTTTTTTTATTTTTTTATTTTTTTGGTTGTCAGGTGATTACAATGTATTTACTTGAGTCCAACTGAATCTGAAAAATTTTGGTGAATTGAAAAAGTCCATTTCAGATCAGACGGAACACGTTGTTTGAGCTGAAACTTCCTGTGTCCAGGCACTGGATTCACAAGACAGGAGGAGGAACTATCCCCCTTAACTTTTTAGGCCAGCAATTAGGGCACTCACCTGGGGTGTGAGAGACCCAATTCAAAACCCTGCTCTGACATAGGGATTTGAATCCTACCCCCTGTGTTGCCCTAACCACCAGGTGATAGGATTTTTTTTCTTTTTTCAAATAACCTATTTGTCTGAAAAACTTCGCCCAACTCTAGTTAACTCCAAGACCTGCTGCCTTTTGGGACCAACTGGGAGCTATGAGTAGTAGGATAGTGTAGTGGGTGCAGCTAACCCACCCAGGCAGATGCATCCTGACTATGGGGTAAGTACGGGACGGGGCTGCTGTCATTTTATCTTCAGATGCCCTGTTGCTTCCTAAAGGTGGCAAGTATGAAAAGTACCACCCTGAAATCCACATCATCCAACTTTGGCTTAAATCTATTAATGCTGCTGGACTCAAGTGCCTTCCGATTTCAGTGGAAACACATTCCCCGTATTCACCACCCCCTTACATGAAATTATACCTGACTGCAGCAGTATGGCCTGAAAATTAAATATAGATAGATAAAAATCCTGAAACCCCCAGGAGAGAGGTGCTTTGCTGTTTGTCCACAAAAGGTGCTCTGCACTCGACTGCTCTATCAAGCATTCTTAAAACTACAGTACCAACCTGGTGAACTGAAGAAACAGATTGACAGAGCCAGAAGGGTAGCCAGAAGTCGCCTACTACAAGGCAGGCCCAACAAAGTAACAGAACGCCACTAGCCGTCACCTACAGCCTCCAGCGCATCAAGGATCTACAACCTATCCTGAAGGACGATCCCTCACTCTCTCAGACCTTGGGAGACAGGCCAGTCCTCGCTTACAGACAGCCCCCCCAACCTGAAGCAAATACTCACCAGCAATGACACAACACACAACAAAAACACCAACCCAGGAACCAAACCCTGCAATAAAGCCTGTTGCCAACTCTGTCCACATATCTATTCAAGGGACACCATCATAGGACCTAACCCTATCAGCCACACCATCAGGGATTTGTTCACCTGCACATCTACCAATGTGATCTGTGCCAGCAATGCCCCTCTGCCATGTACATTGGCCAAACCGAACAGTCTCTATGCAAAAGAATAAATGGACACACATCTGACATCAGGAATCCTAACATTCAAAAACCAGTTGGAGAACACTTCAGTCTCTCTGGTCACTCAATAACAGACCTAAAAGTGCCCATTCTTCAACAAAAAACACCTTCAAAAACAGACTCCAACGTGAAACTGCAGAACTGGAATTAATTCGCAAACTGGACAACATCAGATTAGGCCTGAATAAAGACGGGGAGTGGTTTGGTCATTACACAAACTAAAAACCATTTCCTCAGGCTAATTTCCCCCCCCCCCACACTGTTACTCACACCTTCTTGTCAACTGTTTTGAAATGGGCCATCCTGATTATCACTACAAAAGTTTTTTCTCCCCCTCCTGCTGATAAAAGCCCATCTTAATTGATCTGTTTAGTTAAAGTTGGTATGGCAACCCCCATCTCTTCATGGGGGTGTGTGTGTATGTATCTATATCTAATCTTCCTGCTGTATTTTCCACTCCATGCATCTGATGAAGTGGGTTTTAGCCCACGAAAGCTTATGCCCAAATATATTTGTTAGTCTCTAAGGTGCTACAAGGACTCCTTGTTGTTTCTACTGCTCATGACTCTCAAGTGCACTGTGCAGCTCATTGCTCTGCCAGCAGTACCTTATGAAACTAGGATTGAGTCAGTTACTTGGTGTCCAAGGGTTAGTGGGACCTACGGTTAGCGCCTCCGGTTAGCACCTCCGGGGACAGGTCTGCCCTCAGTTGAGAGCTACCACTCCGAAAATTCCTAGAGCACTGATGTACTATCAGGGAAGGGGCGTTACTCTACTAGATCTTACTGCTGCACATTTTTCATCAGTGTCTCCACAGCATGGCAGCCTCTGGCTGGCACGTGGACTTTATTTACATTACAACTTTAATTTTAATGGCTTTGCTGCTGCCTACGGCGCCAGGCTCCTCGGAAAAACGCTGCTGATTGTAGCTGGTGGGGCGCTACATATGAGTGGGATTTGGACGGAGTGCGAGGCTGGATAAACACTACTGGGGTGCACACATGGGGACGCAGGGAAGCAGCAGTGAAACGTTAATATATTTGGCACCACTTCAATGGCTGTGAAAACTGGCACTTGAAAGCAAAAGAGTTTCAAGAGTGATCCAGTGCGTATGCTGTAATAGGTTCTCTTCATGGCTGAATACAGGTGTTGGCTATGCTGTCCATATGCAGGTTAAAATATAAGGGGAGGGGAGGGGAGAGTGGTTTCCTTTGCTTTGGAAAGCTAGGGCTTCCTGACAAATGAATGCTGGGAACCAGCAGGGGACCATGGCAGTGTAGTTTGTAGTGCAGTATTGTAGTCAAGTCTGAAGCAGAGGCAAGTTGTTGTTTTGGAAACATGTGGAAACCATTCTAAAGGGTAAAGCCCTCGGAAATAGCCTGCAGGGACCAATCCTGTGCTGGCTGAGTGGCAGGCTGGATGACCTGATGGATCTGTTCCAGCTCTGATTTCTATGATTCTGTAGCGAAGCACAAACGAGGAAGGAAGGGTGACTGCAGTCAAGGCTCTTTCATGGGAAGGCCTCCAGTGGCAGAGATCTCATCTCTAGAAGTGACCGATGCTTTGGTTCCTGAGGAAGATAAACTTAAAGAACAAGAGAGCCGTGCAAATTAAAAATTGATTTTTTGATTGCTGTGATAGTGGCTATGAAGGGCAGAGCCAGTCCAGGCATCTGTGCTGCTGAACTCCTCTAACTGCTCAGAGCTCAGTGTGTTCTGCCTTTTATTGTGGTTTCAGAACATTAGTAACTTGATGGGCCTTATTTTTCCACCTTGTGCTCATAAAATTATAACCATATCTTAACTCGTGTCTTTTGACTGATACCAGAATGAACCTTAAACCTTAACAAACATGCTTCATACATATAACAATGCTGAACACTCACATGGGGCTGTCTAGACATAGAAAAATATACAGACATGACCAGCCTTCAGAGGGAGGGAGCTAAGTATTCTCTCTATTTCAGCTGAGGCAGAGAGGTGAAATATCGCATCCCAGGTATTGCAGAGTCAGTGCTGAAGCCAGGACTAAACTAGGCAGTTCCTGGCTCTTAGTAGGGTCTAATGGACTGAGCTGAACAGAAGCCAAAAAAGCACAGTAGCACGTATAGACTGATTTGAACAACAAAGCATTTGAAGATCTGCTTATTTCTTTTTTCCCCTCTTCTTTTTAAAATCTTTGGTTAGATATAAACACCCACATTTTCAAAGCATGGCACAGGATTTCAGCTAACGAGACTCCCATTTAAAGTGCAGCTAGTTTAAACCAAGGCCTGTTATTTGGAAGATGTCCCTGAGTCATGATAAAGTCCAGAAGTCTGCTTTATAGCAAGCAGAGATGTTAGACTTGAACTGAAGTTTCTCTTGAGGAATCCGTTCTTATAGGCTTGTGATATATTGTCTTAATATGTGGCTGTCTGGTCCTAAATCTAGATATACATTTTCTTTTTACAGGCAGTAAATATGCATTAACATTCACAAGACCATTTCTAGCCAAAAAATATGTAGCACCATAGATGGGCACCTGGCACTGTAAGGCAAGGGGCTAAACTCCTTACAAGTGTAAGTTGGTGCAATGCCACTGACTACAGTGCTTACAGCAGTGGTGAATTTAGTCTGAGGGGCTTATGTTAGACTTAAGGAAGACCAACAAATTATGGAAAGTGTGGGTAAGACAATTAGGTTCTCCATCTTTTGCCCTGCTTTATACTTTCTTACCAAACCCTGTTTGCTTTTCCAGCATCAGCCCCATTGGGGTGTAAATGACACCAGTGGAATTAGTGTCTTGCTTATGGTAACTTACCCTAAACTTTAGCTTGTTAGCCTTAAAAAGGTACCATGTTATATCCCTAAAAGGGTAGATTATAAAATCTGTCAGAGCTAATAGTCTCAAGACTTGCATTGAATATTTTGCTTCATTCTTGGTTTTCCTTCTTTTATAATTTGGAAAAGGCTCTGCTATAGTTACTGGCCTATCTTTCAAAGATGTGACTGAGCTCCTGTCCTCTGTCAGGTAGCCCTAAATCCTTGGAGAACGCTTTTATGTGGGGCAGAGAAGATGTGAAGCCTGTTTTTGGGGCATCATGTGGCTGCCACAGATCTATCCTCTGTGGGTATTTGTACAAGTCTGCCATGCAACAGAATACTGGACAGATCCTCAGATCTCAGTCTGGACTAGGGGGGTATAAATGATACATTTATATTTAAATGAAAGGCAGATCTATCTGTGTATACCCCCTTCCTCCACGCACACACACCCCTCCCCCCGCCCCAGAGAGCTGTACTCAGCAGGGAACATTGCAATTGACTGATCTTGAGCAGGGCATTCTTGACCTGAGGACCATTCACTGTGGAATTGCATCCCAGAAGATATCCATATCTAATCATCTTCAGAGGCCTACTCTTTCCCATAAATCTTCCCCAAATGTCAAGGGCTGGCTTGGCAGTGGAGAAAGAATAAATGTGCTTAAATAACCCAACTAATCCACAGTGACTGAACTGGAGTAGGCAAGAGAAGTGTCCTTTTACAGGTCAATTGTTATGAACTTCAGAATTCCATGTCTGGTGCCTAGATGCAGTGGTGATGCATACTCTAGGAGGGTACCCAGCTCTGTGGGACACAAAAACTTGTCACCATGGGATATGGAGCGCATCTGTTATAGCTTATCTTCAGAATGCTGTACCTTTTTAAGGAAAGACTCTTGCCCTGATGCAGACAGCAGCCATTTTGTTGCTGCAGAATGCAGACACACACACTGTGTGCGCATTTGCAGAGATTTAATTTTGTTCTTGTTTTGCTTGATTCAAAATAAGTTGGGTTAAGACTGGAAAATGCATGTTTTGCTTTTATGTAGTGTGATGAAGTGGGGATTTTTCCTTATGTTGTATGTGAGTCTTACTGTTTTGCATGAATGCTGTTTGCCTCAGTTTCCCTGTGTATTGCACCAATGTCTAGGTGGTGGGAATAAGCATGACTTTTGCGGGGGTTGCTCCAGCTGCCTGCTCAGATGCTATGGCTGCCCCTTCGTAACCTGAGACCCAGGAGGGGGATGCGACCAGGTGACTCTTGGCCCCGGGAAGCGAGAGAGAGGCTGGAGGAGAAGCAAGGGGCAGGGCAGGGGCCAGGCAGCTGGAAGTGAGTCAGTCTCTGCTGGCTTGGGGCTCAGGGGGAGGACTAGAGCCCTAGCTCTGGGCTCCCCTCCCCTCAAGATGGACTTGGCTTAAAGTCACCGATTTCTGTGCTAACAAGTGCTGCCCTATGCAGTGTTCCTGTCCACTAATAAATCTTCTGTTTTACTGTCTGGCTGAGAGTCAGTGCTGGCTGCAGAGTTTGGGTGCAGGGCCCTCTGGCTTCCCCAGGAGCCCTGCCTGGGCAGACTTGCTGTGGGAAGCTCATAGCTCACCTTTATCTGATCACTCTCGTTACAGTGTGTATGGTAACACCCATTGTTTCATGTTCTCTGTGTATATAAAATCTCCCTACTAGATTTTCCACTGTATGCATCCGATGAAGTGAGCTGTAGCTCATGAAAGCTTATGCTCAAATAAATTTGTTAGTCTCTAAGGTGCCACAAGTCCTCCTTTTTTTGTGTGTGTGAATTCAGTTAGTTTAATGTTTATTTTTTGGTGAGCTTTGTCTACACATTTTATACTTAATATGATACAGGACTTGCCATCAGGGATCTTGCTGTCCTTAGAGACTCTCTCAGCCTCTCTGAGAGGTCGAAACGTATCATTATCCCCACTTAGCAGCTGAGGAAATGGAGGCACAGACATGGGTGGCGGGTGAACCCTCCTCCCCCTTCAGGAAAGCAAGTTGGCTGGCCCTGCCCCTGCCCCCTCTCTCCTCCCTGTGGCCAGAGGAGTCTTGGCCGGCCTGCCCCAGCTGTACTGGCCAGCTGAAGCCCCGGGCCAGCCCAAGCTGCCCTGGCTGCACCAGGCTGAGGCTGGAGCTGAGCCCCAGCCAGCTTCAGGGAAGGGGGAGGGAGCATGAGCAGGGCCACAGCATAGGTTAGGGAAGACTGTCTCCCCTGGCCTATGGTACCCAGCCCCTCTGGGCTGGGATTGTATGTAACCACTCAGGAGAGATGTGACTAATGCAAGACCTGGTTCAAAGGACTATATTGAAGAGCGGTGCCAGAAAAAGATGGACTTTTGGAACAAAAGTGTTAATATTTAGGGGGAGTTGAATACAGATTCCCCACCTCCAATTATGCAAAAACGCAGCCTTTTGAAGCTGTGCCTTGAAGAGTGGGTTATTGTCTGCTGATCACCCATTACTTGAGACCAAGATTAAAGGCCTACGCTGTATAAAGGAAAGACTGAATTATTCATGGTGGTTCTGCTTCTGAATCTGAGAACATGTCTATGTTACAAACTTTTGCCAATGCAAGTTACATTGGCATAAAGCCACCACAGTTAGTATATTGCTTGCATGCCCGCACACTTGGTTCCTTGTGTTGGCCCTGCGCATACTCACCATGAGTGCTTGTTTCGATGCACAGTGTAGTGCACCATGGGTAGGTATGCAGTGCAGTGTCTTTTGGGAAGCTTTGGCAATGCATGGGGGAGCAGAAACAAGTCGAGAAGGGGTGACTGGGACAGCGGGGTGAAGTTCCCATCATGCAACTTTCTCCATCCCATAATGCTATTTCTATCTCTTAATTTGCAATGCCTATTTTGAAAATCCCATTAACTCATGCAGGATATGTCACTGTCTACCATCTCTGACAGAAGCATTAAACCTGTGCGACTTTACACTACCAATATGGGCATTATAAGCACAGGACCCAAGATCTTTCAGTATTTGCAGAGCTGCAAGGGAATGGGGTGATTTCCTGGAGATCCATTTGGTGTTGGACATGGCAAAAACCAATTCAAGATTGGTGGTAGTGTTCACAGAGCAGCTGAAAATGGTGGAGCACTGCTTGTGGGCCCGAGAAACGAGCACTGAGTGGTGGAATTGCAGTGTAACGCAGGCTTGGGATGACACACAGTTGCTGCAGAACTTTCGGCTACACAAGGTCACGTTCCTGGATTTGTGTGTCGAGCTTGCCTCAGCCCTCCTGTACGGGGACACCAGACTGAGAGCTGCATTGACAGTGGAGAATAGTGTGGCAATTGCCCTGTGGAAACTTGTGATGACAGGTTTCTCACTGACCAGTAGCAATCATTCTGGATTTGGAAAATCCACAGAGGGAGGGCGTTGTCATGCAAGGGTGCGGGGCCATTAATTGTCTCTTGCTACACAGGACAGTGACTCTCAGCAATGTGAAGGACATAATGGATGGATTTGCTGCAGTGGGGTTCCCAAGCTGTGGTAGAGCAATAGACATCATACATATCCCTATTTTGGCACCAAACCACAGAGTACATCAACAGAAAGGGCCATTTTTCTATGGTTACGAACACAGGACTGTTCAGAAAGCTACAAGGAGGGACATTTTTTCCCGACCGACAGACTACTATTAGCAATGTTGAAATGCCAATCATGATCCTGGGGGACCCAGCCTACAACTTACTCCTCTGGTTCACGAAAATGTACACCAACCACCTCGACAGCATCAAGGAAAGATTCAACTACCAGCTCAACATGTACAGAATGACAATTAAAGTGCTTTTTGTAGATTGAAGGGGTGCTGGCATCGTTGACTCACAAGATTGGATCTCAGTGAGAAAAATATCCCAACGGTTATAGCAGCCTGCTGTGTCCTGCATAATATCCGTGAAGCAAAGGAGGAAAAGCTGCTGCCAGAGTGGAGGGCGTAGGCAGAGCAGCTGCTTGCTGAGTTTGAATAGCCTGACACAAGGGATATCAAAAGAGCTCAGTGCAGAACTATGTCTCAGGGAGTCTTCGAAAGAGCACTTTACTCTGGCTCACTGTTAATGTGTTGTGGTGTATTGTGCTCTACCTGGCCTTGCAGTTTGGGGGCCTGTTAGGAATTGTGTGGTGGTCGGTGCACATCTATGAATATAACACTGATGATGCACCTATTAATAGCGTGGTGCTTCTGGTACATTTTTGATTATTACACTGTTTATCACTGATCCCATGAGTTGTGCACAATAGTAAGTGGGTGCTTTCAATATTGCCAGCCATTCTGCAGGACATATTGGGAACTAATAAAGATGAATTATATCCCAGCCCCAAGAGTTTTACTGAGTAATGAAAACAAATTTAAAAAAAAATTCTGTGCAAAATTAAAAGCAAATACCTTAAGACTTTAATAAATTTATGGAACAGAGCTTAAAGAAAGGGAAAGAACATTCATGTCTATTTTAGCTATGCATTTATCAACAGTGCCTCTGACAGGTCAGTATGTGAAGCTGCAGTTTCCTTTAATGTCCCCTGGAGTGGAGAGGGAGGGGTAGGAATGTGGCCCATAATGCCACATGGAATGTCGAGGGGGACTGTAGGGAAGTGCTATATTGGAGTGCATATATATATGGACTGCAAAGAGAAGTGAGCCTGGGATCATTGAACCTATAGGTCAAAAAGAGTCTGCAGCATCTGTTTGCTGTCAGGGAAGTCTCCTTACGTCCGCGTGTTCTCCCTCCCCAAATCCTGGGCCTTTCTCCATGCCGTCTGCCATATTGATCCTCCAGGCCCTCTGTTCATGGTCTGATGCAGCACTGGCTTACAAGATCTCACTGAACATGTCATCCTGAGTCCTCTTCTTTCTCCTCCTCATAAGGCTCATGTGTTCTGTGGGTGTGGGGGGGAACTCCTCAGGTGTAATGGTAAAACACACAGAGGTACAAGTGCCACTATATTTTCAAAAGAAAGCATAAGTAAAGTTTCAGAACTCCCTTGCCTTGCTCCCCATAAGTTTTAAACAAGACATGCAATAGAGCAACAGACATCATACATATCCCTATTTTGCCTTCTGCTTTGGAGTGCTTGTGCATGGTACCATGCCCAGCTCCAGTCATGGTGCGTATGGCCTGCCAGCAGTGAGGAAAACGAGAAAGGAATTGCTCAGCTGCATGAAACTGAGCATAGGGCACTAACATGGAGTCCTGGCACTGTTTTCTACAGGCAGTGAGGATTATCACTGATCTCACTCCTGAGGGTAACAAAGTCTGAGAGAGAGAGAATCTGCTCTTGCTGGCATCCCAAAGCTGGCTGGGCTGGTAGGCAGCTAGCCTGTTTACTGCAATGGTGCCTACTGAAGTTATTGCCAACTGGTGTGGGAAGGTGTCCTCCTGTGGAGGAAGAAATAAGGCTGTCATCCCTAGAAAGCCATGAGAGAGGATTGTAGAATACTTCCATGAAAGTTTCATCGAGTTCTCTCAGGAGGATTTATGGGACATCCCTGTGTACATAAAGTGCTCTGCATGGCCCCTCTTGCCTAACTACAGGGGAATGAAAAGCAGATAACTCTACCTCCTTGTACTGCTACCTCTTCTCATAAGTATATAATTTGTATATAACTCCACTTCCTTGACTCAGTGACGGTGGGGTCTCCACCAAGCGTGACATGCAGCACTTTGCAAAAATGGCAGGTCTGTGGCTCAGCACCAGATCAACTTAAGAATAAATGTGCTTGCTTTGAGCTGTGTAGAAACTTACAACTGCAGGCTATTATGAGGTTTATAGCCTCTGGAGGAAAAGCAAAGTGCAGATGCTAACCTGTTTAGGCAGTCTGGCTTTTTGGGAATGTCACCCATTTAGGCAGGAACCTGTGCAGTCTGGGGAAAAAACCACACTCAGGAGGGAGAGAGAGACAGGTCTCTGCCCCGCAGAGAGAATGGCTGGGAAATCAGAAACCTAGAGTGGGTGCCCTTGACCACGAGGGGGGAATACAGGTGCCGTTGCCCTGAATTGTGACAGTCTTCATGATGATTCTGCCAGATAAAGCATATTGGCCCAACCCATTTATTTTTATTCTCTGCTGTTTAAGGGGGTTCTCCTGTTCCGAGCCACCTGATAACTGTCTCTCATAGTGGAGGGTTTCCAAAAGTCAGTTGACAAATATTTCCAGACTGACTTCCTTCTTTGTTTATTTTAATACTGTATTGAGCTAAAGTAACTAGCAGAAATCACATTAATTTCAAGCCCACTGTGTGAGTCATCCTGTGGCTCACATGGTCGATTGGCTCCCAAGCCAAGGAAACCCCCATGGGAAGAACCCCCAGCTCCCAAAGTGGGAGACTCTACACTCAAGTTTGATCAGAAAAGTACCAGAAAATGCTGAGTGAATGAGGACTCTAAGGGTAGCATGCTAGTAATAGATCCAGCCTTGCTCTTTCTCAGATGGCATATTGGCTTCACAGTGATAATTAATGCTGCTTAGAAATAAGACATTTTATTATCAAAGGAGCAGCGTTACTAAGTGGAAGTTCAGTAGGCACAGATTTGCTTTTCTTCACGGTGGATTCCTCCCAGGATCCTGCAGATTGCTGACCCCGCTCTCGGAGTTCTGGGCCTGTCACGCTGAAGAGATGCAGTATGTGCCTCATCCCAGCACCTGCAGTTCACGTGGCAAAAAGAAAATAATCGATCACGTGCCCATCTACCTTACCTCAAAGCTAGAGAGGGGAGGAGCCCTGCAATGGGCTTCAGAATTCCAGCACTTCTCATTTCACCTTGTAACACGCTTGCCATCAGGGCATCCGAGTGCCCTCATCCCACTGCTCAGGCAGCTGGTAAGGCCTGTAAAGGCCCTGAGCCTCCTAAGGCAAGAGATGCTACAGAGCTATTTCAGGATGTACATGGTCCAATCCAGCACACAGTGAAAAATGCCAGATTAAGGAGTAATTTATTTAATGGAGCTTTGGCCGGGGGTGTGTGTGTGTCTTAGCCAAGCATGACCAACCCATGCCCAGAAACACAGTATCAATCCCTAATGATACTAATTCATCAATTATGTTTTTGCAGCAGCAAAGGCTCCCACTCAGAGGTAGGTATAACAATGGGTATGGGCCAATCAGTCTTTATTCTCACAGGGAGAAAAACTGCTCCTCAAACCTTATTTTAAAGTGCACCTTTAGAACATGTTTGCATATTATAGCTCATCAGCAAAAGGTCATGGGAACAGGGGTCAGGATTTGTTCCTTGGCACAAAGTTCAGCTCTCCCAGCAAGCTTGGAGCTTCTGTTAAGAGCTTCTAGCAGACTAAGTAACATTGTATACAGTTTAATTTCATAAATCACTTTGGTACAGAAAGCACTCCCTCATAAGCAGACATTACAAACTTCCCATGGATCACTACACAAAACCTGGAATTCAAACACCTCTGGGAGCACACAGCAACTTCAGGATAGAATATGACAATGTAGTCTAATCAGAAAAGGGAATTTGGGAAGGCAGAACAGAATTATCAGAGTTGGAACCTGGAAACATCACTAGGGTTAGACTTTAACTCTTGTGAGAAGTGCCATTAGCTCCTTATTTCAGTGTCTGGGACCACAGGTCTCGAACGCTGGTCCACAGTGCTGGTCCACAGTGCTCTTAGGAACTAGTAGGTTCCAACCTGCCACCCATTAACCTGCCAGCAGGTGCTAGGATAGAAACTGAGCCCTGACAAAGGACTCCAGTCTGAGAGACCCTGATTGGTTCAAAGTTTCTATATAAACCCAGCAAAGAAACACAAAGTTGTCCATACAACTGGGCTCCACCTTGCTCTGGACCGTGCTTATGCTTCCTGCTCCCCTGGCTTGACTTCCTGGTAGCATGACCTGGTCTGATTCTGGTTACAGATTTGTGGTTCTGCTCTCAAGTTTGTTCCCTTGCTTCTGATCTCCCAGTAACCTGACCCTACCTACTTCCTGACTTTCAACTTTTGGTTTGCCGTTTGATCTCCTGGTATCTCACCCAGCCTGACTCCCAACTCCTGCTCTGACCACTAGGTTGGACTGCCTACATCCTGGTCATGATACTCCATTTTACCATCTTTCAGCAGAGATGTAGCCCCAGCCCTACAGTGAGGAAGTGGGTTAACAATGAGTCAAATAGTGCCACTTTCGGAACCCCTAGCAATACTTCCAGCCCTGTAGTGTTGTGGCCATCTCCCATCCGTGGCCTGGTCTACAATACAAAATGCTCCCATGTTTGAATATGGTGTTAACGGAGATAGAGGAGTCCCGAATGTGATTAGATGAGAGGCCCTGGTCTGCGCTACCAGCTTAGCTGTGTTCAGCATGTCATCTGGGTGCTATTCACAGCATTGTTCAAGCACAGCAAAATGTGGAAACAGACTAGCCCAAGTGGTGAGTCTGCTTAGCTTAAGAGATGTGTCAAGATCACAGCACAACGCGGCAAGGCTGCAGGCCCCATCTCAGGACATACATGTGCTGTATAGAGGTAGAAGGGGAATTCCATCCTAAACAATTAACAGTACAATAGGCCATTTTTGGTCTGGCCATTTTAGGCACCTACCACCCATGTGCATCTCAGGGCAAAAGCCTCCTATCAGATCTGCAGTGTGGATCTTGACTTCAGTATGCAGTTCTCCTCAGCTGCCTGGAATGCCAACTGACACCAGCAGCAGGCCTGCACATGCAAGAGGAGATCTGACAAATAGTGCAGGACGGAGCAAATGCCATATTCCAAAAAGGTGGGTGAGGTAATATCTTTTATTAGACAGACATCTGTTGGTGAAAGAAGCTTTCAAGCTGCTACAACACTGCAAACATTTCAGCAAGTAACACAAAATACACTTGCTTAGCAAGAGGTCAGGGGAAGCAAAACCCCATCCATTGTAAACACCCTCCCGCAGCAGAAACGAATGCTTCAGACAGAGACCTCTGCTGACCCCCCCTTTTTTTTTTTGGTTTTACAGATACCCAGGGCTGTGAGTAGAGCTCAATATAAAACAGACTTTAGGCATTGATTGGAGGCTTGCTTGCCAGTATCTCTGTAGCAACAGCATAATCCACTACGGTTGCAAAGCGTGCTGGGCTTTCTTCTTTTGATACAAAAATTACCTGCGCTGCTCAGCACAGTGGGACTAAAGGCCCCCTGCTTGTTAGCCTTCAGTGTATCACAGGCACTTCAAACTGTCAAAACTACTTTTCTTTAGAGACTTCAAAAAAATCAAAAACACAGGGCAGGGGGGACGTTTTGAAGCGGGCACGTGGATCTTAACCCAGGGTACTGGGAGCAGGCCAAAAGAGAAGCTAGGTTGGATGTAAGTTACAAGGGACAGCCTCATAACCTGCAGTTTTAGCTTCTGTAGCTCTTCAGCTTGACTGACTGGCCATCTGGGCGTGGCGGAGGAGGAAAGATGGACGCACATTCTTCTCGGAGTGCTCTCCCTGTGGCCGCTCCGCTTCAGGTGGTGGTGCGTCCTGGCGCAGCCGATGGGAGATTTTTGCTAACCATACTGGTCTGGGCGTGCGCAGTAACGGTCTTGTGGCACGGCTAGCCGCTCGTCTGGCACATGCATGCCTCAACCCCTTCCGTTCCTTCTCAGCCGTCCTCGCCTTGAGACTGAGTCCGTTAGTGGTGTCCCTACAAAACTATAGGAAAATAGTTTTTAGATTTAGTTTACTTCAGTCTTAGATTAACAGAGCAGTACTTTCGTAGTTCTAGTTAGTTAAATTTGTTTTTGGAAATTTCCTTATTTTCGTCCCTGAATCCCAAAGAAGGACGCTTTAAAAATGCCTAGATCCCCAGGTTTTAAAAGGCGTGCGTCTTATAATGATGTCATGCCAATCTCGGACGGACGCTCACTTTGTGTCCGCTACCTAGGGGAAGCGCACATTCCTCAGAGGTGTACTCACTGCAACAGCCTAAAGGGAAGGGCCAGGAGAGATAAGGATCTCCGTCTGAAACTAATCTTAATTGAGAAATCCCTTTCCTCTGCAACAGAGTCAACAAGTGGCTCCCCTGGGGTTGTCTCCGTTGACAGGGTGAGTGCCGCCTCTTCGGAGAAGTCAAAAACAGGGCCTTGTCTTCACCAAACCGTGGACCGTTTAAAAAGAAACTGTCTCCTGCAAGATCCCTGCCATCAGTGCCAAGCTCATCAAGAGTGAACACCTTTGATAAACCTGGTGCCTCCGGTACCATCCGGCAAGGGAAAGAAGTTGAGTGGTGGGCACCGTACAGCCTCCTCCTCCATGGCACCATTGAACCCCGCAAAGGGTTCAGTACTGCAGCCTGCACCACAGGTCATGACTCCGCCACCGGCACAGAGTGCAGAGGTACCAAGCAAGGAACAAATGAAACAGACGGTGCAGAAGAAAGCCACTCAAACAAACAATCACCACCGAAAGAAATGGCAGCACAGATAACGGCACTGACTCCTCTCCTTCAATTCTCTGAGATACAGACTACATCAGCACCCAGCTCTCCACTACTCAGAACCGCGGACTCGCCGGTACCGACAGCACCGGACCAGCCTCATTTCCCCCATTGCTCTGCCATTCTCAAGCAATGAGGAGGCAGAAGGAGGGGAGGCAGCCTTCTTATCAGGACATTCTTCCCCAGTGGACACTGCCCACCAATACAAGCACACAGAACAGACAAGCAAGGGTGTACCACCATGGCTTGCTAACCCATGGATGTGCCCACCCATGCCATTCCCTATTTAGTGGCCACAATGGGACCCATGGGTATCTTACAGGGCCCAATTCCAGAGACCCATATCTGCACACAGGTAACCCATAAGGTCAGCCACAACATCATCTGAACCCTCTGAGGTCACAGAGGACTGGGAAGAAGAGAGGGATGACAGTTCTGATCATGAGGAGTCACCAGAACACAACTCCTAGTCTTCCCCAGATGAAGCAGTCATACCTACACCTATGACGGCCCGTGACTATTTCAAACATTTCCAAGAGCTATTTAGGCGAGTGGCACAGAGCCAAAACATCCCTCTAGAAGAGGTGCGGGAGACATAACACCAACTCCTGAAGATCTTACATACTTCCTCCTCATCAAAAATTGCCATTCCGATCAATGATGCCCTCCTGGAACCGGCAGATTCAGCGTGGCAAACGCCAGCCTCCATCCCACCTAACAAATGCACGGACAGAAAAATCACGTGCAAACAATACGAGACCACACCTCAGGACAAGGAATGGAAGAGACTGGACTTATTAGGCTGAAAAGTCTACACCTCAGCCACACTGCAATTCTGCACAGCGAACTACTCCACGCTACTGGCAAACTACGACCATGACAATTATAACAAACTGACAGAATTCACTCGGGACATCCAAGAGGAAAAGAGAGACCAGTTCTGGGTCATCATCTCCAGAATTGCACTCCAGACTGCTCTTGACGTAGCAGTCACAGCAGCCTGCATGACGGCAATGCCATAGTAATGCTTAGGGCCTTGTGGCTTCACTCCTCAGGAATCCCTAGAGCACCCACAGGGGGACACATCTCTAAGAGCCTCAGTTACTGCACAAGGTAAGTAACCTTCCCTTTTGTGCCAGAATAGAAATGTCACTATAGAGCACTGCAGGAGATGAACATTTAGGCTCCCTCAACACCCCCACTTCTCAGGGGTTTGACAGACAGCCCCTTATGCTCCTCAGCAACGACATTCCAGCTAATCAGAGTTTTACAGATTCTCTGTTCTCAAGTGCACATCTGTGCTGATGCCCCAAGCCTACCGAATCCTCTGGTAACAGAAAATTACCCCTCCTTGCCAGGAATGAGATTGATGGAAGCCGTTTGACAGCCTTACTCTCAGTAACTAAAGCTAACATTACTTAGCTGATGGAAAAGCAGCTCTAAGAAGAGTGACATCCAAATAAATAGCCCTAGGAGATAACGAATGGTGCAACACTATTTCCTTTGTTTGCATTTATAACACTGCAGCTTTCACATCAAGCTTCTTTAAAAGGGGAACTGTCAAGGCTAAACCCCCCAAATCTGACCCATCTTTCTTATCTCCTTTACAGATGCTCAGATACCAAGGTGACACATGGCATCAAAATACTTGTCAAGACAACTGCTTAGAAAGCCCATTGTGTGCCTGGGGTGGATGGGGGCATCCTCACACTGTATCACAGTGTTCTTTATTTCGCAACAACATAATTACTGTTTGCACGTAAAAGCTGCCTCTACCCTAAGAGGTTTTGCCACCATCGTCACTCCGCTAAAGCTAGACATACAAACCTTCTCCCGTGTAGGTGCGACTAGCGCCTTACCCAAAGTCAGACACCAACTGAAGCAGGTCTCCCACAGTCCCAGTCCAGTGCGTCCCCACACGCTTGCTGAGAACACCACGATCCACACGGCTGTGGATATACGACATGACGCCTAGTTGGTTGAACTACTGGCTATGTTTTAATGTGCTGCCTGTCAGCCTAGGCCTGAAGAGAACAAGTACATTCTTATGGCAAATGTATGGGATTTCCAAGAGAGATTTATGCCCATGTTCTCAGTTAGACGTGCACAACTGAATGCATACATTTCATAGGCTACCTAAATGACCAATGTGCACATGCAAGTCATGTATCTGTGAGCATAAGTGATCCACTACACACCTACTTGGCCCCATGCGTATGCAAATCTCCACTTTGCACAAACATCAGCTTTTTGCATGCTAAAATTAAGTGGTTGCAAATCTATTAATGCAGTCATATTTGCCATTGCTGAGCTAATTATTCTGAGCAGCTCCCTCTTCTATTTCAAACAGATTATAACCACTTGATTTCAGGAAGTCACTGAGCAAATATGAGTATGTGAATGGCCATCACAAAGTGTAAGAACGCTCTGGATACAGGGGAGAAAAACTCTGAATTCTACAAGGGAATTTTACTAATTTCCTCCCCAAAATTTGCAAAGTGAGAGCAACCCATCCACCTAGAACTGGTGCAGGGAATACCTTGACAAGTATCCTCTTAGCCGTAGTCTTTTCTTCTATAGTCTTTGTATCCAGTTAGGGAGCCTGATATGCTTTGTCTACAGTACAGATCATGCCAGCACAATTTATGATGCTCAGGGGGGTGAATAAACCACCCCTCTGAGTGATACAAATTATGTCGGCATAATGACTCGGCCGCACAGGGCTATGTTGGTAGGAGGTCTTCTCCCACTGATGTAGCTTCTGCCGCTCATGGAGGTGAGTTTTTATGCTGATGGGAGAGCTTTCGCTCATCTTCATGGAGCATCTTCACCACACATGCTGCAGTGGCGATGCTGTACCGGTGCTGCGGCGCTGTATGTATAGACGTGGCCTGAGAAGGCAGCTTTCAGCATCCCAGTACATCAAGGATCTCTCCAGGGAAAACACGGGGCCCCACTCTCCTCTCACTCTGGTTTGACAGCAGCATAACTCCACTGACTTCAGTGGTGTTGCTTCAGTTTACACTGGTGTGACAGGAGAACCAAGCTGTCATAAATATAAAGGGAAGGGTAAACCCCTTTGAAATCCCTCCTGGCCAGGGGAAAGCTCCTCTCACCTGTAAAGGGTTAAGAAGCTAAAGGTAACCTCGCTGGCACCTGACCAAAATGACCAATGAGGAGACAAGATACTTTCAAAAGCTGGGAGGAGGGAGAGAAACAAAGGGTCTGTGTCTGTCTGTAGTCGTCTTGGCCAGGGACAGAACAGGAATGGAGTCTTAGAACTTTTAGTAAGTAATCTAGCTAGGTATGTGTTAGATTATGATTTCTTTAAATGGCTGAGAAAAGAATTGTGCTGAATAGAATAACTATTTCTGTCTGTGTATCTTTTTTGTAACTTAAGGTTTTGCCTAGAGGGGTTCTCTATGTTTTTTGAATCTAATTACCTTGTAAGATATCTACCATCCTGATTTTACAGGGGGGATTTCTTTTATTTACTTCTATTTTTATTAAAAGTCTTCTTGTAAGAAAACTGAATGCTTTTTCATTGTTCTCAGATCCAAGGGTTTGGGTCTGTGGTCACCTATGCAAATTGGTGAGGCTTTTATTCCAACATTTCCCAGGAAAGGGGGGGTGCAAGTGTTGGGAGGATTGTCCATTGTTCTTAAGATCCAAGGGTCTGGGTCTGTAGTCACCTAGGCAAATTGGTGAGGCTTTTTACCAAACCTTGTCCAGGAAGTGGGGTGCAAGGTTTTGGGAAGTATTTTGGGGGGAAGGACGCGTCCAAACAGCTCTTCCCCAGTAACCAGTATTAGTTTGGTGGTGGTAGCGGCCAGTCCAAGGACAACGGGTGGAATATTTTGTACCTTGGGGAAGTTTTGACTTAAGCTGGTAAAGATAAGCTTAGGAGGTTTTTCATGCAGGTCCCCACATCTGTACCCTAGAGTTCAGAGTGGGGGAGGAACCTTGACACAAGCCCATGGCCTTGCAGCACTTTCCTGTGGTTTCATTTCGCAAGGAAGCTGATCTTCTATTTGTTTTGGAGGAATGGTTAGGCTAGAGAGAATAGTTTGAATTCCTGGAGCCTGTTTGTGTGGAGGAGACCTTTGCAGATAAGCAAATGATCCTATTAGTAAGAGGTTACACTTGCCCTCCTTACATTGCAGTAAGACCTTTCGCTGCTAAAAGAGGATTTGATGCTCACACCGTGATACATGGACAAGTATAGATTTGCCTGGGGCAGCCGTGTGATCCTCAAAAAGAAGAAAAACATCACAGCAGCTCTTGTCACAAGACGCAAACAGATTTTTTCACACCCACCTGTGCATTATTGTTACGTGAGTGATGTCTTTACAAAGGCTAAATATCCCTTTAATGTCTGCAATTGGGAACATATGGCTGGTGGCTTTACTCATATACTGCTGTAGAAGGGGGGTGGGTGGAGAAGGAAGCTGGCTTCTTTGGTGATTGAACTCATCCATTTTTAAGCCATCTGTAGGCTGATGGAAGGCAAAGCACAAAGCTAGTGCATCCAGTGCAGTCTATTTTAATAGCAATGCCTTGCATCAGGAGCTATTACCTTGCTGAAAGAGGCCTCTGCAACTGCCCACTTGATTTGGACAGTTCTGGGTTAATCACCAGGCCATCCTACAAGATAACTGAATTCATGGGACAGGAGTTTGTACCTTTTCATCTCAGAGTTCCCCAGCATTCTTTTTGGCTTTTACAAGAGATAAGCCTTGGCGTTAGGGAAGAGAACAGTTACATTTTCTAAGCCCACAGCCTTGTCTTCTAGCTGAAGCTACTATAGGATGGCGCTGCACAGAGACTCAGACTGTTCACTATCATTCTGTTCTTGTTAAACCCTGGATTTGTGCTGGAAATGGCCCACCTTGACTATCATATACATTGTAAGGAGAGTGATCACTTTAGATAAGCTATTACCAGCAGGAGAGTGGGGTGGGTGGGGGGGGGGAGAAAACCTTTTGAAGTGATAAACATCCATTTTTTTCATGGTCTGTGTGTATAAAACATCCTCACTGCATTTTCCACTTTATGCATCCGATGTAGTGAGCTATAGCTCACGAAAGCTTATGCTCAAATAAATAGGTTAGTCTCTAAGGTGCCACAAGTACTCCTTTTCTTTTTGCGAATACAGACTAACACAGCTGCTACTCTGAAACCTGTCGTTTATAACATTGTTCACCACACTAATTTCCGGATAAGCTAAATGCCTCCTGAGATCCACACAGCTGATTTTCATGAGGTTCCCAGAGTGAAAGCAGTATGCAATCCAGCACCCCCAACCCGTAGGATGCAAACTATGTCACAAACAATATTGTTAAGACTGAACTACCTATCTGACTAGCAGGCCAGGGCAGAGCCAGGTACCCCCCAAAGCATGTGCACAGGTGCTCTCCAAGTGCTTCTCAAAGGGTGGCTGAGCAATATTCTCCTCCTTTAACAGAGGGTGTGACTGCCAGAGAGGTTAAGGCCTGCATTTTCAAACATGCCCACGGATTTCAGACGCCTCGTTTTTTGGGAGGTCAACTTCCCACCCGAAGATCTGAATTTCTGAAGGGCCAAACATCTGCAGCTCCCACGGGCTTCTGTTAGAATTGTGGGCGCTGAGCATCTGTAAAAGTCAGGCCGTGCACGTATGAAGGTGGACACCCCAAGTTAACAGGTCTTTGAAATTTAGGCCTAAGCAGCTTGCCCAGGAAAAAAAATAAAATCCTAAAGTAAGCCCGTGGCAGAGTTAGGAACAGACCCCCAGGTCTCCTGACTTCTAGACCAAAGATCTGTCTACTTCCCCACAGCTACCTACCTGTCTAGTATGAAACTGATGTGACACTTGCTTAGCCGCAGGACAATCTAAAATGGCTGACAATATAGAGGGAAGCAACATAGTCTGAGGAACAAGAAAGAGACTGGGAGCCAGACTCCCAAACTAGTCCCGGTCTGCCGCTAACTTGCTGTGTCATTGTGGGCACGTTGTTTCATCCGTCTGGTAAACTTTATCTATACTGCATTGATTGTCAAAATATTGGTTATTTTCACATGTACTAGCTGTCTCAAGGTAGGTGATGAAGATCTTCTTAAAATCCAATGTGCATGAACATTTCAGTAAAATAGAACAGGGGTGGTCAATTTTTTGTCATGGTCCAAATTTCTTGGTCCAGGTGTAGTCAAGTCCAGGCTCCAGAGAAAATAAAAAAAAATAAGTAAATAAAAAGATTTTGGGGTCTGTTCAAAAGCATCTGGTGGTCCAGATTTGGCTCAGGGTCTCCCTATTGACTACCTCTGCAATAGTAGCTTTTTCCCAGCTGCTTGGGGATATTCCCCCAAAACTTGTCTTTGGCTGTGTCTATACTGGGACTTAAGGGAAGTTTTTCGTCATTACTCTAACACTAACAGGAGAGCTAGAATCCGAGAGAATCAGAGAACTGGAAGGGAGCTCAAGAGGTCATCTAGTCCAGCTAGGCCAGCTGTGGGAATTTTTACCCTTTTCAGAGCTGGTCTGCAGCACACAGAGGTATGGACCAGAGGCCCCATGTACACTAGCATTCCTTTCATTGCTCGCAATAGTGAAAACAAGAATGGAAAAAACATGTCTAGTGTAGGAAAGATGAGATGCGAGTCAGAGAGAGCATAAAGTAATCTCAGTTCAGCAACTAGGAGATAGCATACTGTGGTATCTTACCGCAGCTGTAGCACGGTTTGTCTGTCTCAGGGGGATTTATGTATGTGAAATGTTAAAGCAAGCAATGAGACACCTGAGTCTAATTAGCAACCTGCATTCTTGATACAGATGCTTGTAATGGGAAGTTCTCATTAGTCTAAACTTATGTATTCCCCTTGGATGCATTTTGCAGAACAGCAGAAATGTTTTCCAAACTTTCTGTACCCAGAGCATCAGTTTACACAGGGAAACGCACAACATTGCATCATAAGGTGTGTAATGACAGACTGCTTGTTGTCTGAACTCTGCTACATACTACGACTGTGACATACTGCAGAAATAATCACATAAATTCTAAAGGATATTTAGACACTTCAGCTTGAGTTGGTCTTAGGACCAGGACTTGTGGAATCTCACACAAGATTTTTATAGCACCCAAAAGAGGTTTACAGAACATATCAAAAGGCCAGGGTCCTGGCCCAAACATGTTATCATCGAGATTTACACAACATGCCACGTGGAGATAGCAAGAATGGAGGGGAACTGGGAAGTCAGTCGTTTGGCTACTGGTGTGCCAAGACAGCTGCCTACCATGCTCGCCAATATTGTCTGACTGTACTCCCTCCATCTGTCTGTATCCATCTGTTGTCTCTTGTCTTAACCTTAGATTGTAAAATCTTCGAGGCAGGGACTGCCTTTTTGTTCAGCATTTGTACGACGTCTTGCACGTGGGGGCCTGGTCCAGGACAGGGGTTCCTAGGTGCTACAATAATACAATTAATAACAGTAGAGCAACTATGGCAATAACATGATCACTGACCTGCTCAGTTAAGGAGTGTACACATCTTGATGGCTTTGTAAAAGAGTTTTAGTGTCTTATTTAAGAAATAAGTTATGTCAAAATAAACACAGATAATGTAATATGTTGCATCACCACAGCACCTTCTACACTAACCCTCAACCTTCCTGGGGAAATAGATAGGTAGGTATGATCGTTCCCTTCTAGGACAGGAAAACTGAAGCAGAAAACGATGTGACCTTGGGTGAGTGATTTCACAAGTTAGTGTCAGAGCCAGGACTTGAACCCAGGTCTCCTGACTTCAACTTGCATGCTGTAGCTCACTCTGCCTGCCAAAACCTCACATGTGCAAGAAAAATAAAAGGAAGTGTAGATCCTTGACTTAGCAGGGAAGGAGGCTTAATAACTAGTGACATCAAGAAGGCTGAAGAGAGTTTCATGCCTATTTTGCTCCAGTCTTTGCTAAAAAGATTCATGGTGACCAGCTACTCAACACAATTCATATTAACAAAGGGGAAGGAACGTAAGCCAAACTAGGGAAAGAACAGGTTAAAGAATATTTAGATAGTTAGAAGTGTAAAGTCTGCAGGGCCTGATGAAATCTATCCTATGTGACAAGATGGCCGATGTTAGTATGGTGGGTCCTGTGCTTTTCTTGGCAGGGGGGCTAAGACGCCACCCCTTGCCCCTGCTCTTGGGCTGCCAAGGTCCCCCCTAGTGGCCCAGGAAGGTGGTAGAGGAGGGAAGCGGGGGAGGGGTCTGATCTTTCAAGTCTCACAGCACACCTCCAAGCTCCAGTCTTCTCTCTTTCCTCCTTTTTTCTGACTGTCTGAAGCAGGGGATTTTATTAGGTTCCTGACAGGCCTTAAGTGACTGCAGGTGCTCCAATTAACCTGTAGCCAACCTCCCTAGTCTACAGGGAACTGCTCCTTAATTAGCCTGGGGCTTATATATTTCCCCTCTAGGACTCTGCCACTGCTCTGTGGTCCTCCTGTATCACACCTCGTACACTTGAGAAACTAGCCAAAGCAATCTCAAAACCGTTAACTTCAATAACTCAGGGAGGATGGGGTAAGGTCCTAAATGACTGGAAAAAGGACGAGCAGTACCTATCCATAGGCGCCGACTCTGTGGGTGCTCCAGGGCTGGAGCGCACACAAGGAAAAATTGGTGGGTGCTCTGCACCCACCGGCAGCTCCCTGCCGCCCTGCCCCAGCTCACCTCCACCTCCTCCTCTGCTTCTCCTCCCAGTACTTGCCGCTGTGAAACAAGCTGTGGGTGGGAGGGAGGGGGGAGCGGGAACGTGGTGCGCTCAGGGGAGGAGGCGGGGCCGGGGCGTGGATTTGGGGAAGGGGTCCAGTAGGGGCAGGGAGGGGGCGGAGTTGGGGCAGGGACTTTGGGGAAGGGTTTGGAATAGGGGTGGGGCAGGGCAGGGCGGAGTCGAGGCGGCAGGACATGAGCACTCACCGGTGCCAGAAGAGGTTAGTGCCTATAGGGGGGAAATCTGATAACAGTCTTCAAATATGTTAAGGCTGTCTTATAAAGAGGATGGTGATCAATTCTTCTCCATGCCACTGATAGTAGGATGAGAAGTAATTGATTTAATCTTCAGCAAGGGAGATTTAGGTTAGATATTAGGGGGAAAAGCTTTCTAACTATAAGATAGTTAAGCACTGGACTGGGCTTCCAAGGGAGGTTTTGGGATCCCCATCTTTGGAGGCTTTTAAGCACAGGGTGGACAAACACCTGTCCAGGATGATCTAGGTGCATCTGATCCTGCCTCAGCACAGGAGGCTGAAATAGATGACCTCCCCTTCCCAGGGCTTCATGCCTCCGATCTTGTCATTATGGCAAAGAATAGCTTGGAAGCCCATGTGCTTTTATATTGATGGAGTGTTAGGCCTTGTCTACATGATGAGATTCACTAGTTTAACTTCAGATGTGATTTCAAACTCATTTAATTCAACCAGTGCCAAAGTCTGTGTGGATGCTCGTATTCTGATTTAAAGCAGGTTTAAGGTTTTGCATAAGTCCATGTTGGGGTTAATGCATTTTAACTTCACACCTTTAGTTAATTCTTCTGAACTTTCTTGAGCATCCCCATGTAGACAAGCAGTTAGTGCAAGAGCCCGCATAGAATCATAGAATCATAGAATATCAGGGTTGGAAGGGACCCCAGAAGGTCATCTAGTCCAACCCCCTGCTCAAAGCAGGACCAATTCCCAGTTAAATCATCCCAGCCAGGGCTTTGTCAAGCCTGACCTTAAAAACCTCTAACGAAGGAGATTCTACCACCTCCCTAGGTAACGCATTCCAGGGTTTCACCACCCTCTTAGTGAAAAAGTTTTTCCTAATATCCAATCTAAACCTCCCCCACTGCAACCTGAGACCATTACTCCTCGTTCTGTCATCTGCTACCATTGAGAACAGTCTAGAGCCATCCTCTTTGGAACCCCCTTTCAGGTAGTTGAAAGCAGCTATCAAATCCCCCCTCATTCTTCTCTTCTGCAGGCTAAACAATCCCAGCTCCCTCAGCCTCTCCTCATAAGTCATGTGTTCCAGTCCCCTAATCATTTTTGTTGCCCTTCGCTGGACTCTCTCCAATTTATCCACATCCTTCTTGAAGTGGGGCCCAAAACTGGACACAGTACTCCAGATGAGGCCTCACCAATGTCGAATAGAGGGGAACGATCACGTCCCTCGATCTGCTCGCTATGCCCCTACTTATACATCCCAAAATGCCATTGGCCTTCTTGGCAACAAGGGCACACTGCTGACTCATATCCAGCTTCTCGTCCACTGTCACCCCTAGGTCCTTTTCCGCAGAACTGCTGCCTAGCCATTCGGTCCCTAGTCTGTAGCTGTGCATTGGGTTCTTCCGTCCTAAGTGCAGGACCCTGCACTTATCCTTATTCAACCTCATCAGATTTCTTTTGGCCCAATCCTCCAATTTGTCTAGGTCTTTCTGTATCCTATCCCTCCCCTCCAGCGTATCTACCACTCCTCCCAGTTTAGTATCATCCGCAAATTTGCTGAGAGTGCAATCCACACCATCCTCCAGATCATTTATGAAGATATTGAACAAAACCGGCCCCAGGACCGACCCTTGGGGTACTCCACTTGATACCGGCTGCTAACTAGATATGGAGCCATTGATCACTACCCGTTGAGCCCGACAATCTAGCCAGCTTTCTACCCACCTTGTAGTGCATTCATCCAGCCCATACTTCCTTAACTTGCTGACAAGAATACTGTGGGAGACCGTGTCTAAAGCTTTGCTAAAGTCAAGAAACAATACATCCACTACTTTCCCTTCATCCACAGAACCAGTAATCTCATCATAAAAGGCGATTAGATTAGTCACGCATGACCTTCCCTTGGTGAATCCATGCTGGCTGTTCCTGATCACTTTCCTCTCATGCAAGTGCTTCAGGATTGATTCTTTGAGGACCTGCTCCATGATTTTTCCAGGGACTGAAGTGAGGCTGACTGGCCTGTAGTTCCCAGGATCCTCCTTCTTCCCTTTTTTAAAGATTGGCACTACATTAGCCTTTTTCCAGTCATCCAGGACTTCCCCGGTTCGCCACGAGTTTTCAAAGATAATGGCCAATGGCTCTGCAATCACAGCCGCCAATTCCTTCAGCACTCTCGGATGCAACTCGTCCGGCCCCATGGACTTGTGCATGTCCAGCTTTTCTAAATAGTCCCTAACCACCTCTATCTCCACAGAGGGCTGGCCATCTCTTCCCCATTTTGTGATGCCCAGCGCAGCAGTCTGGGAGCTGACCTTATTAGTGAAAACAGAGGCAAAAAAAGCATTGAGTACATTAGCTTTTTCCACATCCTCTGTCACTAGGTTGCCTCCCTCATTCAGTAAGGGGCCCACACATTCCTTGGCTTTCTTCTTGTTGCCAACATACCTGAAGAAACCCTTCTTGTTACTCTTGACATCTCTGGCTAGCTGCAGCTCCAGGTGCGATTTGGCCCTCCTGATAACATTCCTACATGCCCGAGCAATATTTTTATACTCTTCCCTGGTCATATGAATGACATGAATGGCATCATGAATGGCATGAATGACAGCTCTGGCAAATGCAGGGTTAGATTTCCCATGTAAATTCACATTATTTTTAAAGCCCATGTGCAGTGGGTCAATTGACTTTTTTCACATTGAATTCTGGACTATGCAGCCTTCTGGCAGGTCTGTGTAGTTAGGAACTTCGTTGCCTGATCACCAAGGAAGCCTGCAACATCATCAATGTAAAGTACTTTAGGGCATGCATCAGCTTGGTAATTACAAATTCAAACCCTAACCTTCCCCACAAAGTGAGTTATTAAAAGCACAGCAAGAAAAAATCCAAGTGCCTCCAAAAATAGCAAGCTACCTTCCCTGAACATTCTATGCACCAGGCTGTGTGGGTGAGATAAATACTTGTATTGTTAATGAGTCGTGCATGTGCCTCAAAGAGAGAATGGGAACCTAAGGCTTCTAGGTTCATACATCATACCACTCTCCGTAATATGCCCTGCCTGCACCAAGGGCTGCTCGCTGCTTATGTTTATCTGCTGAGAATTCACACTAATCCTCTCTCCAAGTAACTAATGGGCTCCTGGGCCCCCAAATGATTAGTCTCATAATGGGAGGTTCCAAACCAATTTCCAAGTGTATTTTTATGGTGGCCATTGAGCTAAATGCCCAGCTGGGTTTTATAACATTTAGGAATTACAGCAGATGCCATTAAAAACCTAACTTTTACCACTCAGCACTGCCAGGATGACATTGGATTGTTTATATCTTACCATACATACAGCACATGCCATTGCAAATGCAACACTGGTACCACACAACAGGAACAGTACATTGCAAGGAGTGGGAAGAACATTGGAAGCAGAAGGAGAAGCAGCAGGACATCAGCGATTGGGGTGCAGTTGGAGCATGGGAGGGGGAGGAGGATTTCAATAGCTGCATTTTAAATCGAGTGGGGCAGGAAAGGCAAGATGGCATGAAGAGTGGACAGGGGGCTTTAAGGGAAGCTACAGTCTAATGAGCAATCACATGGTCACAGCGCTTCCCACCATGCCTGAGGGGCAAATTCCCTCTGAAACAGTAGTCTTGCATTTGCATTATGTCTGAGTCTTCTGCTGGCTCAAGCCATGATTTAACTGGGAAGCATGACAGTCTGAGGCCTCAGGGGTGCCCAAATTGCACAAGAGATCACAAACCAGCTCCACTTTCCATCAACCTGGTGTTGGTAATTAGGGAGAACATGGATGTCTCATACGCCAACTAACTGTCCCATCACATACAGCAGAGCTGTCCTAATAACACAGGGAAAGTGCTTGAAAGAAATTGGTTTAGGGAGGCCACCTGGTTGACTGAAACTCCTGCATTGCTGATGTAGCAAATGAAGTTTCATTCCAGGCAGCAACAGTTACGGACCAGCAACAAACCCAGAAATATTTTTGAGACTAACCAATTTATTTGAGCATAAGCTTTCATGAGCTACTGCTCACTTCATCGGATGCATATTCTTTTTGTGAATACAGACTAACACGGCTGCTACTCTGAAACCTAGAAATATTTTTAACTTCCTTTCATTAGAGGTTCTTGCAAATGTTAGCTAAACCATTAGACTATACTAAAGAAGTTGCATTGGTTTGACTAAACTTAAAACTGATCTAGTTAAACCAATGTAAACTCCTAATGTAGACACACAACTGATTTAACCCTTGCTTAAATCAGTTTGGCATGCATCCACAACTTACTGAATTAAACAAAACCAATTTATGCAAGTGTCTTGTACATAGCACGTCTATGTTGGGAGATAAAATTGATGTATCTAAATAAGTGCAAAGTCTAATTTATTTAAACCAATGCAACTTTTCTAGTATAAACAAGGCTTAAGTTTCACAGTGACCGCCGTAGCACCTGGGGTTCTCCCATTGCTGTAGTTAGTCACCTCTCTGAGAGGCATCAACCTAGTGCTGGCAACATGGGGGACGGGGAGGCAGTGTGGGGAGAGGGCGTGTGTTAGATCATCTTAACTGCAGCACTCAGGGATGTAGATCTGTCACACCTCTGAACAACATCGCTGGGTTGATCTAACTTTTTAGTGTAAACCTGGCCTATTCACTTATTTTAAAGAATGGGGCTGGGAACTAGGACACCAAGAAAGGAAGTGACTTGCTCAAAAGTCACGCAGCACATCAGTGGCAAAGTCAGAAATAGAATCAGTAGTCCCAATGCCTAATCCCCTGTTCTAGCCACTGGACAGCACTGCCTCCCACTGTCCCTATAAAAGGGCTACAGATGGTTTTCTATTCTATCTACTACCCAAGATCCATAAACCTGGAAATCCTGGGCGCCCCATCATCTCAGGCATTGGCACCCTGACAGCAGGATTGTCTGGCTATGTAGACTCCCTCCTCAGGCCCTACGCTACCAGCACTCCCAGCTACCTTCGAGACACCACTGTCTTCCTGAGGAAACTACAATCCATCGGTGATCTTCCTGAAAACACCATCCTGGCCACTGTGGATGTAGAAGCCCTCTACACCAACATTCCACACAAAGATGGACTACAAGCCGTCAAGAACAGTATCCCCGATAATGTCCCGGCTAACCTGGTGGCTGAACTGTGTGACTTTGTCCTTACCCATAACTATTTTACATTTGGGGACAATGTATACATTCAGATCAGCGGCACTGCTATGGGTACCCGCATGGCCCCACAGTATGCCAACATTTTTATGGCTGATTTAGAACAACGCTTCCTCAGCTCTCGTCCCCTAACGCCCCTACTCTACTTGCGCTATATTGATGACATCTTCATCATCTGGACCCATGGAAAAGCCGCCCTTGAGGAATTCCACCATGATTTCAACAATTTCCATCCCACCATCAACCTCAGCCTGGTCCAGTCCACACAAGAGATCCACTTTCTGGACACTACAGTGCTAATAAACAATGGTCATATAAACACCACCCTATACCGGAAACCTACTGACCGCTATTCGTACCTACATGCCTCCAGCTTTCACCCTGACCACACCACACGATCCATCGTCTACAGCCAAGCTCTGCGATACAACCGCATTTGCTCCAACCCCTCAGACAGAGACAAACACCGACAAGATCTCTATCAAGCATTCTGACAACTACAATACCCACCTGCTGAACTGAAGAAACAGATTGACAGAGCCAGAAGAGTTCCCAGAAGTCACTTACTACAGGACAGGCCTAACAAAGAAAATAACAGAACGCCACTAGCCGTCACCTTCAGCCCCCAACTAAAACCCTTCCAACGCATTATTAAGGGTCTACAACCTATCCTGAAGGATGACCCAACACTCTCACAAATCTTGGGAGACAGGCCAGTCCTTGCCTACAGACAGCCCCCCAACCTGAAGCAAATACTCGCCAACAACCACATACCACACAACAGAACCACTAAGCCAGGAACCTATCCTTGCAACAAAGCCCGTTGCCAACTGTGCCCACATATCTATTCAGGGGACACCATCAAAGGGCCTACTAACATCAGCCACACTATCAGAGGCTCGCCCACCTGCACATCTACCAATGTGATATATGCCATCATGTGCCAGCAATGCCCCTCTGCCATGTACATTGGTCAAACTGGACAGTTTTTACATAAAAGAATAAATGGACACAAATCAGATGTCAAGAATTATAACATTCATAAACCAGCCGGAGAACACTTCAATCTCTCTGGTCACGCAATTACAGACATGAAGGTCTATCTTACAACAAAAAACTTCAAATCCAGACTCCAGCGAGAAACTGCTGAATTGGAATTCATTTGCAAATTGGATACTATTAATTTAGGCTTAAATAGAGACTGGGAGTGGCTAAGTCATTATGCAAGGTAGCCTACTTCCCCTTGTTTTTTCCTGCCCGCACCCCCGACATTCTGGTTAAACTTGAATTTATGCTGGAAATGGCCCACCTTGATTATCATACACATTGTAAGGAGAGTGGTCAGTTTGGATGAGCTATTACCAGCGGGAGAGTGAGTTTGTGTGTGTGTGTTTTGGGGGGTGGGGGTGGGGGGGGAGGGTGAGAAAACCTGGATTTGTGCTGGAAATGGCCCAACTTGATTATCGTACACATTGTAAGGAGAGTGATCACTTTAGATAAGCTATTACCAGCAGGAGAATGGGGTGGGAGGAGGTATTGTTTCATGGTCTCTGTGTATATAATGTCTTCTGCAGTTTCCACCGTATGCATCCGATGAAGTGAGCTGTAGCTCACGAAAGCTTATGCTCAAATAAATTGGTTAGTCTCTAAGGTGCCACAAGTCCTCCTTTTCTTTTTGCGTATACAGACTAACACGGCTGTTACTCTGAAACCTATTCTAAGGCTGAGTTTGCAAAACTAAATAAACTTTATTTTGACCTGACAAATAATACTAACAGATATTTCCTTGAGCATTTAAAGGGTTTTTTTAAAACTTAATTTTTTATTAATCTCATATGGGAAATATATTTTCCCTCTCTAAACCCCGCCGAGATCTGTGTGGAATTTTCAAACAGTTCATCACTCATAGTGTTGCTCATCCTGTCACAACTTGGACTCCAATACATAAGGGGTAGGGCTGGAAGGTAGTAAGAGAATGGAAATGAATGAAACCCTCCCCCCCCCCCCATTACCCCGATGTGGACTAGAAAACTGCTTTAAAGCACCATTTTAAAGTAAAGTATTCTTCCTACACAGCACGTACCCTAGAAAGAAAAGGTGAGGCAAGGCACAGTTGATGGTTAAAAAATGCCTCAGGCAATCACATCTACCCCCCTCCCCCACTCTCACCTCCTGAAGAAATCAGTTAAAATAAAGTCTTCCAAGTAGGTAAATGCTCTGAAGTCAAGTATCTGCATTATGTAAAAAGAATTGCAAAATGGGTCTTTTGTGAGACACAATGAAGCAATTAACTTGTGGGACGTGCGGGGAATGTAAGCACAGTATTCATCAGCACCTGCAGGAGGAGTAAAACACAGTCATGTTTCACTAATGGGTGACAGGACAAACGGTATGCTCTGAAATCAGGGGCAGCAGCCAGCAGGGCCCCACTTTCCTCAATCAGTGCTGGAGATGAAGGACATCGCAGGACAGGAGGAAAGGCTTTTGCCGTAGCTGTGATGTGCGACATTCAATTTTATTTCAATGATGGACGGAGCCGAGCTTTTAATCATGCTTCTAGAGCTGCAGTTGGGCTGGGATGTACATGACACGTGGCTGAGCTGTATCTCACAACATCAGGCAGCATTACAGAGTAGCAGCCGTGTTAGTCCGTATCCGCAAAAAGAACAGGAGTACTTGGGGCACCTTAGAGACTAACAAATTTTTCTGAGCATAAGCTTTCATGAGCGACAGCTCACTTCATCGGATGCATTCGGTTGAAAATACAGTGGGGAGATTTATATACACAGAGAACATGAAACAATGGGTGTTACCATACACACTGTAATCAGAGTGATCACTTAAGGTGAGCTATTACCAGCAGGAGAGTGTGGGGGATGGGGACAAGGGACGGGACTTTTTTTAGTGATAATCAAGGTGGGCCATTTCCAGGAGTTGACAAGAACGTCTGAGGAACAGTGTGTTGTGGGGGGGGGGGGGGTGGATAAACAAGGGGAAATAGTTTTACTTTGTGTAATGACCCATCCGCTCCCAGTCTCTATTCAAGCCTAAGTTAATTGTATCCAGTTTGCAAATTAATTCCAATTCAGCAGTCTCTCGCTGGAGTCTGGTTTTGAAATTTTTTGTTGAAGAATTGCCACTTTTGGGTCTGTAATCGAGTGACCATAGAGATTGAAGTGTTCTCCGACTAGTTTTTGAATGTTATAATTCTTGATGTCTGATTTGTGTCCATTTCTTCTTTTACGTAGAGACTGTCCAGTTTGACCAATGTACATGGCAGAGGGGCATTGCTGGCACATATCACATTGGTGGATGTGTAGGTGAACGAGCCTCTGACCATGTGGCTGATGTGATTAGGCCCTAGGGTGGTGTCTCCTGAATAGATCTGTGGGCACAGTTGGCAACGGGCTTTGTTGAGGTGGCACCAGCAGTTAAGCTTCTCAAGGACTATGGCTGCTCTCTGGCAACTCTTTCAGTGCCATTTTCTCTGTGCTCTTGGTTCAGGCAGTATTTCAACATGCTTAGACATTCTCTCCAGATTGAAATTCAGTCTCTAGGTCCTTACGTAGCATTGTGCCTTGGCTGAGGTATCATATCAGCAGTAACTCATGATGACACTGTACCTCTCCCAAGACTAACTCAGTGCTTGCATATATCATTTTCTTAATCCTCACTGATGTACTTTGTTGGAAGCCCAGTCCCTGCCCTGGTCCAGCAAGGAAACTAATTCTCCATGCATCAGCCTAGAGGAGTGAATATAAGCCCTGTACTGAATTGCTTTATTACCTGAATTTATATTAACAGGGTTAAGCAGAGGCACTAGTGAGCTCATTATTTCTCTCAATTAGGGATCAACAGAAAGGCAGATAACTTGACCAGTTACAGTGGCTACTGACTATAAGCAGCTAATATTTGGCGAGTCAATAAACCCTCCTTAAAACCCACATTTACAGCAACACAAACAGATACACATTCCTCAGTTCCTTCTCTTAAACTTAACCTTGGATCTATACCACCTTCCAAGGACAGCTGTCACCAAGGTTAGAGAGCCCTCTAACTACTCACTCAACCAGGGCTGTTCTCTCCCTCTAAAAAGTAGAGGTCTCACCTTCCATTGCTCATTGCTGAGCCAGTTTCAGTTGTATGAATCTTCTCATTGAGATTTGCTAAAAAACACAAAAAATACAACATCCACGCCAGATTCCAACATGTGCTCACAATCAATTGGGTTTTTTAATCCTTTCATTTTAAATATATAAACAGTTGTTAGATTTTATTCCCCTCTGACAGGTGGTGAGTAAAACGACCTGTCAGATGATCAAATAGCTCTGTTCATTGTAGCGCGATTTCACATCTGACTGTTCCCCAGTAACCCAAAAGGATCTGTTGAGTATGTTTCCCCCCCATCCTTGTTTATCCAGAGTAACAAGAAAGTGGTGGTTTTGGGGGGCTTTTTTTTCCTAAAAGGAAGACTACTAAAGCAAAAAGAACATTGAAATAGAAGATCAGAGAGAACAAGGGGACAGAAGGAAATAGATCCATCTTTCCAAGGGTTTTAGGCTCGGTCTACACCTAAAACTTAGGTCAACCTAGCTATGCCACTCAGGTATGTGAAAAATTCATACCCCTGACAGAACTAGTTAAGCCACCCTAAGCCTCAGTTTAGAGACCGCTAGGTTGACGGAAGAATTCCTCCTTCCATCGTTGTAGTAAGTGTCTTAAACTACAGCAGCACAGTTGTAGTGGAGACCGTGTACAGCATACCTGTAGTGTAGACATACCCTTACATGGCTGCCCATCTCTGCAGTAACCTAGTGCACTTCATTAGAGTCTCTGGCACTTCTTCCTTTTTGGGGTCACAGCTCTCCTTGGAGTAATTTTTGTTGTTTCTAGTGGTTTGGAAACAGACAGTCCCCCAAAGTGTTAGCATAACATGAAAAGAAAAAAGGGGGAATAAAGAGAAAAGTTATTTTGGCCCCAATGAGATATTTAAGAATTATCAGGCAAATGTCAGGTTTCAGAGTAACAGCCATGTTAGTCTCCATTCGCAAAAAGAAAAGGAGGACTTGTGGCACCTTAGAGACTAACCAATTTATTTGAGCATAAGCTTTTGTGAGCTACAGCTCACTTCATCGGATGCATTCAGTGGAAAATACAGTGGGGAGATTTATAAGTTCAGATAATGGCAGAACCTCCCTTCCTTCCTTTTCCCCCAGGAAATGGCACTCTCCAAGGAATTGGTGTGTTTTACCTTTTATTGACTTTAAAAAAAAACAACCCAACAATACAACTGTCAAGGTTCCTTCCCCACTCTGAACTCGATGTGGGGACCTGCATGAAAACCTCCTAAGCTTACTTTTACCAGCTTAGGTTAAAACTTCCCCAAGGTACAAACTATTTTACCCTTTGCCCTTGGACTTCCACTGCCACCACCAAACTTTATCTGGGTTCCTGAGAAAACGTTGTTTGGAAACATCTTTCCCCCCAAAATCCTCCCAACCCTTGCACCCCACTTCCTGGGGAAGGTTTGGTAAAAATCCTCACCAATTTGCATAGGTGACCACAGACCCAAACCCTTGGATCTTAGAACAATGAAAAAGCATTCAGTTTCCTTACAAGAAGATTTTTAATAGAAGAAAAAAAAAAGAATCACCTCTGTAAAATCAGGATGGTAAGTACCTTACAGGGTAATTAGATTCAAAACATAGAGAATCCCTCTAGGCAAAACCTTAAGTTACAAAAAAGACACACAGACAGGAATATTCATTCTATTCAGCACAGCTATTTTCTCAGCCATTTAAAGAAATCGTAATCTAACACATATCTAGCTAGATTACTTACTAAATTCTAAGACTCTATTCCTGTTCTATCCCCGGCAAAAGCATCACACAGACAGACACAGGCCCTTTGTTTTTCTCCCTCCTCCCAGCTTTTGAAAGTATCTTGTCTCCTCATTGGTCATTTTGGTCAGGTGCCAGCGAGGTTACCTTTAGCTTCTTAACCCTTTACAGGTGAAAGGATTTTTCCTCTGGCCAGGAGGAATTTTAAAGGTGATTATCCTTCCCTTTATATTTATGACAACAACTGTAGTGAATTCTCAAATTTCTAGCATACTGGAGTTCCCCTTTACTACCTTGGCCTAAGTTTGAAGCAAGGCACCTTCCAGATAAGATTTGGAAATCAGTACAGTAACATAACGAACAGAGAGCGGACAGAGTGAAGCTTCCAGTGAGACAGGAGCAATATGCACTCAGACACAAAAATCATCTGCTCCAAAGGGCATTATGACCACCACTACAGAAAGCCCCTCGTCCACATTTAAGTCAATACTGTGCTTCATACCAGAAGATAGAGGGTTATTTGTGAGCTTGCTAATGAGCTAGAAGAGAACCAGTTTTGCAGGAGAGACAGCTCCTTCAGACAATAACCCACCTGCGAGTTACATGTAGCAGGCAGTCTGCTTTCTGCCCTGGAAGAGAGAGGCAAGGGAAAAACACAAGACTTGAAAAATTATTGTATTCAGAGAACTCTGCTGTAATTACACTTTAGAAAAGCAATTGCTATCCTGCCTTGGATGCTCCCAGATTAAATCAGCTACCACTGCTTCAGCATGAGGGGTCTGGTTCCAATTAGCGTCTCTCTGAGAGACTCCAGATGAATGAGGATGACATGCTTTGGGGGTTCACCCAGACCAGCACAGGGCTGTGTCACTACCCGCCCTGTAACTTTGTGTTCTTCTGTGGTATTTTGCTTCGGCTCAGAGCCCTGAAACCAGCCTCTTGCTTACAACACAGTGACCTCACCCTGGCTTTCACCAGTCAGGTTATTTCTTGTAGGTTGACACCAGTAGCCCTTCCAGCCAGGAGTCTCCCCAACACTGTCTCCTCTGCAGTACTCGGCCTCTCTCACTGTAGCACTCACAAACCTTATTCAGGCTTCTGCTCCTTTAAAGAGACAGTACACAGTATCAGCCCGTTAGTTTGGCTGAAGAGGTTACCCTTCAGTTTGAACTACTGCATTGAGATGGTTGTACAATAAAACAAGATTGTTTGTTAGCAAAGAACATTAATGTAAGTGATACCAAGTAGAAGGAATTGAGATAGAATTGTTACAAACAAAAGTAAAAACACGTTTCTAGGACTCAAACCTAACAAACTAGGGTCTTGGTCTTGCCTATATTCAGATTTCCAGAGACTTTCATCCCCATGTTTGAAAGGTTCCACTTTTCTCGGATGTACAAGAGTTCTGGCCTCTTGTATCTGCCCAGTAATGGAAACCAAAATGGCTCCGTCCTCACTTAGAGCTTCCAAAGTTAAATGACCTTGCTTCAGGAAACAGGAAGGTTTCCTAGAGCTGCAGTTTCCATCCCCTGTCAAGATTGTTAAGTGGCCGTCCTCCACACTGGTTTGCCTGATGGCTTTGTCTGCTTTCAAAGTAAGTGCTTCCATTGTTTCTTCTTGCTCAACTTACAAGGGAGACACATTCAAGCAGGCACCACATTCCTTTGTCTAGGACGGGGTGACTTAAGCCCTGCCTGCCAAACACTATTTAAGAACTTATTTCCAGCACATAGTTATAATTTTTCATACATCACCGATGCATACACCACTCCATAACACTAATGATCAGCTTGTTGCCAGTTTGCATATGACACCTTACATGACCCCTTTTAGATACAGATTATGCCAACAGTGAGTTGGGATACTGAGTTGGTCAGGTCAGCTGAGGCTGTCAGCTACCTACCAGGGAGCCCCCTGCCCTCTGGCATTGGGCTGCTCTTAGGGTCAAAGTGGGTCTGAGAATTAGTCAGAAATTGTGGTTATGGTCTCATGAATCTGCTGCAAGAGGACAGAACTGTGGGTTTGTGTCAATGATTTGATATACAGTTTAAAAGAAGTTATTCAGCAGTGACTGATTCAGCTATTGGAAGAAGGGTTGTCTGAAAGCACCTGACCTGCTCTGAGTAATGAGAGGAACAGAGGAGCTAAAGGGAGTTTTAAATGGCCTTTGTATCCATCTTCTGACTGTCATTTCTGGAGCACTTTGTGACCCACTGGACACTTTCAACTCTCCCTTTGCATTTCACTTGTACTGCATGAGATAAAAGAATCTAGCAGGTCACAAAGCACTGCTGAAAAGGCAGTCACCAAAAGTGGGAGATGGGAAGTAGGAGAGGAGTCAGGAACAGACACACACATAGCATTTTACATCTTCAAAGCAGAGGGCAAATGTTAACCCAGCGGCAGCTCTGGGATGCAGGCTTCATCCCTGCTTCACCAATAGGAACAGCCCTGGAGAACTCACTTTCCTGGATCCCAGTTCTATAGTCAGCCCACTAGGCCACATTGCCTTTAATAAAGCAGAAGCACTAAGGCTCAGGAAATTAAGAAAAGAAAGGGAGGCCAAAGAACTTCAGTAATATATTCCACATCATACAAGAAGAGTTTCAATAACCTTCCTTCCACACTTCTATCTTGGGCATTTATCTGGCATGGACTGCTGTAGTATCCAAGCTCACGTCATTTCTCTCCCCCTGTATGAAGCATTGTCCGTGCTGGAATTTGCATAATGTGCTACAAATAAGTTATTTTAATAATTTTTAAATGAAAAAAATATTTATTTAAAAGCTCTCCAGACTGGTCTATTAGAACATGGCTCAGATTGCTGAAGGCACCTGGACCAATGCACTCGAGCCATCTGTTAATGCTACACTAAAACCAAGGCAGGGGGTCAGGCCGGCCAATACAGCACAGCCTGGTCTGGGAGTTGGGCTAGCTGGTGCAACTGGGGCGGGCTGGCGGGACTCCTCTGGTCATGGGGGAGGAGGGGGTGTCTCAGGCAGAAGGGGCGGGTGGTGGGTTAGCCTCCTTGAAGCGGGGTTTCACCCATTGCCCATGTCCCAGCCCACAATAATACATACATAATTCATTTAATTCAGTAGACCCCAAAGAGACTTAAACTTAATTCAGTACCTTTTGTCAAGGATATAGCAGGAAATTGCCATATCTGTCACAAAGACTTACTAGCCCAGGCACAGACTTCTTCCTCATGTGCCATGATAAGACATTGTACACGACTATCAAAGATAGATAAATTTGTCATAAGCAAGTAGAATTTCAAGGTTGTCTTAGAAATGTTGGAGTTAGAATAAATCAGTATCTGATGGCTCATCCGCATGGGGGGCTAGAAAGCATCTTTGCTGCTTAGAAGGCTTATATGGTACAAAGACAGCTGCACGTGCCATGCACTGCCATTTAACTACCACAGAAAATGCAGCAGTGGAAGCCTTTGTCCTGAACCTATTTCCAACTTGCAGGACTTGTGTAATTTTCTCTGTAGTGTTTGTACTAATTCTTGAACAAGTTGACCCCCGCCCCATGGATCATAGTGGACCAAAGGCAAATCAACCAACCCAAGCGGTTTGGGTGATGGCAGCATTCCATAATGCCTGTCTCAGTCTTATGACTGTGGGCCAGTAGCCAGCCTGTGTATTAACTAAATGGAGGCAATGGAGCGAAGTTCATGTGCACTCCATCTTGCCAAGCATCAGCTTCCACAGCATCAGCATCTACAGTGCTGGGTAGAAGGAAGCAGTGCAAGGCCTTTGCTGAAGGGATGTCACAGACTGATGGTGTCACAGATGAGATCTACATTAGCTCATCATGCTAAGGAGTCACAAAGGCAGGAACACTCTTTTGTTTGGTTTTGCCAAATTTTCAGAATGTGACCAAATGGCCTCAGCAAAGAGGCAAAAAAGTGACAATCTCCTTCCCCCTTGGGCGTTCATGCTGAGGTGTTTCCTGGCCCCTTGGGGCTGCACGGTGTTATGACAGTTGGAAACTGGAGTTTTTAACTCAGTCTGGTGCATTTAAGACTCTGCAGCATGCTGTGAAGGATGCTCGCTCAGAATTTAATTCTCCTGAGTAAGTTGCTCTAAACATTAGATATACAGTGACATCAATTGGTGAAGCATTCTTGGAGTCTGTCAATCAGAGGTGAAGCAATGCATTCAGGGGAATCTGGGCAGCAGCAGGCTGCTCTGGATTTGATGACCCCCACCTTAAAATATTTGGAAATCTAGATTAAAAAAGAGAACTGACTTGGCAATTTACTGTGAGGCTGGGGAGAAGAGAGAAGTTGGAGATTTGGGGGTTTCCCCAAGACATTTGCTTCTCCCTTTATGCTAAGAATCGTGGGGAGCCCTTGGTTACACCATTAGAGCTTAAGCCAGGGAGTTTAATGGGGTACTCTAACTACCTACTGCCTCCTTGTCTTCCTTCCCTTGCTGGGCTCTCATGTCTTTGACCTCAAGGATGCATCTTCCAGAATATTGGAACTCTCAACCTGAAATCTCAGGGCTAGGTAATGAATCCCCCCATTACTAATCTCATGTGTCAAAGGAACAGTGTCCAGTGTTGTAGTGAAGTTTGGAAATTCCATGTGTGTATCCTGATGTGAAGTGGACAGGACAGGAAGGACCAACATTGGATTGACCTATCTTTTTGTCTCGTACTCAACTAAACAGCCCTTGTATGTTACAGAAGTAGCAAGCCTTGGAAAGAAGCTGTCCACATAGGAATAGTAGCTATTTAGTTGTTAAAATTCTTTTATGTTGGCATAAATTTTTTTGCTCCTTCCTTTATTGCATTCCTTTTATTATGCTTATTGTTATTCATCCTCCTTTAAATCTTCCTGCTCTACCAGACCCGTGGTCACTTATGTCCACATGCAATTCCATTGATCTGTCAATCATACGGTACTTGTTTGTGCATCTAGAAGTATTTTTTCACACAACGCACAGTCAATCTGTGGAACGCTTTGCCAGAGGATGTTGTGAAGGCCAAGACTATAACAAGGTTCAAAAAAGAACTAGATAAGTTCATGGAGGATAGGTCCATCAATGGCTATTAGCCAGGATGGCAGTAATGGTGTCCCTAGCCTCTGTTTTTCAGAAGCTGGGAATGGGCGACAGGGGATGGGTCACTTGATGATTATCTGTTCTGTTCATTCCCTCTGGGGCACCTGGCATTGGCCACTGTGGGAAGACAGGATATTGGGCTAGATGGACCTTTGGTCTGACCCAGTATGGCCTTTCTGATGTTTTTAAGAAAAACACGACAACTTGTAGATGATCTGACTCATGTAGGCCTGTCAACAGGGACAGAGCTAGTTTCCTTTGAAAGTTTGCTAAGATTCCTGCTGATGCTATAAAACAGATCTTCTAACTTGAGTGATGGCTTATTTTTCCAGGCTCCTGTCCGATACAGTGGCTTTTCCCCCTTCCCTCAGTCTTGTCAATTACTCAATATTCTGTCCTCTCAAGGGATTTTATTTTTCAGAGTCAGAACCTTCAAAAATCAACCTTAAGATAATGAGTAGTGCGTTCTTAGCAACAGCTATGGAGTGGTGAATTTTGATCTGCTATAAAATAAGTCGTTCATGTGGACCATCTGTCATAAATGACATTACCATATTTCTCATGACCTTGAAACTTGTAACTTGCAAGTGAGGGACAAGATAGTTGCCAGCAATATCATTTCCAGCCTGGTGCTTCAGTAGGAGGAGCTGATTACAATCAAACTGTGATTCACCAGCAACGGCATGAAGAGCCATACTGTCCATTGTGTGCCCAGAAACAGGGAGCAAAGACCAGGGAATAACATCCCATATTTCTCCCGACATTTAGTCTCCTCCAGGATCTTGCTGCAATACTTAGGATGGGAGTAGGGATTGTTAGCTACTCCAAAGCTTGCCTCTTGCCATGTGATCTTGTGACCATGCAGCAGCACATACCGTATATGGCTTTGGGTCGTTGAGAGCTCACTCATCTACAAGCCTGATATTTGAGTCATTCTCTTCTAATTGCTCTTGGGCTGGCATCTCATGACACTTTCTTTGAAGATCGGCAAGGCACTAACATCTGCCAAGTGAATATGAGCATGTTTTAGGGCAGAACATATTAAATGCTGCTTCATCTGAGTAGCCCTATGTGAACTTTCGAGCTTTACACTGAAAACTTAAAAATCAGTACTTTGGACAGTAATCCCAGCAACACTTGCATTTGCGTGTATTTCACAGGCATTTAAAGCACAAGGGTACATTGTGCAATCTTGTTGAAGGAGATATCTTACGTGTCAGTTCTTCAAATGTATAATGCCCCAAAAGAACCCTGGGTATAGCTAAACATAGAGAGGGTGACATGAACTAGAAAAAATAAAATATAGCCGAATAATTAGTTGCAGTCAGTGCTGACTTGCACCATCTGAATTTCATGGACTCTTTACATCTGGGTAATTTGTTCATTTTTTGTGCGTAAATACAAGCTTAATTCACTTGTGAGCTCCCACCTACCTCAGAAAACTGGGACTTGAGTCTTGCAGACTCCGCTGGAAAAAAGGTGTCTTAAAAGCAACATTACTGTACTGGAGCCTCTGTCCTGAGCATCTGGAAGAACCTTCCCACTTGCTGATTAAAAACAATCTCCCAGACTCACCAAGCCTCCCAGAAGTTCTGTGGAATAGTTAGACAGAAGGGAGACCAGGACTTACTGTGGTCAACTCCTTCCTGGGTAACAAACTGGCTAAAGACATGCCATGGCAGTGCCTGTTCCACTAGCCGCATCTGTGATTCAGATAGGTAAATTCCCTTTGCCGCGGGCAGTTTGCTCTGGGAAGCAGAGGGGTGCTGAGTGCCCTTCGTTTCAGATGTTTGCTGTAACAGAGGAACTTCATCCCAGTCCACTTGTTCAGCCTGCAGCTTCTAATCCAAGCTTCTAAAACTTGCCTGAAGACCTTGCTTAGCTAGAGCCTATTCCAGTCCACTGAAGCCAATAGGAAGCATCCAATTGACTTCAATAGACTCTGAATAGAGCCCACAGCTGGACCATTTTCTAAGTTACGTCCCAGCCTTCTGAAGTTGCCTGAGCCAAGCCTCAGTAGATTGTGTGAAAGGAGATCGCAGCTCCTTGTGGAGGAGTTACCGTCGTCTTTGGATTTGGATTCAGAACTCAAGACGAGAACACAAGGACTGCAGAATAGGCCGGATACCAAGAGAGTGAGGCAGGGAGAACATGTGCATGTGCTACATACAGAGAAAGAAAAGGGGTTAAGTGATGCAACACAGTGCTTCTGCAAGTCATAATTTTAAGGCTCAGAAGCCTCATTGAAATTAGCTTTGACAGAAGCTTAATTTTATTGCCACTTTCCTGAATAAAATTTGAGTTCTATCCTAATAGGAACATGGCTTTTTTTCTTCTTTCTGAAACCAGCATCTAATCTGAACTCTGTGTCTATGTGTGTGTTTTCACACCATATCTTTTAGAGAATTGATCAGAAAGAAGTAGTTTCTCTAGCTTTGCACTTTGTTGTATAAGGAACTAACAAAATAAATGTCCAACCTTTTGTTCAGTGTGTGTGAATTGCCAGGCGTTCTATAAATAAATAAGCCTGATGATTTATGCAGCCCGTTACAGAGTGTTGTTAAGGGGAAGAGAGTCTCCCTACTTCCCCGTGCCATTACAGATGCACGTTAAGCAAAGCTGGAGGTGTAGCTCTTTTGCGCTGAATCATATATGCACATTTATATAAAAATGTGAATGCTGCCTTTAGACAAAGAAAGCTAGGGTAAGCTAAATCTAGTGCCTAAATGGAGTAAGGTGTAAAGAGAAATGCATCTCTGCTTTCTGTTCAATCTGGAGGAACGTGAAGTGGGAGTATCAAGAATGTCAAGGGGCAACTGACCTTTGACCTTGTATAATATTTATGTGTGTGAGAGAGAGGCTTTAAAATGTGCTAGTCTGGAAAGCAACGCTTCAAAAATGGCATTATGAGGTTCCAGGCTTGTTCTCTCAATGACTCCAGATCAAATCTACTCAGTGTAGAGTGTTTGTGTTTTCTAACTGCCAGTCCTGTAAACTTCCTCCAGATTCTGAGAATCAAGCTGGGTTCACAGGTGTTTGGAACTTGGTAAACAGTTCTGTTGCTCATTGCCCAGGGAGTAGACTGTCCAGCTCCCTCTTCGTTGTCTTGGCACTGCAGGGCTAATGCAAGTAAAAAAGTAGTAACGTTGTCCAGTCCACTGAAGTCGGCATGTACAGATGAGGGTGGAGGACAGACTTTACCGAGTAGCAAGGGGCCATTTCTACATAATAGTTCTCCTCTGAAAATCTGCCTGACTAACAAAACATTGAGCAGGCTCTCCATAGGTGTGCAGATGAGTTAACAAAAAAACAAAACCTCTGGCCCTGCAGAGTTTACAATAAGTTGAAATGTATTTTATCTATTTCTGTGCCGACAGCATGCTAAACTTTATATAGTCCTTGCCCTGAACATAGTATGGAGTACTATGCTAATGTAGAATGGCTTTCAAATAAATGGGTATGGAGTGACAAGCCCTAGGAAAGGAGATGGTTTGAGAGGGACGAAGGTTGTGGGACAAGATCGTGAGATGCTTTTGTTATGGGCACGCTTTGTTGGATCCTTTCTTAATGTATAGTTAGTGTTCAGGGGAAAATATGACCTATTTGGGGTTTTGAGGAAAGTCAGTTGAGAGCAATCCAAGGGAAGCAGAAATCTATTACAGTCCATGGATGGCTAAATGATGGTAACTGAGCCACCTGAGAGATAACAATTCTGAGTGTGGTCCCCAGGCTTGTGGGGATTGGAGGCCAGTGTCTGTGAATGTGGGTGGGGGTACATCCCTGTCACCCACAAGCTAAAATATTGATGCAAATTGCTGTCCTTGGTAATTTCCTTCTTCCCCATTCCTATGTTGCAGTTCTTCACCTCCCGGAGTGTTTGAGAAAGAATATGAAATATACCGGGATTACAATACAGAAGGTCAACTTCTCCACTACAGGTAGCTGACATTTATCTACAGTAACGGGGCTTTGTCTTCTGAGAATGACTGACTGAAATGTAAACAATGCCGTATTGTGTGTGGGATTGGGGACGCTATTTGTGAGTGTGTCTGTGAGGGGAAAGCGAACTTCATGTAGAAGGAGGTATTGAACGCCTTATCTCTTTATTCCTTTTGATCTTCCTTTGTAAACTTTGGCTCTCTAATGTCAGGATGATAATGTTGTCTCCTGTTTATTTATAGTGGAAGCTCTTTGGGACAGGAACTGTTCACTACTGTGTTTGTATAGTACCTACCACTGTGTGGGCTTGATCTGGGTTGGACGCTTGGCACTAGCATTATAAACATGATAACAATTGTTAGAGCAGGGCATTTGGAGCCCTGGGCTGGAGGCAGTTTGGTGACTGGGCTGGGAATGGAATGCAGGAGTTTCCTTGTTCTCAATCCTTTAGACCCTGCTGCCTTGCCAGTGTGTTTGATTTCTTTAGGTATCTTTCCTGCTGAACATGGGCTGGATAAGACAGTAGCAAATATTCATTTATGGGAGTGATTATTCTGTGTGCATTTCGGAGGTTATAAAAATTATACTTCAGACAGAAGGCTGCAGGTCTGTTTCTTCTGTGCTGTAATCTTGTCTTTTGAAATATGCTCAACTGCTTACATAAGGATTTTGTATAACAAATTATCAATATTTGCTTTGATTTCTCATTAATGGTAAAACTAGATATTAAAAAAACAGAGGGGGAAAACCCCACCTCCATATTCTCTGCTTGCTGCTCACAAAGCCCTGTAAGGCTAATGGGACTCTCACATCAAGAGGAAAATGGGGACCCATTTCAGGAATCATGCAGGCTCCAGCAGTCTGGAGCGCTGTCAGTCACCGCTGCCTTCTCCGTGAGCCTGCAGCTTGCCAGGATCTGGTAAGAACAGCCATCGCATCATTTGTCCACCTTGGGGCCAGTTTTTGTTGGCTTTCTGAGGTTTTGTTTGGGGCTGTAGGTGTTTGTTTATTTGGGTTGTCTGTTTCATCAGAAAGTTCAGTTGGTTTCAGGCACAGATTTTCTGCCACCATGCCTCCTCAATCTCTACAGGCAGAGGAGTTGGAGGCTTCACCTGGGGGAAGGGAAGATAACAATGCATAACGTCAATCCTAGCTTTAAGAAGAGACAACCCATCGTAAGAGTGTCTAGCACTTCTGCACACAGTGCACCTTAGAACTGTGGTTGAACCAGTGCATTTTTTGTTCTCCAAACACAATGCACTGCATTAGGAGATGGAGTTGGGTAATATTGCTAAATCACAACAGTTATAGCATTGATGGCTTCCTGGTTGCTCTAGGCAGAAACTGTTGAAGACTATATGCGTTCAGATAACCCACATACTTCCATTACAGGCTGACTTGTGAAATGCTCTACGTAGTCATTGCATGTTGACAGATGGTGTTTGTACGCATAATGAAAGTTCAAGGCGTTCTAAGCAATGGCTTACTGCAGCACTTCCCCTCTTAGTGTAGATAAGGCCAGAGTGGTCTGTCCCAGTCTGTTCTCTAGAGCTGTCTATCCAAATTGGGGATGGTAGGATTTTCTCTTCCTTGTGACTGGCAGAGTCCAAAGTAATCCAGAAGATAATACTTGGACATCAGTTTTCTCTAATGGAACCGTTTTATCTAATATCAAACCTGAGGCCTCTCTCACATGGACTTGCTGTCCAGATGGCACAAGCAACATGCCTGATTTCAGTCACAACATTACAGTTCACAGGAAAGTGGGATCGAGCTCTGATGTGCTGTCTGACTGTCAGAGAAGCAGTTCTCCAGATCATCATGCTTACATTAATGTATCTCTTAAGGATGTTAGCGCTGTTGGTTAGTGGGTGTCAGATTTCCGGCTTGGATATGAGCTTCAAGGATTGTTCAGTTCAGTGTTCCTCTGAGCCTTGATTAACATTCACAGTGTGTGAGCTCCTAATGGGACATCTGTAGGCTCCAGAAATTAAGGAGAGGTTAATGCACCAATTGCAATCACTTCAGTTTTTATTTCCGACTAGCATTTAGACCCACTGTTTGTGATGAACATTTTTCCCCAGTTAGTTTCAGATCCTTAAAATGCTACCTGCCCTGCTGGAGGAATACCACTGAGTAACAGAGTACACGCATATCCTGCCAAATATTTGGTATTTTGAGTGTCTAGGACTGTGTGGAAGGGTCGTCTATGATTCTTCAGCAACATTTGTTCTGTAAAATGTATAGAGGCTGAATTGATATTCTCTTCGCCTTTCACCCACTTTGGACATTTGAGACACTTAAGATTTGAACTGGGGCCAGGGCTCATCACAGCAGTGCCCTATCTTAAGGGGTCCACATGGTGCTTTGGTAAAAGCATGGATTGTTACTATTTATTCTTATTTATGATTTGTATTGTGGTATCCCCTGGGAGCTTCAGTCATGAACCAGGACGCCATTGTGCTAGGCACTGTACAAACACAGAACAGACAGACAATGCCTGCTCCAAATGCCTTACAATGTGAGTGAGACAAGGGGGGTGAGGTAATATCTTTTATTGGGCCAACTTCTGTTGGTGAAAGGACGCACTTTAAAGCACACACAGACCTGCTCTTCAGGTCTGGGAAAAGTCTGAAGAAGAGCTCTGTGTGAGCTTGAAAGCACATCTCTTTCACCAACAGAAATAGGTGCAGTAAAAGATAGTCCTTCACCCACCTTATCTCTTTTATGTCCTGGGGCCGACACAGCTATACACTGCAGACTACAATCTAAGTATAAGACAAGAGGCAACAGGAGAAGCACAAGGAAACCGAGACAGTACTGGTCACTGTGACGGGCAGCCTCAGGTGCTCTGCTGTAATTTGGCCTCAGTTTAAGATGAGCTGGAGCTCCCTGCATGAAGCTACCCTTAGACCAGCATGGTCCCTGGTTAGTGACTCATCCATTCTGACATGATTAATAGTCAAAATCTGCCCATTGAAGAGGTTCTTGCTTGTGTGATTTGATGGCTGTTGGCAGGGCTGATGTGGTGGTGAGAGCTGGCTGAGAAGCCTGCAGAGGCTGAGTTGGTAACTTTCAGCCTGCATAGCCAGCTATAAATATCTCCTTTCAACTGTCTACTCTGCTAGCCCTGTAACTTAGTTTCTTCTGCACTGATCTTGCAAGAGGAATTCTTTTACACTGACTATCTGGCCTGTCAAAATAAATCTCCATTTGGACCATGGGATGAAAAACAAACTTCCTAAAAGTAAGAGATCAGACTTCCCAACGCAAATGGCAATGACTTTTTATATTGTAACCCTATACCATTGAATGACCTTAATATTCTTGTATAGCCCTGGTAGAGCCCCTTCCTGTGTTCTCTTATATGCACCTGCAAAGTGCTGTATGTGAAGGTAGTGGGTGAGCTTGGCCAGCCTAATAACAACCATTCCTCAGAGCCTTCCTCCGTGAGCTGAGTAAGTTGCATGCCCATTTTTCAGATGAGGAAACTAACAGGGGAAGTGATTTGCCCAAGTTCTATATCATTGTTCCAGCTGGTATTAAACTCAGGGGTGCCTGGCTCTCAGGCCCATGGTTGGCCCAGTAGACCACATGGTCACTCTTTTAGTTTGCAGGTAGCAGTGGGAATACTCATTCAGTATCCATCCAGGTGAGTGACTGAGCAAAGCCAAAAAAGGCTGGAGAGGTAACTCAGACTCTTTGATTTGTTTTGTGAGCAGCTATTTCTGTAAACAGGACAGAGCAAGCAGGACAGTGATTTGATGCTGATCAATTCTGACCCTTTGCCTGCTGGATTATCACACTGGATACAAGCTCCAATAAGATAGAAGAGAAAATGTAGGTTCTCTCAGTGACAGCAACTCCATCAGCAAGTCGGCGAATGCCCCCCTCCCACCAGTCAGGAGGTGCAGCCTTACTGCTAGCATGTAGACAGGTTTCAGAGTAGCAGCCGTGTTAGTCTGTATCTGTAAAAAAAAAAGGAGTGCTTGTGGCACCTAAGAGACTAACACATTTATCTGAGCATAAGCTTTCATGAGCTACAGCTCACTTCATCGGATGCATACAGTGGAAAATATAGTGGGGAGATTTTATATACACAGAGAACATGAAACAATGGGTTTTACCATACAGACTGTAACAAGAGTGACCAGAAAAGGTGGGCTATTACCAGCAGGAGAGCGGCGGGGGCGAGGGAGGTGAACTTTTTGTAGTGATAATCAAGGTGGGCCATTTCCAGCAGTTTACAAGAACAGTAGGAGGGGAAATAAACAAGGGGAAATAGTTTTACTTTGTATAATGACCCATCCACTCCCAGTCTCTATTCAAGCCTAAATTAATTGTATCCAGTTTGCAAATTAATTCCAATTCAGCAGTCTCTCGTTGGAGTCTGTTTTTGAAGTTTTTTTGTTGAAGAATTGCCACTTTTAGGTCTGTAATCGAGTGACCAGAGAGATTGAAGTGTTCTCTGACTGGTTTTTGAATGTTATAATTCTTGATGTCTGATTTGTGTCCATTTCTTCTTTTATGTCGAGACTGTCCAGTTTGGCCAATGTACATGGCAGAGGGGCATTGCTGGCACATGATGGCATATATCACATTGGTAGATGTGCAGGTGAACGAGCCTCTGATAGTGTGGCTGATGTGATGTGATGTGGCAGACGTCAAGAATTATAACATTCAAAAACCAGTCAGAGAACACTTCAATCTCTTTGGTCACTCGATTACAGACCTAAAAGTGGCAGTTCTTCAACAAAAAAACTTCAAAAACAGACTCCAACCAGAATTGGAATTAATTTGAAAACTGGATACAATTAACTTAGGCTTGAATAAAGACTGGGAGTGGATGTGTCATTACACAAAGTAAAACTATTTCCCCTTGTTTATTTCCCCTTCTGCTGTTCCTGTAAACTGCTGGAAATGGCCCACCTTGATTATCACTACAAAAGGTCCCCCCCAGCTGGTAATAGCTCACCTTTCCTGATCACTTGTTACAGTGTGTATGGTAACACCCATTGTTTCATGTTCTCTGTGTATATAAAATCTCCCCACTATATTTTCCACTGAATGCATCCGATGAAGTGAGCTGTAGCTCACGAAAGCTTATACTCAGATAAATTTGTTAGCCTCTAAGGTGCCACAAGTCCTCCTTTTCTTTTTGCTAGCATGTAGAGTGCCTTGTCTGCCTTACGCATGCCAGCAACACATCTTGCAACAGCTGCCTGTGCTTTCTCTTCCTTTCATGTGGGGCCTTTTCCAGCAACCAAGCAATTAAAAGATGAAATTTCATTGTGGTTAGCACACATGGTCTGTTTGCCTTAGTACAAGCTTTGCTAGAGAGAGAGACTTCCAGTTCTTTCCCCTCTCAGCTTTATTGGCTGTAAAACGCAGACTACCCCTACCTCCCCCAGATCTGTGCCAGATGGGAAGCTAATTAGCAGCTTCAAGCCCCCTGTTTGTTTAATTAGCTAAGAGTGGATTATTTTCTGGAGGAACCAGGCAGAGGTGTCCTTTAGCGTGGGCCTCTGTGTGCAGTCAGGAGAGAAGAGCTCCTATAATAAAAGTGGGAGCTTCTTTTGAGGGTATGGCTAACCCCCCATTAAAGTGTAGCTATGTGGCCTTTGGCTTCTGTGCAAACTGTTCTCTTGCCATCAAGGGTGAAAGTTAGAGCCTGGACTTTCAGCCATGCCTAGTGGTTTTTGGGTGCCCAAATTGACACATTTAAAGGGCCTGATTTTCAGGGGCAGGTGTTTGGTGCTTTATAAAATCAACCCCCCTCCTGGATTTAAGGTATCTCAGCTTGGGCTCCCCAAAAACGGAGGGAGCCAGTCTCGCTAGGCATTGCTGAAAATCTTGGGCAAGGTGCTGCAAGGCACTGTGAAAGGCAATACATGGGCTATAAGGAAACAAGGAGAGAGCTCTGGCCTAGAGCACTGCTGGGAACAAAGGAAGGTGAGCAGAACCCACAGAATCATGACACAGAATGGCTGTTGTGCTTGGGCACAGCCCGGCAACACAGAGCCAGCTCAGAAGTCACCTCCCTGGGCTGTGTCAGGAGGCAGTGGGTTCGGTCGCTGGCGAGGAGACAGTGCTCCATATCACGCTCAGATAACCCCTCTGAGTAATCACCAGATGGGGGTCCATGTGCAGCAGTCGCTTGGCCAGAGAAAGGGGTTTTGAGAGTGGTTGGGGAAGATCTCCCTGATCTTCCTCCTGCCTCTCCAGCATGCTCACACACACAGACCTTGAACACATGACTAAAATGGACCAGAGCAAGGCTAGATAAAGCTTTAAAGGCTAAATCCTGCCCCAGCTTGAGGAACGCATGTCGCTGCCTGGCTTGCAGAATCCCCCCCTGCACTGCAGCTGAGCTCTCCACATGCATTTGCTGCGTGTGCTTTCATCAAAGCTGCCCCCACAATCATTTAGCCTCAGAGAATCCACCTTATTATATTCAGCAGCTTGCAAATCCCAGGCAGCATCCATTCATAAAACGCTCCTGAGCAGTTACTGTAGGGCAGGGATTCAATATCCGAATAGAGCCAAAACAAAGCATTATCTGCAGGGCAGGAGTAGTGCCTGGGGGGGGGGGGGGGGCTAAGACATTGAATATTGAGAGTGGGGGAGCATGAGGCATCTCCTCCCCCAACCCTCCCAAATCCTGCATTAGCACCATAAATGGCGCATTAGCATTAACCTGCATTGGCATTATTTATCTTGGTGCTGCACAGATAAATAAGACAAGGTTCTTGCCCTGAAGAGCTTGAAAGGTAAATGAAGAGGTAGGATGTATGTGGACAGACTGCAGCTTGGGAACGGGGACAAAGGACATGTCATACCAATGAGGCTGAGCTCTTGCTGCATGGCTGATGTTTCTTGGAGGTTGGCACTGGCCTAATATTTTTGTTCTCTCTCCTTTGTCTTTTCCTTACGCCTTTGAGTGCACACACCCACGCGTATGCTTTCATGCACGTGCCCCATGGCGGAGAAGGGAAGAATAGGGGTTGCAAGTCTTGGGGAAGAAGTGTGAGAAGAGCGTTAGTGGAGAGGGAGGAAGCCTGATCACGGGTTCCAGGACTCGTGATAGGGAGGGTATGTGGAGTGGGCCAGCTTTGTGGCTTGGGCAGAGTTAAGAGATGAGGGAGGCTAGTGAAGGGGTTTGAGGTGTGAGTGTACATAGTTAGGGCCCTACCAAATTCATGGCCATGAAAAATGAGTCACGGGCCGTGAAATCTGGTCTCCCCCCATGAAATCTGGTCTTTTGTGTGCTTGTACCCTATACGATACAGATTTCATGGGGGAGACCAGCGTTTCTCGAATTGGGGGTCCTGGCCCAAAAGGGAGTTGCAGGGGGGTCACAAGGTTATTTTAGGGAGGTCACGGTATTGCCACCTTTACTTCTGCGCTGCTGCCTTCAGAGCTGGGCGGCTGGAGAGCGGTCGCTGTTGGCCGAGTTCCCAGCTCTGCAGGCAGTGCCCTGCCAGCAGCAGTGCAGAAGTAAGGGTGGCGATACCATAGCATGTCACCTTTACTTCTGCGCTGCTGCCTTCAGAGTTGGGCGGCTGGAGAGCGGCAGCTGCTGACTGAGGGCCCAGCTCTGCAGGCAGCGGTGCAGAAGTAAGGGTGGAAATAGCACACCAGGCCATCCTGACTTCTGTGCTGCTGCTGATGGCGGCTCTGCCTTCAGAGCCGGGCTCCCAGCCAGCAGACGCCGCTCTCCAGCTGCCCAGCTCTGAAGGCAGCATCGCCGCCAGCAGCAGCACAGAAGTAAGGGTAGCCGTACTGCAACCCCCCCTACAATACCCTTGTGACCCCTCCCCTTCTCCCCACAACTCCTTTTTGGGTCAAGACCCGTACAATTACAACACTGGGAAATTTCAGATTTCAATAGCTGAAATCACGAAATTTATGATTTTTAATATCCTATGACCGTGAAATTGACCAAAATGGACCATGAATTTGGTAGGGCCTTATACATAGTGAAGGCTTCCTAGCTTTCCCCTGGGTCTACCTTGCCTTGCTGTTCTGAATGTTGCTGCTGCAGTCTTCTGGGAAGAGGATGCATGGTGGAGGGCAGAGGGCTGTAGGTTGCCAATTTGAAAGTGCCACTCTCCACCTGCCATTCTGCAGGGTGTGCAGTTAAATGCCCCCAGTGCACCCCCATTCTGGCATCCATGCACTGTGTTCTCTCCCTTGTCCTTTACTTCTGGCTAGCGTGTGTGGACGAGTCTGAGGCTTCAAAGCTATCTGCTATGAGAATCATGTACTGTACTGCCAGATTTCAGAGTAGCAGCCGTGTTAGTCTGTATTCGCAAAAAGAAAAGGAGGACTTGTGGCACCTTAGAGACTAACCAATTTATTTGAGCATAAGCTTTCGTGAGCTACAGCTCACTTCATCGGATGCATTCAGTGGAAAATACAGTGGGGAGATCTATATACACACCCATTGTTTCATGTTCTCTGTGTATATAAATCTCCCCACTGTATTTTCCACTGAGTGCATCTGATGAAGTGAGCTGTAGCTCACGAAAGCTTATGCTCTAATAAATTGGTTAGTCTCTAAGGTGCCACAAGTCCTCCTTTTCTTTTTGTACTGTCAGAGACAACCCTAGGCATGCTGACAACCTTGACAAAGAAGGGTCACAGTCCCCAACAAATCACTGCTCCCTTCTTCCACCTCACTCAACAACCCACTTGGTGTCCCCTGCCTCAGACATCCATTCCTCTGAATGGTGTCCGTTCTCTGCAGTGGGCACACCATTCCCAGAATCCTTTGCAGATGTGCTCCAAAGCAGGGTGTCATGACAGTTTGCACAAAGGATTTTAGGACATATTCAAGATCCAAAGGCAACCAGTCACTTGATGAGATAGAAACTGGTACCCCCAGGATTGGGCAGAAACTCCATGGTCTAAGACTAGCCTGTTGGGAAGTGATAGTGGCTGCCCATGTCCTGTCTCAGCAACTTTCCCACCCATGTGGCATCCTAGGTGTCCAGCTTCCTAACGTAGGCCGAAGGCTACCCCAGGCCCTGCAGCAGGATCCTTGGAAAGAATGTGAAGGGAGCTGGCTGGAATTCTCTGCCTTTGTGGTAGAACAGGATCAGGGCAGCCCTCTGATAATTTGCTGGGAGGATGGTTTTCTAATACAGCAGATTATGATTAGTGGGTGTCATTAAGGGGATGATGTCTCACTTTGTGTCTAGATGGCATTTGTAGGAGAGCCCTTGCATCTTAATGCTTGTCAAGATGGCCAATTGCAATAATCAGCCTTGTATTTAACTCTTTTTATTCTTACTGGGTTGAACATAAAGCAGCTTGTTGTGGCCCCTTGAGCCTGGATCTTTAGATGATCCCAGGGGCCCTGAGAGCATTTCTTCTCTTCCACGCCCTGTAACAATCCAAAGGGCTGAACTCCTTGTACATCTGTGGGGCAGATTTGTCAAGAAAGGGTTAATCAGATCTGAGAAACTGCTAGCCCTATACATTAAGCTGATTTATTGGTCTGATGTAATGCTTCCATTGTGCTCCCTTGATTGACTGGTAGGGAGTGGAGTCTGTTTAAAACATGGTAGAACTAATCTGTCTAGCTCAGAATGCTCCAGCTCACCTGCTCATGTAGTTGAATTCATCTTCTGTCTTAATAAGCAGCTGCCTCTCTTCTGGTTTCTTATTGGCAGTGATTCAAAACTGCATAGGGTGTGCTAACTCTCCCTTTTTTTACTGCACTGGGAGCCCAGGCTTTGTCTGTGGCTGTAAGGAAAGTGTTAAAACTGCAGGGCTGAGCTCTGCAATTACAACCCAGAATCTTGCAATCCATAGGACGCATTGTGCATCGTCGTAAGAAGATATGGGTTGCAGTGTATGTCATAGTGTGTACACCAGGGCACCCGAGGTATTACTCTCCTGGGAATTTCTCAGGAACAAAAGACCTTGACCTTAAAACAGAACCTTCATTCCATTACGTAGGCAATTCTGTTCCGGAAGTAATCAAACTGTCTGCTTACTTAAGTGTAGACAGTATAATTTTAAATCGACTCTCAAGGGGACTAGTGTGGGCTGGGTGCTCTTTGTTTCTGTTGTATAACTCAGAGTGAATAAACTCTTGGTTCTTGGCCTCCATCTTAAATACTTGATAGAATCAAAATAAAAGGCCAATCAAATGAGTTAGCTCTTCCAGCTCATCCTTCAAGGCCAATTGCAGGATGGTTCCCTGTGGAGTGTTCTGCCCAAACTAGCCTATAGATGACCCAAGAGATGGGGCTGCAGCCGTTCTCTTTCAACGTCTGGTTCATCTCATGGTAAGGGAGGTTTCCTTGCCTAAATGTTCCCTTTTAAATTTCATTCCATTGTAGTTAGTGTTGTGATATCACTTAATGGGCGATGGTTAGAATGGAGAAGTATAAACATGTGGACAGTGAGTTGGGGATAGATTCCAGGAATCCATTATCCCCTTCTCTGGCCAACAAACAACACTGTCTCTGTGGACTGCCAGCCACACGACTGCTTAGGAAGCTAGGCATACACCTTTCTACCAGCTCAGAAGAGTAGAGAGAACATTTAGTTGTGGATGAAGTTTACCAGCTTCCAGCAGAATTGTTGCTCAGTTTGCTGTGATGCTGCTTGTGTCCTCAGGACATCACCAGCTTGCCAAGTCCCTTGCCAACAGAGAGTGTAACTGCTGCCTAAAGGGATATTTACCAACCTACCTCCCTGCTGTTAGCCCAGGTCTCTGGGTATGCTCAGTGACTGGCCTATGTGAATACCACTGCTGCTGATCTTGTGCTGCCAACCTCTTCTTATATCTCTGCATGGAGCTGATAATGCTGTGGTGCCAAGGGCTAGAATGCTTCCATGTGGCTGTGGGGCTGTGAATTCAGTTCCCATTGAAGCCAGGCTTGAGAGGGTGGGGTGATGGAAGCCAGTTCAGGGAGTCCTCCCTATGCAGGGAGCAAAGAAGAAGCAGGGGCTCATGGTTCCATCCCGTAGCTGCCACAGCCCCTGGGCCAGGGATGTAGGGACTTTTCATGGTACAGACTAAGACACTATATCTGCCAGCTGGTCTTCCACTCGGTCGTGTGGTAACACACTGCCAAAGGACAATGGAATGGAGGGCAGGGGCTTGGCAAACCCATGTGGTGCTGTCTCTCTGATCTTCTTTCCCCTCACACTAAAGCTTATCCAGTATTGTATGGTCCTTACCACCATCTGAGAGTCCAAAAGGCTGAGCAGTATTGGCTCCACTTGAGCAATCCTTCAGTGCAGAGCATACTTTTGCTTGACCCCTTCTTGAGCCTGAGAGTGGCTGCAATCTTGGGCGGCTTGGAGCTGCAGTTCACAACAGGCATTGTTTTAAGGGGTGCATAGTCTGCAACCTCCAATACTAAACTATGCCAAAGACGCACGTATCCCAAGCATTTGTTAGCCCTGCTGATGGCTGCTGGGGCACCTGCCTGCAAGAACATCTCATTGATTATTCCAGTTGTCTTGCATGTGGTAGAGTCCAGAACTTGACACTCTGCCCACCAGCTGTTTGGTTCATCCAGCTCCTTAGTACACTGACTTTGCAGTTTATGACTGTGAATTAGACTGGCTCTCAAGATGTTCTCGTAATAAGTGTTTTCCTTCCTGATGCTTAAAAACGTAAAGGCAAATCTGTTGTCTGGTTTCTTCAGAAATAATGAACAGATTTGGGTTTAATGCAAGTTGAGTCCTGAGAGGCAAGATTACAGGAGGATTAAAAATCCATGTGTGTGACTGAGAAACTGAAGAGAAGGGCTGACAGGTTTGTCATTGTTGTTCTCAGTCTATGCAGCTATGGAATAATCCCCAGAGGGATGGAAGCTTCGTTATTTGGGACCTTTATAACTGGAATTGGAAAACATACCGTTTGGAGCGAACTACTTATGGGTCTTTTCCATCTCCAGCTCCAGCTTGTGATTCTGTGATTTTAATAGGTTTCAGAGTAGCAGCTGTGTTAGTCTGTATCTGCAAAAAGAACAGGAGGACTTGTGGCACCTTAGAGACTAACAAATTTATTAGAGCATAAGCTTTCGTGGGCTATAGCCCACTTCATCGGATGCATAGAATATAGTAAGAAGATATATATATCTATATATCTATATACACACACACATACAGAGAAGGTGGAAGTTGCCATACAAACTGTAAGAAGCTAATTAATTAAGATGAGCTATTATCAGCAGGAGAAAAAAGCTTTTGTAGTGATAATCAAAATGGCTCATTTAGACAGTTGACAAGAAGGTGTGAGGATACTTAACACAGGGAACTAGATTCAATATATGTAATGACCCTTTCACTCCCAGTCTCTGTTCAAACCCAAGTTCATGGTATCTAGTTTGAATATTAATTCAAGCTCAGCAGTTTCTCGTTGGAGTCTGTTTTTGAAGATTTTCTGCTGCAAAATTGCCATCCTTAAGTCTTTTACTGAGTGGCCTCAGTTTGTATGGCAACTTCCACCTTCTCTGTATGTATATATATATCTTCTTACTATATGTTCCATTCTATGCATCCGATGAAGTGAGCTGTAGCTCACGAAAGCTTATGCTCAAATAAATTTGTTAGTCTCTAAGGTGCCACAAGTCCTCCTGTCCTTTTTGTGACTTTAATCTTACTGTATAGCAAAAAGGCTGGGAAGAAAAAATCTGATCTCTTGTCTGTGGGCAGCTAAGACTTTAAATTTGAATATCTGACAGAAAAATGTGGGCGTTTCAACTTTGGGGCAGTAGTTTCATTCTCATGTAAATTAAAACAAAATGCTGTTTGTGTAGGGAAAATTTCAGAAGTCTGAAAAGAGCAACACTCTGCTGTGGAAACTACAGAACCCAAACCACCAAAAAAGAAAATCAACCATAGGTGCCAACTTTTCCCGGTTCCAGTGGTGCTCGCCCCTGGCCCCGCCCCCATTCTAACCCCTTCCCCAAAGTCCCCATCCCAGCTCCGCCTCCTTCCTGCCCCTATTGAACTCCTTCCCCAAATCCCCGCCCCGGCCCCACCTCTCCCTGGAGCGCACCGCATTCCTCCTCTTCCCCCGCTTTCGCGGCGTCAAGTGCTGGGAGCTAGGGGGAGAAGTGGGAACATGGTGTGCTCAGAGGAGGAGGCGGAGCGGAGGTGAGCTGGGGCGGGGGAGGCAGGGCAGGGAGCTGCCCACCAATTTTTCCCCATGGGTGCTCCAGCCCTGGAGCACCCACAGAGTCGGCACCTATGAAATCAACCTTCTGTTGGTGGTATCTTACTCAGATGATGAAAATGAATATGCGTTGGTCCACACTGCTTTGGATTGTTATCAAGCAGAACCCATCATCAGCATGGAAGCATGTTCTCTGGAATGGTGGCAGAAGCATGAAGGGACATATGAATCTTTACCGCATCTGGTATGTAAATATTTTGCAACGCTGGCTACAACAGTGCCATGAGAATGCCTATTCTCACTTTCAGGTGACATTGTAAACACCAAGCAGGCAGCATTATCTCCCATAAATATAAACAAGTTTGTTTGTCTGAAGGATTGGCTGAACAAGAAGTAGGATTTGAGTGGATTTGTAGGCTCTAAACTTTTACATTGTTTTATTTTTGAATGTACTTTTTTTTTTGCATATAATTATACATTTGTAAGTTCAACTTTCATGATAAAGAGATTACACTACAGTACTTGTATTAGGTGAATTGAAAAATACTATCTCTTTTGTTTTTTTACAGTGCAAATATTTGTAATAAAAAATAAATATAAAGTAAGCACCATACACTTTGTATTCTGTGTTGTAATTGAAATCAATATATTTGAAAATGTAGAAAACATCCAAAAATCTTTAAATAAATGGTATTCTATTATTGTTTAACAGCATGATTAATAGCGTGATTAATCACTATTATTTTTTTTAATTGCTTGACAGCCCTAATATAAATACCTACATGAGAAGCAAAATTTTGCTAATGGGCTTGTCAAACTAGCATACAGAGATATAATATGATCTGATGGCTGGAAGTTAAAGCTAGACAAATTCAGACTGGAAATAAGGTGTAAATTTTTAACAGTGAGGATAATTAACCATTGGAACAATTTACCAAGGGTGATGGTAGATTCTCCATCACTGACAATTTTTAAATCCATTTTTTCTAACATATCTGCGTAAGGAGTTATTTTAGGGAAGTTCTCTGGCCTGTGTTATACAGAACATCACCCTAGTTGATCACAACGGTCCCTTCTGGCCTAGGAATCTATGAATTTATGAAAAATCAGAAAGGCTAAGGCACAAAATGAGTTACAGCAAAGGACATAAGTCTATAAGAACAGGTTCTATAAATACATTAGGATCAAGAGAAAGACATGGGCAAGTGTAGGTCCATTACTTGGCAGGGAAGGGGAGCTAATAACGGACAACACTAAGAAGGCTAAGATGTTTAATGCCTACTGCCTCAATCTTCACTTAAAAAGTTGATTGTGATCAGATGTTTAAACTGTTGATATCAACGAGAAGGGGGAAGGAACACAAGGCAGACTAGGGAAAGAACAGGTTAAAGAATATTTAGGTAAGTTAGATGTATTTAAGTCAGCAGGGCCTGATGAAATTCACCCTAGAGTGTTTTAGCTAGTTTCTTAAGTAATCTCAGAACCATTAATGACTATTTTCAAGAATTCAGGGTAGACGGTTGAGGTCTTTGCCCTTCTCCAGTCCTCTATCATAAAATCTATTTTTAGAAAGAGGCATGAAGAGAATTATGGATCAGCCAACCTAACTTCAATACTTAGAAAGAAGCTGGAACAAATTATTAAACAATCAATTTGTAAGCACCTAGAGGATAATAGGGTGACAAATAATGGCCAGCATGGAGTTGTCAAGAATAAATAATGCCAAACCAACCTAGTTTCCTTCTTTGACAGGGTTACAGACCTTGTGGATGGGGGAAGGCCATAGATCTGATGTATCTTGATTTTTAGTAAGGCTTTTGGTGCAGTCCCGCATGACATTCTCATAAGCAAATCCGGAGAAACATGGTCTAGATAAAATTACTGTAAAGTGGATGCCCAACTGTTGGTAAAATCATACTCAGTAGTTCTCAAGTGCTCACTCTAAAACTGGGAGGGTGTATCTAGTGATTTCTGCAGGAGTCTGCCCTGGGTCTGATAGTATTCAATATTTTCATTAATGACTTGGATAATGGAGTAGAGAGTATACTTTTAAAATTTGCAAATAACACCAACCCGGGAGGTGTTACAAGCACTTTGGAGGACAGGATTAGAATTCAGAAACAGCTTCATAAATTGGACAGTTGGTCTGAAATCAACAAGATGAAATTCAATAAAGACAAATGCAAAGTACTTCACTTAGGAAGGAAAAATCAAATGTACATATACAAAATCGGGGATAACTGGCTAGGTGGTGGTACTTTTGTAAAGGATTTTGGGATTATAGTGGATCACAAATTGAATGAGTCAACAATGTAATACAGTTGTGAAAAAGGCTATTATTGTTATTATTATGGATTCAGAGTAACAGCCGTGTTAGTCTGTATTCGCAAAAAGAAAAGGAGGACTTGTAGCACCTTAGAAACTAACCAATTTATTTGAGCATGAGCTTTCGTGAGCTACAGCTCACTTCATCGGATGCATAAGCTTATGCTCAAATAAATTGGTTAATCTCTAAGGTGCCACAAGTACTCCTTTTCTTAATAGGAATATTGTATCTAAGATACAGGAGGTAACTGTGCCTCGGCACTGGTGAGGTCTTAGTTGGAGTACTATGCCCAGTTTTGTGTACCACACTTTAAGAAGGATGTGGACAAGTTCAAGAGAGAGTAGAGGACAGCAAAAATAAATAAATAAAAAGGTTTAGAAAACCTGACCTATGAGAAAAGGTTTAACAAACAAAACCCTGGGAATGTTTATTCTTGAGAGAAGGAGCCTGAGGGGAGACCTGCTAAGTCTTCAGTTAGGTTGGGGGTTGTTAAAGAGGATGAGGATCAGTTATCCTCCATGTCCTCTGAAGGTAGGACAAGAAGTAATTGGCTGAATCTGCAGCAAGGGAGTTTTAGGTTAGATATTAGGGAAAACACTCTAAGGATAGCTAAGCACACTGGAATAGGCTTCCAAGGGTGGCTGTGGAATTCTCATCATTGGAGTTTTTTAAGAACAGTTTAGACACATGTCAGGGGTAGTCTAGGTTTATTTTGTACTGCCTTGGAGGCGAGGGAGCTGGACTGGACTAGATGACCTCTCAAGGTCTCTTCTAGCCATATATTTCTGATTCTATGATCATTCAAAACTCACTCAGTGTTTGAATTACCTTGTGTTAGAGTAGCAGTGGTGTCACTAGGAAAGACTGCATTGTCTTTGCAGAGCTTGGTGCGGGTCCTGGACTGGAACTGCCAGGGGAGGAGTGGGTAGGTCAGGATTGAGAGGTATCAGCAGAGCTGTTAGGTTGGGTCCAGGGGACAGGTCTAGAATATCGTCAGAGAAGGGGCTGCTGGTTAGGGTTTAGGTGCATTGGTAGCGCTTTGTATGATGTACTGTAGGAAGGACAGAACTTGCATTGCCTAATTGTTTTCCCTGCTCTTGCTAGTTCTATAAATCTCTCATTAATTCATCAAGTCTTGTTTCAGAAGTACCAAACAAATCTCTGGCTCTTAGCTCTTTGCCCCTACTGCTATATTGCATGAGGAATAACTGGTGTTCGTCGGTCCTGCCTTTGTGGTTTGAGATCACGGCACCTGCTGTGGTACTTCTGAGTTCAGACTGGCTCGGAAGAAACTAAGCAATAGTTAAACTTCCGGTAGTTAGTAAGTACACACAGCTGCTGGCACATCGGAAGCTGGTGGTTTAAAGAAACCGAATGATCTTGTCCTCATTTGGCTAGTGGTAGCCTTTCCCACTTGTGGAGTTGATGGAAGTTTCATTGTAGGGTGACAAGGGAGGCAGTGAGGGGTTGTTGCAGGGGTTAGAAAGCAGATTGGGGTTCAGAGACCCGTGATCTATTCCTGATTCTGCCAATGGCTTGTGTACTTGGGTTAGATGATTCATGTTTTCGCAAGGCTATCTGTGTCGGCTTCCCTGTCCTTAAAAAGGGGAGAATACCAAACCTATGAGATCCTGGGGTGACAGGTGCTAGGCATGGGTTAAGAACTATTATCCTGGGAACACTGCTGTCATCATACTTTACAGTAGATTAGGGTTGCCAACCCTCCCAGATTGGCTGGCAGTCTACAGGAATCCGCATCGATCTCCAGGTGACTATTGAAAGCAATCTGGGAGATTTTATTAGATTCAGTACAATTAAAGACATTATGTCATGTTGCGGGGGAAACAATCTTCCAGAATAGCTTCAGTCAGAGTTGGCAACCCTAGATACCAAGGTAAATAAAACTCTGATTCTGTACTGATCAGATATTTAAGGACACTATGGATACATCTACACTGGGGGAAAGTAAACAAAAAATACCTTTGGCAGTGAGTCTGAGTCAAGGTCAACTGACTTGGGTTTAAGGGGCTTTCACTACAGGGCTAAATATAGTGTAGACGTTTCCACTTGGGCTGTGAGACCGATACCCCTCACCTGGTTTCAGAGCCCAAGCTCCAACCTGAGCTCTATGTTGCTGTTTTTAGCTCAGTAGCATGAGCCCGAGTCCGTTGACCCTAACTCTGAGACTCACAGCCATGGTTCTGTGTAGACAAACCCTCGGTCTCTGGTCTCTCCCTATCTTGAAGTTAATTCCATTTTGTAATGTACAAGTGATACTCAGAGTGAGGGTCGCGAGCCACAAGTGGCTCTTTATTGTGTATTCTGTGGCTCTTTACAGCCCCAATTATTAAAATATTGTGTGATTTAATTATTAACTAGGGCAGTTGATTAATCACAGGTAACTCATGCGATTAACTCAAAAAAATTAATTGCGATTAAAAAAAATTAATCACGATTACTCGCAGTTTTAATGCACTGTTAAACAATAGAATACCAATTGAAATGTATTAAATATTTTGGATGTTTTTCTACATTTTCAGATATATTGTATTCTGTGTTGTAATTGAATTCGAAGTGTATATTATTTTTTATTACAAATATTTGCACTGTAAAAATGATAAAATAAATAGTATTTTTCAATTCACCTTGTACAAGTACTGTAGTGCAATCTCTTTGTCGTGAAAGTGCAACTTACAAATGTAGATTTTTTTGTTTGTTATGTAACCCTTCTGCCCGTCAGAGTTGGCAGCAAGAAGGGCCTGGTTCAATATCTAGGGGATCCATTCCAATAACACAATGCAAACCGGCTCGAGCCCCCACCCAGTGACCTGGGACAAATATATACCACCCCCACTGGGCGCCTCCAAGAGGCAATACTTCCCCTCTCGTAAGCACATAGTCTGAGTGTAGCAAAAAGCCTTTTAATAACAGAGAGAAACAATGTGGCATTATGTTGGGGAAACACCACCAACAGGATTCGTAACACAACCCGTGAGCAAAAAAACCCACCCCAAGCAAATTGGGGCATGCCCTTTCCCTTTGGTTCTTGAGTCCAGCAACCCCAAATCACCCAAAGTCCCAAAAGTCCAATGACCCAAAAGTCTCTGTCCCTGGTCAGGGCAGCCCCAGAGTTCGAAAGTTTATCTGCGGAGCTTTACCTCCCAACCTGGGTGGAGATGGGACGGGGGTAAGAGGCACCTTACATGATCTGAAGCTGACCGCCCCACAGCTCCATAGGCCTTCGCTCCGCTCCGCCAGCCGCCCCACGAACTCCTTCACTCAGCTCCGCTCCGCGGCCCACAAGCAGCTCCCGCCGTCCCACAAACTGCTCCACCAGCCGGTCCACAAACTGCTCTGCGTCCCACCAGCAGCTCCCGCCGTCCTACGAACTGCTCCCCGAGCCTGTCCACAAGGCGCTCCAGCCGTCCCGCAAACTGCTCCACAATAGATCTTCAGGCTCTCCCACTGCTTAACACAACGCTCAGTGATTTCAGCTCTTAGTCAGTTCAGCTCTTTGGTGACTTCAGCTTGCAGTAGGGGAGCCTCAGTGCTGGTGCACCATTAGCCCAAAGTGAGCTCAGCAGCCTGTAACTAGACTCCTAATGGAATCAAAATTAGCTCTGATATTCCACAATGGAGAGAGGAGGAAGTGCAATTAGCATGTAAGGCCCTCACCAGGGGGCCCATGCCACCAAGTATTAATACTTGTCCCCAACCTCTCTCAATTCACAGAGTCTTAAAACCCATGACCCTTGCCTTGCGAGTGCTACTTAGTTGATGGTGAGTCCCTCCATCATAGCAAAAGGCCAAGTACAGTTCCAAGCACAGTTCCCATAATCAGGGTAATCACAATTTATTCTTCCTGCCCCAATAACAGAGACATTGGGGATCCCACAGCAGCCAAAGTGACCCTTTGGGCAGCTATGGCCTCATTCTATGCGGGGTGGGTGTGCCTGTGCAAATGAGATCGGCCCCTGAAGTTCTTTTCCACAACTTGCCACACCTCACCACCAGATGTCAGGGTGGAGCTCATCCTGACACTGCTTACATCACATCCCTGCACTCAAAAACAAAATAAAATAAAACTTCAGAGCCTACAAGTCCACTCAGTCCTACTTCTTGTTCAGCCAATCGCTAAGACAAACAAGTTTGTTTACATTTACAGGAGATAATGCTGCCCTCTTCTTATTTACAAAGTCACCAGAAAGTGAGAACAGCCATTTGCATGGCACTTTTGTAGCTGGCATTGCAAGGTATTTATGTGCCAGAATGCTAAAAACCATAACAGAGGGGATGCTTCCATGCTGATGACGCTGACTAAAAAAATAATGCGTCAATTAAATTTGTCACTGAACTTCTTGGGGGAGAATTGTATGTCTCCTGCTCTGTGTTTTACCCGCATTCTGCCATATATTTCGTGTTCTAGCAGTCTCGGATGATGACCCAGCACATGTTCGTTTTAAGAACACTTTCACTGTAGATTTCACAAAATACAAAGAAGGTACCAATGTGAGATTTCTAACCGACCCAAGGTTTAAGAATCTGAAATGCCTTCCAAAACCTGAGAGGGACGAGGTGTGGAGCATGCTTTCAGAAGTCTTAAAAGAACAACATTCCGATGCAGAAACTATAGAACCTGAACCACCAAAAAAGAAAATCAACCCTCTGCTGGTGGGATCTGACTCAGATGATGAAAATGAACATGCATTGGTCCGTACTGCTTTGGGTTGTTATCGAGCAGAACCTGTCATCAGCAAGGACATATGTCCCCTGGAATGGTGGTTGAAACATGAAGGGACATATGAATCTTTAGCGCATCTGGCACATAAATACCTTGCAATGCCAGCTACAACAGTGCCGTGCAAACACCTGTTCTCACTTTCAGGGGACATTGTAAACAAGAAGCAGGCAGCATTATCTCCTGCAAATGTAAACAATCTTATTTGTCTTCGTGATTGGCTGAATAAGAAGTAGGACTGAGTGGACTTGCAGGCTCTAAAATTTTACACTGTTTTATTTTTGAATGCAGTTTTTTTGTAATTAATTCTACATTTGTAAGTTCAACTTTAATGGTAAAGAGATTGCACTACAGTACTTGTATTCGGTGAATTGAAAAATACTATTTCTTTTGTTTTTTTATAGTGCAAATACTTGTAATAAAAAAGAAATATAAAGTGAGCACTGTACACTTTTTATTCTGTGTTGTAACTGAAATCAATATATTTGAAAATGTAGAAAACATCAAAAAATCTTTAAATAAATGGTATTCTATTATTGTTTAACAGTGCGATTAATTGCGCAATTAATGTTTTTAATTGTGCGATTAATTGTGATTAATTTTTTTAAATCGCTTGACAGCCCTATTATTAACCTATCAGGATGTTTTTACTAGGTTATTAACCAATTGTAGATGGTCAAATAATAATGCTTGTTCAGTTACTTTGCTGTGAGAATTATACGTAAATGGAGTATTTCCCCCGTCACACTGTTTATATCTGCATTTATACTACTGTAGTAAATGACGCAATGAATTCACAGTACTGTAGCTCTTTTGGGTAATATTGATCACTCATTTGGCTTCTGAACCACTGAGGTCTGAGTATCATTGCAACGGACTCTTCTCTTTTGCTTAACATCTGGTATGAGCGTTTGAAGTGTGTCCATCTTGTTGTTTTCTCCATGTAGTCAGCTGCAGAGTATCCTCTTCTCCACCGTGTGGTCCTTCCTCTGTCCATAGTGATACTCTGCACTTTGGTAGCACCTTCCACTGGGGCATACTATGAATGTGTCTGTTATCCCTGTGTTACAGTCAGGGAAATAAAGGTACTGAGAAGTGAAGTGATTTGCCCAAGGCCATAGAGGGAGTCAGTGGCAGAATCAGAAGTTATCTCCTGAGACAGTTCCCTTCTTGTTTCATTAAATTGTTTGTGTTGCCTTTAGACTTAGATTGTAAATTCTTTGGAGTAGGACCTGTGACTTCATGTATATTTGTATAACACCCAGGACACCGGGAGCCTGATTGGTCCCTCTGGGTGCGATTGTAATATAGATAACAAGAACAGATTTGGCCCTGACATCCTCCACATGTATTAATGATAGAGCTCTGTAGATCTTTTGTGAGCACAGTACGGCTTCTCATGCTTCCAAGAACCATGGTCTAAAGGGATGATATCCTTCCACAGCCCCAAACATGGTTAGGCTTTAAGCAGGGTGACCATCTGTCTTGCTCTGGCCGGGACAGTCCCTTTTTTAAGCCCTATCCCAGCCGTCCTGACTTTTTTGGCAAAAGTGGGTGTTTGTCCCGTTTGCTCTGGCCAACCTGATCAGTTGGCAAGAGCACACGGGACAAATGCCCGCTTTGGTCAAAAAAAGTGGGGTGTGGGGGAATGTGGGGAGGGGGAGAGAGGCGATGCCAGACCCACATGGGGGCGAGGGGGGACAGGGCTCAGGCAGGTAGCCGGGCAGGGCTCAAGCGAGCACCTATGCCAGCCCCAGCCTTTGGGAAATATGGTCACCCTGTCTAGTATGTGTTTCTGCTTGCCAAAGCCCTGCCTGCCCCCCGTGCAGAAAGGGAGGCTAGGGCTTGGGCCACACCCCATACAGTGTCCTGTTTTCCCTTTGGGAAATATGGTCACCCTAGGCCTCTTCAAATTAACTTTCAATAAAGATGAATTGAGCTGGTACACAGATAAATTGGGCACCACTTTCAATCCTACAATCAATGTAGCCTCTTGCTCCCTCCATGCCACGCTTGTTAGAAGGCACAAAGGGAAGACCAAACTGCAAACAATTTAGGCCAGCTGCTGGGAAACTGAAGAGCAGATACAGCCCTTGAATGCTGATTCAATCAGCTGTGTAAAGCAGGCAATAGGATCAAAGCAAACAAAGGCACATAATGGATGAAAACAGTGGGAAAATGCCGAGACTGGATTAGACAGAGGATCCAGAGGTGTAGTAGTGGCTAGAAAAGCTTCAGTTGCAGAAATAAGTGGAATTAAGGTTGTGTAATAAACACAAATGAGGTTCACTGGGGGAGTGGCTAGAGCCGGGGATTGAGTCAGGGCTCCTGAATTCTGTTCCTGGCTCTGCCACTGAATCCTTGTCTACTTGGGCAGTTGACATAATCTTTGTTTCCTCAATTTACCATCTAAGAAGGGAAACTAACCCTGACCCACCTCCCAGGAGCATGTTATGCTCAGTATTTTTAGAAAAAACGAGGAGTCCTTGTGGCACCTTAGAGACGAACAAATTTATTTGGGCATAAGCTTTCGTGGGTTAAAACCCACTTCATCAGCTGCATGGAGTGGAAAATACAGTAGCAGGTATATACACACAGTACATGAAAAGATGACCAAGTGTGGGGTCAGTGCTAACGAGACAATTCAATTAATAGTAGAATACCAAGGGAGGAAAATTTTTTAGAGCACACAGAGATCCTCCAGATAAGCAATGCATTTTTATTCATCAGCTGTAATAACTCCAACATTGTCACCCATCCACTGGCATAGCAGACCCTAGCTCCAGGCTGGGTGGGTGTACTCCGTCCCCAGCACTGCTAATGCCTATAGTGCCTGGGTCTCCTTGCAAACTGTCTTTCCCAGCATTAGCATGGCCTGTCCCTGCTTAGTTTGAGGCTTGACAGGATTATGAGCGGTCACCAGTTATATGAGCTTCAGGTTGTATATGGCAGTAACCCAAGTTAACACTGACCTTTGTGGCATTATGCATTCATTAAGGTTAACACTGTCCTTCAGCAGCTTCTCTGCTTTACAGGCAATTAGCTGGAAACCTGCCATTCTTCAGCCATCCATGGTCTTTCATTCCAGTACTCATTGATTGTAATCATTGCAAGACAATCCTGTGCCCTCAAGTTCTGCTGTGTGTCTCTTAGTATCCTAGGCAGGATGGAATCAACTGTGGGTCCCTGTCCTGTCAAACTGGTGTTGCTACCAATCATAGATTAAGGGCATGTCTATGCTGTCACCTAAATATTGGCCAGTTTTCATTCTGAAATGGTGTTTTCTGTAATTTTGACACTGTAATACTTTTGCTTGACTGCATGGGGTATAATGTGTAAGGAACAGTTCTGCACTAAGCAATTATTTTAGTTAGAGAAGTGAAATTCACCCCTGTCAAGGAATCTACGTTAGACCTAGGCATGACCTTAAATTCTATTTTGAGAGTTTAAGTTGTTTCTGTGGTTTGTTCCAGCTCTCTCTGCAGTGAATTTCATCCAGTCAGAGTTAAGAAGAAAACCAGTTTTACTGGTGTAAGTTCAGCTTCCAAACCCTCCTCCACTCCTTCCCTTCCCTCCTCTCCCTCCCACTATAACTAGCAAAAATATCTCCAAGAGCTACCTTCCCATGTATTCAGCTCAATAGAACCTATCAGGCTATTTGTTGCCATACCATCTGACAACTCCCAGTCATATCACACCTTTTGGCCAATCTGTCAGTTTTAGAAAACTTGCTTGGACAAAGATAGATTTTTGAATAAACTGTGAGTGATAGTGATTTGATGCAAAAATCCCAGTTTGCAAAATTTTAGAAAAAGACAACTTTTCCTCTACTTTGCCTCATTGGGATCACTGCAGTGTTCAGGCTAGCTGGAATCTGAACTAATAATAGCAAATAGTAATAGCAAAAAAAATGTTTAAGTACATCAGAAGCGGGAAGCCTGCTAAACAACCAGTGGGACCACTGGATGATTGAGATGCTAAAGGAGCACTCAAGGATGATAAGGCCATTATGGAGAAATTAAATGAATTCTTTGCATTGGTCTTCACAGTGGAGGATGTGAGAGAGATTCTGAAACCTGACCCATTCTTTTTAGGCGACAAATCTGAGGAACTGCCCCAGATTGAGTTTCAGAGTAACAGCCGTGTTAGTCTGTATTCGCAAAAAGAAAAGGAGGACTTGTGGCACCTTAGAGACTAACCTTAGTCTCTAAGGTGCCACAAGTCCTCCTTTTCTTTTTTCCCAGATTGAGTGTCATTAGAGGAGGTTTTGGAACAAACTGATAAACTAAACAGTAATAAGTTGCAAGGACCAGATGGGATTCACCCAAGAGTTCTGAAGGAACTCAGATTTGAAATTGTAGGACTACTAACTGCAGTCTGTAGCCTCTCATTTAAATCGGCTTCTGTACCAAATGACTGGAGGAGAGCTAATGTGATGCCAATTTTTAAAAAGGGCTCCAGAGGTGACCCCGGCAATTACAGGCTGGTAAGCCTGACTTCAGTACCGGGCAAACTGGTTGAAACTATAGTCAAGAACAAAATTGTCAGACACATAGATGAACATAATTTGTTGGGGAATAGACAACATGGTTTTTGTAAAAGGAAATCGTGCCTCGCCAATCTACTAGAATTCTTTGAGGGGGTCAGCAAGCATGTGGACAAGGGTGATCCAATGGATATAGTGCAGGGGTGGGCAAACTATGGGCCACGGGCCGGATCCAGCCCCTCAGGGCTTTGGATCCGGCCTGTGGGATTGCCCTCCATGGTGCCGCAGGCCCTGTGCCGCTCTCAGAAGTGGCCAGCACCATGTCCCTGGGGCCCGGGAGGCAGGGGGACGCAGAGGGCTCCATGGGTTGCCCTTGCCTCCAGGCATCACCCCCCACAGCTCCTATTGGCCGGAAACGGGGAACCGCGGCCAATGGGAGCTTCAGGGGAGGTACCTGGAAGGGTGGAAAGGACAGCGCACAGAGCCCTGTGGCCCCCGCCCCCCACAGCTGCGCAGGGATGTGGTGCTGGCTGCTTCCCAGAGCAGCGCGGAATGGGGCCAGGGCAAGCATGCAGGGAGCCTGCCCTGGCCCTGGTGCATGCCACTGCTAGCCTGGAGTTGCTTTAGGTAAGTGGCTCTGGGCCGGAGCCTGCACTCCGAACCCCTCCTGCAACCCGCCCCCCAACTTCCTGCCCTAAGCCCCCTGCCTGCACCTTGCACCCCCGTGCACCTCAACCCCCTGCCCTGAGCTCCCTCCCACAGTCCGCGCCCCTCCTGCACCCCTGTCCTGAGCCCCCTCCTGCACTCCGCACCCCTCCTGCACCCCAACCCCCTTTCCTGAGCCCCCTCGTGCACCCCGCACCCCTCCTCTGACCCAATCCCTTGCCCTGAGCCCCTTCCAGCACACTGCACACCCTCCCACACCCTGCACTCCCTCCCACACCTCAGCCCCCTGCCCTGTCCCTGCATACAATTTCCCCACCCGGATGTGGCCCTCGGCCCAAAAAGTTTGCCCACCCCTGATATAGTGTATTTAGATTTTCAGAAAGCCTTTGACAAGGTCCCTCACCAAAGGCTATTAAGCAAAGTAAGCAGTCACGGGATAAGAGGGAAGGTCCTCTCATGGATTGGCAACTGGTTAAAAGATAGGAAACAAAGAGTAGGAATAAATGGTCAGTTTTCAGGATGAAGAGAGGTAAATAGTGGTGTCCCCCAGGGGTCTGTTCTGGGACCAGTCCTATTCAACATATTCATAAATGATCTGGAAAAAGGCATGAACAGTGAGGTAGCAAAATTTGCAGATGATACAAAACCACACAAGATAGTGAAGTCGAAGTCCCAGGCAGACTGTGAAGAGCTACACAAGGATCTCTCAAAAGTGGGTGACTGGGCAACAAAATGGTATGCACAAATCCTGATATCCCAAATTGGATTTTCCTGAACCCTTCAAACACGCTGGTTTAGATAATACAACAAAACAAGTTAATTAACTACAAAGAGAGAAATTTTAAGTGAATACAAGTATTGAGGCATAAAAGTCGGAATAGGTTACAAGAAAAATAAAAGTAAAATGCAACTAATCATAGAATCATAGAATATCAGGGTTGGAAGGGACCTCAGGAGGTCATCTAGTCCCACCCCCTGCTCAAAGCAGGACCGATCCCCAATTAAATCATCCCAGCCAGGGCTTTGTCAAGCCTGACCTTAAAAACTTTTAAGGAAGGAGATTCAACCACCTCCCTAGGTAACGCATTCCAGTGTTTCACCACCCTCCTAGTGAAAGTTTTTCCTAATATCCAACCTAAACCTCCCCCACTGCAACTTGAGACCATTACTTCTTGTTCTGTCATCAGCTTCCACTGAGAACAGTCTAGAGCCATCCTCTTTGGAACCCCCTTTCAGGTAGTTGAAAGCAGCTATCAAATCCCCCTTCATTCTTCTCTTCCGTAGACTAAACATCCCCAGTTCCCTCAGCCTCTCCTCATAAGTCATGTGTTCCAGTCCCCTAATCATTTTTGTTGCCCTCCGCTGGACTCTTTCCAATTTTTCCACATCCTTCTAGTAGTGTGGGGCCCAAAACTGGACACAGTACTCTAGATGAGGCCTCACCAATGTCGAATAGAGGGGAACGATCACGTCCCTCGATCTGCTGGCAATGCCCCTACTTATACATCTCAAAATGCCATTGGCCTTCTTGGCAACAAGGGCACACTGTTGACTCATATCTAGCTTCTCGTCCACTGTAACCCCCTAGGTCCTTTTCTGCAGAACTGCTGCTGAGCCATTCGGTCCCTAGTCAGTAGCGGTGCATGGGATTCTTCCGTCCTAAGTGTAGGACTCTGCACTTGTCCTTGTTGAACCTCATGAGATTTCTTTTGGCCCAATCCTCCAATATGTCTAGGTCCCTCTGTATCCTATCCCTACCCTCCAGCATATATCAGGGTTGGAAGGGATGACACCTCCAGGGGTGACAGTGGACGAGAAGCTGGATATGAGCCAGCAGTGTGCCCTCGTTGCCAAGAAGGCCAATGGCATTTTGGGATGTATAAGTAGGGGCATTGCCAGCAGATCGAGGGACGTGATCGTCCTCCTCTATTCGACATTGGTGAGGCCTCATCTGGAGTACTGTGTCCAGTTTTGGGCCCCACACTACAAGAAGGATGTGGATAAATTGGAGAGAGTCCAGCGAAGGGCAACAAAAATGATTAGGGGTCTGGAACACATGAGTTATGAGGAGAGGCTGAGGGAACTGGGATTGTTTAGTCTGCAGAAGAGAAGAATGAGGGGGGATTTGATAGCTGCTTTCAACTACCTGAGAGGTAGTTCCAGAGAGGATGGTTTTAGACTATTCTCAGTGGTGGAAGAGGACAGGACAAGGAGTAATGGTCTCAAGTTGCAGTGGGGGAGGTTTAGGTTGGATATTAGGAAAAACTTTTTCCCTAGGAGGGTGGTGAAACACTGGAATGCGTTGCCTAGGGAGGTGGTGGAATCTCCTTCCTTAGAAGTTTTTAAGGTCAGGCTTGACAAAGCCCTGGCTGGGATGATTTAATTGGGTATGGGTCCTGCTTTTGAGCAGGGGGTTGGACTAGATGACCTCCTGAGGTCCCTTCCAACCCTGATACTCTATGATTCTATGATTCTATATCTACCTCTCCTCCCAGTTTAGTGTCATCTGAAAACTTGCTGAGGGTGCAATCCACACCATCCTCCAGATCATTAATGAAGATATTGGACAAAACCGGCCCGAGGACCGACCCTTGGGGCACTCCACTTGATACCGGCTGCTAACTAGACATGGAGCCATTGATCACTACCCATTTAGCCTGACAATCTAGCCAGCTTTCTATCCACCTTATAGTCCATTCATACTGTGGGAGACCGTGTCAAAAGCTTTGCTAAAGTCAAGGGACAACACGTCCACTGCTTTCCCTTCATCCACAGAGCCAGTTATCTCGTCATAAAAGGCAATTAGATTAGTCAGGCATGACTTGCCCTTGGTGAATCCATGCTGACTGTTCCTGATCACTTTCCTCTCTTGTAAGTGCTTCAGGATTAATTCCTTGAGGACCTGCTCCATGATTTTTCCAGGGACTGGAATGCCTAACTTAACCCACTAGAGTAAGTTCAAAGCAAAGTCTCTCTCACCACATGTTCCTGCAGTTCTATTGGCTGAACTTCCTTTAGTCAGGATCCCTCCCCTGGTCCAGTGTTGCTTTCTTCCTTTGTTCTTTAGGTGTCATGAATGCCATGGAGAGAGAAAGGGAGAGATCTTTTGGGGCATCTGCCCTTTCTTCTTATAGTCCTTTCCCTTCTTTGAGACGCATCTCCAGCTGAGGTGCAGGAGACAAAGTCTGTGTTGACAAGAACTCCATGCTATTTCTTTGCTAAAATGTAGATTTTTCGCTCACACCCTCTTTCCTGCCAAAGAATGGCCATTTAACAGGTGATGGCCCATTTGACCTTGTTTACACCTGGCTGAGGCGTCAGTTTGTCCTTGCTCTCTGAGGAACTGGTTTGGCCACTCCCCAGACTTGGAACAAGTCTTAGGACATGTCTTCACTGGCAACGTTTATGTAGTCGTGGCACAGCGGTGGAAGAGAGCTCTCCCAGCGCTCTAAAAAACCCACCTCCACGAGGGGAATAGCTCCCAGCGCTGAGAGTGCGGTTCCCAGCGCTGGTGCACTGTCTACACTGACACTTTACAGCGCTGAAACTTGCAGCACTCGGGGGTGTTTTTTCACACTGCTAAGCGAGAACGTTGCAGCGCTGTAAAGTGCCCGTGTAGACAAGCCCCTAGTAACACCATACAGTGGAACCTTACGCCTTTACATACAGTGTTGCCATACATTTTACCAGGACAATAATGATCAGCAAATCATGAGTCTTCAAATGATTCCTCACAAGGCATATTTTGTACAAAGATTATTACAATAGTGTACAAGGGTTGAATACAGGAGTACAGACTGTCACTTCCCACCCCCTTCACACATACAGTGAGGCAAGATTAAGTATACCCAGCCTAAACCATCCTTAGCAAGTATTTGTCCAACCTGTTCTTAGCTTCCAGTGACAGGAATTCCACAACCTCCCTTAGCAATCCATTCCAGTATCTAACTATCCTTGTCATTAGAAAGGTTTCCCTAACATGTAATCTAAATCTCCCTTGCTGCAGATTAAGCAGTTTACTTGTCCTACCCTCGCTGGACATGGAAAATGATTGATCCACTGTCCTCATTATAACCTTTTACATATTTGAAGGCTATTATGTCCCCTATCAGACTAAACATGCCCAATTCTTTCAACCTTTCCTCATACATCTTGTTTTCTAATCCTCATATTTTTGTTGCTCTCCTCTGGACTCTCTCCAATTTGTTTACATCTTTCTTAGTGTGGTGCCCCAAACTGGGCACAGTACTCCAGGTGAGGCTTCACCAGTGCTGAGTAGAGAGGAATAATTACCTCCTGTGTATTACAATGCGACACTCCTCTTAATACATCCCAGAATGACATTTGCCTTTTCTACAACAGTAAGGAGAAGTGCTCCTTTTTATCACTGTAGAAATCAAAATAAATATATTTAAGTGCCTGACAGACATATCCACCTCAAATTTCTGCAGTGGGAATACAATCCATAATGACTCTGTATTCAAATCTTTCTTTAGAAAAGATAGAAAAAACTGTTCTTTGTGGGAAGATGTCTATATCTGTGAAATTTAGAGTTCTCTGTTGCTTGATGTGCTGAGAAAACATGGCCTCATGTCATGGCATATCTTCAAAACACATGACATTTTTGATTACCTAGCATATAACTCACTAACCTTTAACTTTCCAAAGCTGTTAAAAAGATACCGGTTGGACTTCGATGTTAGCATATGGGTGCTTTTAAAATATATAGAACTTTTTAGTCCATTTAAATTATGCAAACTTACAAGCAAATTGATTTCACCAGTCAAAAGTTAAAGACAGTTTGAAAACAGGGGTTATAATGGAAACCTACATGGAGCCTGAACTATGGAGAATGGAAACCTACATTCAGTCTGAACTGTGGAGCCCCAAAAATTAAGAAAAATGATAGACTTCTTGCAAAGTCTGAGATAACAATAATACTTTGAATCTCCAAGAGCTCTCGATGTGAAGAAAATTAAAATAGTGCCCCGTGAGGCGGATAGGTACTATTAATGGTCTCAAGTTGCAGTGGGGGAGATTTAGGTTGGATATTAGGAAAAACTTTTTCACTAGGAGGGTGGTGAAACACTGGAATGCGTTACCTAGGGAGGTGGTGGAATCTCCTTCCTTAGAAGTTTTTAAGGTCAGGCTTGACAAAGCCCTGGCTGGGATGATATAGTTGGGGATTGGTCCTGCTTTGAGCAGGGGATTGGACTAGCTGACCTCCTGAGGTCCCTTCCAACCCTGATATTCTATCATTCTATGATACTATACCCACTTTAGAGTGAGAAATGGAGGCACATCAAGGCTGCAATGCTTCCAAGGTCACAGAGCATGTCAATGAGAGAGGGATAGCATGTAGGTATCCTGGGGAGTATCACTGGGGTATCTAAAGCACTGTCAATCTGACTAGATGTGGCCTAAGGAGCTAATTAATTAACTAGCTCATGTGTCTCAGGATAAGGCAAAATCAGTACTGCTCAATTGTTATAAATCTATACCACAAACGGCTAGCGGAGATTCTCCTTTGTCACGTGGTCAGGGCCTGTTCTTCTGGAACTGGAGGGTCAGGGTTCTATCTCAAAAGGTTATTCTTGCTCTGAGGCCAGGCTGTGTGGCATGATGACAATGGTGAAGTTTTTAGATTGCCACAAGTTTGTTACTATGCTTAGCGCATACACAGTTTTCTTGGTAAGTGCTTTACAAACTCTAATTAAATAAGAGCTATGGGGGATTTTCCCCTCCTTGTTTGTGCCATTACTGCCAAATTCTGCTACTGTACAATTGAATGGCAAAGCTCCTGCTTCAGTGGGACAAGGATTTGGTCCTTAGTGATTAAGAGGCTTATTCGTCTGTGTAGCAGAATAATTTTTTCTTTATTAAAGTAACTAGCCTGCCCTTGAGAATGGTGGCTGCAGTGAATTAGTTACAAAAAGGCCTTTAATAGTATTGGTTTTGTGGAGAGAAAATTTAATGTAGTCAGCAGCAATACATTCTAGTGTACAGCAATAATCTGGGATAGTATGATGGAACTTTCAGGTTTATTAGTTGATGTTGTTTAATATTCTGATTTAAAGCTGTATCTTTGCCAACTTATTGGATGTGCAGGTCTGCAGTCTAGTTCACAGGGATTTTTTTCAGACACAGCATTGCCAGATGTATGCTGCTGTATGAAATATTAATACAGGCCACGGATCCAGGAATTAAGGATGCTTTCACCTGGCTTCATTTAAAATGCCTGGCTCCTGTCTGGGACCTGTGCAGTCTGCATTACCTGGCCCCCACATGAGGCAGGTGGAAGATTTAATGTGGTCCCATGTGCAGAGAACCAGTTAGCATCCATCTGAGCAGCATTATACATTGTCTGGAAAACCACTGAGAAAATTGCTGGCTGCCCTCTGTCCTGTGTGCGCATGTGGCTCTGTGCTCCAGTGGTTCTCCACAAAGCAGCGCGATCCCCACCAGCTATCCTTTTTGGGGGTTGCAAGGTGATGGGTGAAGGCTGCATGCTGTGAACAGAGAAAATAGGAGCCGACACAGTGAAGGGCTTTTTTTTCTGTCTGAGACCCAAAGAAGTGGTGTTGAATAATCTATGTGCAAGGAGATGTCTTGCTACACTGCTTTCCCCACAAACTCATAGGATATAGGTCAGGATGGAGAGGCTTAATTCTTTTGTTTCCATTAGAATCATAGAATCATAGAATATCAGGGTTGGAAGGGACCTCAGGAGGTCATCTAGTCCAACCCCCTGCTCCATTAGAAAAAGGTGATTCAAATGCAGGTATTTAGATGAAAATAATCTTTCACAATATGTGATCACCTGCAGAGATGTGCCCATCCGTTACTTCTAGTAATGGCCTGGCTGCTTGGATCACGATGGAATACTGCATGACCTTCATTGGCTGCCTGTGGCATTGGGGCCGAATGTAAGGTGTTGGTGTTGCCCTATAAAGCCGTAAATGGCTTTGAACTTACTAAGAAATTGCCTCTCCTACGGGCATACGCTGTGGTCTGTGGGGTGCTTTTCAACTTTTCAATAAAACCAATAGTGCAAACCAACACACAGATGAGTTTACGTGATTAGGGGTTGGGCATTGTAGATATCATACACTGGTGCTCTGTCCTGGTCAATGAGAAGAGGAGATTCAGATTCTATTGTCTTTGTAAGAACATAGAACTTAAGCCTTATGGTTTCACATAGTCAGTAGGGGCCATTCCAACTTGCATCAGCTGGCTTTGAACTCCAAGGAACTATATACCAGCTAGAGATAGCTGGTGTGCTCCAGCCTCTCTTCCTCTTCTTACATGTCTCCACCCGCAGCGCACTCCTGCACCATAATCAGCAGGGAGGAAGCCTAGGAGCCCATTGGAGACTTACGGATGGCTTCCACTGCCTCAGTGGTGCAAAGGGAGCCAATTGGATTAAGCATTATGGCTATCGTCCTCCATTTTTTCTCTCATTCAAATTCCAAGACAACTTCAATGGCCACTATTTCAGACTATCATTGTCAAAAATCAACACTTAGTCCCTTGCAATAACCTGGAATTCTAACTTTTTCTGGACACTTTTTCTGCCTGGTTAAGGAATTTTTTTTTTTTTTTAATATGGAAAAGAGAGATTCTACCCCAGAAAAGAGCTGTAAAAGTCTGCTGCTGCACTCTGCCGCTCATCTCTCCTTGTCTTGGTTCATGACACCGAGCTGCGAGCACAGCTGATTCTTGCTTTATGATTTTACATGGAAACTTTTATATGCACAGTGAGATCGCTGAAAGGAATAATTAGCAGTGCTGCGGTCTAGTTCACGTAGCGTCAGGTAACTGGAAAATGGTTTCTATTCCATTGCCATTTCCCATGAACGGTACCATAGGACACGTTTTGAGTCTAAATGACTGGATAATGTTTCTTTAATTGAGAGTTGCTGGTATCAATGGGCAAGATCAGTATAAAATTATATAACATATACACGACCAGATAAGTCAGCCTCTTTCCTGTGGATGGTACAGTCCCTTTCCCCTCATATGAAAGCCGGTCAGGGAATTACAGATTACAAATCTCAGGGGCTGGTATTGATCAAAATCATTTACTGCCACTATGAATTCAGTCAAAACATTTGTGAGCCAAATACACTAAGATGGTTTGTAGTTAGGGGAGTAAGTAGGGAAATAAAAAAGAAAACTAGGGACCTGGAGTCTCAGATGATCTTTGCCCAAAATAAACATCAATGTCTATCTGTGGTCTGAATTATTCAATCAATCCTTCACTGAACTTTTAGGAAAAACCCCAACAAGGAGCACTCTGAGAACTCCAGATGCATTATGCTTATTTCATGTGCTGCAAATCAATAGCAAATGAGTTTCTTTGTTGTCGTTTCACAGTTAGATTTCCACAAGTAAACAAATACTCTAATTCTAAACAAGGGGGGAATCAGCACCAGATATTAATATGCTTGAATTTCTGAAAATATTGTCAGGCTCTTGCAACCAATCATCCCCCAGAGAAGGCAGCCTGCAGAGACTACAGCTCCCAGCATGCCATGCTCCATCTGGAAGCCGATGGAACATTGCTTACCTTATCTTCTCCCTGTTTACATGTTTTGCTGTTGAACGTGACTAGAAGATGGAAGTATCTACTGAATGGGATCATGAGGCTTTTGATTGTAGAATGATGATTGTTGTGTTATGTGTGCCAAGTTGTAGGTACATACAATATAGCATAGTTCCTACCCCAAAGAGTGCAATCTAATTCAGGTACTGATTACACATGTAATCCTAATCTGATAATGGGGTGAGGTCAAACCAGTTAGGATGTCTAGGAGAGTGTTACTGATAGGCCTTCCTACCTATGGATACCCCTTAGATGATATTCCCATTGCTTTCACTGAAGCATGTTTGTATGCACAATGCATTATAAATTCAGTCCATGTGCAGGCAGTGGTGATGGATGGAGTGTATATTTCTGTCAGTTAATGACTGACTGAAAGAGATGGCCAGCCAGTCATGAACTGCCAGGGAATGTCCAATCCAAAGAGGTCATGATTGCTGGCACAAACTGTCAAGCACCCATGAAGACAGCCGTTAAGCCTGGTAGAATCTGGATGATCAGAATTGCTTGCTGTTGGATGGGAGACAGGATGTCTAGGTTCCATCACCCACTCTGTCACTGACTCAGTGTGACTCTGGGTGCCAGTTTTTCAGAGGTGCCTAGGAGTGTAGTTGCCACCGACTCAATGCTTTCCTTTCATCATCTGTAAAATGGACAAGTGATGCTGACCCTCTTCTGTAAGGTGCTTTGAGGTCTATGGATGAAAAGTTCTTTATAAATGCAAATATTAGTTACTAAACATCTGGATAGTAGAGAGTACAGTGAACAGGGACACACGTGGGACAAGTTACAGGAACAAAGCATCCCGATGTGTAGAAAGAATAGTAAATATGGCAGACGACCAGCTTGGCTTAACAGTGAAATCCTTGCTGATCTTAAACACAAAAAAGAAGCTTACAAGAAGTGGAAGATTGGACAAACGACCAGGGAGGAGTATAAAAATATTGCTCAGGCATGCAGGAGTGAAATCAGGAAGGCCAAATCACACTTGGAGTTGCAGCTAGCAAGAGATGTTAAGAGTAACAAGAAGGATTTCTTCAGGTATGTTAGCAACAAGAAGAAAGTCAAGGAAAGTGTGGGCCCCTTACTGAATGAGGGAGGCAACCTAGTAACAGAGGATATGGAAAAAACTAATGTACTCAATGCTTTTTTTGCCTCTGTCTTCATGAACAAGGTCAGCTCCCAGACTGCTGCACTGGGCAGCACAGCATGGGGAGGAGGTGACCAGCCTTCTGTGGAGAAAGAAATAGTTCGGAACTGTCAAAAATATAAAGGGAAGGGTAACAACCTTTCTGTATACAGTGCTATAAAATCCCTCCTGGCCAGAGGCAACATCCTGTTACCTGTGAAGGGTTAAGAAGCTCAGCTAACCTGGCTGGCACCTGACCCAAAGGACCAATAAGGGGACAAGATACTTTCAAATCTTGGGGGAAGGAAGGCTTTTGTTTTGTGCTCTTTGTTTACGTTGTTGTTCTCTCTTGGGACTGAGAGAGGCCAGACAGAAATCCATCTTCTCCAACCCATCCTAATCCAAGTCTCCAATATTGCAACCAGTATAGGTAAGCCAGGCAAGGCAGATTAGTTTATCTTTTGTTTTATGTGAATTTTCCCTGTGTTAAGAGGGAGGTTTATTCCTGTTTTCTGTAACATTAAGGTTTTGCCCAGAGGGGGATCCTCTGTGTTTTGAATGTGAATACCCTGTAAAGTATTTTCCATCCTGATTTTGCAGAGATGATTTTTACCTTTCTTTTTTAAATAAAATCCTTCTTTTAAGAACCTGACTGATGTTTTCATTGTTCCAAGATCCAGGGGTTTGGGTCTTTGATGATTCTGTAACCAATTGGTTAGGATATTATTCTCAAGCCTCCCCAGGAAAGGGGGTGAGTAGGGTTTGGGGGGATATTTTGGGGGAAAGATGTCTCCAAGTGGTCTCTTTCCCTGTTCTTTGTTTAAAATGCTTGGTGGTGGCAGCATACTGTTCAAGGACAAGGCAAAGTTTGTACCTTGGGGAAATTTTTAGCCTAAGATGGTAAGAATAAGCTTAGGGGATCTTTCATGCGGGTCCCCACATATGTACCCTAGAGTTCAGAGTGGGGAAGGAACCCTGACAGGGACTATTTAGAAAAGCTGGATGAGCACAAGTCCATGGGGCCGGATGCGCTGCATCCGAGAGTGCTAAATGAGTTGGCGGATGTGATTGCAGAGCCATTGGCCATTATCTTTGAAAACTCATGGCGATCAGGGGAAGTTCTGGATGACTGGAAAAGGCTAATGTAGTGCCCATCTTTAAAAAAGGGAAGAAGGAGGATCCAGGGAACTACAGGCCAGTCATCCTCACCTCAGTCCCTGGAAAAATCATGGAGCAGGTCCTCAAGGAATCAATTCTGAAGCACTTAGAGGAGAGGAAAGTGATCAGGAACAGTCAGCATGGATTCACCAAGGGCAAGTCATGCCTGACTAATTGCCTTCTATGACGAGATAACTCGCTCAGTGGATGAGGGGAAAGCAGTGGATGTGTTATTCCTTGACTTTAGCAAAGCTTTGGACACGGTCTCCCACAGTATTTTTGCTAGCAAATTAAAGAAGTATGGGCTGAATGAATGGACTATAAGGTGGATAGAAAGCTGGCTAGATTGTCGGGCTCAATGGGTAGTGATCAATGGCTCCATGTCTAGTTGGCAGCTGGTATCAAGTGGAGTGCTCCAAGGGTTGGTCCTGGGGCCGGTTTTGTTCAATATCTTCATAAATGATCTGGAGGATGGCGTGGATTGCACCCTCAGCAAGTTTTCAGATGACACTAAACTGGGAGGAGAGGTAGATACGCTGGAGGGGAGAGAGAGGCTACAGAAGGACCTAGACAAATTAGAGGATTGGACAAAAAGAAATTTGATGAGGTTCCACAAGGACAAGTGCAGAGTCCTGCACTTAGGACGGAAGAATCCCATGCATCGCTACAGACTAGGGACCAAATGCCTAGGCAGCAGTTCTGCAGAAAAGGACCTAGGGGTTACAGTGGATGAGAAGCTGGATATGAGTCAAGAGTGTGCCCTTGTTGCCAAGAAGGCCAATGGCATATTGGGCTGTATTAGTAGGAGTATTGCCAGCAGATCGAGGGACGTGAATATTTCCCTCTCTTCAGTATTGGTGAGGCCACACCTGGAGTATAGTGTCCAGTTTTGGGCCCCCCATTAGAGAAGGGATGTGGACAAATCGGAGAGAGTCCAGTGGAGGGCACCAAAAATGATCAGGGGGCTGGGGCACATGACTTACGAGGAGAGGCTGAGGGAACTGGGGTTATTTAGTCTGCAGAAGAGAAGAGTGAGGAGGGATTTGATAGCAGCCTTCAACTACCTGAAAGAGGGTTCCAAAGAGGATGGAGCTTGGCTGTTCTCAGTGGTGGCAGATGACAGAACAAGGAGCAATAGTCTAAAATTGCAGTGGGGAGGTCTAGGTTGGATATTCGGAAACACTATTTCACTAGGAGGTTGGTGAAGCACTGGAATGGGTTACCTAGGGAGGTGGTGGAATCTCCATCCTTTGAGGTTTTTAAGGTCAGGCTTGACAAAGCCCTGGCTGGGATGATTTAGTTGGTGTTGGTCCTGCTTTGAGCAGTGGGTTGGACTAGATGACCTCCTGAGGTCCTTTCCAACCCTGATATTCTATGATTCTATGTTATACTGGCAGTTTTAGGATGGGAAGGTTGGACAATGGGGTTTTGTTAGTTGCTGATGGATTATTTCATGCTGTACAAGACAGACATAGTTGTGGTCTGTGTCTGAGGAGTTTACAAGCTAACGAGGCAGCATCATACACTGCAAGCGTGAGAGAGGTTCTGTTGTGGAGTGTCTGGGGGGAGACATGTCCAGTGTGTGTATCCATCCAGTATATGGCAGTAGTAACCTAAACTTGTGTAATAAACTCTATATCACCAACAGCGGATGGAGATTCTCCTTTTGTTCAAGTAGTAAGTGGAGCTGAGCTTTATCCCCACGCTTTCTGTGAGTTTTGAATGAACATGTTATGGAGCATAATGATGACCAGAAAGTCCTAGGTGGCCATGGGTGCGTTACATTACAATAGGCAGGGAACAGCATTTTCATAGATCATAGAATCATAGAATAGAATATCATGGTTGGAAGGGACCTCAGGAGATCATCTAGTCCAACCCCTGAATCTGAGTAATCTGGATTCTCCTGAAATTACCTTGGGGGTGTCAGACAGTTAAACTGAACTACACCTAGTCATGGATACAGGCTCTTGGTTCCAGGGTGGCCTTCTGTGGGACTGGCACAGTCACTCCTAGGAAATCAGGACATCATTCTCAACTCGGTAATGTTTATAATTTGTCATGATCGCACACTGGCTTCCGAAGCATTGCGGTCATGGAGAAGAAGGAAGGTCCAGTGGTGAGGGCACTAGCTTAGAACTTGAGACACCCGAGTTGGCATCTCTGCTCCGCCACAGATTCCCTGTGTGACAATGGCAAGTCACTTAGTCTCTCTGTGCCACAGTTTCCCATCTATACTATGGGGGTACTCGCACTGTACGAAATACGTTAAAGATTGTGAGGTGCTCAGTATTGGGGGCTGTGTAAGCACCTACCGTAGACATTGCCAGTGGTGAAAGCAGTTGGCACTCTCAGAACTCATTGTTCTGCTTTGTATTTGTTCCCTAGTAAGGTACCAATGAGAGAAGGGCCCCATTTCAAATTGTCTGCTGCCTCCTCAACAGCCTGTATCTTGGAGTTGGAGCAGGAATGCTGCAATTGGTATAGATCTCCTCCCCGCTTCTGCTTGCTCTCTCTAGCATAACTCCTCCTGGCTTTCTAGGCTGAGCCTGCCTGCGGCTGTTGATTATTCTTTTTTTAATCGTGGAGATGACAGAGCAAGCCACTGCCTACTGGGTGACATTTAATTCTGCAAAGATTAGTTTAAATTGACGTTCCAACCCCAGCTCAGCTCTGCAGCTTGGTGCATTTTAAATTCAGCTGAAAATAACAAGTGTTGTTGAAAGGTGGGTGATCCTATGACCTCAGTTGGAAGGTGCCGCCTGCAAGCACCCCTGTACCAGGTGCAGAGGTGGAAAGGAGGACTTTGTAAAATCAAACAGCGCCCACTACTCCCACAGGGTTTTCCCTTCCACTTCTCTCCCACCCCAGCCCTGTGATTTCTTCTCTGGCCTTGCAGTTATTGCTGTATTGGGGTCCCCTCTGTGATTATTCTCCCATCCCAATTTAGTGCAGCTGTGATGCACCTGTCTTATACTTGGATCATTGCTTGGATTGTTGCCTCCCTCTTACTTTTTCACCCTCTTCTTTCCTCCTCCTCCCCCCCTTCCCCCATTAAAGCAGCGTGGGGGATTCCCCCTGGGCACTCAACACATTGACCCTCATCTGAATGGTAAATGACCCACTAATGGGGGCAGTCTTTATATGAAGATGGTTCTCTGGGGTCAGAACGCTTAACAGTTCTCCCTAATGGAATCAGCTAGGCTGGTGCTGCCCCCTCATTTCCAGCTGCTCTTGCAGGCTGCCAGGATTCTCTTTGCAACGAAAAGCCATCAGCACCTGTAGAAGCAGCTGGAAACATGGAGGAAGAGGAAGAGCCTGTACCATGTGACCTGCCAGCACTCTGTGGGCCACAAGTAAGTGCTCTGCCAGCCAACAGCTTGAGAACCCCTTCTGCAGTGATTAAAATAGAGGCCTAAGAGTCAGGACTCCAACTCTCTGTCCTTCAGATTTCCCATCTGTACAGCAGGGAAAACTGCCCCCCTCCCCTTGTGGAGTCATTATGAGGCTCGATGTTTGTGAAGTGCTTTGTAATCCTCAGGTGAAAGATGCCAAGGGTTGTTGGAATGCAAGGCTGTGGAGGGGCACACGCTGGGTTTAAGGGAATGTTCTCCTGTCATTTAAGCAGTGAGCACCTGAATCCTGAGAGCTTTGTTAAAACACATGGAATTGCTAGTCCCCTATATGACTTCAGCCCCTAGCATTTGTCCAAACTCCACTCAGATCCTCATTACACAACTGCTTAAGAAGCAGGTTTTTCTGCTTTGAGTTGCATCTATAATAAAGAATTCAGCTTCCATTTGAAATTGCATGCACATGTGTATGTGCACGTCCCACAGTTCGCTTTCGGTAGGGTGACCAGAGAGCAACTGTGAAAAAATGGGACGGGGGAGGGGGTAAGAGGTGCCTATATAAGAAAACGTCCCCAAAAACGGGACATCTGGTCACCCTAGCTGTAGGTAGCAGTGCTTGTTCTGGCTCTATTAAGTGCTGTGTTTTACAGGAGAGTTTTCATTAATTGTAAGAAGGTTTTATCAAGGACACCCTCATTATGAATTGCTGTGCTCGTTGATTTATGTTTCTGGATGTGAAATACAGCTTGTTTTCCCCAGTGTACAGCTGCTTGCAGACAGTGATAAGCAATTTTCTGAATCACCTTTTAATCCTTTTCTTGTAATTAGATCCTTAGGAGAAGGAAATATGCTCCCTATACATTAGTGCTGTAATGAGACAACGCGGTGGAATTGGTGCACTCCATCTTGGCCTGCAGTGCCCTTATTTCTCCTGTCCTGGCTTTTTCTTGAGCGGCTCAGTTGTCAAGCTGACATTTTGGTGTGGACAAGCATCCATCTACTAGGGAATAGACTGAGACCCTTGCACACAGCTGAAGCATGGTGTCAGGGTTCCTTCCCCACTCTGAACTCTAGGGTACAGATGTGGGGACCCGCATGAAAGATCCCCTAAGCTTATTCTTACCAGCTTAGGTTAAAAACTTCCCCAGGGTACAAACTTTGCTTTGTCCTTGAACAGTATGCTGCCACCACCAAGCGTTTTAAACAAAGAACAGGGAAAGAGACCACTTGGAGACGCCTTCCCCCAAAAATATCCCCCCAAGCTCTACACACCCCCTTTCCTGGGGAGGCTTGAGAATAATATCCTAACTAATTTGTTACAAAATCATCAAAGACGCAAACCCCTGGATCTTGGAACAATGGAAAAATCAGTCAGGTTCTTAAAAGAAGGATTTTATTAAAAAAAAAAAAGAACAGTAAAAATCATCTCTGTAAAATCAGGATGGAAAATACTTTACAGGGTATTCACATTCGAAACACAGAGGATCCCCCCTCTGGGCAAAATCTTAAAGTTACAGAAAACAGGAATAAACTCCCTCTTAACACAGGGAAAATTCACATAAAACAAAAAATAAACTAATCCGCGTTGCCTGGCTTACCTATACTGGTTGCAATATTGGAGACTTGGATTAGGATGGGTTGGAGAAGACGGATTTTTGTCTGGCCTCTCTCAGTCCCAAGAGAGAACAACCATGTAAACAAAGAGCACAAACAAAAGCCTTCCCCCCGCCCAAGATTTGAAAGTATCTTGTCCCCTCATTGGTCCTTTGGGTCAGGTGCCAGCCAGGTTAGCTGAGCTTCTTAACCCTTTACAGGGTAACAGGATGTTTCCTCTGGCCAGGAGGGATTTTATAGCACTGTATACAGAAAGGTTGTTACCCTTCCCTTTATATTTATGACACATGGTCTCTGTTAATTTTCTGTACTGCCTACCCTGTGATGAATGGAATTCAGTCTAAGAGGCTGTGTTCCAGTTCAGTGAGTCTGGTTTGAAGGCCAGATTGTGTCAATACACACCGAGGAAGCTTTGATCTGGCAATGGCAGAGTGCGGGACAGAGATGAGATGCGTACAGGCATGTCTTCAGACTTCCTCTGAAACAAGCAGGATCCCTCTAATCACCAATACGTGTCTGCACTTCCTTGAAAAGCGGACCCTAAATCCTCTCAATGAACATACCAGCTAAACGTGAACCAATTGGATCAGTGGCCCAACTTGTATGCCCTACATTCTGCTCAGTCAGCTCTCCCTGGGCGTGTTGGTGTTGAGACATTAAGGGCCAATTAGCTGCACTTGTAGTAAATTATCCACACACCCATGTTTGTGCAAGTAAAATGTGGAACTGAACCCAGAAATGGACGCTTACTGCAAGAGGCATGGTCTGCGCATGGGGCTGGGAAGCAGCCTCTACGGAGTTCCAGTCTTGGCTCTCCCTAATTCTGTGTGGCTTTGTGCCCAAGTCACTTAAGCCTTCTGTCTCCATTGCAAAATGCAGGTGCCTACCGTCCCCACTTTGTAACGTGTCCCTTCACCTTGGTATCACCAGACTAGTGAGAGGATTAATTAGATAATGTTTGTGGCATTGTACACAGTGTTTGTTAGGTACTGCAGGTATAGCGGGTTTGCACAGGCGGTAGTTTCACGTCTTTTGCAAGTGCACCTTGGGCTTCCATGCTTGAAAATGAAGCCTGGTATGTGGGGTTACCAATTTGCTGGTTGAATTAGGAGAGATCCACACAGGTGGCCTGGAGCCAGCAGCTTTGCTGAACAACATTAAGCGCAGTCCAGCTCCCCCAGCCTGCAATTATTGCAGTTAGTAACCATGGTGAAAATAAATGAGTGTTCTCTGCAGTAGGATAATTAAGTAATAGGAGAGCATCATGGTTAGTGTCCATGCTGCAGGAGAGAGGTCATTCATCAACCAGGGCTATTAGGATAGCAGGCGAAAAGAGAGAGGGAGAAAAAAGGAATGGGTAGCAGGGCCGGGCTGGTGTGTTGGGTGCACACTTGGCTGCATCTTAAAATCTGGGGAGATTGTTCATTCGTAACCTCAGGGTTAAAGCCTATGGGAGCCTCAGGCAGGACTCGGTGCAGTCTCTTTACTTGAGGAAGCCTTCACTTCTCAATGGCTGTTTAGAGAGTCCTTTATAATCCATGTGGATGTGTTCTTATGGTAGAATAGGGAGGCAGAGTGGGCTAGTAGCTAGAGCAGAGGACTGAGAGTCCACACTCAGGTTCTAGTCTTGACTCAATCTCTTCCTGTAGCAAATGACTAATGGGCTGATTTTCGGAGGTCCTGACTTCTGTAGCAGTTGTGGTGCTCAGTACCTCTGAAGATTAGGCTATTAGCCATAAAGTTCCTCAGCTTTTTCTCCCTTTTAAAATAGGGATAATGTGGGCTGCCCACCTTTTGAGGTGATTTGAGATCCTGAGATGAGAGGTGCTAGGTGGATGAGTGTGAAGTACTAGTAACTACAGTAAATGGGACTCAGGTTCTACTGCAATAAGCAGCTTCACTAAGATTTCATCGGACAGCATCTGCTCACTCTTAGCTGGTTAAGTTTCCATTGGTAGAGTCCTGGGGTTTGTGATTGTCAAGTAGTGACATCCGTGAATGGACATTGAGGATGACTGTACAGTGGCACAGGAGAGCTTCCAGTCCAAAGGATTCCAAAACGCTTTGCAACCTGAGTTAGATCATGAGTAGGGGACGCCCCCACCAGTGGAGTTAAAGGTGGTTGGTTAATCTCCATTCTCATGAAGCCATTGACTAGTTTAAATGGCCAAGCAATGTAAAGTGCTAAGGAGAGAATGAATGAGAGGGACCATAGTAGGTGGAAGTGGGGAGAACTTAGATCCTGCACAATTCAGCTTTCATTTGAACTTTGTCAGGCCATAATCCAGGGGTGTGTGTGAAATCCCTTCTCCTGTGCTGTCAATGTGCATGGCATGTCTTCTGTGAATTTACCATAACCTCCTTTGAATCCCTTCCAAAAGTTCCACCTCTGCCACAATGCTGATGAGAAATAAGCCCATTAGCCATGGCTTGATTGTATGGCAGTGAAGATACTTGGCCCTGGCTTTATCTACTAATAACAAAATGGCAAACATATCTATGTGTATAAAAATTGTTCATATTTGTATCCCTCTCACCCCAATCTTGACTTGCAATCTTAGACTGTTCAGGACAGGACTGCATCTTTGTGTAGCTAATGTTAATACTGAAGTACTTTTAGAGGTCTCAGAGTTGTCCTTGGTCTTGACTGGGGGGGGTGGTGGTCTGACACTACTACGGTATAAATGTCAAAAATGAATGATGAACTGGCCATGTGAAAGGAGTGTCATTTGCATGTTGCAGGGAGATGGAGTGTATGCCAGAAACAGATGGTGTGAAATAACACAGCCCCCATCCTACTTTAGCTTGCATCCTCCTGTTAGTTGCTTTTCCTGCTCTACTGCCTTTCTGCCACTTTGGCATTGAAGTTACTCTCACATTGTTCACATGCCAAGTGGTGGACGGCTCAAATGACACTGCTTTACCCCTCCACCTATTTCCTGACCAATTTGCATCCATCGTGTCAGTGACAATCGCCTGTGTCCCTTCTCATTTAGTCCCATTGTGTGTGATCTCTGGGCACTGAATTCCAGTTCTATGGGCATGAAAAACTTTCCCAGCCTAGAGCGTCTTGGCCTTTTACTGAGTACAAGTCACCATGGATTGAAAGGGACATTAGCTTATAACAGCCCTTTGACCGCTGCAGTCTAACTTCTTCTGGCCAGTTGGTCATGTATGTATGTTTCGTTTTGTTTGTATTGTGGTATTCCCTAGATGCCCTAACCTGGATCGGGGGCCTCATTGTTGCTAGGTGCTGTGCAAACATACAATTAGACACGGTCCCCACCCTTCAGCCTTGCAGAGAATCAGTGGCCATGAAGAGTGAATTTTCCCCGTTTCTCAAGGTCCCTCCAGAATAGATCTGATCACATTGGCAGAAGCAGTGATGTTTGGAGAAGCCAGAGAACTTACATGAGCAGAGTTCACAATTCCAGCTGAGTACTGAGCTGCAAAGCTCAGGTGTGGAGTTCAATCTCCCTACCCCCAAGAGTTGGGTGTGAGCAGATCAGTGTTTTGACTTGTCACCTTCTGTGGGGTTCAGCTGTGAAATTTGTGTAGGTTTGGATTCTCAAACCTTGGCAGGAGTTTAGGATTGTCTGGATCTGAATTTCAGAATGCACTGATGATGAAGATTGATGATGATAATGTTTCACTACCTGAAATCCCCCTCAAAACTCACCACTTAAGTGTTTGTTCAGTACGTGGCAGAATCTCATTAGTGAGCCATGTTTTACTCATACAAGTGTATGGATGTATTTGTATAGAGAATTCCAATGTGTTGTATGTTCTGCTTCTGTATAACATGGAAAATTGAGAGCCTTCCTCTTCCCGCAAAGCCACCTCCATTCTTAAGAGAATTCTGGCCGCCAACGTCTCATTACTTACCACGTTACACAGTCATTTTTAATGTCACGTGGGTGCTCTACAGATATCCGAGTGTGCCATTATTTTTGCCTCTTCAGATGCTGCTGTAGATGAGGCACTGCGAGCAGAACCAGACCACCTTTGCTAATGAGGGGTCCCTGCCTGTAGCAATTCTTTGGAAGTCTTGAAGCAAAGCATTCTCAATTTGTACAACAATAAGCGGTGCACACGAGAGAGATGCATATGGGTAGATATTTGTCTCTCTCTTTGTGGGCATTTTTCTGCAAAACCCATAATTGGACACATTCCATAGATTTTTCTGAAGGGCAAAAAGGACGAGTGCTGTGAAAAGGTAACAGAGAAGTTTAGAGAGCGAAATTAGCTAGGAAATCAGTATGTGTGTTCTCCCAAATGTACTTGCAGCCTGTATCTCCAGTAGCTTCTATGCCAACATAAGGACTCAGTGAAGAATTAATAAGATGAAACAGGTCTCCAGCACTTCCCACTTGAGGATCTCAAGGCTCTTTACAGACTGTAGCGAGGGGGAGTGCTCCACTCCCTGACAGATGGGGGGAGAGCTGCGACTGCCCCCTGATGGGCAGAACCAGGATACCCATGGCCACTCCACCGGAAGTAGAGGGGTGGGGCAGGAACAGAAACTGGAACTATAAAAGGCCGGCCCTCTACCTCAGTTGGGGCAGAGCTGCCAGAGGAGGAGGATGTCTCTTCTCTGCTGCTAAGCCCAGACCTGACAGAGGCTGCTACAGTGCCAGAGACCCAGAAGGACTGCCGGAGCTGCCGGACACTGGGGACAGCGAGGAGCTGTTGGGGCTGCCGCTTGCAGTTTACCTATGAGACCGATGACAGTTTACCAGACAGTTTACGAGACAGTTTATGAGACAGTTTACGAGACCGATGACAACCCTGGAACCCAGGTACTCTGGATTGGGAGTGTAGTGTAGGACTGATTGCAAGTCGGCCAGCGTGTTGCAGTGGGATTTCCCCACTGACCCAGTGGCGGACCATTCCGCCACTGTTAGGGCCCTGGGCTGGGATGCATTGGAGCGGGAGGGCCTTCGTCCCCCTACCCCCTCAACATCAGGGGTGGCAGCCTCCCCACTTCGTGGTCAGGAGGCCTGCATTGGTCTAGCACCCACCTGAACTAGAAACTAGAGGGTATGCTGACTCTCCCACCAGAGAGCCAATCTCCCCACTGTTGCTCTGCCCAACAGCTGGCCAGAGCCCCTTACCTGAGCTGAGTGCTGCCCCGCCCTGATGGAGGGCCCCAGGTGAATAGACTCTATTGCTCTGCCTGAGTGACTGTAGGTCAGAGCCCCTACTGGATTACTGCCCCACCCTGATAGACTCGTTGCAGCTCTCCCAAATCTCTAGCCGGAGCCTTTAACTGTGTGTCACCCTGCCCTGAATGAGAGCTCCAGGCCTATAGACTTATCGCTGCTTGGCCTGACTGTAGGCCTGGGACACTAACTGTGAGCTAATTTCCCCTTGAACCGAAGCGCTCCAGAAGTGTCATAGAATCATAGAATATCGGGGTTGGAAGGGACCTCAGGAAGTCATCTAGTCCAACCCCCTGCTCAAAGCAGGACCAAACCCCAATTTTTGCCCCAGATCCCTAAAAGGCCCCCTCAAGGATTGAACTCACAACTTTGGGTTTAGCAGGCCAATGCTCAAACAACTGAGCTATCGCTCCCCCCTGTTGTAGCGAAGGGGGCATGGTCTCCCGCCCTGATGGATGGGAAGAGAGCTGCGACCACCTTACACAGGCATTGATGAATTTGGACCACTCTGCCACTGTTATGGCTCTGGGCTGGGACACATTGGTGTTATGACACAGGGAGGTAATTGTTACGCCTCTAAAAATTACGCAAGCTCCTCGTCCTGATTGTCCCCTTATGTCACTTTTAATGTGGGGCACTGAGTGAAGGGCAGATGGATTGAAGAACCCTCCCAACCATTGGACTATCTATACACAGATCTATCTAATGGAAAATAATTCTCCTACCGTCGATCTAACCCAGGTAATCTGTGTGTGGTGCGCTCGTTACACCTGTTTGTGGCAAAGTTCTGCGTATTTAAAGTGTTTTAGATTGGAGGTGATATGGCCATAAGTCACCAAAACAACTTTAACAGCTCCCAGTCTCATAATTTATTACCAGGTATAAATAATAGAATTGTAGGACTGGAAGGGAGCTTGAGAGGTCGCCTAGTGCAGTCCCCTGCACTCGTGGCAGGACTATGTATTATCTAGACCACCAATGTAAGCCCCATGTGCTCTGAATGCCTTGGACTCCTCCAGTGCTCATGCCAAGTAATGGAATAGTTTTGGAGAACCATGTGTTTCATCGTAAGCTCATGGAATGGATCTGCTGTGAGTCTTCTCAGTTGGTGAGGGGTGTCCTTGAAAACTTTTAGAGTGAGGTGGAGACAGCAAATGTGGTCCTCTTACCACCATGGGGGCTGTCTTTGGGAATGTCATATGTCTTGGATGATTTAGAAACAACAAATCCTGCACCTATGATTTTGTGTCTACACTACAATTAAAATCCTGTGGCTGGCCCATGCCAGCTGACTCGGGCTTGCGGAGCTCAGGCTAAGGGGCTGTTTAACTGCAGTGTAGACATTTGGGCTCAGGCTGGAGCCCTGGCTCTGGGACTCTTTGTGGGACCTGAGCCCGAATGTCTACACTGCAGTTAAACAGCCCCTTAGCCCGACCCCCTTAGCCCGAGTCAGCTGCTTGGGCCAGCTGCAGGATTTTAATTACAGTGTAGACATACCCTTTATGACCTTCAAGGCACGCTGCAAGGATCCACTTTCTAGCCGAGTTTTATTGAAAGCAGTGCAGAGAGGTTTTTTAATTTAATTTTATGTGGAGCTATGAGACGGGGAGGTTTCACAGTATTAATGTAATTAAAGGTGCTAACAGGCTCTCTATAGATCTGAATAAATTGCTTCCCAACCCGTTCTTCAGAGTGCCTGCAGTTCCTTTTTCAAGGGGGGGGAGTCAGTAATGATAAACAAAGATGTGTGTGTTTGAGAGCTTTGAAAGAATCACATGCCAGGGAAGAGGCTCTGTACATCAGCGCATGTTGGCTGTTGCCAGCTCTTATTCTGTCAGTGTTGCAGCCTGCCTGGCATGTCATTGAAGCAAGCAGGGAATGATCAGAGGCATTACTTTGAATGGGTGAAACTGAAATGTGACATTTCACATCAAATCTGTAGTTGTAAATACATTTGGAGTTTGCTCAGCTTTTTCAGTTTAACCCCTGGCAGCTGCACTTTGGAATCAGTGGAGGCTCCCCAGCTATGGAGACAGCCTGCATGCTGCTTTGAGAAGGAACTGGGGAGTCCTTCGCCAGTAGGAGCTGATCTGAGCAGTAGTGGCTCATTGCTGGGAGCATTCACGTCCTGGGGAGAGCATAGGTGATCAGTGTTTGGAATGGCACTTGAAACCTTCTACCTCTAGGTCACTGGTACTGCAGAAGTGCAACATAAGTCAGTAGCAACCAGAAATCTGTTAGAGTCTGATAGCTCTTTGTTGCTTTATGCACAGTGAGTTGTATTGGTTCTCAGACGAGTTCCTGGTGGGACAGGTGTCGCCATCAGTCACCGCCACAACTGGTGCTAAACTCTACTTGTTTTTTGTACAGAGAGGTCAAGGGTTGAATGGGCCATGGAGACTCAACTCTCTTCTCAACCCCTACAAGTAGGGTAGCAGGGCTGAGGCCTATGTGTGGGGTAGCCTGGGGGAAGGTACTGCCTGTTCCGTGTCTGTGCTGTGGATAGAGGGTGTCTGTCCATTAGGCATGTTTAAACGAGAGAATCTCTTTAAAAGAGAAAAGGAGCGGGGCTGGGAAAAGGAGGGCTGGGGGTAGAGACAGGAAAATAAACGTTGAAGGGGTTTGTTCTTTTCTGAAGTAACCATTAAGCATAGATGGCTGTATGGTCCAGTGGATTAGCTACTGGATTGGGAGCCAGGGGATCTGGGTTCTGTTCTGTTCTGGGATCCGCTACTAACCTGCTGTTTGACCTTGGGCAAGTCACTTCCCCTCTTTGTGCTTCTGTTTCCCTTCCTGCCTTGTCAATTTAAATTGTGAGCTCTCTCAAGCCAGGACCGTCTCTCATTTTATGTTTGTACAGCACCTAGCACACTGGGGTATCTTGGGTTGGACCCTCCGGGCACCACAGTGATACGAACAAGAACATCCTGACACAAATGAGAGGGAGTTGTTAACAAGCCTTGGTTAGTCTATGAGCAGAGATGATGGTTTAAATCTGGCCCAGTTTGCTAGCAACCAGAAAGTCTCTGATTTCCAGAGGTGCCTGTTGAAGTCAATAGGAGCTGCAGATGCTCAGAACTGCAAACCAGACCCTGCATTATCTGACTGCAGTTTGGAGAAGGATAGGAACTAGGGCTGACGAGCGATTAAAAAAAATTGTCATTAATCATGCGATTAATTGCACTGTTAAACAATAATAGAATACTGTTTATATAAATATTTTTGGATGTTTTCCGCTTTTTCAAATATATTGATTTCAGTTACAACACAGAATACAAAGTGTACAGTGCTCACCTTATATTTATTTTTTATTATAAATATTTGCACTGTAAAAATAAAGAAATAGTATTTTTCAGTTCACCTAATACAAGTACTGTAGTGCAGTCTCTTTATCATGAAAGTTGAACTTACAAATGTAGAATTATGTATAAAAAATAACTGCATTCAAAAATAAAACAATGTAAAACTTTAACGCCTGCAAGTCCACTTGGTCCTACTTCTTGTTCAGCCAATCTCGAAGACAAACAAGTTTGTTTATATTTGCAGGAGATAATGCTGCCCGCTTCTTGTTTAAAATGTCACCTGAAAGTGAGAATAGGTATTCACATGGCACTGTTGTAGCCAGCATCACAAGATATTTACGTGCCAGATGCTCTAAAGATTCATATGTCCCTTCATGCTTCAATCACCGTTCCAGAGGACATGCATTCATGCTGATGACAGATTCTGCTCGATAATGATCCAGAGCAGCAGACCGACGCATGATCATTTTCATCATCTGAGTCAGATCCCACCAGCATTTTTTGGTGGTTCGGGTTCTGTAGTTTCCGCATCGGAGTGTTGGTCTTTTAAGACTTCTGAAAGCATGCTCCACACCTCGTCCCTCTCAGATTTTGGAAGGCACTTCAGATTCTTATACCTTGGCTTGCATGCTGTAGCTATCTTTAGAAATCTCATATTGGTACCTTCTTTGCATTTTGTCAGATCAGCAGTGAAAGTGTTCTTAAAACGAACATGCTGAGTCATCATCTGAGAAAGCTATAACATGAAATATATGGCAGAATGCATGTAAAACACAGAGTGGGAGACATACAATTCTCCCCCAAGAAGTTCAGTCACAAATTTAATTAACACATTTTTTTTAACAAGCGTCATCAGCATGGAAGCATGTCCTCTGGAATGATGGCTGAAGCGTGAAGGGGCATACAAATGTTAAGCATATCTGGCACGTAAATACCTTGCAATGCCAGCTACAAAAGTGCCATGGGAACCCCTGTTCTCACTTGCAGGTGACATTGTAAATAAGAAGCAGGCAGCATTAACTCTTGTAAATGTAAACAAGCTTTTTTGTCTGAGAGATTGGCTGAATAAGAAGTAGGACTGAGTGGACCTCTAGGCTCTGAAGTTACATTGTTTTGTTTTTTGAGTGCAGTTATGTAACAAAAAACAATCTACATTTGTAAGTTGCACTTTCATGATAAAGAGATGAATTGAAAAATACTATTTATTTATCATTTTTACAGTGCAAATATTTGTAATAAAAATAATATAAAGTGAGCACTGGACTCTTTGTCTTCTGTGTTGTAATTGAAATCAATATTTTTGGAAATGTAGAAAAACATCCAAAATATTTAATAAATGTCAGTTGGTATTCTATTGTTTAACAGTGCGATTAAAACTGTGATTAATCGCGATAAATGTTTTTAATTGTGATTAATTTTTTTGAGTTAATCGCGCGAGTTAACTGTGATTAATTGACAGCCCTGATAGGAACAGATTTTGGTTTGTCCCATTCTCAAAAGTCAGGTATCCCCATGGAACAACCTGCTGCTGGAAGATTCCTGTGCTCCACAGAGGCACTTGCTGGTCCTTTCCCAAGTCAAAATTGACGGTATCCTAAGGGACTTTTGTTGTTTTTATTTTATTAGTTTGACATGGTCAGACAGGTGGTCATATCACTTTATAGAGGACACTAGGTAGAGTCAAAGATGCCCAGGACCTGGAATATTTATATAATCTTATCTGTTGCTGAAGCCAGAGAGGGCAGTTCTGGGGTTTTGTTCCCCCACCAGCTATGTCCACCACTATTTTGTGATGGGGGGAGGTTATCTGATGGGATCTCTGCTGTCTCAAGCCCTCAGCACTACCCCAACTTGAAGCAGCAGAACTGGGATCCCAGCCCTGTTGGGATCATCATGTTGCTGATTGATTGATTGGGAGCTGGAACTGTGTCATCCTGCCACCAGCACAGATGGAAACTCCTGCCTTGTTTGTGAATTTTTGAGTGTGTCATTGTTCCTCCCTTTAGTATCCCTTTCCTGTTGCTCCTTGGGCACCCAACAGTGAAGAGGTGAAGCCTGAGGGCTTGAGCAGCTCAGGAGGGACTGTGTGGACAGACGGAGGATTCAGGCACAGTCCTGAAGAGTTAATATTGTGGAGCTGAGGTTATAATTATTTCTGTCCATGAATTATTAATAAAGAAAAACTGTGTTCATTTCATTGCAAATTCCAATTAGAGTTGAAATGAATAACTTGAGGACATGCCACTAGAATGTAAATCACAGGAGTTCCAGCTGCAAGCTGGAAATGCATTTTGCTGGATTCTTTATTATTCTGGGAAAACATTACTTACAGTAAAAAGAAAAGGAGTACTTCTGGCACCTTAGAAACTAACACATTTATTTGATGCATCCAATGAAGTGAGCTGTAGCTCACGAAAGCTTATGCTCAAATAAATTTGTTAGTCTCTAAGGTGCCACAAGTCCTCCTTTTCTTTTTGCAGATACAGAGTAACGCGGCTGCTACTCTGAAACCATTACTTACAGTGAACTTAACATGCATTACCAGGGAAGCTGAAGGCCGGTCTGGTTTCATGAAGGTCAAACCTTCTTTCTCAGTGCAATTGCAGGGGCCAGATCTCTTCTCTGCACATACCTTGTCCAGCATCACTTTGACATCATCCCAGAGGTGGGAGTTCATGCTCCTGAGGACTTGGAATTTGCGTTTCATAAGCAGGAGGATGGAGCTATATATTACACCTTCCCAAACCTTCCCCTTCTCTCTTTCTCATCATCCTCCCCTTGCCTGACTTGCTTTCCTAAAATGGCCTTGTAGCCCCCCCGTCATGAGCACAGGAATGAGCTCCCACTAAAGCGTCATTCGCTCTTTCTCTATCAGGAAAAATAACTACCAGGATGGTCCCAGCTGTTTCCTCGCCTGGAGAGCAAGGAATTGAGTACGAGATCCCAACCCTCTTCAGCATGACACAAAACGCAACCACTGCAGCTGGCCCAAGGCGAAGTTTTTTGTGCTGGAAAAAGATTGTTTCTTTGCCTTACACTCCAATAAAAGGATGCAGCAATTCTCAGCCCTACCTGCTCAGGACAAGGCTCTACAAGGCCCTCCCACAGCCTGCCCCCCAGATTCCTAGTCTGTCAGCTTTTCTTCTTTCTTGTCTCTGTTGCTGCCTCTCTTACCAACAGAAGTTGGTCCAATACAAGATATGACCTTACCCACCTTGTCTCTCTAATGGCCTGGGACCAACACAGCTACAACTACACTGCACACAGGTTTTCTTCTGGAAAGAAAAGTCAAGAAGAGCTTCTCCCTCCTCCTCGTTGTACCAAGACTCACCTGTTGAGATAGAAGGGCTTTTATTGGCAAAACATATGGTCTCCTGCTGAGATGATCTGATGTCCCTTGAGCTATTCGTGTTCCATTGCACTAGGTTACCCATGTTGACTGCATCCTGGGTAAAATCACTGCATCAGGTGATAGTGGATAATATGTAACCGTATTAAGTGAATTATTTTTCTTAATTATGAGATGTAAATAAACGAGCAAATAAAATAGGTAGCACAAGTTGTTACTCGCTATCTATAAGTAGCATAGACTGCAACTAGGCAGTACAGAATAACCTTTCTTGCCACTTCCTCTGAAGGACTGGCTGCCATTGGAGACAGCATACTGGTCTAGCTAGAGCCCACTGGTCTTGGTTCTGTGTAGCAATTCCATGTTCCTGTTCGTTCCATCTGGCTGCAGCAATTAGACTGTAGTCTCTGCCCCAAAGAGGAGTGGATCTTACTGTAAACTAGCACAGTCCCAAGCACAGTGGTACCCCTTGGTGCCATGGTAACGCAAGTAATTGGTGTATTCTCTCATGCTATCAAATGTCTGGACTCACCAAAAATTTAATCATATTTTTCTGGGTCCTGGAAACCACCTGAACCTATTTAACTCTTCACTGCCATCTAACAGGGGAGTGCTCCAAGAGAAGGCTGCAGCGGTGGCAACTAGCCAGTAGGCTGAAGGCAGCATGTAATTGACATGAAACTGCGGCTGTTTATTACAGAGATGCAGCCTGTGGAAACTTCAGGTCCCAGCATACTAAGCGTCTATACTGCTTTGGCCATCCTCAGTACAGATGATAGAGCAAAATTCCCACAGTGCCCCCTCTACCTTCTACAACGCCAGCACTCCATCACCATTCTAATCAAACCTCAGCCCTTGGAAGGGAAATTTCCTTGGATGGGGACTGGCACCCGTGTCAGGTTAAAACTCTTTTAGGATTTAAAAAAGAAGAAAAAAATTTCATCCGTGCCAGCCACAGTCCAGTCCTCTGACACTGCACCAGATGCAGCGCTGGATCACGGAGGGGTAGAGTAGCAACAGCAACAAGGCTGAACACCACCATTCCAGTGCAACACTGTAATTAGCATGTGCACAGCCATGTTAAAGGGAAAATGCAGGAGGGTGATTATTTACCGCAAATATGCCTTTCAGCCATCCCCACTGAACATCAGCGAGGTGCTTTTACTCTTTCATTCCCTCGTCAGTGTTTGTCTTTCTAAAGCTGCCCTCTTTGCAGTTGCCTCCCAGCAGCAGGAGTGTCAGATTGGTTTAGCTGCAGCGATGGGGAGAATTGCGTGTGCAGGGCCGTCACATTTCTCTCCCCTGCTTACTTCTGATTCGATTTTGTGTGTTAGTGTGGTGTTGGATGTTAATCTTGTGCAGTGAATTGATGTGTCTGAAGTCTGGTTTGCAGTTCAGTCAACATCAATGCTATTCCTCCAATAGAGGAGGCATTAGAAAGTAACATTGTGCTGGTTTGGGGCAATATGTTGTGTTTTCATTCCAATGCCATGTATAATGTGCCATAAGTTAGCTCCCTTGGTTGAAATAAAGTGTTACATAAAATCATAGGAGTGCAGGACTGGAAGGGACCTCGAGAGATCTCCTAGTCCAGTCCCCTGCACTCATGATGTAACCTGTTAGAAAACTTTCCGTGGAAGTATTGTAAACTGAGTACTATGTAGGTGAAGCAGAGTAGCAGAAAAATGACCTTTAGCATCAGCAGAACTAAATAATTAACATCTTACCATCTGCATCTATGGATCCCGATTCTGCTTTCATTTACCTCTGTGTAAATCTGAGGTAAATCCACTGACTTCAATGGAGTCTGAGTTCCAAAGCTGGTCTGTGCTCTGTATGTACAATAGGAAGCATTTTTTGTAATGGAAAAAACCCTAAACACAGCCCCAGAAATGGTCCCACCTGGTGAAGATGAAAGTGCTGCACTTGTATTCCCTCTCTTATTCTGCATTGTGTCTGGGAACTGCGCTGTTCTATACCTTCTGTTTGCTAGTTTGTCGGCTCGGTCACCTCTCACCACAAACAGTGACCAGACTTAATTCCTTACGTCCCAGTTCCTTTGCTGCATGCTGTCTGTTACTTACATAACTGGCTGCTCCGTTTATTGTCCAGAGTTGTGCTGCAATACTGAGTCTGGGAAATACAGCTACAAGAATGAACTTTGTTGTGTTTTGCTGTGGAATTGATCTCTCATGGTCTGGTTAGACTCTCCATTTTCAGGTGTTTCTATTTGTTAAATATTGTATTTCAAAATAGTAAAAATTAGCTTTGACCTCCTCTGACAACTGAATTGACCCTGGAATTTACATTTCCCATTCTATGTATATGAAATACAAGTGCCGTGATAATGCCAGATGCCCTGGCATGGTAAATATGTGGGTTTTTATTGGTATGCTCTCTTGTGAAGGTGTAACTCAGCAACGAGGAACAGCTCGGTGCGATGGGAAGGAAGCAATAAACTCTCACGGACTCCTGGAGTCTTGTACCCTTGCAAACAAATGGGACAGTGTGGCTGAAGTAGCAAAGCTGGTGGCCCCATGCAGTGCCCAATATGAGAGGCCATATTTCTCCAAGGGAAAGGAGGGCTTTAAAAATGTCCATAAATAGATTTCTCTGCGTTTTGAGTTGTCTATTGGGGTCCATAAACATCAAGCAGCCATCCCGATAAACAAGGCTGTTGGTCCTAAATCATTTTTATGTGTGTCTGTGCCTGGGTGTTATGGAGCAGGTGCCCTATGGTACTGGGGCGGAAAAAAATCAAGAAATGCTTTGTAACGACATTGCCGAGCTGCCTTATCATTTAACTTGGGGGCTAGGGAGGAAGGACTGCAAAAGCTTTCCCCCACCCCACCTCCTGAAAAGGAACCAATTCCTCCCTACCATAAGCACACATCCCCCCTTTGGCCTTAGGACTCACACTCACAAATTACTGCTCAGGCCCCCAAGAGTCACAATTGGCTCAAAAATCATGATTTTTTAAAATAATAAATGCTGGGTGCTTTACATTTTGTCTTCTGGATTTTGAGCTCTTAGGATTCTTGCTTCCTAGCTTTTCCCCTCAAATGAGGACTAGAAGCTTGCTTGGTTTTAAGTCATAGAATCAGAGAATCATAGAATATCAGGGTTGGAAGGGACCTCAGGAGGTCATCTAGTCCAACCCCCTGCTCAAAGCAGGACCAATCCCCAATTAAATCATCCCAGCCAGGGCTTTGTCAAGCCTGACTTAAAAACTTCTAAGGAAGGAGATTCTACCACCTCCCTAGGTAACGCATTCCAGTGTTTCACCACCCTCCTAGTGAAAAAGTTTTTCCTAATATCCAACCTAAACCTCCCCCACTGCAACTTGAGACCATTACTCCTTGTCCTGTCCTCTTCTACCACTGAGAATAGTCTAGAACCATCCTCTCTGGAACCACCTCTCAGGTAGTTGAAAGTAGCTATCAAATCCCCCCTCATTCTTCTCTTCTGCAGACTAAACAATCCTATTCCCTCAGCCTCTCCTCATAAGTCATGTGTTCCAGACCCCTAATCATTTTTGTTGCCCTTCGCTGGACTCTTTCCAATTTATCCACATCCTTCTTGTAGTGTGGGGCCCAAAACTGGACACAGTACTCCAGATGAGACCTCACCAATGTCGAATAGAGGGGGACAATCACGTCCCTCGATCTGCTTGCTATGCCCCTACTTATACATCCCAAAATGCCATTGGCCTTCTTGGCAACAGGGGCACACTGCTGACTCATATCCAGCTTCTTGTCCACTGTCACCCCTAGGTCCTTTTCCGCAGAACTGCTGCCTAGCCATTCGGTCCCTAGTCTGTAGCTGTGCATTGGGTTCTTCCGTCCTAAGTGCAGGACCCTGCACTTATCCTTATTGAACCTCATCAGATTTCTTTTGGCCCAATCCTCCAATTTGTCTAGGTCCCTCTGTATCCTGAGATCCTCATAGTTGAGATTTTTTCCTAATCACATGTCTTTAGGATCTGATGTTCCTTCATGGAAAGCACCAAATGTTGAGAGACTTGCAATACAATCATGGGAGTTGGCAACACTGGGAAGGTGGCAAGATTGTCGTTCAAGAGACGCCTCAAATTTACTGGACTCACTTTACAATAAAAAGTAGGGAGGTGGCATGGGGAGAAGAGGATCTCTCGCTTTCTCTTCTGAGGACCTTGATAAGGACCAGGGCTAAAGGCTTTCCTCAGTAAATGAAAGCGAAGATTCTCCTTGACATTTTTATTTCGTTTGGCTGGGCTGGGCTGGGCTGGGCTGGGCAGGGCAGGGCCCAGAGGCTGGCTCTGTGGTGTTCAGGGAGATTCTGTGGAAGGATTGGAAACCTTTTGGATCACTTAATTGACCTGTAACAGTGCTGGGAAGGCGGAAGGGGTGGTGTTGCGTAGTGAATATGGGGCTCTGCTCTGTGTTTTACTGATTTAAAGCACTTTGCTGATTGGTGCCAGTAGGAATTTCTCCAATAAATGAAACTGAAGCCAATGGGGGGTGGCGCCTGTGGGCGAGAGCAGCAGGGGAGCGTCCCCCCCCACACCTAGAAGCCGGACCTGCTGGCCGCTTCTGGGGTGCAGCGTGGTGCCAGGACAGGCAGGCAGCCAGCCTTAGCCCCGCTGCACTGCTGACCACTGCCCACCCTTCAGCTTGTTCAACAAACGAGGCAGGGATCCTACGGAATACAGTCTCATTCACTACACAGCCTTGACTTGTTCCTAGAGCAGCTCTGTCTTGTGCACTGAATGAGGCACCGGTCTTGTGGACAACATAGGACGTGATCATGTAATTAAAGGTTCTCATAAAGTGCATACACAAGGGGTCATTCTGTAACTTCTGAGTGCTTGACTTTACAGCTTGAATTCTTCCCATAGTTCTTTGCATGTAATTATATAGAGTGCCACAGTCCTGCCTGGTACTTTAGACACGCGGACAGACAAGGCCCAGGCCAAGGCTTTCAGGTGTGACTCGTGAATCTGGCTGCCTCCATTGAGACACCTTAGGGCTGATGTTTAGAAAGTGCCAAGCTACCAGTCCACTGAGAATCAGGCCCCTTTAAAGTGTCTCAAGTTGGGCATTCAAAATCACTACCCCAGGTCGCTTCCATGAGGGGCTGACAACCTGCGGCTCAGTTCTCCAGAGCAAGGCACCTATAAACCCAGTCCGGGCACCCAAAGCCTTTGATCTGTGACCTTCCTTGGGTGAAGATCGTTCCATATGATTCTGTTTTGGTTGCTGTTTACTTGAACTAGTTACGTTAAATCCACCAAAGCAGTGTGGGCCATGTGTGCTGTAGCAGAGAGATGAGTCTTTCTCTGCATGTGCCCCAGCAGCAGTTGAGAGGCTTCCTAGATTTAACTGTCTGGGGAACAGTGCCAAGTGATCTCAATGGACAGTGTTAGACAGGAGCTTGCTTCCCTTAAGGATCTGGCAGAGGCTGACTTTAATGTCTCAACTGCTGGGCTAGGCCCATCACTCTTGCTGGGGGAGTGTGGTAAGGTTGGCTGCCTTCTGGGAACACCTTTGTTTCTGTGCAAATGGAATATGTGTTAAATAATTGTGATGGAGAGCCAGGTGCTTAGAACACTGCACAGAAATTCAGAGCTCTTCTGCTAACTCACCGGGGTTCCCAGACCAAATGGCTCCTATCACCTCCAACTCGGGTGACTAAAAGGGTTAAGAGTTTTTAAGGTAGAAGGAACTAGGTAGAAACACAGGAGGTCCTGCAGGGAAAAACTTTGGGAACAACTTAACTCAGGAAGCTTGGGCTGAGGTTTATATTTGGAAGGATCTACATTTGGATGTTCTCCAGTGTGTATGTCTGTGTTGGGAGCAGGGTGGGGATGCCACCTGCTTATACTAGTGTATGTGCCCCTGAGAGGTGGAAGTGGGTATCTTTTGGAAACCTAACACACAGTATAAAAATTCTCAGGCAAATGCTCTTTATTCTTTGCATGAAAACACCCCACTCCCCCTGTCCCTCCCTTTCTGACAGTGGCTTGTGTGTTCTCTGCCTCGCACAGGACATCCTCCCTGCGATGGAACACTGGCACCAAGGAGCGCATGCTGATCAAGGTGACGGACCGCGAGCCGAGCTTCCTCATGCACCAGGGCAATGGCTACACCACTGACAACCAGCAGGGGACCCGCTCACGGAGGCCGTCGGGGGGCCAGCAGTCCCCCAATCTGCAGACATTTGCCCCTGACACTGACAACTCCGTCTTCTTCCCTGAGAGGAAGCAGTCTCCCTTCTTGAAAAGGGCTGACCACGTGGGCAGCTGCTCCCCGCTGCTCGGTCGGGGGGATTCATTCTGCTCCCCGCTCCAGTCCCAGCACCGGAAGCACTCGAGTGAGTCCCAGCCATCTTCTCCTCGCTACGCCTATGAGCCCCCTTTGTACGAGGAACCCCCCATGGAGTACCAGGCCCCCATCTATGACGAACCGCCCGTGGACATGCAGTATGAAGCCAGCGGGAACTACAAGGCGGGCTCCCCACAGAAATCGCCCATCCGCAAACCCCACCCATTCTTGCAGTCGCCCAAGCAGGGCCCCAACTCCCCCTACCAGCAGCTGGTGCTGACCAAACAGAAATGCCCTGAGAGGTTCATGAGCCTGGAGTACAGCCCTGCAGGCAAGGAATATGTAAGGCAGCTGGTTTACGTGGAGCAGTCCGGTTCCAGCCCCAAGCTGAAAACGGGCCTGCGACACAAATACTCCCCCAACCCCGTAGGTGGCTCATACTCGCTGCAGCACAGCCCCTGCCTGGTGAGGGACCAGCGCCTGGAGATCAAGTCTGGGGACTACAGCAGCATGGAAGGGGCTGACTTCCGACACAGCCAGCCCGTGAGCCAGGCCTCCCAGGGGGAAGACTCCATGTCATGGTCCAGCCAGCAGGACACCATGTCTTCTACAGGGTACTCACCTAGCACCAGGAAAAGGAAAAGCAGGAAGCCCTCCCTGTCCCATGACCCCAACACCTCCTCGACGGATGGCTCGGGGGATCGGGAGGCACTCAGCGAGCAGCTGATGGCAGAGGAGAGGCCCATGCCCGGCGCTTACAGGCCCCAGATGAACCGCACAGAGAGCAAATCCATTGAGGCCGAGGCAGCGCGGGGCTTCCCAGAGCCCTTCCTGGCCCAGGCCCGGCTGGCATGGGAGGCGCAGCAGGCTCATTACCACATGAAGCAGCGGAGCAGCTGGGATTCCCAGAAGGACGGCTCAGGCTATGAGAGTGATGGCGCCTTGCCTTTACCTATGCCTGGCCCTGTGGTGCGGGCCTTCAGCGAGGATGAGGCCCTGGCGCAGCAGGAGAGCAAGCACTGGAAGAGGAATACCTTTGAGAAGCTGGGGTTCCCTCAGATCCTGCTGGAGAAGAGTGTGTCTGTGCAGACCAACCTGGCTTCTCCAGAGCCCTACCTGCATCCATCTCAGGTAATACGTACAGCAGGGCAGGGTTTGGCTGTCTGATCTAAGGTGCCCATCACTGTGGGGTCTGGGCATCACACTGCTTCCTGGCGTACCACACACTCTATAAGGTGTAAGTGTTACCTGACACTCATTTACTCACCGTGCAGCACTTCCCGTGGTGTTATAGCCACATGGTATCCGTCAGGGTTTGCACCTGATTCAGATCTAACACAGCCTTTGCTAGGCCTGTCAGCGCAAACGAGCCGTGGCAAAGCACAGTGCTGCATGGATACCCTGTGAAAGACACGTGACTCTGGCAAAAGTCAGCCCAGAGAGGTTTCATTCCTGACCTGGGGTCAAGCCTCGTGGATCCTTAGGAGTCAATGCAGGGATGTTCCTCAGAGTATCCTTTCCCAGGGTTTGATCACAGTTCATGTAACAGCCAGAGCCCACTCGGGACTCCAGCAGGGCACCCCCACATGACCACATGCAAAAGTAGCTGCTGCCGTGCGAATGACTGGCCTAGACACTGGCTCTACAAGATGCTCGGCTCTGCTTTATATACTGCTAATAAAGGCCTCTGGTTTTGTGAGCCATTTCTCCTTCCCTGTAAAATACTCAGCCCTGCTGTCACTCTGCAGCAGGATTAACTGAAGGGAGTGAGCGGCTGTCAGACTCCAGCTGCTCCACTCAGCTCACATTGACTTTCTTAAGTATAACCCTGTGCCTGAGATGTATGGGCATGCCCTGGCGCTCCTGCCATGCAGGGGGCCGGTGTGCCAATGAAAAGGGCCCGGTGAACTTCGCAGTCATTGATTCTCCCCACCTGTGTCCGGTATGATGAGGATTATTTTTGCATTGAGTGTAAAGGGAAGCCAGCAGTACAGTTTGCTGTCAGATCACGACAAGGAAGGCAGGAATGGGGAATGCACTTGGCTCTTCAGGCAGAAGCTGCATGCATGGTGAAGACTGTTTACATGGGAATAACGAGTGCTGTCTGCCTCTTAGGGGCTGCTAGCAAGGAGACTGCAGCATGGGCCTTAACAGCTTCCTTGGGATTTCCAAAGACTTCTCCCTAGTCTTCTCTAAGGATGGAGGGAAGCCACTCTGCACAGAGATCTCCATCGCTAGGAAGGCAAAGCCTAAGGCTTTTAATTGACCAAGGGGCTGATTCTGCTCCCACTGAAACCAGTGGAAAAGTCGCCATTGACCTCACTGGGTGCAGGATCTAGCACTAAATGACTACTCCTGAGACTCTCTGGATCACAGTCAGAGCCAGACTACCCCATTTCACTGTGCTAGTGAGCCAGACACAAGGATCTTCATGGCAAACTTTCTATAAAGAGTAAAAGGAAACCATAAAGCATTTAGGAAAGGAAATCCTGATTCAGAACACATCCAGCACTGTTCCCTGTAACACACTTGAGAACCTAGTATGACAGGTGCTAAGGAAGTGCAAAGTAGCATTATCCTTAGAAATAGGATAGATTTATAGCATTATCCTTAGAAATAGGAAGATTTATATCTGCCTTCTCCCCCACCTGGTTGCACCCCCCAATCTGTTACTGTGAGGGCTGGGTTGGATCCTTGGCGGTTCCTGAATGTTCAGGGAGCTGCTGTGGTCAGAGCGCTACTTCCAGCTGCACGTGGCGAGAAGGTTGCACCTGTCTTTTCACATGTAGGACCTGGCTACAGTGATCCATGCCATTGGCACCTCCAGATTAGACTCTGACTGTGACCTCAGCGGCATTTGCACCTGCAGACCTTTTGGAAATTTATATTGTTAAATGGAGCCTCAAATTGACAACACATCCCAGTGGGGCTGAATGGTTTTTGCTGGCCAGTGGGTACTGGTGCCCAGGGAGAATCAAAGGGATTGGTCTTTGACATACTGTATGCAGTTCTAAACAGGCTGGGCCTGGCTACCTGAGACATCTCTCTACCCAGCAGGTATCATGGCAGCTTTGACCTCTTGGGTTGCTAATAGCCCCCTAGTTTGAAAAAGGAGGGACTGGTGGCAGGGCACATTCCTCAACTCACTGTCCCGCCTGGCTCAGCAAAGCCCTTGTAGGATTTGCCACACTTGATCAGACCTGAGGTCCATGTAGTCCAGTGTCCTGTCTGTGACAGTGGTCACGACTAAGTGCTTCAGAGGACGGTACAAGAAACCCTGCAGTAAGTAGATGTGGGGTAGCCTGCCCACCCATGTTAGGTCTTTCTTTTAATCCCTAATAGTCAGAGATTGGCTTAAATTCCAAAGCAGGAAGTTTAATATCCCTTCCAAAAACTGTGTTGGTATTAGCTATAACTCTGGATAATCTAGCTATGCGTATATATATCCAATCCCTTTTTGAATCTTGCTAAGTTTTTGGGCACAATGACATCATGTGGCGTTGAGTTCCACAGTCTAATTATGCATGTGGAAAAATATTTCCTTTTTGTTGGTTTTGAATGTGCCATCTTCTGAATTTCACTGAATGTCCCCTTGTTATTGTGTTATGAGATATGGAGATGTGGTGGTGTGTTTTTTGAACAGACTCCAAGGTTCATGTGTGCGGGAGTGGAGCTTGGGGAGTTTACCCTGGCTGACTGGGATTTTGTGGGTGGGGGTCAGTCTGAACAGGCTGCTAGAGTGGGTTGCTAAAGTGGTTATTGTGTCCTGTGAAAATCTATCCAAGGAAATAGAGCTTTGAGAGAATGAGTAGCACCTGAGAACTCTGGGTTCAGTTCCCAGCTCAGCCACAGACTCCCTGTGTGACCTTGGGCAAGTCATGTATCCTCCTTGGCCTTCCGTTCCCATCTGTAAGACTGGCACAGTACTTCCCACACTGCCTGTGTAAACTGTAAGCTCTTTGGGACACGGGCGTTCTCTCACTGTGTGTCTGTGCAATGCCCAGCCCATAGCAGGCCCAGACCTAGGCTGGGGTCTCTAGGTGTGGCTCTTATACAAACACTCATGGCAGAATAATGGGGATGCATTTAAAAGAATCCCTCCAGAATTATCTGGTCCTTGGGGAAAAATTTGAAAATCAACCCAAGTTCTCATCTTGTAGGGAAAAAGCTGCTGGAAAATGTGGACTTAATTGTAGCCAGTGTGTATTTTCTGGCTCTTTTTAGAACAAAAAGATTTCTGCCTGAGCATTTTCCATAGTTCTGAAAACCCTTTCTTTTGCTGATGCTGATCTTTGGAGCTGGAAGCAGGACTGCTGTGTGTCGCCTTTGTGCCTGCACACTGGTTTGTTGTAGGGTTGCTGAGAGTGCTGGGCTCCTGCAACTGATTTGTCTGTAAAGAAAGAAGAACATTAAAGCTTTTTCTTCTGAGAGAAGAAAAACTCTGTTTTGAATAAATGCATAAGGCTTGCAAAGAGACTGAAGAGAAATGATGAGTCATGTCTTTGAGCCCACCACCACTCCTGACAGCATCTCTTTGCAGGTCACTTCTACAAGGAAGAAAAATTGTGGTCGTCTGCTCTTTTTATTGCTTCTTGATCCATGATGAAGGGCCTAAAAGGTGTGTTCAAGAGCTGCTATTTTCTGCTTGTTTGTTTAGACTAGAAATGGGGCACCAGCTTCCTAAAAGAGCTCAGCACTCATGGGGTGCCATAGGGGCCCCTAAATACTGTACTTAGCTAGGTTTTCAAAAGAGTTCTGCTTTCATTTAGATCCTTGAATGAGATGGGTAGGATTTCAGCCAACTCCAGTGTTCTCAGAGGGAGCAGGTAGGCGCTGAACACTTCTGAAAATCTGGCCCTTAAGTCTTCTCTACCTTGTCTTTCCTGGAGGATTTCATAGATGGCTAGAGAACCAATAGGGTGATCTCAATGCCCCCGAAGTGAAACATGAGCCATTGGGGCTTTTAGGGAACTAAGGCCCAGTTAGGAGCTCAAATATCTTTGAGGCTTTGGGCCTAAGGCTTCAGATAGGATCCTTTGTGGGACAGGCACCAAGTATAGTCAGGCTCTTTCAAATATTCTTAGGGTTTTGTCTGAGTTAAACTCCATATTAAAATTAAATATTTTTGTTTAAAGATTCAACACCCTGCCCCTTCAATTAAGAGCTGAGAAAGCTCCCACTTCTAGCTCTCTAGTCCTCCAAGGAGACCTCCTGTAAAACCAGAAGGACTAGATTTAATATTCCCAGCATATATATTAGTAAGATAAAAACACTACTGAAAAGGGACTTTGTTTTGTTTTTCCAAACTCTCTTTCAGTCCTCCTTAAGCATCCTGAAGATGCAGAAAAGGGCACACACTCATCTCTTCCTTTGCAGGCCACCTTCCAGCCCAAGGACCCATAGGTGTCAGTAGGTCTAGTGCCCAAGGTGACACCATGGCTAGCCAAAGAGAAAAAATAGTCCCGGCTACAGTAGAGTTACAGTTGTCAGCATAAGGATATCTTCAGATAATTGTTCCAAAATAAAATACAGTATTTCCATGAAGGCTACAGAATGGGGGGTGAAATATTTTTCTGATCGCATGTCTAGCACCAATGAACAGAAAATTGTACTGGTCCTCATAGTAGCTATACTGGTCCTGTCAGTGTTTCTAGCTCTTCCAAGATGTGAGATAAAGAACTTTAAAGGAGAGTCATATCTGTGATTCCCATCTTGTTCTATTTTCCAAAGGGTTTATCCTTCAGATACCTGGATTGTGTCTCCAAGTATGTGAAATATTTGTTTGTGTCTTAGTGGTTTGAGATATTGACCTTTAAAAACTGTCACTGGTTCTTCAATTTGGCAATCATTATACGTTTTCATGGGGTCCATATAACTAGATAGTGTGGCTGCTGGTCCGGGACTGAGGGGTAAGACCAGGGCCAATATAATTTTCATTCCCTGGAGCTACTGTGTTTCTGCAGTAAAATTAGATAACTCTCTAATCTATTGATCCAAGTGAATGCACTATAAGGTGGGTAGAAAGCTGGCTAGATTGTCGGGCTCAACGGGTAGTGATCAATGGCTCCATGTCTAGTTGGCAGCCGGTATCAAGTGGAGTGCCCCAAGGGTCGATCCTGGGGCCGGTTTTGTTCAATATCTTCATAAATGATCTGGAGGATGGTGTGGATTGCACTCTCAGCAAATTTGCGGATGATACTAAACTGGGAGGAGTGGTAGATAGGCTGGAGGGGAGGGATAGGATACAGAAGGACCTAGACAAATTGGAGGATTGGGCCAAAAGAAATCTGATGAGGTTCAATAAGGATAAGTGCAGGGTCCTGCACTTAGGATGGAAGAATCCAATGCACCGCTACAGACTAGGGACCGAATGGCTAGGCAGCAGTTCTGCGGAAAAGGACCTAGGGGTGACGGTGGACGAGAAGCTGGATATGAGTCAGCAGTGTGCCCTTGTTGCCAAGAAGGCCAATGGCATTTTGGGATGTATAAGTAGGGGCATAGCGAGCAGATCGAGGGACGTGATCGTTCCCCTCTATTCGACATTGGTGAGGCCTCATCTGGAGTACTGTGTCCAGTTTTGGGCCCCACACTTCGAGAAGGATGTGGATAAATTGGAGAGAGTCCAGCGAAGGGCAACAAAAATGATTAGGGGTCTGGAACACATGAGTTATGAGGAGAGGCTGAGGGAGCTGGGTTTGTTTAGCCTGCAGAAGAGAAGAATGAGGGGGGATTTGATAGCTGCTTTCAACTACCTGAAAGGGGGTTCCAAAGAGGATGGCTCTAGACTGTTCTCAATGGTAGCAGATGACAGAACGAGGAGTAATGGTCTCAAGTTGCAGTGGGGGAGGTTTAGGTTGGATATTAGGAAAAACTTTTTCACTAAGAGGGTGGTGAAACACTGGAATGCGTTACCTAGGGAGGTGGTAGAATCTCCTTCCTTAGAGGTTTTTAAGGTCAGGCTTGACAAAGCCCTGGCTGGGATGATTTAACTGGGAATTGGTCCTGCTTTGAGCAGGGGGTTGGACTAGATGACCTTCTGGGGTCCCTTCCAACCCTGATATTCTATGATTCTATGATTCTAAGTACTCCTTTTCTATTTATGAAAAAAGGATTTGAAAACAACAAACAGTCTATATACATGTATCTTACCCTAGCCTACCCTTCCTGCCTAAACAGTTCCTCCGCAGCAACCTCCCTGGGGAGGGATTAGTCATTTTTATCCAGGTAGGACTTTTATCTGTTCCAGGGCTGTTTACCCTACTTGTCAAAAAAAAACAACAACAAAAAACAGTTCTGTAACTTGGCAGGAGTCTGGTGGTATAATAGCATTGTCTCTTGACAACCCTTGAGGGTTTACTGTGAAGTGTGGCTTATCTTGAGCCATTCTTTCTGCTTGTTTTCCTTACAGCTTGCTTTTAAACTAAACCACCACATTTGTACAGTAAACATCCAAATGACCTCACCTACATCATTCATCTGTTCTTACAGAGCAGCACTGTAGAAGTATGGCGTACCTTGGAGAGCCAGAGAGCTGCTGTCAGTGAGTCTAGTCACAGAAAGCCACAAAAGTCATGGCCTGACACTGGTATGCCTTGGCCATGATATTACAGCAGCACAATTCATTATCATCACATACTATTGTTGCAATGAAAACACTGCAAGGGCTGGATGTGTCTGTGGTTATTTTGTGGCCCATGGTGTTCTAGAATCTTCTTCCCCTTTCCCTCCCATCCCAACCCCTGTCAGGCTGCTAGGAGGGGTAGAGGAGGGGCCTGGTGGCTCTAAACCATTTCTCCAGTGTTCCCGTGCTACTTTACCTGTGTCTGGAAACACCTGTGTGATCAGCACTCTGCTTATTGTACCGGGGCCAGGCAGAATACAAAGAATTCTGGTCAGACTTGTGGACTTCTTGGGGACCATATGTGTTTCTTTGAGCTCCATTGTCAAGACCCTAAATGGAAAACCCAAGCAGCCCTCAATTCTCCTCTGTTGGCTGAGGTGGAGAGAGGCCTCCAGTCCAAAAAGTTTATGCTTGCATTATTTTCAGAACTGGCGTATCTGGAACTTCCTATGCTTAACCGGCAAGGCAGCCTCGACCCGTGTTCGCTGTAAGCTCTGCGGCGTGGATAAAGCTAACCTAGAATGCAAAGGCCCAAGCAATGAGATGTTTTCCGTGCTTGTGGAGAGATGAAAGTGGCTAAGTGATAAGGACATTGCTGGTGTATTGAGCAACTTGCTGTCCACTTGATTTAGTTAAGCAATAAGGATAAACTTGCTGCTTGTTTAAAAACCCCATTCTTTTTGTACAGTATATATTAGGGGGACAGAAATATCAATACATAAAAGAAGAGGAGATTGATTAGTTCTGGGTCCCAGTGGGGGAATTGAGCCTGCTGGTGTGGAGCATATGTAATCACATTTTCATCATCACATTCAGAAACTCATGCAAAGATGGGGGCAGGAGGCACATTGGTCCCAGCAGGCATGGAGAGAGGAGGAGAGGGGTATATGCTACCAAAACTGCCTCAAAATCCTCCAGCTCCAGCATCGCTGACAACCTGTCCCTCAGCTCCATATGGTGCCTTTGCCAATGTGGTAATTAGATTGTACGGTGCCCTTGTTATTCCGCACATAAATAGCTGCCTCCTTACAGTGCTTAGCTTCCCCTTGACAATGCTACCGTAGCGGGGCATCTGGCGTGTGATAGCTGGTGAAATGGCAGAGAGCGTTTCCTTGTGGGTTTGACAGCTCAGGGCTGTTATAGGTCTGTAATAATCTCACTAATCTAACTGTAGCTCTGCCTCTCCCATCCCAGGCCCCGGAGCCCTTAACCCACACAGTTTTATTTCAAGAAGCTGGAATTGCCAAGGATCCTCCATCAGTCTGTACTGGGGGAGTAACCTAGAGGCAGCCAATAGCCACTGAGCTGCAGGGAATGTTAGGAACCAGGCTTCAGTCATGAATTAGCCCTGGCAGGTTTTCAAGCAGCTGTCCCTCTGACACAAATATATATATGCACATAAAAGTGATGCATTGATAGCAGATCTGTGCTTATGAGTACTGAAAGATTATGAGCCAGAAAATGGTAAATTTACTAGGAGTTAGACAGTAACCCCCCTGGGGAAGCTTCCACCACCATTGGTCAGATCTAAAAGGCTAAATTCTCTTCTCAGCCAGAGCCAAAGTTAGCCAGATTTGGGGGTGTGGGGTGTGAGAGAAGGACTAGTGGATAAAGGGGAACCAGTTGACAGAGTTTATGAGAGAGACAAGGTGGGTGAGGTAATATCATTTATTGGACTGGCTTCTGTTGGTGAGAGAGACAAGTTTTCAAGCTTGACTTCTTCAGGTTGATCACAGCTAAATACAAGGTGGGACAGATTATTTAGCATAAGTTGTTAATACATATTTCAAGGAACCATTCAAGATGAAGTGTCCTGTTAACACGCCTCGAGTCATAAGGGAAAAGGAAGAAAACAAAAGCTGAGGGCAGGGTTTAGGTGGGTTATAGATTGTTGTAAATAAGCTATAAATCCAGTGTCTCTATTCAGTCCGTGATTTTTAGTATCTAGCAAAGTTATTAATGTAAACTCCCAGGCTTGTCTTTTGAAGGTGTTGTGCAGATTTCCCTTTAGGGTGAGGACTCAGAGGTCAGATATAAAGCAATCACACTGTATCTGACCTCAGCCTTGAAGGCCATCTGCACACCATCAAAAGACCAGCCTTACCCATCCTCCTTAAATCCTAGTCATTCTCCCTGTGTATATTTGAGATTGTTGGATACAAGACACTGTAGAACTGCCTGGGTGACAGGATGGACCCTGCCCTGGAAAGGGTGACTGCTAGAAAAGGGCTATATCCATCTCAGAATTGAGAGTCCTGAAAGCTCACATTGCTGCTGTAGGGCATCATCTGTTTGTTTATATTGCAGTAGCCCCTGGAGGCCAGGGACCCGTTATGCCAGACACGATACAAAATACATCCCAAGCCCCAAAGAGCTTTCAGTCAAAGTACAAGACTGTAGACAACAGGTGGATAAAACAAAGAGGAAGGAAACACAAGGAAACAATGAGCTGATACTTGTCATCATAAAAACCAGTGATCACAACAAATCACGGAGGCTGTGTTCCGCAGGATCAGCCCACATACAGCCTCAGTCCTTTTCTGGTGCTATCCTTCATTGCCCTATAATCTTTGGCTTTGTGCCGTGTTTTCCAAATGCAGTAGTCACATGTGTGGTCATTTTACAACTTGAGGATCCTCCTGATGTACTGGAGCATGTATTTATAGTGTGTGTAGCTTGTTATGAACTCGTCCGGTGTCTGTGTACTCCCCTAGCTGGAATGGAAGTCTGATGTACAGCTGTAAGCTACAAGGGTGTTTATTAGCCTCCAGGGGTTTATCCATGTTTGGAAATGATTTAATCTCATGGTTACTGTTCATGGCTGCTTGTAATTTCCTCCAGGAGATCTTAATTTTTTTATTCTCTCTTGATCAGCTGGTGGGACTGGAGGACTTTAAATATTGGTTAAAAGTGTAAACAGTTTGGAAAGGAATAAAAACCTCAAACCAATATTAAATGTATATTTGAACTGAGAAGAAAACATGGTTATCACTCTGCCAGTTATAAGACAAAACACATATACTGTAGAAGTAGTCTGGAGCAAAGCAATGAAAAGGTATAAGCATCAGGAATTTGGGATGATATATGTTGGAAAGAGGAGACCTACAAATACAGAATAAGATATGAAATATGTTGTAGATTCCATTAGGTGCTCTTTGTTCTCTCCATCCCATTCCACAAGAAAAAAGAGGAACTCTAAAAAGCAGCCAATTTAAAAATATAAAAGGAAATACTTTTTATGCACCACATATAGTTAACTGTGGGACTCACTGCTGCAGGATAATATTGAGGCAAATCTCTTAGTGAATTTCACAGTTCTTCTTTGAATGTTCTTTGCATATTCCCACTAATGGGATACTCCAGTTGGTTCAGCCTGGTTCAGCTAGCAGTAGTCAGAGCGTTCACGTGCCTTCCTCGCCTCTCCCTTCAGTGAACATTGAACATTCCAGGGCAAGGTTATAAAAGGGGGTGTGGCAACTGCAACCAGCTGAACGGATGAGGAACTGTTCTGCGATGCTCCCTGATCTGTAGCTTATTAGTTGATTAATCGTTTTATAGTTAGATTGTTAGCTTATTAGATAGTTAATAGTTTAGTATTTGGTTCAGTTAGCTGTAAATCATTGGTTCGCAAATGGCGGAACTGTAGAATAAAAAAATCCCGGTTTTAAAAGGTGTGTGTCAAGTTTGGTAGTGTTTCCAGCATCTGGCACACATGTCAGAAGTGTATAGTCTCTGTGATACAGCAGGTCACACTAGATCAGTGGTTCTCAAACTTGTGTACTGGTGACCCCTTTCACATAGCAAGCCACTGAGTGTGACCCCCCCACCCTTATAAATTAAAAACACTTTTTAATATATTTAACACTATTATAAAAGCTGGAGGCAAAGTGGGGTTTGGGGTGGAGGCTGACAGCTCGCGATCCCCCCATGTAATAACCTCATGACCCCCTTGGGGTCCTGACCCCCAGTTTGAGAACCCCTGGACAAGATGATTGCAATGACCTCTTATTTAAACAAACAAGGTGGGGCTCGTTCTACGCGATTGTGCGTAGAGGCAAGGCATCTTTGAGATTGGTGTACAGAACAAATGATCACCCAATAGCAATTCATGTACCGGGGCAACAAAACACACTTGTAGATTACCTGAGCAGGTTAACCTCTCAGATGCACAAATGGCCTTTTGAAAGACCGAGTAATAACACACCTCTTTAGGTTGTGGGGAATCCTGGAATAGATCTTTTTGCGTCCAGCAGGAACAGGAAGGGTCAGAAACTTCGCTCAAGAGTGAGAAAAGACAGGGACTCAATATCAGATGAGTTTCTAATACACTGGGGTCAAGGCCTAATTTTTGCATTTTTCCCATTTCCCCTCATTCAGATAGTGATAAAATTATCCTGGCTTTGTCTTGTTTTATTTTAATGGTACCAACATGGGCTAGACAACAATAGTACCCGGATTTACTTCACCTGTTCAGAGGGTTAATCAAATCTCCACAGTAGTACTGGGCTTGTTCACGCAACAACCGGGACGTTCTTTCACCCAGATCTTTAGTCTCTCTGTTTAATGGCATGGGGAATAAGACTCTGGGATTGTTAGAAAAGTTTTGTTTGTTAGAGGTACAAAATGTACTGATAAATTCAAGGGAAGAGTCCACATAAAAATATTATAGTCATAAATGGAAAAAAAATATTGTGGGTTACCATTTATGAGATAGATCCATATATAGGCTACAGCACCCATTAATTATATAGTAGAATATTTATTGTATCTTCAGAGAACAAGTCTTTCACTATCTTCAGTGAAGGTTCACCTCTCCACCATATCAGAATACTATGTACCTGTGGAGAGTAAATCAGTTTTTACTTATGATGTGGTTAAAAGTTTCTTAAAAGGCCTTAATAATCTATATCCTTACCTGTCACTGGAGTTCTTCGAGACGGACTCTCTGCCCGCCATGCCCCTCGACCCCGGAGTCCTACTGACCAAAGGCCTTGGGCTCCCAGGCGAAGGAAGGAAGGCGACTGCAGTGTCACATCCATTATATACTCTTCCCTTGGATGCTTTGACATTCTCTGAGGGGAGGGGTGAGGGAGGCATGTGAGTGAGTACAGCATCTGCTCGCTGGAGTTGTACCTCTTCAGGCTGCACCCCAGGAGTGTGAATGTGCAGAGCTCATCTCAAAGATCCTCCGTTACAGGTGAGGAACCTTCCTTGACATGGTTTGAGAATGGTGGCTGTACTGGTAGGAACTCCATCATCCCCTGATGTTTCAGGGAATACGCTGAGATCTGGAGGAATTCCCTTCTCCCCAGCCCTGGTACAGTATTGTACAATTAGGGGGATTATGGGGTGGGGGCAGCAGGATGTTTACACTTTCCTTCGTACGAGGATTCAGCATTGGCCTCTCAGGCAACATATCAGACTGGATGGACCTTTGCTCTGTTCCTGTGACAATTCTTATGCTCTTGCTGATGACAGCTGAGTCTGCACCCACCTTCGTCTTGTGGTGACAGTGTCCTTTTACTAGGTTAGCTTATGCTCTAATTTTCTCCCTCGTGCAATCGCAGGATGTAAATCCGGCCAGGATCTGGCTTCCATTAAGCCAATGACAGCATGCTGCTGTTCTTTCCGGCAGCAGTAACATCATCTGTTATCCATTACTCTTAGTGCACTAATTGGGGAACACTTAAATATTTTTGGATACACTCCCATCTCCCTCTTCAGAGATAGTGAACAAAGAACACTCTTGTATTAGATGCCTCACCTGAGGCCCACAGAGGCCAGCAGCCTTCCAGCATGCAGGAAGCACAGCCAGGTAGTATAAACGTAACCCTTGTGCCAGGCTGAGTTGATAGCAGCAAGGGCCGGCTTCAGTACATAGGGGTTCCCTCTCAACAACGCAATGCAATACGGGCTCGAGCCCCCACCCAGTGACCTGGGAAAATCTTACACACACCCCGGGCGCCTCAAAGAGGCAATACTTCCCCTCTCGCAAGAACAGAGTCTCGGTGTAGCAGAAAATCTTTAACATGAGGTAAACGACATCAGCATTAAATTGGGGAAAACACCACAACTAGGGTTCATAAACCAAACCATGAGCAAAGACCCACCCCAGCAAATTGGGCCATGTCCTTTCCCTTTGGTTCTTGAGTCCAGCAACCCAAAAATCATCCAGAGTCCCAGAAGTCCAACAATCCAAAAGTCTCTTGAGTCCAGCAACCCAAAAATCTCTGTCTCTGGTCAGTGCAGCCCCAGAGTGCAAAAGTTTATCTGCACAGTTTTACCTCCCAGCCTGGGTGGAAATGGGGGGGTGTTAAGGGGCACCTTACATGGTCCGAGGCTGACTGCCCCACCTCTCCATGGGGTTCTGCTGCCGCCTTCACTGCAAGCCGCTTCACCAGCCGTCCCGTGAGCCGCTCCAGTTGCCCCGCAAACTGCTGCACTCCACCAGCCGTCCCGTGAGCCGCTCCAGTTGCCCTGCGAACTTCTCCGCTCTGCCAGCCACTCCACCAGCCATCCCGCAAGCTGCTCAGCTGTCCCACAAACTGCTCTGCTCCGCCAGCCGCTCAGCAATATATCTTCAGGCCCCCCAACTAGCTAACACAGCACTCAGTGATTTCAGCTTGTAGTAGGGGGGCCTCAGTGCTGGTGCACCATTGGCCCAAAGTGAATTCAGCTCAGCAGCCTGTAACTCCTAATGGAATAAAAATTAGCTCTGATGTTCCACAGTGGAGAGAGAGGAGATGCAGTTGGTGTTTCAGGCCCTCAAAAGGGGCCCACACCACCAGGTACAAATACCTGTCCCCAGCCTCTCTCAATTCACTGGGTTTTGGAATCCATGTCCTTTGTCTAGCAAGTGCTACTTAGTTGATGGCGAGTCCCTCTGTCATAAAACAGTTCCACTGTCCTTGAGTCACATAATCAGGGTGACAACACTTTATTCTTCCTGCCCCAATAACAAAGAAACTGGGGATCCCGCATCAGCCAAAGTGACCATTCTCAACTCTGCATTCCTGACTCTGCTTACATAAAGAATGGCTGCTTACCTAACAGTAACCATGGCTGTTTGAGTGTTTGTCCATATGGATGCTGTTTCTGGTGCACATATGTGTAATTCACCCACGTGGAACACACACAGACCAGAAGTGGGATTCACATGGCATTATTCTGGTTGCAAACTCCTTGCCGAGAGGCTCCTGTTTCAGAACATCCCTAGGGCATGGGTGTGTTTAACACTAACAGACCCATGCTCTGAGAATTGGGGTATTCCCACGTGTAGCTAGAAGCAGAGCACTTGGCTGCTATGCTGAGCTGGTTGCCCTCCATCCTTCCTTTTGCCTTCTCACCTCTCTTGGTTCCTCCCTTTTGACTCCAAAACACTTATAATGTGGGGGAACAGCTTAGCGAGGTTCAGGACTTACATGCAGAATTTTCAGGAGAAGTGTCCAGCTTGTGCAATAGGCCAAGCACTATAAAAACATAAGAACGGCCATACTGGGTCAGACCAAAGGTCCATCTAGCCCAGTATCCTATCTTCTCACGAGTGGTCAATTCCAGGTGCCCCAGAGGGAATGAACAGAACAGGTAATCATCAAGTGATTCATCCCCTGTCGCCCATTCCCAGCTTCTGGCAAACAGAGGCTAGGGACACTATCCCTGCTCATCTGGTTAATAGCCATTGATGGACCTATGCTCCATGAATTTATCTAGTTCTTTCTGAACCCTGTTATAGTCTTGGCCTTCACAACATCCTCTGGCAAGGAGTTCCATAGGTTGACTGTGCGTTGTGTGAAAAAATACTGACTTTTGTTTGTTTTAAACCTGCTGCCTATTAATTTCATTTGGTGGCCCCTAGTTCTTTTGTTATGAGAAGGACTAAATAACACTTCCTTATTTTCTCTCCCCACACCAGTCATGATTTTATAGACCTCTATCATATCCGCCCTTAGAACTCTCTTTTCCAAGCTGAGAAGTCCCAGTCTTATTAATCCCTCCTCATACGGCAGCTGTTCCATACCCCTAATCATTTTTGTTGCCCTTTTCTGAACCTCTTCCATTTCCAATATATTTCTTTTGAGATGGGGCGACCACATTTGCACGCAGTATTCAAGATGTGGGTGTACCATGGATTTATATAGAGGAAATAAGATATTTTCTATTTTACTATCTATCCCTTTCTTAAGGATTCCCAACATTCTGTTCACTTTTTTGACTGCTGCTGCACAGTGAGTGGATGTTTTCAGAGAACTATCCACAGTGACTCCAAGATCTCGTTCTTGAATGGTAACAGCTAATGTAGACCCCATCATTTCATATGTATAGTTGGGATTATATTTTCCAATGTGCATTACTCTGCATTTTTCAACACTGAATTTCATCTGCCATTTTGTTGCCCAGTCACCCAATTTTGAGAGATCCTTTTGTAGCTCTTTGCAGTCTGCCTGGGACTTAACTATCTTCAGTAGTTTTATATCATCTGCAAATTTTGCCACCTCACCGTTTACCCCTTTTTCCAGATAATTTATTAATATGTTGACTAGGACTGGGCCCAGTACAGACCTCTGGGGGACACCACTATTTACCTCTCTCCATTCTGAAAATTGACCATTTATTCCTACCTTTGTTTCCTATCTTTTAACCAGTTACCAATCCATGAGAGAAACTTCTCTCTTACCCATGACTAATTTATTTTTCTTAAGAGCCTTTGGTGAGGGACCTTGTCAAAGGCTTTCTGGAAATCTAAATACACTATATCTCCTGGATTCCCCTTGTCCACATGCTTGTTGACCCCCTCAAAGAATTCTAGTAGATTGGTGAGGCATGATTTCCCTTTACAAAAAACGTATTGACTATTCCCCAGCAAATTATGTTATCTGTGTGTCTGACAATTTTGTTCTTTACTATAGAATCAGGCTTACCAGCCTATAATTGCTGGAGTCACCCCTCGAGCCCTTTTTAAACATTGGCATCACATCAGCTTTCCTTCAGTCGTTTGTATACAAGCAGATTTAAATGATAGGTTACGGACTACAGTTAGTAGTTCTGCAATTTCACATTTGCGTTTCTTCAGAATTCTTGGGTGAATGCCATCTGGTCCTGGTGACTTAAACTGTTTAGTTTATCAATTTGTTCCAAAACCTCCTCTAATGACACCTCAGTCTGGGACAGTTCCTCAGATTTGTCACCGAAAAACAATGGCTCAGGTTTGGGAATCTCCCTCACATCCTCCACCGTGAAGACCGATGCAAAGAATTCATTTAGTTTCTCCGCAACGGCCTTATTGTCCTTGAGTGCTCCTTTAGTATCTCAATCGTCCAGTGGCTGCACTGGTTGTTGAGCAGACTTCCTGCTTCTCATGTACTTTTTGCTATTACTTTTTGAGTCTTTGGCTAGCTGTGCTTCAAATTCTTTTTTGGCCTTCCTGATTGTACTTTTACACTTCATTTGCCAGAGTTTATGCTCCTTTCTATTTTCCTCACTTGGATTTAACTTCCACTTTTTAAAGGATGCCTTTTTGCCTCTCACTGCTTCTTTTCCTTCGTTGCTTAGCCACGGTGGCTCTTTTTTGGTTCTCCTATTATGTTTTTTTAATTTGGGGTATACAGTTAAGTTGAGCCTCTATTATGGTGTCTTTACTTTGGGTACTGTACCTTTTAAAGTCTGTTTAACTAACCTCCTCATTTTTGTGTAGTCTCCCTTTCTGAAATTAAATGCGACAGTGTTGGGCTGCTGTGGTGTTTTCCCCGCCACAGGGATGTTAAATGTAATTATATTATGGTCACTATTACCAAGGGGTCCAGCTAGATTCACCTCTTGGACCTGATCCTGTGCTGCACTTATGACTAAATCAAGAATTGCCTCTCCTCTTGTGGGTTCCAGGGCTAGCTGCTCCAAGAAGCCGTCATTTAAGGTGTCAAGAAACTTTATCTCTGAATCCTGTCCTGAGGTGACATGTACCCAGTCAATATGGGGATAGTTGAAATCCCCCATTATTATTGAGTTTTTTGTTTTTGTAGCCTCTCTAATCTCCCTGAGCATTTTACAGTCACTATCACCATCCTGGTCAGGTGTTCGGTAATATATCCCTACTGCTATATTCTTATTATTTCGAGCATGGAATTACTATCCATAGAGATTCTGTGCTACAGTTTGGTTCATTTAAGATTTTTACTTGATTTGACTCTACGCTTTCTTTCACATATAGTGCCCCTCCCATACCAGCATAACCTGTTCTGTCCTTCCGATGTATTTTGTACCCTGGTATTACTGTGTCACCTTGATTATCCTGATTCCACCAAGTTTCTGTGATGCCTGTTATATCAATATCCTCACTTAATACGAGATTCTCGAGTTCACCCATCTTATTATTTAGACTTCTAGCACTGGTATATAAGCACTTTAAAAACTTGTCACTTTTTAGCTGTCTCCCATTACATGATGTAATTGAATGGGACTTTTTTTCATTTGACTGTTTCTCAACAGATCTGCATGCCCCCACCCCTATATGTCCCCCACCCTACCCCATCCCCTGACCCTCTTTGGATCCAAATGACCCTTAATGCAGCTGAATTGCTGTGGTTCTCCTGTGCGAGTGCCAGGCCAGGTGCTGGGATTCATACCCTCCTGCATGCTGCAGAGCTCAGCTCCTTGGTACCTCTGTGTGCAGCACAGTGGAGGGGATTTTAAGACATGATGGGGGCAGGCTGGAAAAGTAATCATGGGGTCAGCCACTACATGGATTCCCTGGCCCAAACCCTTGTGAAGAGAGCAAACGGGGGCTCCAGCTGCTGCTATAGCCTATCCCCCAGGGGCTGAGAAGAGGCTGTTCAGCTGCTGTGCACCAAACCTCCAGGCTGGCAGGAAATAATCCTTCCCCCCACTCCCTCTTCTATCCCCTGTACAAAGCCTTTGTGCTTGCACTTTCTGTGAGGGTTGCAGAAATTGTCCATAACAAAGGGTTACCCAATCAGACAGCTGTGAGCAGGGGGTTGGACCTCCTGAGGTCCCTTCCAACCCTGATATTCTATGATTCTATGACACTTCTGTTCATTGGGTGCAAGTGGGACCAGTGTAGCACCAGGATCAAATGTGATCCATCAAGTTCTACAGTAAATCAACTTGGTTTCATCCTTCATCTGAAATACAGCTGTGCAGCCTCTGGGGACTGCAGATCCCAGCATGCAATGCAGCCTTTTGCTCAGAGTAAGCTTGCATTCTGATGAAGAAGCGGCATTGCATGCTGGGACCTGCAGCCTCTGTGGGCCACACCTCAGTCTGTTTGGTTGTCTGCAAACTCAGGCCGCTGGCTGTGGTATCGTTGCTCTTGGTTGGGCAAATCAGATTCAGTGGCATGATTATAACCTTTCATTTTCATGATATGCATGAGGCTTAGCAGGTGAAATTTCAGCTCAGACAATTTTTGAAGAGCAACTGACCAGACTTGTTGAGAATGGGAAGTGTCTTTGGAAGCCCTGACTGTGCTGCTTGTTGCTAGAGAAAGTGATGATACAGGAGTACCACCCACAGCAGAAATGCAGCTGTGCCAGGGAGTGGGTGTCCCTGAGTCTGCGGGCAGTTGGCTTGGTGATGGCCCCTAGTTCTCATACCATGTTACCTAAATACCTTGGGACAATAATGATCATGGGATGAAATTAAAAGAAGGAGCACTTAATACTAATATTCTTCCCATCTCCAGTGCCACTCATCAAAGCACTTTAGAGGCATCGAAGAGGCCTCCGTTGGTTGAGTACTATGTCCAGTTTTGGGCACGATGGCGAGAGTCCACAGGCAAGCAACAAAACTGATAAAAAGTTTAGAAACTGTGAGCTGTGAGGAAAAGTTGAAGGAATTGGGTGTGCTTAGTCGAGAGCATAGGAGATGGAGGAGGGACCTAATAAGTCTGTTACAAAGTGGACGGGGATCAATTTTCTGCATGTTCATTGAGGGTAGGACACGAAGGAATCATCTTAATTTGCAGCAAGGGAGATTTAGATTAGATATTAGGAAAATCTTTTCAACGCTAAGGAAAGTTAAGCACTGGAACAGGTTATCTTGTTTGGTTGTGAAATTCCCATCACTGGAGGTTTTTAAGAACAGGTTAAGAAGTTAAGAACATCTAGCGGGAGGGTGCGGGGGTGGGGAGGTGAGATGGACTTGGCCTTGCCCCAGCATGAGGGGATGAACTAGCTGGTCTCTTGAGTTCCCTTCCAGCCCTACATTGCTATGATGAAGTCTTGCAACAGCCAGAGCAACAGGGGAATGTCTATGTGATTGGGGACTCTTTACTGAGAAGAATAGATAGGCCTGTAACCAGAGCTGATTTAGAGAATAGGAGGGTGTGCTGTCTTCCAGGTGCTAAGATACGGGATGTAGAGCTGAGGTTGAAAAAGATTCTAAAGGGAGCAGGAAAGAATCCCCTAATTATCCTTCATGTGGGAACAAATTATACAGCTAGATTCTCACTGGAAAGTATTAAGGGAGACTATGCTAGGCTGGGGAAGATGCTTAAGGAAATTGAGGCTCAGGTGATCTTTAGTGGGATTCTGCCTGTTCCTAAGAAGGGCAACAAAGGTGTGACAAGATTATGACTATCAACGGATGGCTTAGGCAGTGGTGCTATAAGGAGGGCTTTGGGATGTATGGCCACTGGGAGGCATTCATGGATAGAGGACAATTCTCTCGGGATGGACTTCATCTGAGTAGGGAAGGAAATAGGCTTCTAGGATGGAGGCTGGCACAACTGATTAAGAGAGCTTTAAACTAGGAATTAGGGGGAGATGGTTGGGAGATGTCCAGGTAATCTCCACGCCGGAATTTAGCATTGAGAGGAAAGAAAATGAAGTAAGAGTGGATACAGACATGGGTAGGAGGAAGGGCAGTGTAGATACCAGTCTAACAGGTCATACTGGCTGTAGAATGACCGTGCCTAATAGGGTACAGAATGTGAGCGAGGCCAAACAGCAAAAATTAAGATGTTTGTACACCAATGCGAGGAGCCTGGGTAACAAAATGGAGGAACTAGAGTTACTGGTGCAGGAAGTGAAACCAGATATTATAGGGATGACAGAAACAGGGTGGAATAGTCGTCATGACTGGACTACAGGTATTGAAGGGTGTGTGCTGTTTAGGAAAGACCGAAATAAAGGTAAAGGTGGTGGAGTAGCACTGTGTATCAATGATGAGATAGAATGTAAAGAAATAAGAAGCGATGGAATGGATATGACTGAGTCTGTCTGGGAAAAATTAAATTGGGGAAGAAAACTATTAGAGCCTCCCCTGGGATAGTGCTTGGGATGTGCTAGAGACCGCCGGGATCTAATTTGGATATGGACAGAGCCCTTTTTAATGTTTTTAATAAAGTAAATACTAATGGAAACTATGTGATCGTGGGAGACTTTAACTTCCCAGATATAGACTGGAGGACGAGTGCTAGTAATAATAATAGGGCTCAGATTTTCCTAGATGCGATAGCTGATGGATTCCTTCATCAAGTAGTTGCTGAACCGACTAGAGGGGATGCCATTTTAGATTTGGTTTTGGTGAGTAGTGAGGACCTCATAGAAGAAAGGGTTGTAGGGGATAATCTTGGCTCAAGTGATCATGAGCTAAGTCAGTTCAAACTGAACAGAAGGATTAATAAAAATAAATCTGCAGCTAGGGTTTTTGATTTCAAAAGGGCTGACTTTCAAAAATTAAGGAAATTAGTTAGGGAATTGGATTGGACTGAAGAATTTATAGATCTAAAGGTAGAGGAGGACTGGGATTATTTTAAATCAAAGCTGCAGAAGCTATCGGAAGCCTGCATCCCAAGAAAGGGGAAAAATTTCATAGGCAGGAGTTGTAGACCAAGCTGGCTGAGCAAGCATCTCAGATGATTAAGAAAAAGCAGAAAGCATATAAGGAGTGGAAGAAGGGAGGGATCAGCAAGGAAAGCTACCTTATTGAGGTCAGAACATGTAGGGATAAAGTGAGACAGGCTAAAAATCAAGTAGAGTTGGACCTTGCAAAGAGAATTAAAAGCAATAGTAAAAGGTTCTGTAGCCATACAAATAAGAAGAAAACAAAGAAAGAAGAAGTGGGACCTCTAAACACTGAGGATGGAGTGGAGGTCAAGGATAATCTAGGCATGGCCCAATATCTAAACAAATACTTTGCCTCAGTCTTTAATAAGATAAAGAGGATCTTAGGGATAATGGTAGCATGACAAATGGGAATGAGGATATGGAGGTAGACATTACCATATTTGAGGTAGAAGTGAAACTCAAACAGCTTAATGGGACTAAATCGGGGGGCCCAGATAATCTTCATCCAAGAATATTAAAGGAATTGGCACAAGAAATTGCAAGCCCATTAGCAAGAATTTTTAATGAATCTGTAAACTCAGGGGTTGTACCGTATGATTGGAGAATTGCTAACATAGTTCCTATTTTTAAGAAAGGGAAAAAAAGTGATCTGGGTAATTATAGGCCTGTTATTTTGACATCTGTAGTATGCAAGGTCTTGGAAAAAATTTTGAAGGAGAAGGTAGTTAAGGACATTGCGGTCAATGGTAAATGGGACAAAATACAACATGGTTTTACAAAAGGTAGATCGTACCAAACCAACCTGATCTCCTTCTTTGAGAAATTTCAGAGTAACAGCCGTGTTAGTCTGTATTCGCAAAAAGAAAAGGAGTACTTGTGGCACCTTAGAGACTAACCAATTGGTTAGTCTCTAAGGTGCCACAAGTACTCCTTTTCTTTCTTTGAGAAAATAACAGATTTTTTAGACAAAGGAAAGGCAGTGGATCTAATTTACCTAGATTTTAGTAAGGCATTTGATACCATGCCACATGGGGAATTATTAGTTAAATTGGATCAGATGGGGATCAATAGGAAAATTGAAAGGCGGATAAGGAATTGGTTAAAGGGGAGACTACAACGGGTCCTACTGAAAGGTGAACTGTCAGGCTGGAGGGAGGTTACCAGTGGAGTTCTTCAAGGGTCGGTTTTGGGACCAATCTTATTTAATCTTTTTATTACTGACCTTGGCACAAAATGTGGGAGTGTGCTAATAAAGTTTGCGGATGATACAAAGCTGGGAGGTATTGCCAATTTAGAGAAGGACAGGGATACCCTACAGGAGGATCTGGATGACCTTGTAAACTGGAGTAATAGTAATAGGATGAAATTTAATAGTGAAAAGTGTAAGGTCATGCATTTAGGGATTAATAACAAGAATTTTAGTTATAAGCTAGGGACGCATCAATTAGAAGTAATGGAGGAGGAAAAGGACCTTGGAGTATTGGTTGATCATAGGATGACTATGAGCCGCCAATGTGATATGGCTGTGAAAAAAGCTAATGTGGTCTTGGGATGCATCAGGAGAGGTGTTTCCAGTAGGGATAAGAAGGTTTTAGTACCGTTATACAAGGCACTGGTGAGACCTCACCTGGAATACTGTGTGCAGTTCTGATCTCCCATGTTTAAGAAGGATGAATTCAAACTGGAACAGGTATAGAGAAGGGCTACTAGGATGATCCGAGGAATGGAAAACTTGTCTTATGAAAGGAGACTCAGGGAGCTTGGCTTGTTTAGCCTAACTAAAAGAAGGTTGAGGGGAGATATGATTGCTCTCTATAAATATATCAGAGGGATAAATACCGGAGAGGGAGAGGAATTATTTAAGCTCAGTACCAATGTGGACACAAGAACAAATGAATATAAACTGGCCACTAGGAAATTTAGACTAGAAATTAGACGAAGGTTTTTAACCATCAGAGGAGTGAAGTTTTGGAATAGCCTTCCAAGGGAAGCAGTGGGGGCAAAAGATCTATCTGGCTTTAAGATTAAACTCGGTAAGTTCATGGAGGAGATGGTATGGTGGGATAACATGGTTTTGGTAATTAAATATCCATGGTAAATAGGCCCAATGGCCTGTGATGGGCTATCAGATGGGGTGAGATCCGAGCTACCCAGGAAAGAATTTTCTGTAGTATCTGGCTGATGAATCTTGCCCATATGCTCAGGGTTTAGCTGATCGCCATATTTGGGGTTGGGAAGGAATTTTCCTCCAGGGCAGATTGGAAGAGGCCCTGGAGGTTTTTTGCCTTCCTCTGTAGTATGGGGCACGGGTCACTTGCTGGAGTATTCTCTTTGAAGTCTTTAAACTACGATTTGAGGACTTCAATAGCACAGATATAGGTGTGAGGTTTTTTTGTAGGAGTGGTGGGTGAAATTCTGTGGCCTGCGTTGTGCAGGAGGTCAGACTAGATGATCATAATGGTCCCTTCTGACCTAAATATCTATGAATCTATTAATGTTTGCCCTGTTTAGCAGATGGGGAGACAAAAGCCTAGAGGCAAAGTCATTCTCATAAAGTCAAAAGGTGAGTCTTTGTCAGTGTGAGGAAGAGAACTGCTGATCTCCTGATGCCTAGGCCCACAGATTATCCTCCTGCCCTGAGAGTGAGCAGTAAGAAGGACTTGCTGATGATGGGAGTGCACGGAGACAGTCTCCCAAGGGAAGTGGGGGAAACCTTGTCACATGGGGCAGTTGAATCTCGTGTGGACAAACCACTAGTAATGAGCAGTGGGGCAATCCTGCACAGACAGGGAGATGGGGCCCAGCATGTTTCCACTCTCTAAAATCTCTGGTTCACGTTATCCCTTGGACCTGTTGACCCTCCCTACAAGTGCCAAATGTTTTGGGGATAGTTCACTCCTGGGAGTAAAAGAAATGTCGTTTTATTAAAACAACGGATCAGACAGCAATTCAAATCCTCCGTACGTGCTCAGTGCAGCAGGAGGGATCAAAGCCCTTACATGTAGCTCTCTGGGTGGTTTACTCACTACTTCCTCTGCACCCACCTGCTCTCATTTTCTTCCTGCTGCTGTTGGTTTCCCCGTTGCCTCTGCCCCTTTCCATCTCACTTTGGCTCGTCTTTGCCCTGTTCTCCTCCTGCAGAGCACAGAAGAGCGAGGCCTCAGCAGCGATGAGATATTGCACTGGGCGGAGGCCCCAGTAATAGCAAAGCGATATAGCCGTTCTTGATGTCACACCTGAGTGGGCCCCAGTGGAAAACACAGCTGTGAAGTGACAAAGGAAGGACAGTGGATTCTTCCAAATCAGAAGCAACAAATAGTCCAAAGCCTCTGTATCAATCCCAGGGCATATTTCCAAACTGGCAAAGATTCTGACAAAAAGAAATAAGCTTCGCTGCACAGTGCCTTAAAGCCTTTCAGTGTTTGCAGAGTCCATGTACTTAAAGGTCATTCAGCTGGGAATCTGGCTTTTGAAATACAGGGCCAGCTTCATCCCTGGGGTAACTTTGGTTAGGGGGAGGAGAGACTCAGCAGCTACTGTTTGTAACTGTTAGGACGGTCCTGTCTGCCCCAGGAGATGAGGGTCGTTCATGGATGCTCTTTGCGCAGCTTTGCAGAGGTCCATCCTGCCCACGGAAAGGCTCCCAGGCTTTGTGAGTCTATTCATGTGGCTCTCAGTCACACGAGGCTTGTAGGCATGTCGCCCTCCTCAGCAGCAGTAAAACAGGGCTCCTGTAGAAGCACGTTGGAGTTTCCTGTCTTCGGAGACCTTCCTGCCGCTTGTGCAGCGAGGCTTTGCCACCAAATGCCCTGCGCAGAGAAGTCACATTGTGGATGAGAAAGCAGCAGTAGCCTAGGACTTACGGACAGCTCTGAACTGGAGCTTCAATTTGACAGCTAGATTTGCAGGTCCGGGATCGTTTCTTTTCTGTGTTGTACAGCCCTCAGCATGATGGGGCTCTGAACCCAGGGAGGGTTATGGATGCTACTAGAATATACATATTTAATAATAGTCGACTGAAGAGTTTAAAAAGCAAAACCTGTGCCTATGTCTTCATCTGTAAATCTTATTTAGCTAGCACTGAATGCTGCCCGCTGAGGGGCAAATCCTCTGCTGATATAAATTGTCGGTGCTCGGCTGAAGTCCAATGGACAGTTTGCACCAGCTGAGGAGCTGCCTTGCGTGGTGGCTTAGCGATAAGAGAGAGAAAAGTTAAGAACATAAGAATGCCCATACTGGGTCTCTAGACCAGTGGTCCATCTAGCCCAATACCTTGTCTTCCGACAGTGGCTGCTGCCAGATGTTTAAAAGGGAATGGACAGAACAGGGCAATTATTGAGTGATCCATCCCCTGGCGTCCAGTCCCAGCATCTGGCAGTCAAAAGCTTAAGGACACCCACAACATGAGATTGTGTTCCTGACCATCTTGGCTAATAGCCATTGATGCCCTTATCCTCCATGAGACACTTCACTTTCACCTGAGACAAGGAGCATAGCAATTGTAAATGTCATCAAGCTTGATTTGCAAAGTTTGGAAATGGGAGATGGGTAGTAAGATAACTGTATTACCTTTTAATATGTGTATTACTGTGGTGCCTCGAGGTCCCAGTCAGGATCAGGGTCTTGTGCTAGGCCCTGTACAAACGACTGCTTGATTGGATGTTAGATAACACAGCGGGGCCTGCAGCAACCAAGCCCTGATCTCAGTGGAGGACCTGGGAAAACTCCTATCTGTCTTCAGAGATGCAGGATTGGGCCCCTGGAGACCAAGATTTTTCTTCTCCAATCAGGCCAAGGCAAAAGAGGGCTCTGCCATATCCCTGACTCCCAGAGCTGGAAATAGACCTTTGACCTCCTGATTCCCTGGGCTCCTGCACTCGTTTATTGGCCTTGCCCCAAAATAAGGTGCTAGGGAATATGCTGCTTTGAAGTTGTTTCTCCTCTTCAGCTGCTCATTGGTCATGTCAGCATCCCTCCCATCACCTGTCCCCTGGCCCATTCTCCCATCTCCTAATATGATCTGAACTCAGCGGGCTCAACGGGTAGTGATCAACGGCTCAATATCTAGTTGGCAGCTGGTATCAAGTGGAGTGCCCCAGGTTCGGTCCTGGGGCTGGTTTTATTCAACATTTTCATTAATGATCTGGATGATGGGATTAATTGAACCCTCAGCAAGTTCGCAGATGACACTAAGCTGGGGGGAGAGGTAGATACGATGGAGGGAAGGAATAGGGTCCAGAGTGATCTAGACAAATTGGAGGATTGGGCCAAAAGAAATCTGATGAGGTTCAACAAGGACAAGTGCAGAGTTCTGTACTTAGAAAGGAAGAATCCCATGCACCATTACAGGCTAGGGATCGACTGGCTAAGTAGCAGTTCTGCAGAAAGGGACCTGGGGATTACAGTGGACGAGAAGCTGGATATGAGTCAGCAGTGTGCCCTTGTTGCCAAGAAGGCGAACAGCATATTGGGCTGAATTAGTAGGAACATTGCCAGCAGATGGAGGGAAGTGATTATTCCCCTCTATTCGGCACTTGTGAGACCACACCTGGAGTATTGTGTCCACTTTTGGTCCCCCCTCTACGGAAGGGATATGGACAAATTGGAGCGAATCCAGCGGAGGGCAACGAAAATGACTGGGGGGCTGGGGCACATGACTTATGAGGAGAGGCTGAGGGAACTGGGATTGTTTAGTCTGCGAAGAGAAGAGTGAGGGGGGATTTGATAGCTGCTTTCAACTACCTGAAGAAGGGTTCCAAAGAGGATGGAGCTCGGCTGTTCTCAGTGGTGGCAGATGACAGAACAAGAAGCAATGGTTTCAAGTTGCAGTGGGGGAGGTCTAGGTTGGATATTAGGAAACACTATTTCCCTAGGAGGGTGGTGAAGTACTGGAATGGGTTACCTAGGGAGGTGGAGGAATCTCTATCCTTAGAGGTTTTTAAGGTCCAGCTGGACAAAGCCTTGGTTGGGTTGATTTAGTTGGTGTTGGTCCTGCTTTGAGCCAGGGGTTGGACTAGATGACCTCCTGAGGTCTCTTCCAACCCTAATATTCTATGATTCTATGAACCTATCGCAAAAGTTGAATGAGGTGTAGAACCAAATCCTGCTGAAAGTCCCTCCTGCTTTTGCCTCTCCCTAAAGAAACCACATTGTGTCAGCGTGTGGCACATCCCCCTGCTTTTCTCATGCCCCTTTCTGGCACAGCTGTGACTGCAGGGCCATTTAGTCACGCTAACTCCATCTTGTAGACCTGCAAAGGCGATCAATGGCTTTCATGAGCTTTTCTGGAGGACTGGGCCCAGGGTGTGGTGATGTGCACGTGGCAGGCTAGCTGCAGGGCTGGGGGTACAGAACTGCAGTGGAGTTCAGTGGAAAGGGTGCTTACCTGGGACTTGAGCCCTGGGTTCAATTCCCAGCTCAGCCACAGACTTTCTGTGACACCTTGGGCAAGTCATTTAGCCTCTCTGTGCCTCCGTTCCCATCGGTAAATAGAGAGAACTCTTCTCTGCCTCCCCAGGGTGCTGTGAGCATACAATCCATGAACAGCTGAGAGATGCTCAGATACTACAGTGATAAAGGCCATATAAATTGATGGAAACTTAGCGCTCTTCTCTCTTGCTGTTCTTTCTATGGCATTGTTGTGGCCATCACCGTGTGTCTGATCACTAATAGAAATCATGGCATTTATAGGGAGCTTTTACATTAAATGCACTTTACAGACATTAACAAAGAAATTCCCCAAACAGCCCTGTGAGTTGGGCAAAAAACTCTCTGTATTTAGACAGCAAATATTATCTCTGTATTTAGACAGCTCCTATGTATGGAACACCTTCCTTGGGCTGCTCCTGATCCCTTCTCAACACCACCGCTTCAGGATTGCCCACAGGAAATCAGCCAGGCTCAGAGGACCGAAGTGGTGGAGAGAGGGGATTGCACCTGTTTATGGACATAACTGCATTTGCTTTTGTTGATTATTTTGTATCACTGTGTATTAAAAATGTATATATTGGATCATCTCCCTCTCTAGTCTTCATAATCTGTTCGTCTTCTTAGATCGTAAACTGGTTGGAGCAAAGACCATCTTTGTATGTTTGTACAACACTTACTACATGAGGGCCCTGGTTGAGGCTACTGTAATATGAATACAAATACACTTTGCAACTGAGGAAACTGAAGCAGAGGAAGTGACTTGTGCAAGGGAATTGGTTTGGGAGCTGGAATTAGAACTCAGGATTTCTTGATTTCCAGTTAGGGCTTAAGCCACCAGACTTCACCTCACTCTGCCCCCTGGGCCAACTGTTATTTTTAGGGATAGTTACGTTTCCTGGCTTTATGCAAAAATCCCATCATACATAGAATATCAGGGTTGGAAGGGACCTCAGGAAGTCAGCTAGTCCAACCCCCTGCTCAGAGCAGGACCAATCCCCAACAATGCTATGATCGCTATAATCACATGCTATAACCACTATCAGTTTTTGGTTTAAATACGTTTATCTTTACATCTGGTCTACATTTCCTAGACACAGCTAATTTTAAAGGCACACTGACAAGGCCTCCCATTTCAAATCAGTATTAATCTCTAGTGCTTTTCAAACATGAATTAACTTCCTCTCACTTTCTGTCACAGGGTGTATGTCATAAGGGCACTGTCTGGTCCCCATGGAATAGGTTCCTGGTCCATGACTGGGGTGTCTATGAGCTACAATGATCCAAATAATTGAGGTGTTCACTTCAGCTCTGCTTTCCCTGCCCCTTGCTCAATGATTGTTTTTAAGGCAGAAGGGGGCCCTAGTGTTTGGAGTGAAAATCTCTGTCCTTTCTCTTAGGGTAGTTCACACTTCCGGTTCTAGGCCCTGGTTCAGGACAGCACAATCAGTGCATCTTAAGCACATGCTTATGTGATGTCCTGAACAGCAATGCTTTCCTGACTCTGACCCCTACACTCTACTTTTGTGGGAAAGACCTTGCTGAATTTGGGGGTTTTCCCCCTCTGCCTAGTCATTCTCTGAGTTCACAGCCCTTTGAAGTAGGCAAACATCAATTCCTTTTACCAGTGGGAAAACTGAGTTGTGGAATGATTTGACTAAAGTCACACTGGAAATCTGGGGTAATGGTGGAAATAGAATGTGAGTCTCTTGACTCCTAAGGCTTCTGCCCCAACCACAAGACTTTCCTCCTTTCTTAAAGTTGCACTGTGTTAGCCAACTACTGCTGGTTATAACCAAAACCAATCCCTTCAATGCTGTGGAACTAACATTAAAAACACCGTACCTCTCACCTTAGGTCCTACACACAAACTCATCTCTGCATATGTTGTAGAGTGCACATATGCAGGACGCTCTGCCTGGGAGATGTTCAGTAAGAGCAGAGCTGGTTTTGTGACCCCCTTCCTGTAAAGTTGGTTACTCTGTCAATATGGAAAGATGAAGTTTTCTCGTGAAGTTTTCTGACCAGTGGCCTTCTCCATGCACCACGTTGACATTCCCACCTCCCCTGGATATCTGTCTTTTGCCAGAACACATTTATTTTGAGCTGTTGGGAGCTAGTGAGTATTTTCACACAGCTGCAGAATGTGTCTCAGATGAGATGTAAAAACCAACAACCTGTTCTCTTGTGGTTAGTAAAGCTCCTACAGCCATTTTCACAAGAGTAGGAGTGTCAACCCCCAGCTTCTTGGCTAACTTGGAGTATTGTATTCTGTCTGCCTTCCATTTCTAGTGGAGATAGGATTTTTTTCATCACTTCCTGGTTTACCCTATGGTGTAGCATTGGTGTGCTTAGTTAAATAGCAGTTATTTCAACCAGAGCTGGCTGCATTTCATTGCTGAGTGAAGCATCACATGTAAAAAGTAGTAAAAAAGCGCACCGTGTAAACAGAGATGGAATTGTTAGCTGCATGTATAAAGAGACTGATGTTCATAGCTGCCTTAATGCTTTCATTCCAGTGTTCTTATTAGAATTTGAATACTGGGTTAAATTCTGTACTGCTTTATATTCTGTACAACTCGTGGCCTGAGTTGTCTTTGCAGCTTGTATTTTTCAGTCTCTCTGGTCTCTCCGATCTCACCCCCCAAGTCATGTTCTGTCGGGTTCGACAGCTTTGTATCAATGCAGACAGTGACAGTGCACTTTATGTACTACTAAGAGCTTGTGTATACAGGAAAGCTGTCATGGTATAAGGTAAGGTGTGAATTTAAACCATGTAGTTATACCAGTATAGCCCTCTGTGTAGAAAACCTTATTTGGATATAAAAGTGCCTTTTTTCAATCTGGCTTAGGTTGCATGAGTCAAGGTTTAGGCTAAACCAAAAAAAGCCACTCTCATAGCAGAATAAGAGTGTCTACACTGAGGGTTATATCGGTATAGCTGTGCCATGAGAGACAGGCTAAGGCAATGACTTCCAAGGCTGTGCTGGGCACTGATGTATTGCACACAGTGTGCAGAGTATGTATTTGGGGAGAAAGAATGATCTTGTGGTTAAGGAACAGGTCTGGGTTTTGCCACATTGATGGTGGGAAAATCACTTCCCTCCTCCCTTCCTCAGTTTCTCCATCTGTAAAATGGGAATGACAGTTCCCTACAGGGACGTTGCAAGGTTTAGTTCATTAATGTTTGTAAAGTGCTTTGAGGTCCTGAGATGGAAGGTGCAAATGTGTCATGCAGAGCAATACTGACTCTTATTAGGGTGTGCCCAGAGGGCAGTTATTGTATTTGGGGGAAAGCTTTGACATCAACTCTTCGCAAAAAAGCCTAGAACTTCATGTGCAAGTTCCTGGGATGCAGGCCTTGGCAGAACCTTTTTGTGCCTGAAGACCTAACTGGGTCTGGAAGCCCTTCCAAAATACTGGACTCCCCAGGCACCGAATGGGACCTAGCTCATGCTGCTCTCCTTTCCCAAGAGCTGTCTGCTGTAGCATTTGCTGTGGGTGGCACCCCGGTTTCTGGTGCCTTCCCCATACTCCAAATCACATGTTTAAGAGTGGAGAACCCCACTTCCTCCCACAGGTCCAACCCCCTTCCACAGCCTCTGGGAGGCAGGCATTAACCCCACAAATATATGCTGCATCTGGACATAAACCAGTGACTTTATCTGGGCGGGGCGATAGCTCGATGAGTGCAAGGAGCCATTCGGCAGCTCCTCATGGAGTCCCCCCGCAGCTATAGCACAACATCCTGAGTCCCCGGTGCCGAAATACAGAGCACTGCTGTCGAGCCTGAGTAACAGTCCAGACTGCCCCAGCTCCAGTGCCAGAAGAGGGCTCCTCTACCCCTGCAGGGACCATGGGTGCTTGGGAGCAATGCCAGCCCTGAGTGGTGATTCTTGTCTCTGCTGGGTTGCCGGGTGTCTGTCTCTGTGGTTGCCATGATGGTCAGGTCTCCTCTGCTGTGTCTGGCCATGCCTCTCGTCTGGCTGCAGCTGTGCCCTGACCTGTTCAATGTGCCAGGCCCCAGCCCCCCAGATCCAGGCTGCATCTGGGTCTGCTCCCTAAGGCAGCTGTAGCAGCTCACTGCCCAAGCCCTTGGTCCTCTTCCCACCACCAGAGCCAACCAAGTGTCCTGCAACCAATCCCCTGTCCCAACTTGGGTCGGGCTGAGCTCCTGCTGTCATTTGCTTCCAATGAGAGGTAGAACTGGCGTGGGATTTCCTCCCAGCCTTTTAACCAACCAGGTCTGGGGCACAGGGGCCAGGTCCCCTCTCTGCCCACCCATGGAGGGTGAGGTGGAGGGCTGGTGCTTGTACACTGCTGCCACGTGCCTAGTGAGTGAGGGGCTCCACAGCGCAATGCAGAGAAAAGCCACAAACAGATGTCCGTACAACAGGCATTCTCAGTACTATAGCGAGCCTGTAGCAGGGCAGGGAAAGTTGGGCAGGACAGGGGACAAAATCCTATGCAAAGTAATGTCCAAAGCCTGCCTGTCTGTATGGAGGTCTGTATGGGTAGAACTAAATCTTTCCAGGCCACAGTCTGTTGGGTCAATAACCGCCCACTTGTGCAGCATATTCCTCTTGAATGTGGTTATATTTCTGCCTAATACAGAGCCAGCCCAATATTCAGCTTCTGAACGTCCAGAGGGAAATATCTCATTAACCCCTATTTGTATTCAACTCTGAATACTAAACATGGCCCCAGTGTAGACCCCAAAAGCCCCTTCCCTCACAGGGCACGTGGACATATGAAGACTCATGACCCTAAGAGTGTGGCTTGGTGGAGCATATTCTACTCAGCAGACTCTGGTCATAGGTGAGTGTCTTCCCTTTCCAGCTGTACACTGAGCTGGATAAACATGTATAGCCTACCAGTGGTCTGAGATGATGACTTGTATATATCCCAGTTACATGGAGAGGCCTAAGGCAGGTAATGCCATCGTCATTCCAGTCTGCTTTCCACACTGCGGGAAGCTCTCCGTGGAGTTACAGCTTGTACAGTCCCACTGGCTTCCTTTGACCATGGCTGTAAGTAGGAGTGAGCAAAATGGCCATAGTGATCAGTGGGGAGGGGGGATGAATGGAGCAATGACATCGGCTGATCAGTGGCTTCGCTCACCTGCTCTAATACAGCCTCTCCTAGTAGTAGCTGATAATATTGGCTGGTGAAATGTGACTGATGAAGTGTTTTACTTATTATCCATGATTCTGTCTGTTAGTTTTACATCTTTGTGGGGCTTAGGAACCCCTCTCCTAGGAGTGTCCACAACTTGGTGGGTGCATTGGGTGCCCTGTTAATTCTGTAATGATTGATTTGCTGTTCACTGTCTGTGAAGGATCTAAGTGGGTCGATGCAGATAGTAACAATGACTTGTCTGGCTATTGTTTCTCAGTCGGAGGATCTTGGTGCCTGTGCCCAGTTTGAGAGCAGCAGACAGAACAGAAATATGATGCCTAGTGCCAGCTGTGTCTTCCCTACCTTCACCCTACGAAAGCCCTCCTCGGAGACAGACATTGAGAACTGGGCCTCCAAGCACTTCAACAAGCACACCCAAGGGCTCTTCCGGAGGAAGGTCTCCATTGCCAACATGCTGGCCTGGAGCAGCGAGTCCATCAAGAAGCCCATGATCATGACCAGCGACCGCAACGTCAAGAAGGAAGCATGTGAGATATTTAAACTGATTCAGATGTACATGGGGGACCGGCGGGCCAAGGCAGATCAACTCAACGTGGCTTTGGAGATCGCCACCAAAGGCTGGAGCATGCAGGGTCTGAGGGACGAGCTATACATCCAGCTGTGCCGGCAGACCACTGAGAACTTCCGTTATGAGAGTCTGGCACGGGGCTGGGAGCTACTGGCTATTTGCCTGGCCTTCTTCCCGCCCACTCCCAAATTCCATTCCTACCTAGAAGGATATATTTACCGGCACATGGATCCGGTGAATGACACCAAAGGTAAGAGAGAGACTGCTGTTGGTTGATGTTTACCCTAAAGAACTTGAAACCCTTTTTTCCTTTTGTACTGTGCATTGTGACCTCCCTGTGAGACGAGTGAAGCACTTGTAAATAACCGGCCAGCCGGAGAGGCTTAGCGAAAGCATCCATAGGCTTTAGCACTGGCCTTTCATCCCTGGGACACTGTGAAATCCAGCATGAAATGAGCTCAATAGCTTCATGTTAAACCTAAATGACAACTAATGGTTTCACCAAGCACCAGCTGGGCTCTTGCACACATGCACACATGCACACATGTGTAACGTACAGATGTTTGGGGCCTTCTTCATCTCTGCTCAGGGCCCACACAGTCCTGCGCTGGTCCTCAGCGTGTATTTGTTCTGAGGAGAAATGTAAGTAGCCAGACCTGCCTTTTGCTTATCTCTAGTGATGAAAATGTCACAGATTGCTGCGGTGTGATTTTTAACGATGTGCATGTCCTGCCGGTTCGCGAACACTGTCAGCAGAGAGCAGCCAAGCTATCCGGATGGCCCTCTTGATTACGGCAAGTATGGAAAAAGGGCTCCTCTGCACATTCAGAGTCCGATTTCCTGACTTCAGTGACAAAATTCCATTTTCTACCCCTGTTAGCCCTGCAGAGGCAACCCAGCTGTGGGGAAGGGAACTGGATTCTCTCCTGGCTTTTGCATCATCATCAGAATGATTAACTCCGTTCCAACAGCAGAATCTTATTATCAGTGATGATACAGAAGCTGGAGAACAGCACCCAGCTTTACTCAGACGTGAGGGGCAGGCTGTGGAGCTGGCAGCTGGAAAAAACAGTTTCTCATAAATTTAGTACATTTCATCTGGCGTCTGTGAAAGACCCCCACAAGGCCATTGTTAAGGGTCCTTTTCAGAGCTGAACTGCACTTCAGAAGTGACAACTTCCTGTACTCCCCCTCTGCTGCGCAAGTTGCTATCTAGACAGGCAAGCTTCACAATGCTAATCTCACTTTGGTGAGCACAGCATTAAATCTGAATCTACATGCTCATTGCACAGGTTTGAAGCCATCAGAGCTATTAGGGCCTGCTCTTGCTCCCTTTGACTTCGCTGGGAGCAGGATTCAGGTCCTAAATGAAGATGAGGCAGTGGGATTGGCAGCGTTTTGTTCTGGTAGCCCAACGGGTGTGCACGAGCGTGTAGTCTGAGCCTGCTTCTTCATGGGAGCAAATCCTTACAGTACTCTTGAACGGATGCGGTTTGCAGGGGTGGGACAGTGTAAAGGCTTCCATGTGCTCTTCGCAGGAGCAGGGGAAAAGCTTGCACCACCCAATCTCATTTTGTGCAGTGTCTGTCATGCCAGCTGTCTCCCAAAGTGCACATGCTTCGCAATGGGAAATACACCAAGCCAGCTCCTCCTTGCTTTGCACTGCGTCACTAGTGTGACATTGCTGTAAACTTGCTTTAGGCAAGTCTGGAGAGGATCACCCAGGTGTAGGGGCTCCCAGCTGCTTACAGCCTAGCAGGGAAAAGGGCATGACTGGAGAAAAGAGAGTATGGTTGGGGCACACCCATAACACATTGATCCTGGGCTGCACTTTCAGCCCCCAGTGCCCATTGGAGCCCTGTGTCAGTCAGCAGCCTGGATATTGCTCTGTCACTCAGTGCATGGGGGCACAGCCATGCACAAAGCAATGCCAGGATCAGGGGAGTGCAAAGGAGAGCATTTCACACCCCACCCCCAGACCCAGATGCAGGCAGCAGAAGAGATGGTTTCAGGTGAGGTTTGAACACAGAAAGAACATTGATAAGATACAGGAGAAGGCTCACAGACCAGGGCTGACCAGGGCACTGGGAGAAATAAGAAAAATGTTGCCACTCGATGAGCTAAGAAGAGGCTGACACTCATGGAAGGTTTGTAAATGTCCCTAGATAGGCAGAGGGTATTTTGGACTGTATCTGGAAGTGAGTGGGGAGAAGTGGAGGCAACAAACCTAACTGGCTTCAAGACTGAGCTTGATAAGTTTATGGAGGGGATGGTAGGATGGGACTATCTACAATGGCATGTGGCCCATTGGCGACTGCCGATGGCAAAAATCCCCGACTGCTGGAGACAGGACACTAGCTGGGGAGGGCTCTGAGTTACAACAGAGAATTCTTTCCCAGGTGTCTGTCTGTCTGGTCTTGCCCACATGCTCAGGGTCTAACTGATCGCCACATTTGGAGTCGGGAAGGACTCCCGTCTTTTTCCCCTGGCTTAGATTGGCAGAGAGCCTGGGGTGGGGGCGAGCGGGATTCAACTTCTGCAGTATGAGGCACAAGTCACTTGCAGGTATAAACTAGTGTAAATGGTGGATTTTCTGTAACTTTAAGTCTTCGTATTATGATTTGAAGACGTCAGGAACTCAGCTAGAGGTTAAGGGTCTATTACAGCAGTGGGTGGGTGAGGGTCTGTGGCCTGCAATGTGCCAATGGTCAGAGTAGATGATCATGCTGGTCCCTTCTGACGTTAAAGTCTATGAGTCTGTGACTGGAAGGGAGATAAGGATGTGTTTCTCTTGTCTACACAGCAACTAGACATCTGCAGCCAGCCCGTGGCAGCTGACTAGAGCTTGGGCTGCAGGGCAGTTTCACTGTGTGGACTTGGCCTGGAGCCTGGGCTCTAGGACCCAGTGAGCTGGTGGTGGGTGTCCCAGAGCTTGGGCTCTAGCCTGAGTCCAGAAGTTTACAGAGCAAGGAAACAGCCCTGCAGTCTGAGCCTGAATCAGCTGGCATGGGCCAGACATGGGTTTTTCTTTCTGTGTAGACGAGCCCTGAGCTGCATTCTGCATGGGCTGGTGTTCAGGCCATCGAGAGGGCGAGGAGGAAGTTAGACCTCAGCACATTCCCATCTTTCTCTCCAGGCTCTGCTGGTGAGTTGGAAAGAGGAGCAGCTGCATCTTTAAAAGCTGCCCCTCTGCAAGTTCGATTTCAGCTCTGACCCATTAAGTGTCATTTCCCTATACATGTCATCTGCAATATGGCAATCCCTGAATCATCTGCTTTCCACCTCCTTGCTGTCTGGCGCTGCAGTTAAAGCTAGTAATTGGTTACTCTAGACACTATTAATGTAAGGCTTTTATTTTCAATCATGAAGCAGTAAACCATATATTAACTCCTGACCGGGGCAAGCCGCAGCTAATGCTCTCTGCCTGACGACCATTCAGGAGAAAATTATTTTTTAACGAGGTGTGAAAATGCATTAAACTGTTTCCTTTTCCTTTACCTTATAATAACTCACCAGGAGTCCCTGAGATGACAACGCTACAAAATCAGAGAGAGAACAAAGGTGCCAACACCTTTCCTGGCAGGCTGGAGCTGCAGACAGTCATTAAAATAAGCCACGCAGTTGACTGTGAAGTTTCCTTTATTTCTTGACCCACGTTTCCCCTGCTGTATAGTCAACAGCTTCTTAAGCAACGTCCTAGCCTCAGGAGGGAAGAACTCTCTCTGTCCCATCAGCTCCCATCCAGTACGTGTGGTGCCCCGGGGGACAAACATTGCTCTGCTTGTTTGACCTGGACTCTTGAACAAATGCCTTAAATCTAGTTTCATCAACAGCATGATGTGCTGTTTGGTTGATTCTCTTTATTACAGCTCTGCATTGGAGCCTACTGTCTGGTGTAACCCCTGCTGGTCATTCAAACCAAGGCTGGGGAGCAACCCTCTGTTTTCCCTGCACACTAGCACTTAGGCTCATCTTGACAGCAGCTGCTTAAGGGTTTAGTCTTGCAGAAACACAGATATCAACATGTGTATACAAGTTTGTTAATTATACGTAGCCTGGTTCCTCCTTCTCCATGGCCTTCCCAAGTCACAGCTGTCCAGGTGCCTCATTCATCTCCTGATCTGGTTCAAAATCCCCCCTTCCCCACTTTTGTTAAAAGGCTCGACTTAGGGTATGTCTATACCAGAAACGTAAGCCACCGCAGTAATCAGCTCTGCTGGCAGCTTCCTGCTGAGACCCTGGCTGCCTCACAGGCTCCTGGCAGGCTGCCTCACAGGCTCCCGGGCTGCCCCCATCCCCCGCCACTGGGAGTGGGGTCCAGCCACCCAGACCTCTCGCCCTGACTCCCAGCCAGGAGTGGGGTCCAACCACCTAGCTTTCCAGGGAGCTGGGGGGCAGGTGGGCCCTTGCTTCCCAGCTTTCTTCTCAGTTTCATGGCTCATGCCATGAAATTGACAAGACTGCCAGCAGTGGATGTAAGGAACACAGTGTCTAGGGGACACTGCATCACCCTAACTACACCAACATAAGCCCTACGCCTCTCATGGAAGTGGAGTTATGTCGGTGTAGTAGGACACTGACATCGGCAGTGACACAGATCGACGTAAGCTGCCTTATGTCAACCTAGCTGTGTAGTGTAGACCAGGCCTCAGTCCAAGCAACATTACCATCTAAGTGTGTCTTGTCCTTCCAAATCCCTCTCTGTCCCTGCTCAAAATCTAGTCACCTATTGTGCAAATGCCTTCTCCTGTGCATCTCCTGCTGCCTAGAACAGCCTTTCTGTATCTCTCCATCCATTTCAAATCATAGCTGAAAACCTCTTTCATCCTTGTCTCTCCCTCTTAGCCTCTCTCTGCCTTAAATTATGTACAGCAAGACCCCTTAAATCAAGTTGGAGCATCACAACATGGGTCTTGTGTTTCCCAGAGGCTGCATATGTGAGTTAAAGATCTATTGAATCTATCTGATCTACTGGCTTGTCTGGTCCCCATCACCATAAACAATATTTGGGCATCGCCTCCACATATTTAAAAGTAGATACAGCAATAACCATTTCTCCCTTCTCAGTCTGTGGGAGAACTAGCCGGATTAATAGTTTAGCATTTGTGGGGGAGTGTGTGTGTTGTGTATACGAAGAACTTACTAAGGGAAGATGAAATCTGAGAGATGAGGTTTTTTAGATTTAGTTCCAAGTGATGAGGGCTGTCATCTCATCTCCTGTGGCATTGAGTTCCACAGTCTAGATCTGTCTCCTGGTAAAGTTTGGTCTCATGTAAGTGTCTACATGAGGAGAAGATTTCTGATAGTAGATGGCTCCTTAATCTTTGCATACAAAGTCACAACAAGATGCAATGGCTGGAAGCCAAAGCTAGACAAACTCAGGCTGGAAATAAGGCAAACATTTTTAACAGAGACAGTAATTAACCATTGAAACAATTTACCGAGGAACGTGGTAGTCTCCATCACTTGGAACCTCTAAATCAAGATTGGGTGTTTCTAAAAAGTATGATCTAGTTCAATCATAAAATCTGGGCTTGATGCAGGAAGCACTGGGTGAGGTTCTGTGGCCTGTGGTATGCAGGAGGTCAGATTAGGTTTAGGTGATCCTAGTGGTTCCTTCTGGCCTGAACATCCATGATTCTCTGAGCCTTCCCCACAGGTTGACTGTTTCATGGTTCCAGTGGAACATAGTTATGGCTGAGGAGGGGAGGTGATCTCTCATGTAGCTGGGGTCATTTCCATGGAGAATTTTGAATATCAGGACAGGGATCTTGATTATTGGGTTGTATTCAGAAGGGAGCCAGTGCAGTGAGCAGAGCCCCACAGGGCTGTGTTCATGGCTCCAAGTGCTGCTATCAGACAGGCTGATGCATTTTGTACTTCATGGAGCTTTTCCAGGGCTCGAGGCTTCATTCCGACATCTGGGTTACAGTAAGCGAGCCTGGCAGCCATGCATGGCCAGTTCTGAGTCTGCTACAAGCAGGCATACACTTCTGGCAAGTTGCAGATGGAAACTGGGAGTGTTTTGCTGCCATGACTGTTTGGGCACCCAGTAAAGATGCCCAAAGACCAAAAGCCTACAGATTGATTTAATATGCAGGAATAGGCCCTGGATAGCAGAGAGGTTACAGGGAAGGCAAGTTCTTGAAAGTGCTTCTCTCTTCTTACCAGTATCAGTTGGTCTTGCCTGGGTCCGACTGCTCTGTGCCCACGGTGATGCTCTGAGTTGGACACACAAGCTGGGCGATGGTGCTGGCTACATTCGATGTAGGAGAGCAGCAGAGCTGGGTGTTGTCTGTGTCTTCCTGGCCATTCAGCCCTTGTTGGCTGCCTAGAGATGCTGAATAATGTGGGGGTTATTGGGTTTTGGAGGTGGAGAAGCAATTCTCCATAACAACCTCTTGGGTTTGGTTGGAGAGGATGGGCCTGAGCCACTTCGGGGTATTTCTGGTCACCCCGGCAACCTCTCGAGGGCCAGACAGGGGTATCTGGTGATCAGTGGTATTAGGTGCAGCAGAGGGGTCCAGCAAGGTGAGTGTGGATGGACTTGTCCTCTCTTTGGGCACAAGGAGGCCATCTCTTAGAGCCACAAGTGCTGTCTGTCCCTGTGGTGGGTTGAAAGGGACCCAGGATAATGGCAGCTACCAGGTGGTGTTGGAGACTGTGGTTTTGAAGCTAGATACTGGGCAGTGGTTTGCAAGGCCTTGAAGATGAGTAGCTGCCACCTGCTCCAGTTTTATACAGGTTAATTGTGGCCCTCGGGCCCCAGGCAAATTGCCAGAATAGGCCTCGTTTAGGCAAAGCTTGGGCACCCTCTGTGTGATCCCTGTATCTTGTGTTTGTATAGTGGGCGGGGGATTGCTTTCCAGCTCTGCCTCTTTGGGCTGGCATGCATGTAGCAGCTTGCACTTTATCACTGGTTTCATCATCAGTTCTGAAGCAGCACCGTTTAGTGCAGATGCCTGTTTTCGATGATGTATAGTAGCCGTCCAACAGAGCCAGATAGGTACCCATGCACCCATGGCAGCTTGGAACACCATTAGAGCTCCAACAGGCTTCCAAGTGGCTGTCTTCTGCCATCTCCCACAGTGCCTTTGCCTGTGAACCGCCAGCCTGCAAAGTGATATAATGGAAAAAAGGCCTATGTAATTTTGTGATGGTACATGCAAAGGCCTCAAGTCCTGGAGCAGGGAGGGGCTAACCCCACTGTACCTGGCTGTGGGAGCCTGAACCAGGAATGCTGGGTTTCATTCTGGGCATCTCATTGTTGGAAAGATATTGGCAAAGTTTAAAGAGCAAACAATGTGGAGCTTGGCGGAGTGATGACTAAGGGAGGGGACCAGAACGGGCTCCAAATGCTAGTGAGGCATAAGCACCAGGGAGGGGCTTGTATGTGGGAGTCAGGGATGTGGGGAGCAATGAGGGATAATGGGATAAAGGTTAGAAGGGGGAAGTGGGAGATAATGTTTTGGGAAAACTTCCTAACCATGAAACTCATTGGTTCTGGGATCATCGTCCCAAAGAAGTAAAACTCATGTCTCAAAGCCTTGGAAAGAATAACCCTATTCTGCTTCCCAGGATTGGACCAGCCAGCACCTAAGAGCAGGTGTCCTCCCTCCGCTTCCCTGTGAGTGGGAGTCATGTGGGGAGCAGAGAGAGCAGGTGCTCAGACGCTGCCATGGTGAGAGCAGGATAGGGACGTAAGTAGAATCGAGAGATCCTTGTAGAATGCTGTGCAATGGGCTGTCCCGGTGGAACGTGTCCAGAGCACTGGGCACCCAGTGTGGAATAGCCGCCAGCATTACTTTTTGGTGAGGGTGCTAGTGATCAGGGTCCACGTTCAAACAGCATGACTAGTGCTGCTAGCTCGGCCTCCTTGAGCCAGCTGCCAAACAGCCGGAGTGTGGAGCGTCTGAGGGCAGAGCAGCTTGCCGTGGGCAGAGACCATCACTGCGGCATTGTAGCCTCTCTTTCTGCAGAGACAAGCCCCTTCCCTTGTTTGCCGGCTCCTCTGCTGCCTGTTTTCCTGGAGTTCACATGTGGGTGGCAGGCAGTGGAGCGCTGGGCTGGACACAGAGGGCTTCTTGTTCTCGGTGGATTCAATTCCTTACCCAGATGAGCCCATGGAGGGTAGGGTGAGATCATGTTCCCTGGCCTTGCGGCTGCTGGTTGTGGTGGTCTGGCTTTCTGAGTGGGTGACTGTGTGTATGACAGGTGCTCTGTGGGCACGGACAGGGAGAACAGCAGCCACTGTGCAAACTCCAGAATAAGAGAGTGCAGCCCCTCTCCCCTGTCCCCCGAGAGCTGCAATGACGCTGACTCTTTGGGAAGTAGCAGATTTGTTACTGTACCTCTCTGATCAGTACTGTGCCCATTAAATCATCCAGCCAGCAACCTGCTGGCTTCCACTCACTGAATCATCCAGAACTGTGTGTGTGTGCGTGTGCATTCTCTGAATCCACAGCCCTCCCAAGCTTTGCCCCAGCGAGAGCCATGTGGGCATTTGCCGTGGGCCCAATGGCTGCACCAGGGAACATCACGGCCACCCTTTTCTTTAATGCAGAGTTGTGGCTTGTGGATACTAAAGGTCCCAATATCCAGTGCTCCATTTTGATCCAAGATGGATCAGTACATGCTGGGACCTGCCGTCTCTGGGGGCAGTTTCAGGCTGAACTGTAGATTTGACATGGGGGCCATGCTGTTGTCTCTTGGTTCCTCTGACTCCCCTTGTTGTTTTAAATCCTGTTTCAAACCCTCACCTGCTCTCTCCCCTTAATGCTGCTGATGATGATTTGATGTCTCTCTCTTCCTTTTCCTGAGGCTCACTCTGCAGTTCTGGGTCAGGGACCCCCAACTGGTGGTTGTGTGTTGATTTTTATTGCTGTGCCCTTCTACCCCCGGACTCCCATGCTTCATACCAAAGGCACTAGATAAATCACAGTGTCATGCTAGAGACCAACTGTCTTGCTGCTGATGTGACATTATGAGCCCCTATCAGTATGACTGAAGGGAAGACAAGCTGATAAGCAATGACTTGTATATTATACTGGCCCCCTGTGAGGGGGCTTGTCTTCCTCCACCTCTAACTCTAGGCTTCTGCAAGGCATTTGGCTTGGTACCACACAACATTTTGATTAAAAAACTAGAATGATATAAAATGAAAGTGGGGCACATTACATGGATTAAAAGATGGCTAACTGTTAGGTCTCAAAATGAAATTGTAAAGGGGGAATCATCATCAAGCAGGTGTGTTTCTAATGGAGTGGTTCTTGGCCCTATACTGTTTACAGTTTTTATCAGTGACCTGAAAGAAAACAAAACCTGATCAAGTTTACAGATGACATAAGAATTTGGGGGAGTGGTAGATAATGAAGAGGACGGGTCACTGTATTAGTGATCTGGATTGCTTGGGGAGCATTTTACTATGGCTAAATGTAAATGTATACCTCTGCGAACAAAGAATGGAGGCCATACTTACAGCATGGTGGACTCTGTTCTGGGAAGCAGTGACTCTGAAAGAGATTTGGGAGTGATGGTGGATAATCTGCTGAACATGAACTGCCAGTGCAACATTGCAACCAAAAGGGCTAATGGGATCCTTGGATGCATAAACAGGGAATCTCAAGTAGGAGCAGAGAAGTTATTTTACCTCTGAATTTGGCACTTCTGTGACTGCTGCTGGAATCCTGTGCCCACAAACCAAGAAAGATGCTGAAAAAATTGGAGAGAGTTTAAGAGAAGAGCCACGAGAATGATTAAAGGATTAGAAAACCTGCCTTATAGTGATAGATGTAAGGAGCTCAATCTATTAGTTTAGCAAAAAGAAGGTTAAGGGGTGATTTGATCACAGTCTATAAGAACCTACGTGGGGAACAAATATTTGATAGTGGCTTCTTCAATCTAGCAGAGAAGGATCTAACACATTCCAATGGCTGGAAGTTAAAGCTAGACAAATTCAGACTAGAAATAAGTCATAATTTTTTAACAGTGAAGGTAATTGGCCATTGGATCCATTTACCAAGGGTCTTGGTGGCTTCTCCATCACTGGCAATTTTAAAATCCAAATTCTAACAGCTATGCTCTAGGAATGATTTGGGGGCAGGTCTCTGGCCTGTGTTAAACAGGAGTTCAGGCTAGATGATCACAATGGTTCCTTCTGGCTTTGGAATCTATGAGTCTACCAAAGAGACCATTTAAGGTATGGTGGCCCTTAAAGACCAACTCTGGTCATCTGTCCTATGATGGCTACTCTTCAATCCCTGATTGTAATTTTCCCAAGGGCCTGATAACCTGGACCTTAGAAAGTCCTGTCCCTCTCAGCTGTTTCCCAAGAATCTCACCCCACCCTCTAAACAGTTTCAGCTCCTTCCCAACCTCTCTCACCGTGCCTCCTTCTGCCTGAGTTGCAGCCTTTTCTCCCAGCTGCTGCTAGGCAAATAATTAGCCTCAGGTGGTGGAAGCTGTTCTGTTCATTAACTCCTCTGTGGCTGTTGCTGTATAGTGTTTATACACCCCATCACCATGCCCCAATCCTGCAAGCCCAGCAGCTGCAGAGCTCCCACTGACCCGAGGTCTCCAGGACCTGGCCCCTGGGCTGTAAACAGACTGCAGATGAAGGTAGTTGTTGATAGTCATCCCATCCCCCTGTCTCCCTTAGCCACCCTATAGCCAAACTCACGGTACAAAAGGCGGGATCAGAACATGGGATTAGGCATGAAGAGACCCATATTCTATTCCTGGCTCTGTGCCTAACTTTATATGCAAATGCAGTATAGTCCTAACCAGTAATATATATAACAGGTACTTCAAAAGGGCCAGTTTCTCAAAGCTAAAAACGATCATGAGCAAAATTGAATGGGAGATAAATACAAACATAAAAATGTGAAGGACAGTGGAGTGTTGTTTAAGAATGCTTTACTAGGCACCCCAAAACCCACAATTCTGCAATCACTTAAAGTTTCTTTGGTTAGAAACCCTACCCCCAAACATCCTGGTTAAGAGGGGTCATGAAAGTAGCAAGTAATTTTTTAAAAAAAAAATGGAAAAATGGAGAAGTTGATTGCAATGAAAACAAATTGGCAGTTACGAAATGCAGACAACTGATAAGACAAGCTAAAGGTATCAGTGAACAATCTGTAGCTAACAAGGTTAAGGACAATAAGAGGGAATTCTTTATTATATCAGGAACAAACAAATACCTTACATTAGCACAGCTCCACTATTAGATAATGATAGTAAAATTATGAGTCAAGATGCTGAAAAGGCAGAAAAATAGTCAATAAATATTTCTGTATCTGAAAGGAAGCAGACTGATGTACTCATATCTTATATTGATAAGGAAATATTTTCTATTCTTTAAATAATTAGGGAGGATATAAAACAGCAGCTATTAAACATTTTTAAATCAGCAGGACCAAGGTTATTAAAAGATTTAGCCGAGGAGCGCTCTGAACCACTAACGTTGATTTTTAACAAATTTTAGAACACTGGAGAGGTTTGAGAGGACTGGAAAAGCTAATACTGATCCCTGGCAAAATCTTGAAAAGGCTGACACAAGGCACAGTCAGTAAGGAATTAAGGAATGGTAGCACAATTAAAGCCATCCAATATGATTTTACAGAAAATAGATCATGTCAAACAAACTTGACACTTTTGATGCGAGTACCAGTCTGATTGATGAAGGTAGCTGAGTTGATGTTAGCCTTCTGTAAGGCATTTGAGTTAGTCCCATGTGACGTTCTGATTTTATGAAAAGTAGCATTATATAAAATCAGTGTAGTCCATATTAAATGGATTGGGAACTGGCTAACAGAGATCTCAACAAGTGATTGTAATGAGAAATCATCATCCTATGGGGGTGTTTCTAGTGGGGTCCCCCGCAGATCTGTTCTTGAGCCACAACTATGCAATATCTTCATCAATGACCTGAAAGAGAGTATAAAATCTTTACTGGTAAAGCTTGCAGGTGACACACAAATGTGTGAAGTGGAAAATAATGACGGGGACAGGTCAGTTGTACAGAGTGAGCTGGATCATTTGGCAAGGTGAGCTCATTTGAACATGAATTTTATCACAACCAAATGTAAGGACATGTGTAGGAAAAAAGGGTAGGTCATACTTATAAATGGGTTGTGCAGAATTTTATTTTTATTTATCATTTCAGCAGATAATATCAGTGTTTATTTTTAAGCATTTTCCCCATTTTTAATCGATTTAAATTTTCACACTTGTGGGAAATTATGCAAAGAGTCAGACAATAATTATTTAATGATGGTAGATTTTGAGATTCAAAAACTTAAAAGCTTTATAACCATTAAAAACACTAATTGTCAAAATCACATCAAAATATATGAAGTAAATATCGTTAAATAAAACTCTACATTCTTAAGCAGTATTTTTCTCATGTTGCATATCTGTAAATTTCAATTATTATCAATGGAAATTTTTTTCATGTGTGTGTACCATAAAATTGATGTTTAGTGAGTTTACTTATAGGAGGGGAGACAGTATCCTGGAGTGATATGACACTGAAAAGGATTTAGGAGAAAAGGTAGATAATCAGTTGAACATGAGATCCCAATGTGAGGCTGTGGCTAAGAGGGCAAATTCCGACCTATTCATGATGACGACAGCACCTCCTTTGTCAGCCTCTTTGATTATGATGTCAGAGTTGTTTCTGAGGCTGTGGATGTCACTGTGTTCTACATCCCCTTAGATTTAGAAGCAGGGGAATATTGAATAGGAATAAGGAGGTGGTATTACCTCTATATATATGGCATTAGTGAGACCATTACTGGAATAATGTGTCCAATTCTGCAGTCCACACTACAAGAAAGATTTGAGATCTGGAAAACCTGCCTTATAGTGAGAGACTAAAGAAGCTCAGTCTATTTAGTTAGTTTTTCGAAGAGAAAAGGGTAAGAGATGACTTGATCATGGTCTAAGAATACCTACATGGAGAAGAGATTTCTGGTAGTAGATGGCTCTTTAATCTAGCAGAAAAAGCTTAATGAGATCCAATGGTTGGAAGCTGAAGCTAGACAGATGTAGGTTAGAAATAAAGCACACATTTTTAACAGTGAAGTTGATTAACCATTGGAAGAACTTACTTAGGGATGTGATGGATTCTCTGTAACTTGAAGTCTTTAAATCAAGACCAGATGTCTTTCTAAAAGTTGGGCTATCAGAGTTACAGGCTTGAGATAGACATTACTGGGCGAGGTTCTCTGACCTGTGTTATGCAGGAGGTCAGACTATATGATCTTAATACCGTCCCTTCCAGCTTTAAAATCTTTCTGTTTTCTCACCTATAAAATGAGGGTAATTATATGGACCTAGGTCACAGGGGAGCCAACAGATTAAGTTTTTGCGGAGCATTTTGAGATCCTTTGCTGGAATGTGCTATAGACACACCAAGTACTGTACTATGAATAACGCATTCTCATAAAGCAGTCTCTTGGGCCTGTTGTTCTAGTTTCTCTCTTCTGACCTCCCTCCAATTTACAGGCACCTCTTTGGCACGGAGATGCTATTCTGGTGCAAAACATAGGATTCGGGGTGCTGAATCACTAGTGCCAACAGATAAAGACTCTCCTCTCCCTTGCTTCCTGTCCTGCCGCCTCTGTGCAATACAAGAGAGACTGGCTTGGATCAACAAAAAGAAAAGGAGGACTTGTGGCACCTTAGAGACTAACAAATTTCTTTGAGCATAAGCTTTTGTGAGCTACAGCTCACTTCATCGGATGCATGCAGTGGAAAATACAGTAGGGATGATCAGATGATTATGCATCCGATGAAGTGAGATGTAGCTCATGAAAGCTTATGCTCAAATAAATTTGTTAGTCTCCAAGATGCCACAAGTACTCCTTTTCTTTTTACTGTAACAAGAGTGATCAGGTAAGGTGAGCTATTACCAGCAGGAGGCGGGGGGGGACCTTTTGTAGTGATAATCAAGGTGGGCCATTTCCAGCAGTTGACAAGAAAGTGTGAGGAACAATGGGGGAGAAATGTAATCGAGTGACCAAAGAGATTGAAGTGTTCTCTGACTGGTTTTTGAATGTTATAATTCTTGACGTCTGATTTGTGTCCATTTATTCTTTTACGTAGAGACTGTCCAGTTTCGCCAATGAACGGGGCAGAGGGGCATTGCTGGCACATGATGGCATATATTACATTGGTAGATGCGCAAATAAACGAGCCGCCACGGTGCCAATGCCTGAGATGATGGGACGTCCAGGATTTCCAGGTTTATGGATCTTGGGTAGCAGATAGAAGGTCCTCCTGAAGGTTGAAACAACAGACTGGACTTCTACATAAGTGCTTCCACTGATGTGCACGGGCTGAAATTGTGGAAAAGCAGCATCACTTGCCCCATAACCTCAGCTGTGCAGAACACAGTGACATCCACAGCCTCAGAAACAATTCTGACATCATAATCAAAGAAGCTGACAAAGGAGGTGCTGTCGTCATCATGAATAGGTCGGAATATGAACAAGAAGCTGCTAGGTAGCTCTCCAACACCACTTTCTACAAGCCATTACCCTCTGATCCCACTGAGGGTTACCAAAAGAAACTACAGCATTTGTTCAAGAAACTCCCTGAAAAAGCACAAGAACAAATCCGCACAGACACACCCCTGGAGCCCCGACCTGGGATATTCTATCTGCTACCCAAGATCCATAAACCTGGAAATCCTGGACGCCCCATCATCTCAGGTGTTGGCACCCTGACAGCAGGACTGTCTGGCTATGTAGACTCCCTCCTCAGGCCTTACGCTACCAGCACTCCCAGCTATCTTCGAGACACCACTGACTTCCTGAGGAAACTACAATCCCTCTATGATCTTCCTGAAAACAGCATCCTGGCCACTATGGATGTAGAAGCCCTCTACACCAACATTCCACACAAAGATGGACTACAAGCCGTCAGGAACAGTATCCCCGATAATGTCACAGCAAACCTGGTGGCTGAACTTTGTGACTTTGTCCTCACCCATAACTATTTCACATTTGGGGACAATGTATACCTTCAAATCAGCAGCACTGCTATGGGTAGCCGTGTGGCCCCACAGTATGCCAATATTTTTATGGCTGCCGTAGAACAACGCTTCCTCAGCTCTCATCCCCTAATGCCCCTACTCTACTTGCGCTACATTGATGACATATTCATCATCTGGACCCATGGAAAAGAAGCCCTTGAGGAATTTCACCACGATTTCAACAATTTCCATCCCACCATCAACCTCAGCCTGGACCAGTCCACACAAGAGATCCACTTCCTGGACACTATGGTGCTAATAAGCAATGGTCACATAAACACCACCCTATACCGGAAACCTACTGATCACTATGCTTACCTACATGCCTCCAGCTTTCATTCAGACCACACCACACGATCCATTGTCTACAGCCAAGCTCTACGATACAACCGCATTTGCTCCAACCCCTTAGACAGAGACAAACACTGACAAGATCTCTGTCAAGCCTTCTTACAACTACAGTACCCACCTGCTGAACTGAAGAAACAGATTGACAGAGCCAGAAGAGTACCCAGAAGTCACCTACTACAGGACAGGCCCAACAAAGAAAATAACAGAACGCCACTAGCCGTCACCTTCAGCCCCCAACTAAAACCTCTCCAACGCATCATCAAGAATCTACAACCTATCCTGAAGGATGACCCATCACTCTCACAGATCTAGGGAGACAGGCCAGTCCTTGCTTACAGACAGCCCCCCAACCTGAAGCAAATATTCACCAGCAACCACACACCACACAACAAAAACACTAACCCAGGAACCTATCCTTGCAACAAAGCCCGTTGCCAACTCTGTCCACATATCTATTCAGGGGACACCATCATAGGGCCTAATCACATCAGCCACACTATCAGAGGCTCGTTCACTTGCACATCTACCAATGTGATAGATGCCATCATGTGCCAGCAATGCCCCTCTGCCATATACATTGGTCAAACTGGACAGTCTCTACGTAAAAGAATAAATGGACACAAATCAGACGTCAAGAATTATAACATTCAAAAACCAGTCAGAGAACACTTCAATCTCTTTGGTCACTCGATTACAGACCTAAAAGTGGCAATTCTTCAACAAAAGAACTTCAAAAACAGACTCCAACCAGAGACTGCTGAATTGGAATTAATTTGCAAACTGGATACAATTAACTTAGGCTTGAATAAAGCCTGGGAGTGGATGTGTCATTACACAAAGTAAAACTATTTCCCCATGTTTATTCCCCCCCCACACACACACACACTGTTCCTCACACGTTCTTGTCAACTGCTGGAAATGGCCCACCTTGATTATCACTGCAAAAGGTTTCCTCCTCCCCCACCCCCTCTCTCTCCTGCTGGTAATAGCTCACCTTACCTGATCACTCTCGTTACAGTCTGTATGGTAACACCCATTGTTTCATGTTCTCTGTGTATATAAAATCTCCCCACTGTATTTTCCACTACATGCGTCCGATGAAGTGAGCTGTGGCTCACGAAAACTTATGATCAAATAAATTTGTCACAAATCCTCCTTTCCTTTTCTTTTTGCGGATACAGACTAACACTGCTGCTACTCTGAAACCTGGCTTGGATCAGAGGGGCTATTCTGGCAATATGTGATGTCTGTAACTATCCCCAAATTTCAGAGTAGCAGCCATGTTAGTCTGTATCCGTAAAAAGATACGCACCTTAGAGACTAACAAATTTATTAGAGCATAAGCTTTCGTGAGCTACAGCTCACTTCATTGGATGCATACAGTGGAAAATATAGTGGGGAGATTTTATACCTAAGCCTAGGGAGCATTTAATCGCTCTTTCCCTTGAAATGTTCTTTGCCATTGTGATTGCAGACATTAATTAAACAAGAACATTCCTGGAGTTAGAAAGCAATAAATGGGTATCACACTGAGCACAGCTGATAAATCTGAGACCTGGTATGCAAGCGTCCACTGACTCACTGTGATTGTTACTGGTTTTGAGCAAAGAGGCCTGGGGAGTTTTAACCTTCACCATTGGCTCATTAAGCCATTTGTTACGGTGTCATAAACAGACATCCAGTGGGGTTGGGAGATGATCAGAAGGGGGAAAATGGGGTGATCCTCATGGCTCCATACTTCCTCCCAGGGATCAGAGCTAAGGTAGTTCTGTGCTTCGTAATATACAGAGCTGCAGTTCATCCTGCTCCGAGGGCAGAGGATTCAGAGGCCGCTCTGTGATTTGTAAAGTGCAGTTATTGCAACTTGAGGTGGATGCAAACGGTCTCAAAACGCTGCACCGGGATTGAAGCAGAGGCAAAAGAGGAGCAGGCAAAAGTTCAGGTACACACATAGCCATTGTCAGGGTGGGTGAGTCCAGTTAGGCCGGTATCCCGGCTGCTGCAGGGAGCAGTACTCAGTACTGTACATTTGGGGGTGGGAAGCATCCTCATCCCCGAGCATGGGATTTGATTACCATTAGGTAATAGGTATACTTGGACACCTTAGAAATATATCCTCATGCTACCTGAGTACAGTTTGCAACATTTAATTAAGAGAAAATGCTTCCCAAGCTGGGCCCCTGCTTTGTTGGAGGAGATTGTATGTGAGCTAGAGATTATTTTATAGGGTGCATCTACACAGCAGCTAGTAGTTCCCGGCCCAGGGAGACTTAACACACTAAAAATAGCAGTGTGTCTGTGGCTGCATAGTCAACAACTCAGGCTGGCCACCCTAGGATCTCTGATGGGTCGTACTTTTGCCTGCTCCTCTTTTACCTCGGGCTAGACCCAGCCACCGCGGCCACACTGGTATTTTTAGCACACTAGGTTGAGCAGCGTTGGTGTGTGTATGTCTCCCAGAGCTGGGAATTACATCTCCAGCTGCAGTACAGACATCACCTTCGAGCAGGGGTGGGCAAACTAGGGCCCGTGGGCCGCATATAGCCCGTCAGGGCTTTGGATCCGGCCTGCAGGACTGCAACCCCTGCGGTGCTGCGGGCCCCGTGCCGCTCCCAGAAGCGGCCGGCACCATGTTTCTGAGGGGGCTTGGTTGGGGGAGACAGAGGGCTTCATGCACTGCCCTCGCCTGCAGGCACCACCCCCTGCAGCTCCCATTGGCCGGGAATAGGGAACTGTGGCTAATGGGAGCTTCGGAGGAGGTACCCACAGGAGAGGGCAGCGCACGGAGCTGCTCCACCCCAGAGCCGCTCCAGGTAAGCAGTGCCGGGCCAGAGCCCACACCCCGAACCCCTCCTGCATCCTGCCCCCCAACCCCCTGCTGCACCCCACACCCCTCCTGCACCCCAACCCTCTTCCCTGAGCCCCCTCATACATGCTGCACCCCTCCTCCGCCCCAACCCCTTGCCCTGAGCCCCTTCCAGCACACCGCACCCCCTCCCACACCCTGCACTCCCTCCCGCACCCCAACCCCCTGCCCCAGCCCTACATTCATGGCCCTGCATGCACTTTCCCCACCCAGATGTGGCCCTCGGACCAAAAAGTTTGCCCACCCCTACCTTAGAGGGCTGTATATTAATAAGAACAGCAGCTGTAATTACAAATGTGAGAATAAAATATCACAAGTTCCATCAAATCTCATGGCTTCAAGGCATGAGCTAAAGGTCAGCTGGGGACAGGAAGAAATACCTCCATCATGGGCCTGTACTATACAGTTGGCCAGGTGCCCTATGGGGGAGGGAGGAGGAAACTCACCCTGTTTTGAAGAACTTGGTATAAGCCACTGCTCTGAAGGCAGCACACTGAACTAGATGCCCTGATCCAATCCAGCTGCTCCTTATTTGACAATGTGATCAGGGCTGGATTTAGGGGCAGACAACCCAGGCAGCCTCCTGGGTGCTGGGCTTGGGGGCGCCGGACTCAGGGCACTGTTTTTGTTGTTAGTGACAAAAGGGAAAATAGAATGTTTGAAGTAAATGTTTCAGGTATTGTGAATGTGGCTTCATTTTTCACTAGCCTCCTGGACCTTTCTAGAATCTTGTGGAACCTTCCAGATTTTCTGAGCGCTACATTTAACTTGAACCTTCTAGAATGCTGTCAGCCAGGCCCTCTTGGGGATATAAGGAGCAGGACGTTACCTGTCAGTCAGTGAGATATAAGAACAAAGTGAAGTGAGAGCCCAGCTACAATATTGTGAACCTTGTTTTATTGATAATACATTTCAGTTATTCTTAAAATTAAAAAGTTTCTATAAGCTTAGAGGAAACAAATTTTGTACTTGCTTATATATGGCATGAATAAATACAGATTTACTGATTTTAGCATGTACATTTATCTTCTTATGTGACAGGAATAAGTCATGCATGCAAATTGTGCATCAAAGTTGTGAAATGGGCGACAAATGCAATAAAAAATAAGGTATTCAAATGCTTAATAAATGGAGGGGGGGCGCCATTTGGTCTAGGGCTGGCCCTGAATGTGACTGATATTAATAGGAGACATATGACTAACTGGCTTCTTCATACTTTTAAGCTACAGGGTGTTCTCCAGAAACTAGCTACCCCACAGCTAAAAAGTGCAGACTGAACTGCATGCTATGAGGAGCAGAACATGGCAAATACCAGGGAATTTAATAGGCAGTGTTCATGTTTGAACTAAAGGGGTTCAATAGGAGGAATCAAAATTTCATGGCAGAGGCTAGATTGGCATGTTAGCCAGGAGCCATGGGACCGTACCTACGCGAGTGACATCACATGGGTCTTTAAAACAAAGCTGGGGCCTGTGGAGACACAGCCTGTGGCTGCAGACAAACAAGAGTAGAACCTCAAAGATACGAACACCAGAGTTACGGACTGACCGGTCAACTGGACACCAAATGAAACTGGAAGTAACCAATCAGGCAGCAGCAGAGACCAAAAAAAAAGTGCAAATACTGTCCTGTGCTTATATTGCATCTTAAAAGTAGACACATCTGGGCTGCTTGTCCCCACCCCCACACACGGGGCAGCCACTTACCGCAAGATGCTGGGGCTTCCAGCCCACGGCAGCCGGAGCCAGCCAGCCAGCAGAGCAGGAGCAGTGCTGGGGTCTGCCCCACCTTCCCCCCTTCCTCCTCACCTCGCCAAGAGGGGGATGCGCTGTTTTTACCTCCTCCTTCTCTGGGAGGGGAACACGCTGTTTTCACACACCCCCTTCCCCCATCAGGATGGGGACAAGCTTGCAAACTCATGCCGAGGCTGAGTAGGGAGCTCAGCTGCTGCTGAAGCCTGGCCTGGAGCGTCAGCTGCTGGATCTGGAGCCTGAACTGCACTTTGATCAGATTTATGAACATTTCAGAGTTATGGACACCCTCCATTCCCGAGGTGTCCGTAACTCTGAGTTGCTACAGTATACTGCTGGTTTAGTGCATGTGATCCTGTCTCCCTCTAGTGGCTGTCTCCAGAGTCTCTGACAGCCTACTGCTTACTGCCCACTAGGGGAGTTGCTCCTTCTGTTTAAGTAGGTAGGATATTGTGATTTGGTGTTGAAAGTCCCAGGTTCAGGCTCCACTGACGATCCTGTTGTCTGCATGTATGAGGCCTCAGTTCACTACCCAAAGCTCAGTCACACACGCCGCTTGAATCGTGATGGAGCATTGCATGTCTGTGCAGGCTGCAGTCCCTCATTAACCACGACACGGCTAGGGGCTGCATTGTGGTACTCGGCTGCATTTGACCTCTACGTGCGCTGCCCATTGGCCTTCCCTGGCTGAAACGGCAGTAGTGTGTGGCAGGTTCTTCCCCAGTGTTCCATGCCTCATGGACCCCGCCCCTCCTCTGCAGGGCTGTGCTGTGCAAGTACCTTCCTCTGGCAGGAGCGGCCCGTGAAGAGGCCACTAGTTTGTGCTCTCAAGGCAGGCTCTAGAGGAGACAAGCTCCAGCATGCATGTTTGTATACCCCCTACTGTCTGCTCCTCCTCCAGGAAGTGCCCTGGACCATGCTTCATAGAATCATAGAATATCAGGGTTGGAAGGGACCTCAGGAGGTCATCTAGTTCAACCCCCTGCTCAAAGCAGGACCAATCCCCAATTAAATCATCCCAGCCAGTGCTTTGTCAAGCCTGACCTTAAAAACTTCTAAGAAAGGAGATTCTACCACCTCCCTAGGTAACGCATTCCAGTGTTTCACCATCCTCCTAGTGAAAAAGTTTTTCCTAATGTCCAACCTAAACCTCCCCCACTGCAACTTAAGACCATTACTCCTTGTCCTGTCATCTTCTACAACTGAGAATAGTCTAGATCCATCCTCTTTGGAACCCCCTTTCAGGTAGTTGAAAGCAGCTATCAAATTCCCCCTCATTCTTCTCTTCTGCAGACTAAACAATCCCAGTTCCCTCAGCCTCTCCTCATAAGTCATGTGTTCCAGACCCCTAATCATTTTTGTTGCCCTTCGCTGGACTCTCTCCAATTTTTCCACATCCTTCTTGTAGTGTGGGGCCCAAAACTGGACACAGTACTCCAGATGAGGCCTCACCAATGTCGAATAGAGGGGAACGATCACGTCCCTCGATCTGCTGGCTATGCCCCTACTTATACATCCCAAAATGCCATTGGCCTTCTTGGCAACAAGGGCACACTGTTGACTCATATCCAGCTTCTTGTCCACTGTCACCCCTAGGTCCTTTTCCGCAGAACTGCTGCCTAGCCTTTCGGTCCCTAGTCTGTAGCGGTGCATTGGATTCTTCCATCCTAAGTGCAGGACCCTGCACTTATCCTTGTTGAACCTCATCAGATTTCTTTTGGCCCAATCTTCCAATTTGTCTAGGTCCCTCTGTATCCTATCCCGACCTGCCACCGTATCTACCACTCCTCCTAGTTTAGTATCATCCGCAAATTTGCTGAAAGTGCAATCCACACCATCCTCCAGATCATTTATGAAGATATTGAACAAAACTGGCCCCAGGACCGACCCTTGGGGCACTCCACTTGATACCGGCTGCCATCTAGACATGGAGCCATTGATCACTACCCGTTGAGCCCGACAATCTAGCCAACTTTCCATCCACCTTATAGTGCATTCGTCCAGCCCATACTTCTTTAAGTTGCTGACAAGAATACTGTGGGAGACCGTGTCAAAAGCTTTGCTAAAGTCAAGAAACAATACATCCACTGCTTTCCCTTCATCCACAGAACCAGTAATCTCATCATAGAAGGCGATTAGATTAGTCAGGCATGACCTTCCCTTGGTGAATCCATGCTGACTGTTCCTGATCACTTTCCTCTCGTGTAAGTGCTTCAGGATTGATTCCTTGAGGACCTGCTCCATGATTTTTCTGGGGACTGAGGTGAGGCTGACTGGCCTGTAGTTCCCAGGATCCTCCTTCTTCCATTTTTTAAAGATGGGCACTACATTAGCCTTTTTCCAGTCGTCCGGGACTTCCCCCGATCGCTATGAGTTTTCAAAGATAATGGCCAATGGCTCTGCAATCACAGCCGCCAACTCCTTTAGCACTCTCGGATGCAACGCATCCGGCCCCATGGACTTGTGTTTGTCCAACTTTTCTAAATAGTCCCTAACCACTTCTTTCTCCACAGAGGGCTGGCCACCTACTCCCCATGCTGTGTTGCCCAGCTCAGCAGTCTGGGAGCTGACCTTGTTCGTGAAGACAGAGCCAAAAAAAGCATTGAGCACATTAGCTTTTTCCACATCCTCTGTCACTAGGTTGCCTCCCTCATTCAGTAAGGGGCCCACACTTTCCTTGGCTTTCTTCTTGTTGCCAACATACCTGAAGAAACCCTTCTTGTTACTCTTAACATCTCTTGCTAGCTGCAGATCCAGGTGCGATTTCGCCCTCCTGATTTCATTCCTACATGCCCGAGCAGCATTTTTATACTCTTCCCTGGTCATTTGTCCAATCTTCCACTTCTTGTAAGCTTCTTTTTTATGGTTAAGATCTGCAAGGATTTCACTGTTAAGCCAAGCTGATCGCCTGCCATATTTACTATTCTTTCGACACATCGGGATAGTTTGTCTCTGTAACCTCAATAGGGATTCTTTGAAATATAGCCAGCTCTCCTGGACTCCTTTCCCCCTCATGTTATTCCCCCAGGGGATCCTACCCATCAGTTCCCTGAGGGAGTCGAAGTCTGCTTTCCTGAAGTCCAGGGTCCGTATTCTGCTGCTTACCTTTCTTCCCTGTGTCAGGATCCTGAACTCGACCAACTCATGGTCACTGCCTCCCAGATTCCCATCCACTTTTGTTTCCCCTACTAATTCTTCCCAGTTTGTGAGCAGCAGGTCAAGAAAAGCTCTCCCCCTAGTTGGCTCCTCCAGCACTTGCAACAGGAAATTGTCCCCTACATTTTCCAAAAACTTCCTGGATTGTCTGTGCACCGCTGTAGTGCTCTCCCAGCAGATATCAGGATGATTAAAGTCGCCCATGAGAACCAGGGCGTGCGATCTAGTAACTTCTGCGAGTTGCCGGAAGAAAGCCTCGTCCACCTCATCCCCCTGGTCCGGTGGTCTATAGCAGACTCCCACCACGACATCACCCTTGGTGCTCACACTTCTAAACTTAATCCAGAGACTCTCAGGTTTTTCTGCAGTTTCATACCAGAGCTCTGAGCAGTCATACTGCTCCCTTTTTTCTGCAACTCCCCCACCTTTTCTGCCCTGCCTGTCCTTCCTGAACAGCTTATATCCATCCCTGACGGTACTCCAGTCATGTGAGTTATCCCACCAAGACTCTGTTATTCCAATCACATCATAATTCCTTGACTTTGCCAGGACTTCCAGGTCTCCCTGCTTGTTTCCCAGGCTTTGTGCATTTGTGTATAGGCACTTGAGATAACCCGCTGATCGCCCCTCTTTCTCAGTATGAGGCAGGAGCCCTCCCCTCTCACACGCTCCTGCTCGTGCTTTCTCCCAGTATCCCACTTCCCCACTTACCTCAGGGCTTTGGTCTCCTTCCCCCGGTGAACCTAGTTTAAAGCCCTCCTCACTAGGTTAGCCAGCCTGCTCGCGAAGATGCTCTTCCCTCTCTTTGTTAGGTGGACCCCATCTCTGCCCAGCACTCCTCCTTCATGGAACACCATCCCATGGTCAAAGAATCCAAAGCCTTCTCTCCGACACCACCTGCGTAGCCATTCGTTGACTTCCACGATTCGACGGTCTCTACCCTGGCCTTTTCCTTCCACGGGGAGGATGGACGAGAACACCACTTGCACCTCAAACTCCTTTATCCTTCTTCCCAGAGCCACGTAGTCCGCAGTGATCTGCTCAAGGTCATTCTTGGCAGTATCATTGGTGCCCACGTGGAGAAGCAGGAAGGGTTAGCGATCCAAGGGCTTGATGAGTCTCGGCAGTCTCTCCGTCACATCGCGAATCTTAGCCCCTGGCAAGCAGCAGACTTCTCGGTTTTCCCGGTCAGGGCGGCAGATAGATGACTCAGTCCCCCTGAGGAGAGAGTCCCCAACCACCATCACACACCTCCTTCTCCTGGCATGGGGCCTATGAGGGAGGGAGAGCAACGCACCCCTGTCACGTCATACTTTGCAGACAGGGAAGCTGAGGCAAAGAAGCAAAATCAGGTGCCTGAGCCCATGCAGTGAGTTAGTGGCGGAGCCAGGCCTAAACCCAGGGGTTGCCTGTCCTGTGCAGAGACCATTAGACCCAGCTGCCTCTCTCAACGGCTTCAGCAACAGTGTGCGGCCTGCCGTGCAAATGCTATGCTGTCGCCCCTGAAGCCTGGTTTCCAGCACAGGAGTTGACTAGACAAGTCATTAGGCTAGTCCCAGTGCTGCTCTCCCAGTGAGCCTTGTGTCTGTGGGCCTGGTTATCATTAGGGCATCTGAGGTTTGGCTTTAATTGATAAACACCAATAAAACACCCTGATACCAAAAAGGGGGGAGGGGGAAATAAATGGGTATTTATCCAACAAACAGTGGCAAAACACCAGAAATGGTTATTTGTATCTACAGGCTTGTCTAGGCCGAGCAGTAAGACTACGGGGGTGTGATTTCTAAAGCACACTAATGTGTTGCATATTAGTATGTCCCTGCAGACCCTGTTAGTGACCATGAAAGGTTCCCTAGTGCACTTCGAGGCAGTGCTGCGTGAAGCAGTACTCGGTTTAAGTGCACTGGGGAATGTTCCACAGAGACTGCTCATGATGGTGTGTACAAAGGGAGAGCCCGCCTAAATCCTGGTCTTTGGACATCTGCGCAACCCTCAAAATCTGCTAAAAATAAACCTGAAAAAATGAAATGAATAAACTCCAGACACCAGTAGCCCTAGTAATCACGGTGCACTGCCAGTGACTCCCAGGCAAAGGCATACGTATGCTAATCCCATGATACCTTCGTGGGAGCAGAGCTTGTCCATCGGGCTATGGCTGTGAGCCATCATGTAGGCCGTGACTGGGATGGTGGGGGACAGAAGCGCCGGCCCCTGAGAGCCAACATACAGTTCTTTGTCAGCCTAGATCTGCACCCACAGCCTGGTATCTGATCCTAGGGCATGAGGGACCATGGCTGCATGGCCGCCCCAGAGCCCAGCCTGCTGGCTGATGGACACAGTGGCCTGACCGCAGTCCCACAGAGGATGCGTGTTCTGCTGACACAGTTGGAGGTGAGATGCTGCAGTTACAGCCTTGTGTTTATGGGAGAGATGGGATTGGGGGTGGGGAGGAAACAGGTAAATTGTAGCCCTAGAGCAAAGAGAATTGGTGGGATGGGAGAAGCTTGAGCCTTTGTCTAGGATCAGCCTTCCGCTTGGAGATAGGCCTGGCTAGAGCCCCTGCTCTGATCATGGGCACACTCTTTACCCTCCCTCTCTCCCCTGATTCTAGCATTACGGATAGCGCCACATGTGAGCTAAAATAACTCTGTGCTAGCCTGGAGGAAGGATGGTGTTGTGGTTAAAGCACAAGCCTAGGCTTCAGGACTCCTGAGTTCTGTTCCCAGCTCTGTCCCAGACTCAGATTGTGACTCAGGGCAGGGCCCTGCCTTTCCCAGTCCCTCACTTTCTAGTCCAGGGAAGCTGTGAGGCTCAGTTTGTTAATGGACTGAGGATTTGAGACGCTCAGGCAGAAGGTGTTACAGGCAACCAGTGTATCATTGCCTTCCCTGGATTCTGCCATGCTCCCAGCTTCTGTTAAATTCTGGGCCCCAAGCGTCTTCCCCCTCCTTGTTCACGCTGCTACGTGGCTGATGCCTGCTTCACTTGACACACAACCCTTGTCCGGCTTAGCCACATACCTGGGCAGAACATGAGATCTGTGCCTTGTCCATCATCCAGCTCCAAGAAGACGCAGAGGGTCACTGTGCATGCTGACCAGGCTAGCAAGTGTGTGGAGCGTAGTGCAGTTCAGTGCATGACAGTACTTCTCTCGTGTTTTCTAGGCCCAAACTTTAGGTGCCAATGATTTCACACTGGCGCCAGCAATGCAGGCCCAAGCCGGTGCCCCAGCAGTTTGTGCTGCTGCAGGCAGGGCGCCATGCCGCTGCCTGCGGGGGCCTCACTGGTCGCTCCATGGCCAGCGGGGGTGTTGGTGTTTTGAACTCTGTACTTCACTGGGGATGGCAAGGCACACAGATACTGCAGGAGCGGGGGCCAGAGATAGATGGGCCAAATTGGACACGGGGCCCATCACTGGGGAAGCCACGTAAGGCCAGCTGCTTATTGAGAACTCCAGTGGAGTAATACAGGAATGCTCAGTTCTGCGTATTCAGTCCGCAAGGAGAGGCTGTCCTGCTACCTGCAATGGAGCCGCTAGCAACTGGCACCCAGGCGGGTTCAGTCAGAGCCATCCCTGCTCACCAGCCGTGCAAGGGATCCCTCAGCTTGTCCCCAGGAGCCTGTAGTTCCCCCTCCTCTCCCCACTGCTGTCTTTGGAGTGCCCCGGTTCCGTTCCACCAGCCTGAGCTGATTTCCTGCAGCGCTGGCATCTGAGCCGATGTAGCACCGAGGGAAACGAGTGCTCGCGAGGCTGCTGTCGAACAGGAGGTCTCTTGCGGTGCTGCAGACAGCCATGGGACTGTGGTGAAACGTAACAGCCTAAATCCGGACCCTGGGCGGGGGAACATAGGCTCTGATGGGCACCAGGGCCCAGCCAAGCCTTACACCTCATTTGCCCCTTGCCTAAGCAGGCAAGGGCTGCAGTGGGATTTCTGGGCCCATGGGCTGCCCCCACCATATGACCCAGGGCATGTGCTGGGGCCAGTCCCCGCAGGATATTTCTTTCTCTTCTCTGTGTCCGGGAGCCACCATCCTCTGCTGGAGGCTGTTAGGCTGTGCTTGGCCTTGTAACACAGCGGAGTAACAGCAGCAGTAGCGTGTAATGTCGCAGGTACACAGCACTTTCCACCTTCACTGAGCAGGAGGCCTTTCCCCATCACGTCACATCTATTCTGCTGCCCGCACGGGGAGTGCGCCCCCCTGGGCTAGGCTCGGGGTTTTCTCCAGTTTTAATTAAAAGCAAAGGAACTCCCAGCCCTTGCCTTGGGAGATGATTCCGGAGTCTGATCCACCTCAAGGCTGGGAGAGCTTTCTTCATATTCAACCTTTCTCTGTTTGCTTCCATTACTCCTCACTATGACCCCTCCCTCTTGTGTGTTACAGTTGCTTAGCCCCACTGCGGAGTTAGCTCTTTAATCTGTCCTCATGAATCAGTCCCTCCAGCCCCTTGATCACTTTCCTTGTTCTCTGACTTTCTTCTGATTTGTCAATGCCATTTAAAGCCCTTTGCAAAGAGTTACCTTCACAAGCCCTTTGGTAGCTGGTCAGTATCATTATTCCCATTTTTCAGATGGGGAAAATGTGGCTCAGAGAGAGGAAGGGACTTGGCCAAAGCCAGAGGGAATTGGCATTAGAGCCTGGGTTGGAACACAGGAGTTCCTGCCTCCCTGCTCTGTGCTCACAGCATTAGATGAAGCTGTCTCTCTCAGTGCCTCCTCCTCTGCACCCAACTTGAGCAACAACCCCAGCCTGTTGATCAAGAGTCTGGCACAGGGTTTGGCACCCTGTGGGCTGGCCCCAGTGATTTTCAAAGAGCTTCTTGTCCTTGTGAGGTTTGTGTCAGTGGGTTGTGGTCCCAGCAAAGCTGTGCTCCTGCCCCCACTCTGCTCTGAGCAGGACGTGTTGGTGGGGATGGAGTGCAAATAGCCTCAGGAAAGGAAAAAGAGCCTCCCAGGCAATGACCGCTCCCCTTGCTGCACTGAGAACTCCATCAGCTCACTTCAGGGACACAAATCCATGTCCACTGCTCACTACTCCTGTGAGCTCCAGAGAGCCATCCCAGCTCTGAGAGGGAGACCGGAGTCTATCCCAGCTCATGCGCCACCAGCAGAATTGCTAACTATAGGAATCAACTGTGCATTGGACCGTCCATCCCTGCAGAACACCAATGGGATTGGTCACATGTAGCAAATAAAGTTTGGAGACAATGGGGTTATGCAGGTGTAGCTCAGAGCAGCCTTTGGCTCATAAAGTGTTTATTACCATGGATGATGCATGAGCCAAAACGAACCCAGCTTGCTCTCAGACCCTACAGGTTGTGTATGGCCATAGCGCAAGAGATGATAAACCTGGAATCCCCCAGTGCAATGTGGACACTTTTAATCTATGTAATAAGGTCAGGCCTAGACATGTGGCAGCGGGGGTGGGCTGCCATATTCCCCTGGATGCACAAAAGCTAGGGTGGCGTGGGCTTGGTGGATGTATGCCTCTGGGCGCATTGTGGGCAGGGTATTTAAAGGCCTCGTGGCACATACAGGAGTGGGTCTCTCATCGTGAATCTCCATGTTGTTAAGTGTGCCATGTGTATGCTAACAGCGTATATTGGTGAGTACACAGTACCACAGGAGTCAGAGTCGGCCACCAGACCTTCATGTGTGGGTCTCTGAGGCTGTTCTCCACTTTAAATATGTAACTTTTATATACATCAAAATACATGCACGCACCCACACACGCTCTCACTCTTCCTAGGCTGACCTGTAACAGGCAAATGAAGCTCATTTCATTAAGTTGCCTTGGTCAATGCTGGATTGTGGCACTGCCTGTCCCACCTACGAAAGCCAGTGTCTAACATCAACCTCTGTTTTCCTTCTGACCCCAGGAGGGAAAGGCTGGTCCCAGGCCCAACATCTTACTATTGTTTTATTATGGTTCCTTTATTTTTTCCCCATGTCATTTTATGTTAACAGGAGCCATGTTTTCAAATCTGCCGGCGTTAGATCTTTCTGATGCAATGTTAAGCCAAGGTCCTGTCCCTTTCTGGTCCCTGAAGATCCCATGGAACTCTTCTGCACGTGCAGGGGTCTCAACCCTGGTGTCCTGACCAAATCCCAGACTGGGTGGTTACGTTCTTCCAGCCTCAGTTCCGCTGCAGTTTCAACAGGAGGAGTTAATCTTTTCTTAAACTTTTGAAAACCTGTTGTGTTAGTGAGGAGGGGCTGCTGCTTTCCACCCCAGAGTGCTGCAGTTCAGCAATTCCTTCATATTCTGAAGGAACCTGAGAGACTTGATGTCAAGCTCTCCATAAATGTAAGATCGTAAGAAGCAGCATTTGTGCACTGAGTGCAGGAACAGGTTAGGATTTTAGTGGCAGAGAGTTGAAGGGACTTGCCCAAAATCACACTGTGAGCCAGTGGCAGGGCTGGGAATAGGTCCCGGAGCTGCTGGGTTCCAGCTCTGTGCCTGGACCAAGTGCAGCAGCAGCTGTTTAACCACACACACAACAAATGCAGCATGACAGTCTGAGGCAGGGAGTGAGACTGCAGGGGGAATTGAGGCCAGCAGAACATAACTACCTGAGCAAGACAGACAGACTGAAATGTTCAAACTCGAGGGTCTGAAGCTAGGCACTCCACAAAAGTGATTATAAATCAGGTGAGACTGATTTTCAAAGGTGCCGAACACCCACAGCCGCCAGCACAGACAAGAGGAGCTGCTGATGCTCAGCACCTTTGAAAATCCGCCCATGTCTATTGAGATGCCTGACGTCAGACACTCAAGTTCGAAGATGTTGGTCGTAGGCCCGGATTCTGCTCACAGCCTGGCACAATGGAGGGAGAGCAGAACCTGGCTGATGTGGCTTAACACGACTGTGCTGGGCGTCACCGACAACTGACAAGACAATTCGCTGATGTGTCCGTCTGCCCTCCCTGTTCCAAAGGGACCCAAACAAACGCCAGGCTCTTCTGAGAATGCCTCCCTGTGCTGCTGGCTTTGAAAACAGGGCTCTCTGCGCGTTAAGCCATTTTCTCTTTTGTGTTCCATTCTGTTGTCCTCATCATTTTGTTTGTTTCTCAGTGACTCAGCACATTAAAGAGCTCCTGGAAAGGAACAGTAAGAAGAAATCCAAATTGAGAAAGAAACCCAAGCCCTATATCGAAGAGCATGATGGTAGGGTCCATGTCACTGTTCATTTAGCGCCTTCCTGTCTTAGACATAGTAGCAAACCTGCTTTTTTTCAGCCTCTTTCCCTCCACCTCCACTTTGGTTCTGTCCATCCTCTTAACTGTTCATTTGGGCTGTGCCTGCGCTAGGGATGAGACATGTTTGTGAGGCCCCCTGGAGCTTGCCCCTACTGTGACTTGGACACTGGTGTGGATGGGGGCCAAATGAGGATCAAGGTGGCTTTGGAGAGCGTGACTGGCCATGGAGCTGCTCTCTGCACTGGGTGTCAAGCCCAGTTTGGCTTTACTGTGGGGAGTCCTGTCTGAGATCCAGTGTAAAGCCCTGTCCATCCCTAGTGCAGACAGGGCCTGTGCTTCGCTCAGTAGCATTTACAGCATTTGGGCAGGGTTGGCAGTGGTGGGAAATGCCCTGGTAACCAAAGGTGCCTGCAGAAGCAATGGTGGCTGCGATGGATGCAGTGAATGGGAAAGGGATGAATCACTGTGAATCGGCAGCAGCAGCCGATTAATGAGTCCCCAGTGTGGGCTCAGCTGGCTTTTCATCATCCGCCTTGGAGCTGAGTCACCGAGCAGGCTGTTCAGTGGTAAATTGCCTGCAGATTTTTACAGCTATGGTGTTGCTGGGATCTTCACCTTACCTGTTTGAATAGGTTTAGTTATTTATTGTAATGTACCAATTAGCAGAGATGGGGTCGAAGGGTAATTAACCAGAGCCAGTTAAAGAAATGACTTAGATTTTCTTGTTTGCTGATAGATTAATCTGATCTAGGGGTGGTTGGTTTTTATACTGCAAACATGCATGGAGGGATGGGCGAAGGGAGGCACGAGGAAGATGTGGGAAGTGCTGCTCACCCTCTGTGGCCTGACAAGACATGGAGAGGTTTTTTTTAAAAGGGAGAACCTACCTGATGTTTTAATGCTGAGAAATGGGTGTTAATAAGGTAAGTGTTTTGGACAGATAAATTATCTCTGTCAAACATCCTCCGAGCCAGCGTGTGCAGCTGATGAAGCAGTGAAGGGTGGGGTGGGAGCGCACATGTGTGTGAGGGAGAGCGAGAGAGCGAGCTAATTATAACATTTCACTCCAGTGGAATCTAAAGACAGCCCCTGTCTGTCTTGCTTTAATGACAAGAGCGGTGTTACACTGCTAGGTTAGAGGGGGAGCAACACTACCAGCCACACTCCTTTCCAGCCCAGAGAAACTGCCCCCTTGAGTTCTGATCTTCCCCGCCTGTGATAGGGCTAACTCTCGTGCCCCAGCCCATCTCTCCAGCAGGCCGGAGACCGATTAGCTGCAGGGGAGGCCCCGGTGCCTGCACGGACGCTACCTCCTGCCTCTTGCCAGAGATGTTACAGACAGGGCAATCTTCACAGCAGGGGGCTGGGAGCGTTCAGTGATGGAGTTTCTGAGTGGGTGTGGTTCCTCCCATGGGCCTCTGAGCCTTTCCCAGCATGGCGCGCTTTCTTAACCTTTGACAAAGTGCTGGCACGACTGGACTCATCGCTGGGTTGCCTTAACCCGTTGTGAGCAAACGGTAACTCATTCGTGCGGCAGCGGGACCTGTTCTTAGCTGCCCTGCGCATGTATGGAGCCATTAGGAACCAATGGGGGACCTGCGGTGCTAGGGAAATGCTCTGTTGTGTAAAATTCCAGCACCTAGCCAGTGGCCAAAGGTCAGCAGAGTCAGAGGGAGCGCAGCAAATGGATGGCCCTTCAGCTCAGTGTTAACCCAGCTCAGTAGGTGCCAGGGGTTGGCAGTCACTGGGGTCTGAAAGCCAAAGGGGAGTTTAACTTTCATCACCACTTCCCCAGCACCACTTTGAAAAGGAACCAAGTAAGTGCACTGAGCAGTGAGACTGATAAGCCATGAGCGTACTGACTATCCAGAGCCATTATACCTCTGACCCAAAGCATTCCAAGGGGTGGTAAAACTTGACCGTGTGCGTTATGCACCACTAAAATAGCTATATTTTAACCGTCTGACTCCCCAGGCAGCGCTGCCGTTCTCAGTAATAATTATATTGCCGTGACCTCCAGAGGTCTCACTCAGGATGGCGTCCCTTGTGCTAGGTGCTGTACAACACATATGAAGATGTGGCTTCGGGCTGATGTTGTTATACCAATAAAATAAAAACCAGCAGGATCTTATTAAAGGGAAAAAGGCAAAATACCACATTTATTGTGAATACAGAAAGAATCATAGTAAGCAGTTAGTTATAGCTATAACATTCCATTCAATCTCATATTTATTCACACATTCATTCCTACAAACACACACACACAGGTTCTGCAAGGTTGTTCTCATAGTTACCAGCCTTAGAGTTGCTCATGCCAAGCCACTGGCCAGGTGGCCTGGACATGAGGAGGGAGCAGGGCCTTGTCAGGTGCTCATCTGATGCTCCTGGAAGTTGGTTTGCAGAATCAGACCCCAAAGTTCTCACTTTCTAGAGTCCATTTTTATAGGAGTTTCTTCCTATGCCAGTCTATGGGAATTGCTTCATCATGCTGTTGCTGAATCAATCAGCAGATGGCACATTCCTGATGGCTCCGTGCTGCCAGATGTTATCTTGTTCTTTGATTCTCCCATTCTTGAGGCTGTTGGGTGGATTCCAGTCTGCCCTCCGGAGGTTCTCTGGTTATTTCCACTTGACGCCTTCTTCAACTGATGGACACTGGATTCTTAAGCTGGCACCTCCCTGATCATTCAGTTATTATCCACACCAAGCATCCATCCACATACATCCTCTGTCTCTATTTTAATCACAATTGTTAATACAACAAAAGGGCGGGGAGTCTCTGGGTGCTGTTTCTGTTGTTACAGAGTATTGCTTTGAGTCTCTCTCCATGTGAATTGCTTTGAGAACAGACTCTGTCTTAGAATGTACTAACGTAATTAGCAACTCGCAAGTTTCACATATAGAGGGAGAGAAATAGTACCAAAAACCAAGAGACCTCTTAATTAGTAATACCCTGGAATTTAAACTATGGGGAATCAAACTCATTTGTGATTTTAATACAGAACTTCTTTAATATGATCCAACAATGTCTGGGGCAAAGAAACATGATAGGATGGGGCTGTGGGCGGAGATGCATACCGTCAAACAGATGCTAGTTTGAGATGCATAGGTATAGATGTTTGGTTTTTTTATCTTATCAATAGATGAAGTGCATGCTAGCTGTCCTCATCTGCCCTTCAAGCTGGCTTTAATTGCCTGATTTCTTAAGGCCTCATGGCAGAGGCAGGGCTTATGGGAGGGATTGAAGGAGGATAGTAGAGGTGCCTTAAGGATCAGGGAGATTGTTCTGGGCATGGAGGATGGCGCGTTGTCTCATGCTGTAATGTTCAGTGGGCATCCCCTCTGATTCCTGATAGGGACTTTGGAACAGCCATAGCGGTGGCTGTCTCCAGGCAGTCCATCCCATGCTTTACAATAGGCCCTGTGTGTGCTGTGTGGATCCCCATGCAATGCAGACATGGCCAATTCAAACTGATAGTCATATCCTCACTATCTCCGCTAAGTGCTCTGATCTGAGGATCTCCCAGCGACCAAGGATGTGACCTGAACACTGGAATACATATCATACTCTTTGCAGCATTTGGTACTGGGATATTAGACTAGATCAGTGGTTTCCAAACTGGGGTTTGCAAAATGTTACAGGGGGTTCTCAGCGGAAAAAATTCCCTAATGGCAGATAGACTGTCCCTAGGAACCATGGGCAGCACGGGGTCAGAAGCCCGGAGCCCCTGAACTTCCAAGAACTAAGCAGATCAAAGAAAGCATATCTATCACACTGAGGAGATTTACACTTTAAGACTCCTTATAAGAAATGGAAAGGGAGGTGGATATTTTTTGCTGTTTTTAAAATTAAATAGGCAGCAGGTATTGTTTAAAAATTATGCTGAAGAACAAGTTTAAGCTTTGTTGTAACGTGTGTCATTTGCCTGGACTGCTCAAGACCTGAGTGCTTGTGTAGGAGGAACTCTGGGTTGGCTTCTTAAATCCCTTCATGCTGTTTCACATCTGAGACTCCTTGATGAAACACAGGAGCCTTGTCTTATAACAGGCTTATTCAAAGTGATACAAGCTATGAACAGGGACCGCTAACAGGGAGTTTCAAGAGGGAGTTCTCCAGGTGACATAGGGAAGGGGAGGAGAGACGTCCTGGAGGCCAAATTTAGGCTGCTAGGAAAGAGACTGAAATGCAGGACCTCCATGGTGGCATTCTCAGAAATGCTTCCAGTTCCAGGCGCAGGGCCAGGTGGGCAGGCAGAGCTTCAGAGTCTCAGTGCGTGGATGAGACGATGGTGTAGAGAGGAGGGGTGTCAGGGTTCCTTCCCCACTCTGAACTCTAGGGTACAGATGTGGGGACCTGCATGAAAGACCCCCTAAGCTTATTCTTACCAGCTTAAGTTAAAAACTTCCCCAAGGTACAAACTTTGCCTTGTCCTTGAACCCTATGCTGCCACCACCAAGCGTGTTAAACAAAGAACAGGGAAAAAGCCCACTTGGAGAAGTCTTCCCCCAAAATATCCTCCCAAGCCCTACACCCCCTTTCCTGGGGAAGGCTTGATAAAAATCCTCACCAATTTGTACAGGTAAGCACAGACCCAAACCTTTGAATCTTAAGAACAATGAAAAAGCAATCAGGTTCTTAAAAGAAGAATTTTAATTAAAGAAAAGGTAAAAGAATCACCTCTGTAAAACAAGGATGGTAAATACCTTACAGGGTAATCAGATTCAAAACATAGAGAATCTCTCTAGGCAAAACCTTAAGTTACAAAAAGACACAAAAACAGGAATATACATTCCATCCAGCATAGCTATTTTACCAGCCATTAAACAAAAGGAAATCTAACGCATTTCTAGCTAGATTACTTACTAACTAACAGAAGTTCTGAGACTGCGTTCCTGATCTGTTCCCGGCAAAAGCATCACACAGACAGACAGACCCTTTGTTTCCCTCCCTCCAGCTTTGAAACTATCTTGTCTCCTCATTGGTCATTTTGGTCAGGTGCCAGCGAGGTTATCTTAGCTTCTTAACCCTTTACAGGTGAAAGGGTTTTGCCTCTGGTCAGGAGGGATTTTATAGCACTGTATACAGAAAGTTGGTTACCCTTCCCTTTATTTTTATGACAAGGGGTTTAGATTATTAGGAACTGGGGAAATTTTAGGGATAGGGGGAGCCTATACAGGAAGGATGGGCTCCACCTAAACCAAAATGGATCCAGATTGCTGGCACTTAACATTAAAAAGGTTGCAGAGCAGTTTTAAACTAAGAGATGGAGGAAAGCCGATTGCTGCAGAGGCGCACGTGGATCGGACAGAGACTTCTCTTAGAGGAGAATCTATTGATAGAGATTCTCTAGGTTTTAGTCAGGAGGAGAGGATGGAAGAGGATAAAGTATGGGCCAGATCAGACGAGAAACATTCACATAAATAATCTGACCCATCAGAAGAGGGCAGACAAATAAACAGTGACAAGTTTTTAAAGTGCTTGTACACAAATGCTAGAAGTCTAAATAATAAGATAGGTGAACTAGAGTGCCTCGTGTTAAAGGAGGATATTGCTATAATAGGCATCACAGAAACCTGTGGAGTGAGGACAATCAATGGGACACAATCATTCCGAGGTACAAAATATATCGGAAGGACAGAACAGGTCATGCGGTGGGGCGGGGAGGGCACTATATGTGAAAGAAAATGTAGAATCAGATGAAATAAAAATCTTAAATGAATCCACATGTTCCATAGAATCTCTCTGGATAGTAATTCCATGCTCTAATAAGAATATAACAGTAGGGATCTATTATTGACCACCTGACCAGGACAGTGATAGTGACTATGAAATGCTAAGGGAGATTAGAGAGGCTATCAAAATAAAAAACTCAGTAATAGTGGGGGATTTCAGTTATCCCCATATTCACTGGGTACATATCCCCTCAGGACAAAATGCAGAGACAAAATTTCTCGATACTTTAAATGGAGCAACTTTAAGAGTACTTTAAATGGATACTCTTGGAGCACTCTTAGAGTATTAGTACTCTTAGTACTCTTAGAGTACTTTAAAGAGTACTTTATATGGATACTCTTGGAGCAGCTGGTACAGGAACCCACAAGGGGAGAGGCAACTCTCGATCTAGTCCTGAGTGGAGCGCAGGATCTGGTCCAAGAGGGAACTATAACAGGACCGCTTGGAAATAGTGACCATAATATAATAACATTTAACATTCCTGTGGTGGGAAGAACACCTCAACAGCCCAACAGTGTGGCCTTTAATTTCAGAAAAGGGAACTACGCAAAAATGATGATGTTAGTTAAATAGAAATTAAAAGGTCCAGTGACTAGAGTGAAATCCCTGCAAGCTGCAGGGACACTTTTCAAAGACACCATAATAGAGGCTCAACTTAAATGAATACCCCAAATTAAAAAACACAGTAAAAGAACTAAAGAAGAGCCACTGTGGCTTAACAACCATGTAAAAGAAGCAGTGAGAGAAAAAAGGGCATCTTTTAAAAAGTGGAAGTCCAATCCTAGTGAGATAAATAGAAAGGAGCATAAACACTGCCAAATTAAATGTAAAAATGTAATAAGAAAAGCCAAACAGGTGTTTGAAAGTAGCCAAAAACTCAAAAGGTAACACCAAAATGTTTTTAAGTATCTCAGAAGGGGCCCCTGGACGATCGAGATACAAAAGGAGCTCTTAAAGACGACAATCTCAGAGAAACTGACTGAATTCCTTGTTTCGGTCTTCACGGCTGAGGATGTTAGGGAGATTCCCAAACCTGAGCCATCTCTTATAGGTGACAGATCTGAGGAATTGTCACAGATTGAAGTGTCACTAGAGGAGGTTTTGGAATTAATTGAGAAACTTAACAGTAACAAGTCACCGGGACCAGATGGCATTCACCCAAGAGTTCTGAAAGAACTCAAATTTGAAATTGTGGAACTATTAAGTATGGTTTGTAACCTGTCCTTTAAATCAGCTTCTGTACCCAGTGACTGGAAGATAGCTAATGTAACGCCAATATTTAAGAAGGGCTCTAGGGGTGATCCCGGCAATTACAGACTGGTAAGTCTAACATCAGTACCGGGCAAATTAGTTGAAACAACAGTAAAGAATAAAATTGTCAGACACATAGAAGAACATAAATTGTTGGGCAAAATTCAACATGGTTTCTGTAAAGGGAGATCATGTCTTACTAATCTATTAGAGTTCTTTGATGGGGTCAACAAACATGTGGACAAGGGGGATCCAGTGGACATAGTGTACTTAGATTTCCAGAAAGCCTTTGACAAGGTCCCTCACCAAAGGCTTGTATGTAAATTAAGTTGTCATGGGATAAGAGGGAAGATCCTTTCATGGATTGAGAACTGGTTAAAAGACAGGGAACAAAAGGTAGGAATAAATGGTAAATTTTCAGAATGGAGAGGGGTAACTAGTGGTGTTCCCCAAGGGTCAGTCCTAGGACCAGTCCTATTCAATTTATTCATAAAAGATCTGGAGAAAAGGGTAAACAGTGAGGTGGCAAAGTTTGCAGATGATAACTAAACTGCTCAAGATAGTTAAGACCAAAGCAGACTGTGAAGAACTTCAAAAAGATCTCACAAAACTAAGTGATTGGTCAACAAAATGGCAAATACATCACTTACGTCCCACTTCAGCCCTGACTTAAGTCGTAACTAAGCCTTGTGGGGCTTAAATACAGCCAGCCTGCTTGGATAAAGGAGGAGCACTGCATGCTGGGATCTGTAGCCTCCACGAGCCACATTTCCACTGAGGACAGTCTCCTGTTGTGCTGTAGAACTTCATGCACTTCGGGTGCACTCTTACCGCCCCTCTCCACTTTAACATTTGTCTTGCTGATTGACACCGCGAAGGCACTCATCACCATCGTATCTAAGCATCTCACACACATAAATAAATTAGCCTTGTAACCCGGCCCCCTGCAGCCTTCACATGAGGTAGGGAAGTGTTAGTATCCCCAATTTACAGATGAGTCAACTGAGGCACAGAGGAGGGCAGTAACTGATCCAAAGTCACACAGTGAATCAGTGGCAGAGGATGGAATAGAATCCAGCTCATCTGACTCCTAGCTCTTTGGTATAAGCCTTGGTTCAATGCAGCACTTCAATGTGTGCTTAAAGTTAAGCATGTGCTTAAGTGCTTTGCTGAATCAGGGAATTTTTAACCACAAGGGAGCATCCAGAAGAGAGTATCTGCATCTTACACAGGTCCAGCGTTCTCTTGTCGAGGGTTCATAGAATAAGCAATACCTTAAACCTTGCCTGTTCTTGGAAGACATGGCCATGTGAGTTGCCCCATGGACTTCAACAGAGCTGCTTGGGGGAGTAAAGTATCCAAGTGTTGGCAGGATCAGTATGGTCCTGGGACCTTCTACTGGGACAGTCTCAGTTTTTCTTGTGATGTCCTAGGTTTTCCATTTGATCAATCAAACAGTTTGAGGTTCTATATAACTACAAAATGTGTATTCCAGATGTCGTGCTAGACCAGGCAGAATCTGCTGTGTTCACTAGGAGCAAACTGAATGAGTGTTCAGTGTGAGGAGTGCTGTGTGCAGTGAAGGGAAAAGCTGAATGAGCGTAGATGCTCTCTCCAAGCAGCTGTTTGGCTCACAAGTGAAAGTTAAAGACAGTTGTTTAAGTGTGCCACTGTAAACTAATTCAGACACAAGTCATTGAAAAAATCCTGTACTCTGAGAAGCGTGCCCATGTTGCTGCAGAGTGAGAAGCTGGGTGCAGTGACACTAGCTCACTTTAAAAAAGTGAAATTTTGTACAAGTATTTCACAAGCTTTAAAAAAAAATTAAAAGACTGGGCCCCTGTTTGGTTTTTGGCCAAACACTACTGGCGAAAAATAGGCTACATACCTCACTTTTCTCTCTTTCATATCTGATATTTCGGGGCTAAAATTCCATTCTGCAGTCAGCCCCTTTCTCCCCGACAGTGTTGTAATGGGAAGCACAAGTCCAACCTGGTCTTCCCAGCTGTTTTTAGCTCTCATCTGGAAGACAGTTTGGCAAAAGGGCTGATCATGTTTCCCCTGTGCCAGCTGCATTGATTACAACTGAACTGGTTAAACGGCCAGACTCCTGCAGAGCACTCAGGTTTCTATCTGAGCGGTTTAGGCCCTAGATAGAATCAAATCCTCTTTGTTCTGTTTGCTCTGGTAACAGTATAGCTGCTTAACATGTACGTAACACTAGTCTGTACAGCATCGGAGCTCTTTACAGACAAATATTGGCCAGTTTTGTTTCTTTACGTTGGCTGTAAAGGCAGCCTGAGGGTTTCTCCTGTTTGGTTTTTATCTTTGAAATACCCTATTTTTGCTGGAGGTCTGTCACTGGCCCATTAAGTGGAGTCAGGCTCAGCCTTGCCTGTCAGTAGCAATGAGCCTGATCTTGGGGCTTAATTAGCACTAGTGAGCCTGGCTGTGAAAGGGCCAGAAAGGAGGTTCAGTCAGAGAAAGAGGCCCAGGAGAGAGGAGCTTAGAAGAGCTTGTTGAAGGGGGCCTAGGAGCAGATTAGGGTTCTGTAGGGGGTCCAGACATAGGGCCGGGGAGAAGCAGCCAGAGATCACAGGGAGGGGAGGCAGTGGGGAAATCTGCTGGGAAGAAGGGCCTCTAGGGGAAAAGCCCTGAGGCAGTGCCCAGCCAAAGGAGCAAAGAAGAGCTCTGCAGGGCCTGGGAGTGGGGGCAAAGAGCAGGGAACTTCAGCCAAGCCCAAGGGGACAGAAGAAGAATTGGTTCAGAGGCTTATTTGGGTTTGCAGTTAGACTTTTGATACTCTGAAAGGGGACTGAACTTAAAAGGTGACCTGGCCAATGGGCTGGACCATGGAAGAAGGGCCAAAGAAATGGTCATCAGGTGGCACTGGGGATAAGGATGCCCGCAACACCAGGCTGTGATGTCAGAGGGTGTTACGGCGGAGAGTGGAGCAGTGTATAAGGGGTCCTTCGAGAACTGGAGAGAGTAGGTGTTTTTTCAGCCTTTAATTGTGCAGGAGGAGTGACAGCAAACACCCAAACTAGGTTTAAGACGCTCTTATTCGGTTTATGACTGGGGTTGTATGCTGGGATTGCCTGCAATAGCAGGGGACTGGATGCGATGACATAGGGTGTCCTTTCCAGTCCTGTGTTCCTCTGACCTTTTCTCACTTCAGCCTCTTGGGTACTTGGCACTCATAGGACACGTTTGAGTCCCTTCTGTTGGTTGAGTTCTGATCTTGTGCGTGGGGAAGCTCGGCTGTGCAAGCCACTCCCATGGCCTGAGGCCCCTTGGGTAAACCCAGCCTCAATAAGTCTAAGGAGTGTTGAAAACCTCCTCAGTGCTGGCACCCAGACCCTTTCCCTGAGTAGTAAACTCCCCTGCCTCCTCTGATGGGTTGCTCCACTGCCCAAGAGGAGAGGAGAGGGAGGCGGGTGGTAAGATACAGCATGGCCCCCAGTCCATGTCTGTTCTTCCCCTCTCCCAAAAAGGTTGGCCACAGCAGCTTCTGACAGATCTGCAAAACATTTTCCCACCATCCTTTCCCCCTGTCCACCATCCAACCAGTTGGAACCCCTTCCTGGGATGGCAGGGGGCTATGGGTCAGGATTGAGGAGCATCAGCAGAGCTGTGCTTGGCGGCAAGGACTAGAATAACAAGGGGACTGTAGACCAGGAGTGAGGTGGTGATGTGGTTGGCACAATAGGAAAGAGAGGTAATTTTATCACTGGAGTTTTGGGAAGACAAAGAGAAGAAGACACAAAGAAGAGAATATTGTGGCCGACAGGAGAAATGCAGGAGATGTTTAAGGCATGGTCCAAAGTTTAGCAGTCAGGATGGAGATGAAAGGACATACCTTGGAGATGAAATAGGGGAGGAAGAAGCAGGAGGAACAGGGTGTGGGAGCAGATAGGAAAGATGGGAAAATGAACCCAAACTTGGCATCCTGGGTGTCTGGTGAGGATGGTGGTGTCCAGGGATGTAGAAATGCAGAGAGAAGGTTGGTGGGAAGATCAGCTCAGTTTTACACCCTCCTGGATGTCTTGAAACCACATAAAGCTCAGTGTGTTTATCTGAGAGTGTGTGCAATTGGATGGGTGAGGAAAGGTCAAGGCTGGAGAGTCATCGACATAGAGGGAAGAGTTGAGCTCAGGGGACCGAATTAGACCCTGCAGCAAGGGAGTTAGATGGTAAGAGCAGGGGACCATGGATGGAGCCCTGGAGGACTGTGATGACATGGAATGGAGGAGAGAAAGGGAGAAGATACAGAAGGTTACTAGAGAGTGTGTTTCTGCGAGATCTTTCAGTGAAGAGCAGAGAGGGTTTGTGTGTGGTTGGAGGGGAGAGTTGGATCATGTTGGGCTGGATCAGCGTGGGAATTCCAAGTACACTGGAGCAACTTGACAGGAGGGGGACACCAAACAGTAAGTGGCTGTGTGTTGTGAACAGGATGTAGAGGGTGCTCAGTCGGGAGTACAAGGGAAGGAGCCCAGGGCAGAGAGACAGGCAAGAGCTGGCTTGGGTAGGGCCATGGCGGCAAGGACCAGCTGAGACCATTCCAGCTAGCTCAGTACTTCGTCCCCCTCTACACAGTTGTAATTACCCCATGCTTTGCATTGTTGCTGTGTAGTGAGTGGGATCCAGCCAAATCCCCTTTCTGTGGGAGATATTAAACTCCTAGTTTGTAATTAGTTTCCTTGTGTTTAAAGCACAATCTGAAAGTAGGATTTCACAGAGTCTCATTGTTCTGCCCTTGCTATATCACAGCGACAGCCTCTAAATTTAAGACTGTCTTGTGTCCCCAGCATATGCTGCTTTTAGAGTTGACATTATGGGTGCAGGAGTGCGTGGGAGTCCCGGCTTTGTGCAGATGTGGGTGTGTGGGGAGGAAGCTGATACAGTTTATGTAACACAAGAGCTTTGTATTTGTGCAAGGATCACATTACTTGCTGTAGAGCAGATGGCTGGGAGTCAGGCCTCCTGGCTTCCATTCATAGCTCTGTCCCAGCTTTGCTGTGTGACTATGGGCAAGTTGCTTTTCTTCTCTGTGCCTCAGTTTCCCCATCTGTAACATGGAGATGATGATCCTGACCTATCTCCGAGAGGATTGTGAGGCTGAATTTTTAGTGTTTGTAAAGCGTTTTGAAACTCACAGGTGGAAGGGGCAAGAGAAAGAGAACATATTTTGCCTTTGCTGGTGTAGTACATTCCCATCCTGTCATGTGTGTGTGCAGATCCCGTGCTGGTGGTGTGCAGAATGTTGCACTGGGACACTGGGGATATGGGAGGGGCAGTGGCCCGTTAAGCAAGATCATTGGTGGCCAAGGCATGGCCAAGGGACTCAGGCAGGGCTCTCCTGTGTGTTCTTACCATGGAGTTTCCTACAAATGTAGCAAGTCAGGACAGACGAGCAAGTGCGGCAACAGCCCATGTTGTGGTTTCTGTGCTGTTTCCCACAGTGAGCATAGGAGATGCCTCTGAGTTCTTTAATGACGTGTCTGGCATTTGATCTGCATTGTTACCCAAACACCAGTCCCAGTGCGGGGGGAAGGTAACTAACTAACTATTTAAGGAAGGGTAGGAACGGTCAGCAAGCTGTCCGCTGCAAGCCCGTAGCCCCCATGTCCTTGGGCAGCATTGAAGAACTGTTTTTCTGAGAGGCAATCGCAAGCATGCAAATGACTGCTTTGTCAATTGTGCAGTTTCCAGGGCTACATACCTTGTTGGTACAGTAACATGCTTCACAGAAACAGACCATGCTGCATTCCCTGCAAATCCATCAGCGAGCTCTGGCTTTAGGGTTGAAAACTGCTTATTGATGCTGGTTCTTGTGGAGGGGGAGATGTGGAATTTTGTTGCTGATGCACTTATTAATATCAGAGCAGGTCCCAGGAAGGCTGCCAAGGAACACAGCCGATTTCCCACCTGCACCCAAAACAGGGAGAGCTGTTTGCCTGACAGATCTTGGGCAATACTTGGATGGGAGATTGCTTTCTCCACTCAGAGTTACACCACTGCCCAAGCATGGTGTCATGGTTGAGGAGGTGCTGTACGTTGTGCCTTTCAGATGAGATGGAAGCAGTGGTTATTAGAGATCATGTGGCACCCATTGTAAGGGTTAGTGTTGGCATCCTGGCCAAATTTCAACTCTAGTTACAGACTGCTTAGCTAAGATTTCCCCTGGACTTTCCATCGGGCCAGGTCTTGTTCACTTCCTCTCCGACACTCCGGCAGAATGTTGCTGCTTACTGTTAAACAACTGCTGCAATCCACCCCAGGGGTGGCTCCATTTTAGTGGAGGGTGAGGCAGTCCCTGTGTAGATTTTGCATATCAGCTTGCAGAGCTCTGGGAAATCTCTCTGGATGAGGCGTTGTAGAGCCATGAAGTTGTCATTGTTCTCCCATTAACTGAGCTCTCCCCTTCAGCCATGACCTGCAAATGGCTGAAGTTGGATTCCACATCCCTCTGCCCGTGAAGGCACCTTGCATGTGCTTGGTGTAGCTCTTTTCCGTGGAGGGAACGTTGGATTTCTCGGCACCACGGCAGATTTGTTCCTTACCCAGTGGAGTGCACGGAGAATTGCTCTCACGTTCCCAACAGTTCTGTTAAAGTTCACCAAGCTTGCCACTCTTACTGAGGGTTGGGGACTTACGCTGCAGCTCTGGGTTGGGGTGGGGGCAAGAATGAGGGTGTCTAAGACCCCTGGAAGCCATCAATGCTCAGCTAGCAGGAGCTCTGCACACCCTTTGGAAATGTTATGAGCTAATGTAACTCATTGATCTGTGTGTGTAGGATGTGTCGTGTTCCCCCCACTGTGTAGATGTAGGTCTGTTACAGCCCTTGGCTAGGGAGTCCAGCTCTGTAGCTCAGGCTGTAGAGACTCCTGCCTGTAGCTCTGGAAGACCCTGGGTCAACCCCTGGTGTCAGCCAAGATGGCAGCCATCCTCCTAGCATATTAGAACCCTGAACAGAAAATGCTCTCCCTTTGATCAGGTGACTTCACCCAAAGGGGTTTGCAATCATAGCAAGTTATAAATAAATAACAGTAAGCCCTTCTATAGCTTGTTATACCTACAAAGCAGACATTAGCCAGCCTTATGAGAAAGGAGGTTATCCCTATTTTACAGAGGGGGAAACTGTGGCACAGAGCAGGGACAGGACCCCGAAAGCTGCGGCTGATCAGTGTCAACTGGAAGAAACTGCCGTTACCCTTCTGTTCCCTCCATATTAAGCATGCTACAGAACATGTGGATCCCCAGCATGCAAATACCCTTCCACAAAGCTCAGTGGGGCGCATTGCATGCTGGGACTTGAAGTCTCTGCAGGCTGCATCTTCATATTGAGGAAACCCTCAGGCTTGCACTTTGGTCCTCTGTTCTAGATGCAGAGAGCTGCCTGGTGACCTGTGAATAGTTGGGCAAGGCCGACTCCTCTCTGCCAAGCACTGAATCCCCAATCTTCCTCCTCCTGGAGTGTCTTTCCTCAGCGGGCAGCTTGGCCTGAGTGAATTAATAGGGTGGTTTGGAGCAGTTCATAGATTCCAAGGCCAGAAGGGACCATTGTGATCATCTTGTCTGACTTTCTGTGTAACAGAGGTTGGAGACCTGCCCCAGATCATTTCCAGAGCAGAGCTGTTAGAAACACAGCCCATCTGGATTTAAAAATTCTCAGTGAGGGAGAATCCACCACGACCCTAGGTAAATTGTTCCAGTGGTTAATTACCTTCACTGTTAAAAATGTGTGCCTTATTTCTAGGCTGAATTTGTCTAGCTCTGACCTCTGACCATTGGATCATGTTAGACCTTTCTCATCTAGACTGAAGAGCCCATTATTAAATGTTTGTTCCCCATACAGGTACTCCTCGACTGTGGTCAAATCACCTCTTAACCTTCTTTGTTAAGCTAAATAGATTGAGCTACTTGAGTCTTTCACTATAAGGCTGGTTCTCTAACCTTTTAATTGTTCTCATGGCTCTTCTCTGAACCCTCTCCAGTTTGTCAACACCCTTCTTGAATTGTGGGCACCAGAACTGGACACAGGATTCCAGCAGTGGTCACACCAGTACCAAATTCAGAGTGCCAATCTCCTACTCGAGGTTCCCCTTTTTCTCCATCCAAGGCTCACATTAGCCCTTTTGGCCACAGCATCGCACTGAGAACTCAGGTTCAGCTGGTTACTCACCATGCTAACGCTACAATTTTGTCATGGATATTTTGAATAAAAGTCAGGAACAGGTCACGGGCAAGAAACAAAAAATCACGGAAGCCGTGACCTGTCCCCAACTTTTACTAAAAACATCCCTGATGAATGGGGAGGGAGGAGAGTCCAGCACCCTTCCCCCCCCACCTGCACCAGCTCAGAGCTGCAGAGTCCCCATTGCCCTGCGGAGCTGGGCGGGGGGAGGGTTCCCCTGCCACCACTGGTTGGGGAGCTGCAGGGGGCCTCTTCCAGCAGCCACTCAGCAGCTCCGGGGTCCCTCTGCCTGCAGCGGGGGGAGGAGGGACCAGCTCCTCACAGTGGCTGAGCAGCTGCAGGGGAGAGGAGGGGCCCTGCCAGTGGTGGCAGCTGGGGAGCTCAGGGGTCCTTGCCAGTGCTGGTCAGTTCCGGGGGTTCCCCGTGGCCTGCAGAGGCTGGGCTGCTGCTGGGATCTCCTGCTGCTGGCTTCAGCAGATGTTACTGAGCATGCTCAGTACACATTAAGAAGCACATTCAGTCAGCAGTTTTTTACACTACAGAGCAGCTGGTCGGTCCCCTGCGGCCCCCCAGTGTCAGGGAGGTTGCTGGAAGTCACGGATTCCGTGACTTCTGCAACCTCCCTGACATAATCATAGCCTTAACATGACTGCCAAATCTTTTTCAGAAAAAAGAAAAGGAGGACTTGTGGCACCTTAGAGACTAACCAATTTATTAGAGCATGAGCTTTCGTGAGCTACAGCTCACTTCATCGGATGCATGCCGTGGAAACTGTAGCAGACTTTATATATACACAGAGAATATGAACCAATACCTCCTCCCACCCCACTGTCCTGCTGGTAATAGCTTATCTAAAGTGATCATCAGGTGGGCCATTTCCAGCACAAATCCAGGTTTTCTCACCCTCCACCCCCCCACACAAATTCACTCTCCTGCTGGTGATAGCCCATCCAAAGTGACAACTCTTTACACAATGTGCATGACAATCAAGTTGGGCTATTTCCTGCACAAATCCAGGTTTTCTCACATCCCCCCCACCCCCATACACACACAAACTCACTCTCCTGCTGGTAATAGCTCATCCAAACTGACCACTCTTCAAGTTTAAATCCAAGTTAAACCAGAACATCTGGGGGGGGCGGGTAGGAAAAAACAAGAGGAAACAGGCTACCTTGCATAATGACTTAGCCACTCCAAGTCTCTATTTAAGCCTAAATTAATAGTGTCCAATTTGCAAATGAATTCCAATTCAGCAGTTTCTCGCTGGAGTCTGGATTTGAAGTTTTTTTGTTTTAAGATAGCGACCTTCATGTCTGTGATTGCGTGACCAGAGAGATTGAAGTGTTCTCCGACTGGTTTATGAATGTTATAATTCTTGACATCTGATTTGTGTCCATTTATTCTTCAGTGCCTTGCATAATGACAGGTTTCAGAGTAACATGCTGGCACAGAGTAATCATGTGCCAGCAATGCCCCTCTGCCATGTACATTGGTCAAACTGGACAGTCTCTACGTAAAAGAATAAATGGACACAAATCAGATGTCAAGAATTATAACATTCATAAACCAGTCGGAGAACACTTCAATCTCTCTGGTCACGCAATCACAGACATGAAGGTCGCTATCTTAAAACAAAAAAACTTCAAATCCAGACTCCAGCGAGAAACAGCTGAATTGGAATTCATTTGCAAATTGGATACTATTAATTTAGGCTTAAATAGAGACTTGGAGTGGCTAAGTCATTATGCAAGGTAGCCTGTTTCCTCTTGTTTTTTCCTACCCGCCCCCCCCAGATGTTCTGGTTTAACTTGGATTTTAACTTGGAGAGTGGTCAGTTTGGATGAGCTATTACCAGCAGGAGAGTGAGTTTGTGTGTGTATGGGGGTGGGGGGGATGTGAGAAAACCTGGATTTGTGCAGGAAATAGCCCAACTTGATTGTCATGCACATTGTGTAAAGAGTTGTCACTTTGGATGGGCTATCACCAGCAGGAGAGTGAATTTGTGTGGGGGGGTGGAGGGTGAGAAAACCTGGATTTGTGCTGGAAATGGCCCACCTGATGATCACTTTAGATAAGCTATTACCAGCAGGACAGTGGGGTGGGAGGAGGTATTGGTTCATATTCTCTGTGTATATATAAAGTCTGCTGCAGTTTCCACGATATGCATCTGATGAAGTGAGCTGTAGCTCATGAAAGCTTATGCTCTAATAAATTGGTTAGTCTCTAAGGTGCCACAAGTACTCCTTTTCTTTTTGCGAATACAGACTAACACGGCTGTTACTCTGAAATCTTTTTCAGAGTCACTGCTCCCTAGGGTGACCAGATGTCCCGATTTTATAGGGACAATCCCGATATTTGGGGCTTCCTCTTATAGAAGTGCCTACTACCCCTCACCCCCATCCCGATTTTTCACCCTTGCTCTCTGGTCACCCTAGTGCTCCCCAGGATAGAGTCCCCCATCCTGTAAATATGGCCGATGTTCTTTGTTCCTAGATGTATATGTTTACATTTAGCAATAATCAAATACCTATTGTTTGCTTGGGCCCAGCTTCCTAAGGGATCCAGAGGGCTTGGTGTCAGTGACCTGTCCTCTTCATTGTTTACCTCTCCTCCACTTTCTGCGTCATCTGCTAACTTTATTAGTGATTTTATTATGCTTTATTAAACTTGATTATGTTTTCTTCCAAGTCATTGATAAAAATGGTAAATAGCGTAGGACCAAGAACCGATCCCTGCAGGGCCCCACTGGAAACACACCCACTCAATGATGGTTCCCCATTTACAATTATGTTTTTGAGACCTATCCATTGACCGGTTTTTAATTCATTCAGTGTGTGCCATGTTAATTTTATATTGTTTTAGTTGATATGTCTTCCAGTACCAAGTCAAATGCCTTATAGAAGTCTATGTATATTACATCAACTCTGTTACCTTTATCAGCCAAACTTGTAATCTCATTGCAAAAAGATATCTAGTTAATTTGATAGGATATCTCTGCCATTAACCCATATTGATTGGCATTAATTATATTGTCCTCCTTTAATTCATTAATTGAGTTCCATATCAGCTGCTCCATTATCTTGCCCAGGATTGATGTCAGCCTATAATTACCCAGGTCATCTCATTTACCATTTTTAAATATTGGCACAGCATAAGCTGTCTTCCAGTCTTCTGAAACATCCCCTCGAAAACTTATTGAAAATCAACATTAGTGGTCTAGCCAGCTCCTGGGTGGACCTATCAGACAGCTCTTTTAAGAGTCTTGAATATAAGTTATCTGGGCCTGCTGATTTAAAAAGATCCAACTTTGGTAGCTGCTCTTTAATAGCCTCCAAATATACTTGTGGAATGGAAAGATGACGTTGAGATTAACATCTGTTTTTCCCCAAATACAGATCAGGAATATTTATTGAACGTTCTGTGTGCCTGTTCTGCATTATTATTATTCTAAATAATTCTACTATTTCCATCTAGTTGGCTGCTCCCTTCTCTCCATTTGTAATTAGCAGGAGTCTCTCTGGTTGTCCTGGACCCTGAGTGCCATGTGTGTGTTGCTGGTAGGCTCTGGATTTCATCATGCAGATCCCCTTGTGGGAGATAAGCATCAAACATCCCAGCACGTGAAGCAGGAGACAGGCTGAACGCGAAGGCCCATGGGCCTCTCCAAGGCAGCCAACATGGAGAATCTCGCCAGTGAAATCTCTGCGTGCCAGTGCTGAGGGCACTCGACCCTAGCAGTGAACCATCACTCCAGAGCCGCTGGCTTGCCCCAGCTCTGCCTGCTGGGGAAAAACTTCCCGAGATCCTCTGCTCCGACATGGCCTCTGACAAGCACAGTGTCCCCGGCTGGATAAGGGGGATTGAGTTATCGTGAGTCTGTGATGCCAGGTGGCTTTGCCTGTTTGCTGCTGTGGTCACATCCAGGTCTGTGCTAGTCACAGCAGTGGCTTTGAGACAGTGGCGAGTGTCTGGGAGTGCGGGGCAGCAATGGCAAAGGAGATCAGAGAGAGCAAAGCCGGCATGGCGTCTCATCACTGTTAGTACTCATCCAAGACTGGTAGCCCTGGCTCGCTGCACTCAGGCTTCGACTGGGACACACACAGAGCCAAACAAGGCTGGTCCAAAGGGTCTGATGCTTTGAAGCTTCACCCCACTGCTTCCAGCTAGTCAGGAACTTTCCCCTGTGTGCTGCAGTGGGTTGTCTCTCCCCACTGCCTGCTTGACTCTCCCTAGGTCGCAGCGTGAAAGTTAGGCCAGGAAAAGCCGCATGTGTGTCTCCCTTGCAGTGTTTCTCGTCCCTCATGCAGCACCTCATTCCCCTTCCTCCCTGCCTTTCCCTCTTCCCCTTCCAGCTAGTCTTTACCCTGTCCTCCTCTCCTTCCATAGACTGATCGAGATTAGTGCTGGGAGAGCCTTGTTCAATCCAAGCCAGTCCCTCCCCGCCACATCTCAGGGTCAGGGTAGGATCCTTCCATACTGTGCATATTCCTGTCTAGTTCCAAACTCAGGCATTGCGGCTTCCACCGCTTCCCTCAGACACTTCCCCAACCCCCCTTGCCTTCCTCCTCATGTTTTCTATCTCTTCCTCGTATCATTCTCTCTTCTCCTTCCACATACCCATCCTCCTCTGCTCCTTGTACCTGCATCTCTCTCCCTCCCATTCCTTTTCCTATACGTCCATCTCTCTAGCATCCTCTCCCTCTAGGACCTGTCCTGCTCTCCTCCCGGGCTATTCTGCTCTGTGTGTGCCTGCAGCCGCGGAGTGAAATTGGCTTAGGCCCCAATCTGTGAAGTGTCAGTTGAATCACTGGGAGCCAGGGCAAGTTGGTAGAGAACAGCCGGGCAAGTTGGTACAGAACAGCCAGGCAAGGGCACAGCACAGCCGGGCAAGTTGGTACAGCACAGCCAGGGCAAGTTGGTACAGAACAGCCAGGCAAGGGCACAGCACAGCCAGGGCAAGTTGGTACAGAACAGCCAGGCAAGGGCACAGCACAGCCAGGGCAAGTTGGTACAGCCCCTCATGCTGGCAGGTGGTGGGGCCTGGGCTAGCAGGCACCTCTAAAACTGACTTTGAATAACGGAACAGTAAGGCATGAATCGTATTATGAGCAAACAAGCTGCCGGATTGTGCCATGCTGGGGACTTAGAGTGATTGTTACTTTCTAAACCCTCTCTGGTTTGCTCATTGTGTGCCTCCAACATGGGCGTTTCAAACTCTCTAATTAGAGACAAATCACCCTTTGACCCTTCATAGAGCAGGAACCATTCCCCTGAAACACGCTCCGTTCTGAGTCTACCAGCGGAGCTGCTCAGACCAAGAAGTGAGTCTTACTGCTTGCAGACCAGGGTCTGGAGGGCTTGGGGGAGAATCCCTAATTTGTGAGCCCCTCACCCCCCAGATGGGAGACAGAAACCTCGTGGGCTCCACCTCTCAAAGCATGGCCCTTTTACATCAAGGCCCCATCTATCCTGGGTCTGCAATGAATATAAGAACGGCCATGCTGGGGCAGACCAATAGTCCACCTAGCCCAGTATCCTGTCTCTGACAGTTGCCAGTGCCAGATGCTCAGAGGGAATGAAAAGAACAGGGCAGTTATTGAGTGATCCATCCCCAGTGGTCCAGTCCCAGCTTCTGGCACGCAGAGATTTAGAGACCCTTGGGGTTGTGTCCATGATCATCTTGGCTAATAGCTATTGATGGACTTATCCTCCATGAACTTATCTAATTTTTTTAACTCAATTATACGTTTGGCCGTCACAACATCCCCTGGCAGTGACTTCCACAGGTTGTGTGTTGAGTGAAGAAGTACTTCCTTTTGTTTGTGTAAAACCTGCTGAAATGGAGAGAAGAGGCTGTATTTCCCGGGTTCTAGCACTGTTTGCTTGCCTCTTGTGCATAGAGCCAAATCATGTGAGACCCATGGGTTTTTTTGTTTTGTTTTGTTTCCCCTTGCAGGGTTTGCCCTAGGCATGGATCTGCAATACCCAGGTTAAACAGAGTCTAAAAAACTAGCCATTTAAAAAAACAAGTTATTAGGTCCAGGTCTTACAGCTGTCCCAAATCCTCTGTCAAGTTTTGTGATTTTATTTTTTTTTTTACAACCAAACTCTCCCATTTTTGTACTTCAAGAAAGATTTGGACAAATTGGAGAGAGACAAGAGAAGAGCAACAAAAATGATTTATGAGGGAAGATTGAAAAAATTGGGTTTGTTTAGTCTGGAGAAGAGAAGGCCGAGCGGCCAAGATAACAGTTCTCAAGTACATAAAAGGTTGTTACAAGGAGGAGGTAGAAAAATTGTTCTCCTTAATATCTGAGGCTAGGACAAGAAGCAATGGGCTTAAATTGCAGCAAAGGAGGTTTAAGATGGACATTAGGAAAAACTTCCTATCTGTCAGGGTGGTTAAGCACTGGAATAAATTGCCTAAGGATGTTGTGGAATCTCCATTGTTGGAGATGTTTAAGAGCAGGTTAGACAAACACCTGGCAGGGATAGTCTAGATAATATTTAGTCCTGCCATGAGTGCAGAGGACTGGACTAGATGACCTCTCGAAGTCCTTTCCAATCCTATGAGTCTGTTTTTCGCTCCCCTTTTGTTGTGTGAGATCCACAGTCGGAACTGATGCATGGGAAGTGGGCTATACACAATCTCCCTGTAGCACTTTCATGGCCCCCACTACTTCAGGGACAGAGTGCCTCCCAACCTTTAAGGTGTTTCTCCTCCCAGCATCCCTGTGAAGTAGGCTATTATTCCCATTTCACAGATGGGGTGCTGAGGCACAGAGAGATTGACTGTCACAGAGTCCGTGGGGGAGCAGGGACTTGAACCCTGGTTTCACAAGTCCTAGGTCCATGGCTTAGGGCACTAGCCATAATTTCTCTCCAAACAAACTGCTCAGTTTGTCTAAAACTAGCTTGGATAAAGAACCAGGAGACAGGCTGCCGGGGGGATGGACTGTATCAGCTAAAAGCTCTGTCCTATCTCTAGCTTCTCTAAACCAGTACGTTCCTGTGCTGAGCAGCGTGTGCTTGCACCAGCAGACAGTCATGTATGTAATGAGGGGGTGGGATTTGTCTCCGGTGGCATTAAAACCACCCCACGTAGGAAGATGTTAACAAGAAACAGAAGAATTTGCGGGCGTGCTCCAGAGCCAGGAAACCTAGCAGGGAGAAGCCATGCAGATGGATGGGCAAGGACCCACGAGCTGATAGCATGTCTCTTTGCAATGAGGAAGTCCTTGCTGCCAGTAGACTGCAGTACAAAACAGAGAGTGCAGCAAAGAATTTGTGTGAGATGTGATCGCAATTGCCCCCTGTAGGTGGGCTCCTTGCTAGGCAGATGCAGCATGCTGAGAATGTACCAATGTAACCCCATCTCTGCAGTGCCTGTTCCCGCCTATCGTCTGCATGCTGCCCCAGGCACTCGGAAACCATTCTGCCATCTCATGTGATGCCAGCCTAGGAGAAAGGGGCTTGACCAGGCTCTTGGCCGGCAGATTGAGCCAGGACTGAAGTCTTTCATTGATTAGATTGCTGGGGCTCCAGCTCTAATCTGTGCCTCCTTCCTGGTGGGTAACTGGGTGAAAGCTGCTGAGTTTGCAAGTTCTTGGGCAGAGGAGGGGAGGGGTCAAGGGATGTAAATAAGGTTCAGAGGATCATGGGCTTGGGGTTCAGAGATATTGTCATTTGTCCTGAGTGGAGGAGGGAAGACAGACTGCAGTGGAGGAAGCCAGTGAGGCCATATCCCTGGGGTGTTCGGGAACAGAGGGCAGTGGGTGGCCGGGGTGAGCCAGGGCTGAGAGTTTGAATGGGCTCTAGGCTGGGAGAGGATAAATACAATAGAGATTGTGAGGTGCTCAGATACTAAAGTAGTGGGGGCCATATCAATACTTTAGATAGTGAGAGAGTCCTTTGACTTTCTGCACTGGTCCACCCCTCCTCCGAGGGTTAATCTGCTGCAGCTGTGCCGGAAGGATGCTTTGAAAGCAAGGCTGATCTAGCAGCATGCATGGTGTGCCATGCATCCCTGCTGTCCAGAGCGTAAGCCAGTAATTGATGCTACCTTTAGGGTACATTCTGGGTTGACATTTAATTGTCGCACACCCCAAAAGCCAGTCTGGCATGAAAAGCATCTGTGTCTACTACCCTGGTGTCTACCTCCTCAGGAGGTAGCTTCAGCCAAACTTGTGCCCATTTGGAATGACACATGCTCTGTGTCTGCGGTCAGAATACTCCCAGAGTCCAAAGAAAGCGCGGGTCCCAAAGCCAGCCCCACAGCAGTCATCATGGATGTGAGGTTACTTCCCTTTGCAGAAGCACTGTGGCTCACAGGCAGTTCTCGTTTGCCTGCTTGTGGTAACTGCACTGCTTGAGCCTGGCTGCACCAGAATGCCTCCACCGCTCCTCCCCGGAGCAGCCTGTCAGTCCCGCTCTGCAAGACCTCCCCTGAGTTAGACTTCAGCAGACATAGACTCTTCGGTAGAAAAAATACAGACTCTGGAGGCTGAGACTGCAACAGGTCACCTCAGATGGCATCCTCCTCCCCGTGGGGTGCATTGCCCTGCCCCTGTTCGGGGACTTCTGCCTCTGCCACTGACTGCTGTGTTTCTGTATCCACTTACATGTGATTTTCAGAGGTCCTGGCAGTGGGACTCAGTGGGGGGGCTGGAGCCCAGCGCCTCTGACAAATCAGCCCATCAGTCGTTCTGTGTTTCCCTGGCTGTGGAAGAGGGGAAATGCTTTGACAGACCCAGAACATTGCTAGAGCAGGGCAGAGAATTTGTGTTTTCATTTAGCAGTTCACAGCTTCCAGGAAGATTTCATGTGCTTCACGTGTCACAAAGGTGTAGCACTCTGCTGTCACATGTGGGACATGTCTCCCTCTAGTGGCTGGCCCCGGTGTCTACAACAACCTACCCAGCTAAGGGAGTTATTCCTTCAGCTTGCGTGCTGGAGGTGTGGGCTTTCCGGGCTGAAGGTCTCAGGTTGGAGCTCTCTGCATAAGCACCCACGCTTTGCTACAGATGGTCAGTCTAAAATGGGTGACACAGAGCACCTGTTTTAAATAGACTGGGGCACATTTTCATAGCATCCCTCCTATCCATTGCCATAGGAGTGTTGAAAATGTGGACATCTTTATAGCCCCCTCCCCAATCACCCTGTGCCCCTGAGGATGGGGCAGCTCTGGAGAGGAACCCATTACTTTTAGGTTGTTGAAGCTGGGAGCTGTGGCCCAGTACACGGGGCTCCCGCACTGCCAGTGTAACATGATGTAACTTCCCCCGCAGGATGCCGCTGATTGCAGGAGCCTCAGAAATACCAGCTGTTCCTCTGTGATCCCTTCACAGCAAATTCAGGGGGGCAGCAGAGCTTCTGAACTCTCCAACTGCTGAGGAAGAGGGGGCACCATATTACTTTCACTTTGCCATTTACTGCTCCACTAGAGTGTCCGGATAAGAGAGGCCAGGGCTCTCTGCTGGAGTGCTGGGGCACAGTTAGGACCGTGAAGAGGCCAGCGGGAGAGGAAAGGAGTCAGGGGCCTAGGAGAGAAGTGAGTGAGCAGGGGACTTACAGAGGGTGGAGAGGTGGGACTGGGCCAATCACAAGAGACCTTTAAACCAGGATGGACTTTAAAGGGGACTAGGAAGCCAGAGAATAGCAGCACTGTCCTAATGCTCTGCCCATTTTATTCATATATCTCGGGCATTGCCTCATAACCCCACTGTAAGGGATAGCTCTCCCCCACTTTATAGATGGGGAAATTAAGGTATGGAAAGGTTTAATGTCCAAGCTCACATAGAAGAGCAGGACATAAAACAAAGGTACTCTTTTCCCCTGTCCCCTGCTCTGATAACTAGGTCACACTCCCTTTCAGAGCTATCAGTAGCACCCAGGAGCTCTCCCCCCAAGCTGCCCTCCCCCATGAGAACATGCTGCCCCTTTGCTGGTGAAGAACGCAGGGAACATGTTTCATTAGAGTTTGTGTGTGTGTGTAAGCTGGGGATGGCGTTTTGGATTCCATAAAGGTAGAGAGCCAGGTCCTAGCCTGCGAATTGCAGCAGATCTGAGCAGAAAGTGCTGGTGTTTGAATGAGGTTTTCTGCCGTGGGGAGCTGAGTCGACGTCTGTGTTGGGAAGGAGCAGAAGCAGGAGAGCAGAGAGCAATGTCCCCAGAAGAGCGTCAAGTTCTGAAAGTAGAGATTATGTTGTTGACAGGAGCTGAAAGTGTCAAGACAAGGGCAAAGATGAGGAGAGATGGGGGCCAGACTGTCAGTGGTGACAGACATGCCTCTCCTCTGCATAGAAGGGAGAGCAATGGTTGAAGTCAGGAATGAGACATCTCGGAGGAAGGAGGTATTGTGGAGAAGAGACGGAGGCAAGGACAGCACTTCAGCAGTGCCAGGAAGGGGGTATAAAACCTCCAGGAGAGAGGACAGAGAGGGAAGATCCCACCCAGGGAAGGAGACTGCAGGTGATTCCAGCTCCTTGCTCAAGAAGGATAGGGTGATCAGTGATACCAAAAGCTTCACTGAGATCCAGTGGGGGACGTGGAGGAGGAATCCCTGATCAGAACCTTGCTGAGTAGAACCTCCCAGACTACTGCACTGGGCAGCACAGCATGGGGAGGAGGTGGCCAGCCCTCTGTGGAGAAAAAAGTGGTTCAGGACTATTTAGAAAAGCTGGACGAGCACAAGTCCATGGGGCCGGATGCATTGCATCTGAGAGCGCTAAAGGAATTGGCGGATGTGATTGCAGAGCCATTGGCCATTGTCTTTGAAAACTCATGGCGATCAGGGGAAGTCCCAGAAGACTGGAAAAAGGCTAATGTACTGCCCATCTTTAAAAAAGGGAAGAAAGAGGATCCTGGGAACTACAGGCCAGTCAGCCTCACCTCAGTCCCCAGAAAAATCATGGAGCAGGTCCTCAAGGAATCAGTCCTGAAGCACTTAGAGGAGAGGAAAGTGATCAGGAACAGTCAGCATGGATTCACCAAGGGCAAGTCATGCCTGACTAATCTAATTGCCTTCTATGATGAGATAACTGGTTCTGTGGATGAAGGGAAAGCAGTGGATGTGTTATTCCTTGACTTTAGCAAAGCTTTAGACACTGTCTCCCACAGTATTCTTGTCAGCAAGTTAAAGAAGTATGGGCTGGATGAATGCACTACAAGGTGGGTAGAAAGTTGGCTAGATTGTCGGGCTCAACGGGTAGTGATCAATGGCTCCATGTCTAGTTGGCAGCCGGTATCAAGTGGAGTGCCCCAAGGGTCGGTCCTCGGGCCGGTTTTGTTCAATATCTTCATTAAAGATCTGGAGGATTGTGTGGATTGCACCCTCAGCGAGTTTGCGGATGACACTAAACTGGGAGGAGAGGTAGATACGCTGGAGCGGAGGGATAGGATACAGAGGGACCTAGACAAATTGGAGGATTGGGCCAAAAGAAATCTGATGAGGTTCAACAAGGACAAGTGCAGAGTCCTGCACTTAGGACGGAAGAATCCAATGCACCGCTACAGACTAGGGACCGAATGGCTAGGCAGCAGTTCTGCAGAGAAGGACCTAGGGGTTACAGTGGACGAGAAGCTGGATATGAGTCAACAGTGTGCCCTTGTTGCCAAGAAGGCCAATGGCATTTTGGGATGTATAAGTAGGGGCATTGCCAGCAGATCGAGGGACGTGATCGTTCCCCCCTATTCGACATTGGTGAGGCCTCATCTGGAGTACTGTGTCCAGTTTTGGGCCCCACACTACAAGAAGGATGTGGAAAAATTGTAGAGAGTCCAGCGGAGGGCAACAAAAATGATTAGGCGTCTGGAACACATGACTTATGAGGAGAGGCTGAGGGAACTGGGATTGTTTAGTCTGCAGAAGAGAAGAATGAGGGGGGATTTGATAGCTGCTTTTAACTACCTGAAAGGTGGATCCAAAGAGGACGGATCTAGACTGTTCTCAGTGATAGCAGATGACAGGACAAGGAGTAATGGTCTCAAGTTGCAGTGGGGGAGGTTTAGGTTGGATATTAGGAAAAACTTTTTCACTAGGAGGGTGAAATGCGTTACCTAGGGAGGTGGTGGAATCCTCTTCCTTAGAAGTTTTTAAGGTCAGGCTTGACAAAGCCCTGGCTGGGGTGATTTAGTGGGGGATTGGTCCTACTCTGGGCAGGGGTTTGGACTAGATGATCTCCAGAGGTCCTGTCCAACTCTGATATTCTATGATTCTATGAAGAGCGACAGGTGGGAGATGGGGCATCGGCTGTCAGGTGAGGAAGGGTTTGTACATACCTGCTTGTAGCAGTTAGTGCGTGGCAGGGAAAGTCCAGTGGTGAGGGAGTGACTGACTCTAATGGTAAGACAAAGAGCTCAGTGCAAGGCTGGGAAGGGGGCAGGGGAGTAGGAAAGGAAGGCTGTGATGGAGGTGAGTTAAGGGGATGCTGGAGTTCCAGAGGATCAGCTGACAACGAGGCACTTGGGCTTGGGGCTTCCTGCATTCTCAGCCTTTCTAGGGCTGACCCGATGAACGGCAGTTGCTGCATGAAGGGACGGTGGCGGTAATGGGAGGGAGGCAATAGTCCAGCACCTTAGAGACACTCAACAAGAGGGGGGAGGCTCTCTGGAAGCAGGCTGGGATTTTCCATTTGCCCCCAGTGCTGAGGTGATGAGGCTGCACTGAACATAAGGGCAGCCATACTGGGTCAGACCAATGGTCCATCTAGCCCAGTATCCTGTCTTCTGACACTGGCCAATGCCAGATGTTTCAGACGGAATGAACAGAACAGGGCAATTATTGAGCGATCAATCCCCTGACACCCATTCCCAGCTTCTGGCAGTCAGAGACTAGGGACACACAGAGCATGGGGTTGCATCCCTGACCTTCTTGGCTAATAGCCATTAATGGACTCTATCCTCCATGAACTTATCTAGATCTTTTTTAAACAACATCCCCTGGTAATGAGTTCCACAGGTTGACTGTGCATTGTGTGAATAAGTTATGTTACGTTAGTTTTAAACCTGCTGCCTATTAATTTCATTGAGTGACCCCTGGTTCTTGAGTTATATGAAGGGATAAATAACACTTCCTTATTCACCATCTCCACACCGTTCGTGATTTCATAGACTTCTAACCAGGGCCGCCCAGAGGATTCAGGGGGCCTGGGGTCTTGGCGGCGGGGGTCCTTCAGCTCCGGGTCTTCGGGGCACTTTGCCAAAGACCCCTGCTGCCGAATTGCCGCCGAAGACTCGGAGCGGAAGAAGCGGCAGCGGGTCCTTCACTCTGGGTGTGTTTGGCGGCACTGAAGGACCCCCTCCCCCGCCACTGAAGTGCTGCCAAAAACTCTAATGGGAGCCCCTGAAAACTCTTGTGGGGGCCTGGGGCAAATTGCCCCACTTGCCCCCCACCCCGGGCGGCTCTGCCTCTAACATATCCCCACTTAATCATCTCTTTTCCAGCTGAAAGATCCCTGTCTTTTTAATTTCTTCTCATATGGAAGCGGTTCCACGTCCCTAATAATTTTTGTTGCCCTTCTCTGTACTTTGTCCAATTCTAATATATAGTTTTTGAGATGGGGCGACCACATCTGCACATACTATTCAAGATGTGGGCGTACTGTGGATTTGTATAGTGGCATTAAGATATTTTCTGTCTTATTATCTATCCCTTTCCTAATGGTTCCTAACATTCTGTTTCTTTTTTGAGTCGGCTGCACATTGAACAGCTGTTTTCATAGAACGTTTCAAGATCTCTTTCTTGAGGAGTAACAGCTGATTTGGACCCCATCATTTTATATGTATAGCTGGGATGATGTTTTCCAATGTGCATTACTTGGCATTTATCAACCCTGAATTTCATCTGCCATTTTGTTGCCCAATCACCCAGTTTTGTGAGATCCCTTTGTAACTCTTCACAGTCTGCTTTGGACTCAACTATCTTGAGTAGTTTTGTACCATCTGCAAACTTTGCCACCTCACTGTTTATCCCTTTTTCCAGATCATTTATGAATATGTTGAACAGCACTGGTCCCAGTACAGACCCTTGGGGGACCCCCCTATTTACCGCTTTCCATTGTGAAAACTGACCATTTATTCCTGGCCTTTGTTTCCTGTCTTTTAACCAGTTACTGATCCATGCGAGGACCTTCTCTCTTACCCCATGACTATCCCAAGGCTATTTTATGAGGAGCCCAGCAGTTGAGAGTTACCTGAGGGAAACTACCAGACATGGGTGATTTCTGTTCAATGCAGAAGACTTGCCAGCAATTGTCCACCCCGCCATGGAGCATTCTGACCCCGTTGTTGGGGTGATGGAGTGTGCGTGCTGGTTTGCCCAATGGCTATGTAAAGTCAGTGCAGCTCTGGAATGGGCACAGTGCGGCATTGTGGTATGAAATGGGGTTCTATGGAAATGAGCAAGGATGGTCTCCAAACAAATGGGCATCCCTAGGAGGTGCGGTACTGGGTCTGCTGGACCTGTTGAAGCCGAAAGGTGTTCTGATGGAATGAATCAGCCTTGAGGTACCCATCCCTCACTCCATCTCTCTTGCAGGACTACAGTGATGAGCAGGTGCAGGTGATTAGCCTGCCTTCCCTGAGCAGGCCTTCAGTTTGAACAGCTGTCCCTGCCAGTCAGCTAAGCTAACACATTGGCAGGATTAGGCTGGTTTTTCTACAGAGCCCTTCACCCTGAAACCCCATTGCTAGTTATAATGCAGCGATATGCCTGGGAGCGGCTAGCTTTTCCCATCTCAGCTGCTGACCTGGATAATTATTGCCATGGTCTGCTGGCTCTGTCTCAGCAGCATTTGGTTGTAGACACAACAGTCCAGATTCTGTTCTCCTTTACACCATTCCTTCCCCTAGGAGAGGCCGTTCCATAGCCTGAAGCATCTCCCTGTCAGGAAAATGTCTCTGATATTCATCCTGCAGTCCTTCTAGTTCTACCCCCTAGTGCCACCCTCTCACTGCCTGGTGTTTGCACCTTTCACATACATGCAGCTTGTTACCATGTCCAGCTTGTATGTCACTTGGCCTGCCCTCAGACAGCTCTCTCAATCTTTCCCAAATCCATCCCTCCAACCCCTCATCATTCTGTTGTTGTTCTCTGGATTCCCTCCAGTTTCTCAGTTTCTGTCTGCTAACATGGTTCCCAGAACTGAACACAGTGTCCGAGGCCCCACTTACCCTGGAGCCTCAGAGAGAGAGACTATCCCTCTGTGTGTGCAGCCCCCAGCCATCTGGCCTTTATATTGCCATATCTCACTACAGGCTGCTGTTGAATGTGCAACCTACTGTCTCCCCTAGTGTGTACACTTACTCGCTCTCCATTCCTGATCCCTCAGTTTCTCCCTCCGGTTGGGCATACGCCCAAGGGATGATTTTTCCCTGGGTAGGTGAGCCAATTTTCACATTTCCTTGTGGGTGTCATGTCATGGGGATCTGGAGCGGATGGCTGCAGTGCCTGGGGAGGTGGAGTTTCGAGACTCTCTGAATGGAGAGATCGCTTATCTGATTGGCATGTGAATCGCGGGGGACTCTGTCCCATACCGCCCACTGCGGCCTGACAGCCAGCAATTACCCTCCATCAGCAGGGCAGGGACAGTTGTAGCAAGCCCCGCTGCCCCACGGGGGGCTACACTGTGAGTTTCACTTCACTCCAGCTAGCTGCAGACTTCACCACATGGAGCTAGGTCCCAGTTATTCCCAGCCCCCTCCTGTGCCCTGCAGGAGAGAGCTGGCTGCTGCCCAGCTTCGTGGTTACAGTTCAGCTGCAGAGACACCTGTTGTTGACCTGTCTTCTTCTCCCAACGGCAGTTCTGATGCAATCTGAGGGGGCAGCAGTGGGGTCATGGAGACTTCCTGGGGCCAAAGGCATTGGCTGAAAGGAAGTGATAAAAAGCTTTGGAAACTAGAGGGTACGTCTACACTGCAGTAGAATACCCATGGCTGGCCCATGTCAGCTGACTCGGGGTCGGGCTGCGGGGCTCTAAAATTGCAGCTGGATCTTTGTGGGGTCCCAGGGCTCGGGCTCCAGCCCCAGCCAAAATGTCTACACTTCAGTTTTATAGTCCTGCAGCCCGAACCCTGCTAGGCTGAGTCAGCTGACATGGGCCAGCTGCAGGTGTTTCACTGCCGTGTAGACACACCCTGAGAGAGCAGGTCAGGGGGTGTTTGGCCATGGGTACTCCTGAGCTCAACATATGGCCAGGCCATGAAGAAAGACACAGCACATCCTGGAGAGGATGAAGTGCTGGGCACTTGTGGGGGACAGTGAATGTGGTGCTGAGTCTGGGCAGAACTTGCTTAATGTTTAGTGAATTCCTAAAACATCCAAGCATGTTCGGAGATGTCCCTGGTACGTTCCCAGCCTAGTGGTGAAGTCGTACCCCTTCCTCCTTGAACTGCTTGCTCCCCAGCCCGCTTGGGGTCAGCACTAGAATCCGGGCGTTGGGGGCTCTGCACCCTCAGGGAATCAATCCTGTCAACCGCATGCTCTTGGGTTAGACATGGGGTTTAGTGCACAGCCCTGCCAGGATTCAAAGGTGGGATCCAGGAACCCTTGCTCACCATGCACTGGGAATTCACTCAGTGTCTGCAATGACCCCTCCTTGGCTCTTTGTGGGGCTCTGACCCCTGTTGCCCCACTTGAAGGTGACAGAAGGAGGCCATGGCAGGGCAACCCAGAGGAAGGCAGGAGATCCCAAGAACAGCTGATTGAGCACAGCAAGCTGGTGCATTGGCTGTGTGTGCATAAAGCCCCTGGACAAGCGGATTGCTCCATCTGTAATGATCTGTGGTCACAGGTGTACAGGCAAGACTGCGAAGTGTCCCATTGCTCTCAGGCCAGCTGAGATATCCTGCGTTCAGCTGGGCTGCAAGAATGGCTACCATTGCTGCTTGTGGCCACCCAAGGTTATTGTGGGGCTTGCTCTTCCACTGGCCAGCAGGGGAAGAAACAGGTGGTGACACCCGCAGAGGAGAGCTGAGGAGCCTGGCAATGCCAGCCTCTCCAACCAGCTCTCCTTCCAGCTTCCCCGAAGAAAGCAGCCCCTAGTCACGCACCTTAACTCCAGATCACTCACTCTGCTCCCCCACGCACAGCTGCTAAGTTTTGTGCAGCTCCATGTCCTGCCTCCACTCTGCCTGGGGCAGGGTGTGTTGACTGTCAGCTGAAATTTAGGGGCCTATGCGAACTGGCTTATAAATTAGTGTTAAATGTCCCACAATGATCTGAATCAAACTTGGCAGCTACCTACAGCCGTCAGTGGGGAGGAAATATGAAATCTGGAGCCATTAGCAGCAAAATGCAAGCCTCCCTCCAGGAGTGCCTGGGGCTTGGGCTCAGGACTGGTGCAGAGGGATGAGCACTCACTATTTACTCACTGGAGGAGAAAGGAATGATTCCAGGTCTGGCCCTCCAAAAATCTGCATTTTAAAGCATGCCTCCGTGCAGATCTGTTTGTGTCTGAAGGTAAATGATCATTTCCAGACACAGTATGCCTCCTGGGACAGCAGCTGCCAGATCGTTGTGGATAAATGTTAGTATTTCAGAATGAGTGTTTTGCACACACTGAAATGTATCATTGCTGGCGAGACCATCGTGCTTTTGAATGAACTGTTGCAGCCTATAGAGTCATAGGCTTTTAAAACAGACAACATACAGGTCAGAGGGAAGAAAGATGGTCATATGATTAAGGGTGTGACCAGCCTACTCTGCTGTAGATTTTCTTTTTTCACGATGGAGAAAGAGCATTAAAAAGGTATTGGATGATTTTAAGGGTCTTTTTTTCTTGCTTCATGTTTCCGTAAATAGATGTGGAGTTGTCAACTCTGGCTTTGCTGGAGGAGGTAGTAGGGGTCTCATGTGTTGGATGCTCTCCCCACTCTTGACTGAAGGGCTAGGTTGTTAAATTGTAGCCCCAGCAGCTTTTCTCCCAAATGTTTATTGGGCGTTGGAGTTAAATGGGTGTAAACAAAAAGGGATTTGAAACAATCTGACTAAAATTCTCGTTCCCTTCCCAGTTGTTGAACCTTTCACTCTCTAGCCTCTTCTGATAACATAGTTTTGGTCATGATCAGTTTTTAAAGGTTTGTACATGATTAATAGATGGTTTAATAAACGGCTTATCAATTGTTATAGATTATTTGTAGAGTCCAACAGGTCCATAGGTTGCTGCTTATATCCATAGATTATAACCATCTATAACACATGCCTCCACTCATGTCTACAACATGCTTATAAGATCTGGTCAGCAGTTATTAAGCCTTCACAAACTGTTGATAAAGTGTGACCATAATTGCACCAGTTCTTGAGTCACACAAAGTCTTCCTGGGCCGCCTGGGCCTGAATTTCTAGTGTAAAAAACCAAGACGTCAGTTGTGTCAATTCTCCTGCCCTTCCTGTGCCATTGGTTTAAATCTGCCCTTGTAGCGCGGTTCACCTGAAGTACTGCCTGGCATTTAGCACAACCTGACGGAACAGTGGTATGCATCCGTCGCGGGGAGAGCACCCCCTAGCACAAAGCTTCTGGCCACAGGGATGAGTCGCATGGTTCAGTGAGGAGGAGTGAGACAAGCAGGGATTTACAGAATACTACAGTGGGTGCAGGGTGAAATGAGACAATCTCCCAGTGTGGTCATCAAGGCCTCTGCAGTGCTCAGTTCAACAGCCCTGCAGAGGGAGCAGAGCTAACCTACTCCCAGAGCTTAGTCCTAAAGTTTTACACACCCAGAGATTCAGCCCAGCCCTGTTACAGAGCCGTTTTTTCTGACCATGACTGTTGCTTTGGTTTGGATCCTGCCCTTAGACGCCAGGGCAGCTCTTAGTTACTGCCATAATGAAGCTGCCCTTTGAAAGGAAAATCCTTTAGGTAAGCATTATGCTAACTTGGGCTCATTGGGTTCCATCCTAGCTAAAAAAAGCCATCTGTTCCCAGTGGGGACTCTGAGTGCCAGGAATCCTACTTGTAAATCAGATTAAATGGCTAATTACAGCCTACTGGGGCATTTTACACAAGTGCCGTCCTTCATGGTTGGGGGTAGGGGGGAATTCTTGGTTTCCTTTTACAAGGCACGTGGAAAGATTATTGGCCTGCCGTGTGTGGTGGTGCCTTCCAGGAGAGAGTGATCCCTTTCTGAAAACAGCCAGGACACCACGTCGTGACACGTCCTCCTGCTCTCGTGCTCGTTGAGGAGCCTGGGAGCGCGGTGGGTGTTAACTGCAGCCTCTCCCGGAGACCGTCACTTCATTCCACTGCGCCGTCTCGTCCGGAAGTGTTGTGTCGGGTTGTCGTGTGCTGTGAAACCACTGTCGTTCTCGTTGTTAAGGTGAATGCTTTGCAGCCACTGCAGGGATATTGATGGCATAATCAGTGGGGAAAGCCGGTGGGAACTGAGAATGTTCGGCACCGCAGGCTCAGCCCCTGGTCCTGCATAGCACTTTGAGATCCTCAGATTACTAATGCTTTAGTGGGGCAAAATATGTTCTTGTTAGCCATAGTCAGGGTGCCCCAACTTTGCCTGGCCAAGGGCTGTATTGGCAAATTGCCAATGACTGCATCTGATTTGCATAAAATGGACTGAGGCCCCCTTGATCTTTAGGAGGGCGCACAGCCGTGGGGCTACAGATCGCAGCCTGCAGTGCTCCGGCAGCTTGGTGGAGTATTTAAAGCTGGGACCGGCCGTCTTGGCCAGCTGCACCTTTCTGGCGAAGGGGTGGCAGTAGCTGTGCGTTCTGTTGCAGCACTCGGAGCTGCTGTCTGCGCTCCTCTCCCCCCGTCCAGCCGGGGGGGTCCAGAGAAGAACAGCTGTCCTCCCTCTGCTGTAAAGGAGGCAGCGTGCCCAAGGGCTAGGACACAGGACTGGGAGTCAGGGGGATCTAGGTTCCGTTTCCAGCTCTGCCACAGATGCCCTGTGGGAGCTCGGAAAAGTCACTTCACCTCTCTGTGCTTTAGCTCCCACCAGCAAAACAAGGATGCTAATAGTGACTCCCCTGTGCAATATGACTGGGTGAAAAGGGCAGTGCTATTACGTGTGCTGATGCTGATTATGTTAATTATACGAAATCTGCCGTTAAAAACTAACCACCTCCCAGGCAGAGCATAGGGTAATCCTAGAAAACCTGCTTCAAGCAGCAGCCTGAGGTGTCTTCAAAGGCTCTGCATTGTATTAATCTATGATTATGGCCTTTCCACAACCATCCAGCTTTCTCCTCCCACTTCCTGGCAGTCCAGGCATGGAGCAGTTAGGAAGTATGGCATTCCCTGCGCTCCTGTGCTCTGTACTATGTGTTTGCTGTACAAGATTCACATCTGTAAACAGGGCCCTCCCGCCGCAAATGTAATTGAATTACTAGATCCAGTGGAACAGTAAAGCTGGGCTATTAATAGACCCTGTAACTGCCTCCGTGCTAAACGATCAGAGCTTTAACCTCGTGCTTTCAGTTCTCTATGATGTCTTGAAAGCTCAGTACGTGGAATTTGCCTCCCTTCCATAACCTTTCCTTATATGAATGAAATAGAAAGCTCCCTCTGGTCCTTTCATCTACTGTGTGCAGAGTAGGTGTCTTAAGTGAAAGCAGGAAGGCTGCCCCTACTAAATAAGAAACACCGCTAAATGCTTCCCAAATGTTGTGATTTTAAAAAGCATCCCAGAAGTGTTCAGGGGGAAGTAAATGCACTCAGACATAGAGGTGGGGGCACACCACAAAGGGAAATACTTCTGTTCACATTGCATAAATACCCTCTGGAACTCATTGCCACTAGGTATCGTAGATGTGAGGAGTCAGCAAAGTACTAGACATGGATAATGGGAATGTCTATTTTTAGATTAAAGAGGATAAAACAAAGCTGTGAATCAGGGATCTAAACCCTGTGCTTCAGGTATGAGCCAGCTGCTCAGTGCATGGGATTTAGAGGAAGCTTCACCTATAGATGAGTTATTCAAAAATTGTCCAGTAAGTGGTTTCTTGCACCTTCCTCTGAAGCAGCTGGTGCTGGCTGCTGCCAGACAGGATCCTGAGCAAGAGGGACCCTGGTCCAATCTAGTTTGGCAACTCCTGTGGCTTTGTTTGATGGGGTGATGGGCTGAGAATTTTGGCCTGAGCATTCCATGGGAACCCTAGAAATGAGCCACGGAAACAATCCATGAGGCAACATCTCGTCCATCCCTAGCCCAGATTGTTCCCATCTATCATTTCTAGGATGTTTGTCCACGCCAGGTTTAAATGATCCAAGCCTCAGGGCTTTCACCAATTCCCTGGCAGTACCAGTCCCCAGCCCGCCGGATCTCACTGTTTGGAAAATTTCCCTGATGCTGAGTCTAAATTTTCCTTTTCTTGGTTATTACAGTAGCATCCAGAGGCCCCAGCTGAGATCAGGGACCTGTTGTGTCAGGCAAGGCACAGGGAGAGTGAGATACAGTCTCTGACCCAGAGAGCTCACAGTCTATACAGACAGGACAGCCACACCATGATGTTCTCCCAGGAGGCTCAGAGGGTTTATGTGTCTTGTCAAGGACATCCAGAGAGTTGGTTACTGAGGCAGGAACCAAACCCAGCCCCCATGAGTTCCAGCCCCATGCCGTAACCACAAGACCATCCTTCCTCTCAATTACTATTTAACATTCCTGCTTCTAACCCCCTGCACCATCCTACGTAATAGGATCTACACTCTCTCACTATTGTATACTCTCTCACTATTGTATACAAGCTCTTTCCCACTCCTCACCTCTCACCCTCTTAGCTGGGCTTTTGCTGAGCTCTGCCCTACAGACTCAGTATTTGGATCCCAGACCTAGATTTTGAACACACTGGAGTTCAGAGTGTTCAGACCCAGGCTTTTGATTCAGCTCACTATGGAGGTAATGGGCCAGCCACGCTGTGCTTCAATACTGCGACCAGTTCTGGGGTCCACATTTTAAAAAGGATGATGAAAAATTGGAGAGGGTGCAGAGAAAAGCCACAAAAATGATTTGAGGGCTGGAGAAAATGCCTGACAGTGAGGGACTTAAAGAGCCCAACCCATTTCCTTTATCAAAAAGGAGATTGAGAGATGACTTGATTAGTGTATGAAGTACCTTCCCCGGGGACAGTCAACCGGTACAACCAGGTTCTTTAATCAAGCTGAGAAAGGCAGACCTAGAACCTAGGGCTTGAAGCTGAAGCTGGGTAAATTTAAATTAGAAATAAGGCACAAGTTTTTCACAGTTGGGGTGATATATCACTGGGACAAATGGCCTGGTGAAATGGTGGATTTTCCATCTCTTGACGTGTTGAAATCCAGACCGGCTGCCTTTCTGGAAGAGATGCTTTAGCCACATGCAAGTGATTAGCAAAAAGAACGAGGAGTACTTGTGGCACCTTAGAGACTAACAAATTTATTTGAGCATGAGCTTTCGTGGGATATAACCCACTTCATCGGATGCATGCAGTGGAAAATACAGTAGGAAGATATATATATGCATACACACATACACACACACACAGAGAACATGAAAAAATGGGTGTTGCCATACCCACTATAGTGAGAGTGATCAGTTAAGGTGAGCTATTAGCAGCAGGAGAAAAAAAAAACCTTTTGTAGTGATAATCAGGATGGCCCATTTCCAACAGTTGACAAGAAGGTGTGAGTAACAGTAGGGGGGAAAAATAAGCATGAGGAAATAGTTTTACTTTGTGTAATGACACATCCACTCCCAGTCTTTATTCAAGCCTAATTTAATGGTGTCCAGTTTGCAAATTAATTCCAATTCAGCAGTTTCTCGTTGGAGTCTGTTTTTGAAGTTTTTTTGTTGTAGTATTGCAACTTTTAGGTCTGTAATCGAGTGACCAGAGAGATTGAAGTGTTCTCCGACTGGTTTATGAATGTTATACTTCTTGACATCTGATTTGTGTCCATTTATTCTTTTAAGTCCAGACTGTCCAGTTTGACCAATGTACATGGCAGAGGGGCATTGCTGGCACATGATGGCATATATCACATTGGTGGATGTGCAGGTGAATGAGCCCCTGATGACGTGGCTAATGTGATTAGGTCCTATGATGGTGTCACTTGAATAAAGATGTGGACAGAGTTGGCATTGGGCTTTGTTGCAAGGATAGGTTCCTTGGTTAGTGGTTCTGTTGTGTGGTGTGTGGTTGCTGGAGAGTATTTGCTTCAGGTTGGGGGCTGTCTGTAAGCGAGGATTGGTCTGTCTCCCAAGATCTATGAGAGTGAGGGACCATTTTTCAGGATACGTTGTAGATCTTTGATGATGTGTTGGAGAGGTTTTAGTTGGGGGCTGAAGGTGATAGCTAGTGGCGTTCTGTTACTTTCTTTGTTGGGCCTGTCCTGTAGTAGGTGACTTCTGGGTACTCTTCTGGCTCTGTCAATCTGTTTCTTCACTTCAGCAGGTGGGTACTGTAGTTGTAAGAATGCTTGATAGAGATCTTGTAGGTGTCTGTCTCTGTCTGAGGGGTTGGAGCAAATGCGGTTGTATCTTAGAGTTTGGCTGTAGACAATGGATCGTGTGGTGTGGTCAGGGTGAAAGCTGGATGCATGTAGGTAGGAATAGCGGTCAGTAGGTTTCCGGTATAGGGTGGTGTTTATGTGACCATCGCTTATTAGCACCGTAGTGTCCAGGAAGTGGATCTCTTGTGTGGACTGGTCCAGGCTGAGGTTGATGGTGGGATGGAAATTGTTGAAATTGTGGTGGAATTCCTCAAGGGCTTCTTTTCCATGGGTCCAGATGATGAAGATATCATCAATGTAGCGCAAGTAGAGTAGGGGCGTTAGGGGATGAGAGCTGAGGAAGCGTTGTTCTACGGCAGCCATAAAAATATTGGCATACTGTGGGGCCATGCGGGTACCCATAGCAGTGCCGCTGATCTGAAGGTATACATTGTCCCCAAATATGAAATAGTTATGAGTGAGGACAAAGTCACAAAGTTCAGCCACCAGGTTAGCCGTGACATTATCGGGGATACTGTTCCTGATGGCTGTAGTCCATCTTTGTGTGGAATGTTGGTGTAGAGGGCTTCTATATCCATAGTGGCCAGGATGGTGTTATCAGGAAGATCACTGATGGATTGTAGTTTCCTCAGGAAGTCAGTGGTGTCTTGAAGATAGCTGGGAGTGCTGGTAGCGTAGGGCCTGAGGAGGGAGTCTACATAACCAGACAATCCTGCTGTCAGGGTGCCAACGCCTGAGATGATGGGGCGTCCAGGATTTCCAGGTTTATGGATCTTGGGTAGCAGATAGAATACCACAGGTCGGGGTTCCAGGGGTGTGTCTGTGCGTATTTGTTCTTGTGCTTTTTCAGGGAGTTTCTTGCGCAGATGGTGTAGTTTCTTTTGGTAACCCTCAGTGGGATCGGAGGGTAATGGCTTGTAGAAAGCGGTGTTGGAGAGCTGCCGAGCAGCCTCTTGTTCATATTCCGACCTATTCATGATGACAACAGCACCTCCTTTGTCAGCCTTTTTGATTATGATGTCAGAGTTGTTTCTGAGGCTGTGGATGGCATTGTGTTCCGCACGGCTGAGGTTATGGGGCAAGTGATGCTGCTTTTCCACAATTTCAGCCCGTGGACGTCGGTGGAAGCACTCTATGTAGAAGTCCAGTCTGTTGTTTCGACCTTCAGGAAGAATTACACAATTGATTGGTCTCAATACATGGGTAACTGGGTGAGATCCTCTGGCCTGTGTTAGGAGCTCAGACTACATGATCGAATGGTCCCTTCTGGCCTTAAACACTATGAAGAGTCCAGGTCAGGATCTGAGTGCGGATTCTGAGTACCCCAACGCTTCTGCCTGTGCTGATCTGTGATTTTGGTCCAAGCCTGTGGTATTCCCCATGTCAGTGAAGATCCAGGACTCAGTGGTGATGAATACAAAGGGGGCCAGCTTGCGAGGTTGCTGGAGACGCAGACCCTGCCGTTTTCTCTAGCTCCCAGACTACTGCAGACTGTGCTGCATGTTATCCTCTCACAGGGTCTCCCTAAATCCTGGCCTGGACAATGTCTGGAGGGAGCTGCTGACCACTGTCTCTAGCCCATCTTGAATATCTAGCTCTTCTAATCTTTCCTCCTATGCTGGCCCTTCCAGGCACTTACTCCTCCTTGCTGCCCTTCTCCAAACTCTTCCAGGGTACCAATGAGCCTCCAGCATGGAGGTGCACTGCTCCAAGGGCAGCCTGCCCTCTGCAGCCTTGTCTCAACAAAGCAATCCTCCTGCCTGCCCCGCAGACACTGCTGTTGCCTACTTCTTGCCCCCTGCAGACACTGCTGTTCCCCACTGTCCCTGCCTGTCCGTGTCACATTGGAGATCATTTGCTCTGAGGCCAGCTGTCAGTGGCAAGAAAATACAAAGCACTGGGAAGTGACATGAGCAGAGCAAACTTTCAGAGGGAGCCATGGGTGGAGGAGCACCGCTGGCACCGGCCGGGAAGGAGACGCAGCACCCCGGGCAGAGGGGCACCCCTGGCACCGGCCGGGAAGGAGACGCAGCACCCCGGGCAGAGGGGCACCCCTGGCACCGGCCGGGAAGGAGACGCAGCACCCCGGGCAGAGGGGCACCCCTGGCACCGGCCGGGAAGGAGACGCAGCACCCCGGGCAGAGGGGCACCGCTGGCACCGGCCGGGAAGGGGACGCAGCGCCCCGGGCAGAGGGGCACCGCTGGCACCGGCCGGGAAGGGGACGCAGCGCCCCGGGCAGAGGGGCACCGCTGGCACCGGCCGGGAAGGGGACGCAGCGCCCCGGGCAGAGGGGCACCCCTGGCACCGGCCGGGAAGGGGACGCAGCGCCCCGGGCAGAGGGGCACCCCTGGCACCGGCCGGGAAGGGGACGCAGCGCCCCGGGCAGAGGGGCACCCCTGGCACCGGCCGGGAAGGGGACTCAGCGCCCCGGGCAGGGGGGCACCGCTGGCACCGGCCGGGAAGGGGACGCAGCGCCCCGGGCAGAGGGGCACCCCTGGCACCGGCCGGGAAGGGGATGCAGCACCCCGGGCAGAGGGGCACCCCTGGCACCGGCCGGGAAGGAGACGCAGCACCCCGGGCAGAGGGGCACCGCTGGCACCGGCCGGGAAGGAGACGCAGCACCCCGGGCATAGGGGCACCGCTGACACCGGCCGGGAAGGAGACGCAGCACCCCGGGCAGAGGGGCACCGCTGCCACCGGCTGGGAAGGAGACGCAGCATCTGGGTTGGAGGAGCACCACATCCTGCTGTGGCATTTGTCAACAGAGCTCCTCTGGATTGTGTGAGGAAAATGTGGAGAGATGGGTCCTAACTACCATCCCGATCCAAACCCCCTAGACCTGAGTGGGATGGGGAAGGTAGGTCTGGCTCTGGATCCCAAACCCTAGATGTAGCATATTTAGAATCCAGGCCCACACCCTAACAGTGAATTCCCACACTACTATTGGGATCATTTTATCCAGACCCCCCCACCCACCCCCATCTGAAATAGTTGTTTGCCCATCAGTCTATTTCCCAGAGCTTTGACAGTGTGATTTTACAGCCACCCTTAGGAGGCTACTGCTGAGTCTTCTCAAGCAGATATTCTACCTGTTGTTCTCAGCCAGCTCTTCCCTTCATCTCTGCCTCAGGGAAGGAAGTTGCAGCCCCAGCCCCTCAGAGAGGAGAGCAACCTGGCACTGTGCTCGCAGATTCCTGAGGCGGCACTGCTAACCCGTGAATGGGATGAGTCCTGGCTCCTGCTGCTGATTCACTGAGCAACCTTGTGCGAATTGTTCCCTCTCTGGGCCTCAGTTCCCTCTTCTCTACAGTGGGGATAACAGCTACTTTCCCAGGTTGTAGTGAGGACACAGGCATGGAAGTTGGCAAAGTGATTTGAGTTCCTTGCATGGACGTCACTCTAGGGGCACAAAGTATTGTATCAGATCCCTGGGCTTCTCACACTTCAGTGTTCTCCTTCTGCTGCTCACCAGGGTCACTCAGAACTTCACAGCAACATCAGGAAGGAGCTCAGAGACGCCTGCTCCAAAAACACAGAACTCTGCTACTTGAGCTGAAGGAGAATCTCTGTTAACTCTCCAGGGCCAATGACACACAGTTTAGCCTTTCTGATTACATCCAGCAGAGAGCACTGGTGACATACAGTAACCCCAGCCAGTTCGTTATGCTGCTTTTACTGTTTTACACAAAGAGAACGCTACTGTTGCACTGTAAACCACTTCAAACTCCAGAGATACCAAAATTAAGGCTACCCATTTACCCTTAACTCTGCCCCCTTGGGTTAAACTCCAAGCCTTCCTTTAATCACATGATCACGTACCATCTGAAACATAATCACAGGAAAATCTTTCTGCAAAGTGTGCAGCTGCCTTTCCTAATCCGCACAGGGTAAGTCAAGTGTTCACCAGGAGACTCTTTCTGTGCCAAATTTCAGCTTTCTAGCATCAGCCTTTTCAGCTGTTGAAACTGGTCTTAAAAAGATTACAAGAATTTTGTTAAATCAGGTAAAGGGTCATTCCCCCTCCCCCTACTCAGAAACAGCCCTACTGTTTTCTCTCAAACTTTCCAGAAAAAAATCACCTTTGAACATAGACCAAAAGATTACCATTTCAGGCCAAAAGTTGGAAATTTCAGCAAATGTAGAGTGAATTTCAGATGGCATAGGGCTGGGGGCAGGGTTTGGAATAAGTCATGAGTGACTGAAAGGGACAGACTAGAATTATGACCGTATTTTCAAACGGGGACGCTTTTGCAGCAACACTTTTGAGGCTTGTGAACTATTGCTAAAAAGGACAGTGCTGATCTGGTCCTTCCTGCCAGCCTCTGGCACAGCTGCAGCATTGCCAACGCGAAGCATGCCAGACCCATGAGCTAGACCTCCCCAAATCATGAGACTGGCTTTAACCCAGAGATTTCAAACCCCCTAATGCTCTGGGGTTTGTTTATATGCTGGCTGGTGTTTGAGCCAGTACCCTTTTGCCCTTTCAGGCTTATCTCCACAACTGTGAGGGCTAAACACGTCCATTAAAAAAAAAAAAAACCACAAGATTCTCACTTCACCACTTGAATAAGGAGCTGGGGCTTTAAGAAAAACACCAAACAACACCGGTCTCTCGATGAAATCCTGAGACTTGGCAACACTGGAACAGTGTCATGGGCCGATTTCTCCAAGTGGAGGGTTTTCCAGTGACTTAGTGCCTGAATGAGGTTAGCATGGACATGCTTTGAGCAGAACTGTCTGGGGAGTGCGGATGCTTGTTGAACTTTTCCTTTCACTCCAAACGCTGTTGGTCACGCTGAACGCTCATTCCCTGGCCTCTGTTCCTGGTAAACATACAACAAATGCTGCTCCGCACGGTTCTGAATCAGAAACATTTTGTTTACAAAATAAATACGATAAATGTAACTGATAGAAACAATCTCCACCCTCCCACCTGCTCTGACTCTCTCACTCCCTCTCTTCCTTCCCTTTCCATTTAGCTGATCCCTGCAAAGCTTACTCCCTCTTTTCCCCCGCCCACAAAAAAAAATTGTGGAATGCATGTGCTCTTTGCTGCTATCACACTGATCACTCTGCTTGTGTGTTACACCCCCTTTCCCCACCCTGTGTCTGTCTTATCTATTTAGATTGTAAACAACTCAGGGTGGGATTATATACTGTGTTTTTGCGGATCCCTGGGCACTACCATAATAAAAATGGTTAATAATAACAGCAAAACCAGGATCTTTCAAGTGTCCTTAAAGAACCTCTTAGGATGCTGGGATTGTCTCAGTCTAACCAGCCTCACTTAGCTTCAATGAAAACTCTTAGAGAGACTGAAAACAGAGGGGGTTAGAATGGAAACCGTTTGGCATCCTTAATCATAACTGTTGCTGCTCTTGGCTGCAACCACAGCTGCTGCTGCTGCTCTGTCTCACAATGCAGGGACGGTCTGTTTGACCCTTAGCTCCAGCTGAAGGTTTGTGTTTGCAAGGACACAGAGCGTCAGTCAGGGTTTATTGCTTTCTGTTACTACATGTCAACCATGTAGACATGACCTAATGAATCAGGACCTGTTCCCTACTGTGGAGTGATAAATTGGCTCTGGGATCTGTTAGTTATTTATTTTTAAAGCCCTCCTGCATTTACACATGCAGGGAATGAGTGAGGACAGATCAGAGACAAACAGGAAGTAAATCTGAAATTACTCCCTTTTTTGTGCAGTGAAATGAATCTGTCTCATGATATTGTGTTTTCCGCTCTGGTGGTTGTTAGAGAAGTTCATCTCCCCAGATGGGACACATTAAAGGCCATTTCTCACTGTCACAGACCAGGGTGTGGGCGGTCAGGCCTAGTGGTGAAAGCCATGGTAGTCATTCCTAGTGATCAGAACTGGAGTCAGAAACCAGGAGGCAGAGCCAAAGTCAGAGCTGGAGTCAGGAAGCAAGCAGAGAAGCGGGCAGCCTGTAGCTGGGCCAGAGCAAGATAGGAGCACGGTAAGCAAAGCAAAGTAAGAAGTCATGGGATAAGAGGGAAGGACCTCTAACGGATCAGTAACTGGTTAAAAGACAAGAAACAAAAGGTTTTCACTGTCCCCTAAGGATCTGTTCTAGGACCAGTGCTGTTCAACATATTCATAAATGATCTGGAAAAAGGGGATGAACAGTGAGGTGGCAAAATTTGCAGATGATACAAAATTATTCAGGATAGTTAAGTCCAAAGCTGACTGCAAGGAGTTACAAGGGGATCTCAGTAAACTGAGTGACGGGGCAACAAAATGGTAGATGAAATTCAATGTTGATAAGTGTAAAGTAATGCACGTTGGAAAACATAATCCCAACTATACATACAGAATGATGGGATCTATATTAGTAGTCACCACTCAAGAGAGAGATCTTGGAGTCATTGTGGATAGTTTTTTTTTTCCGTGTCAGCCAAGCAGAGTGATCAACCAGGTGGCCCTGCCATGGCCCAGCTGTGCTCATAGGCTGCCCGGAGACTGGGCAGGCATAGCTGCAAGTCCTTATTTCTAAAGCTTACATGGGATGAGCATCGTGAACTCCCAACTAAGGTTACATCTCTCCTGGGGTGAAATGCAGCCTGGTGCAGAGGGCCAGCATGGGGCCATAGGACTGAAACAGGACTTATGTGGTGTCTAGGCCATGTGCTGGCCCTCAGCCTGGGGGTCAGCTTGGCCACTAGATCTGAACCAGTAATGCCACGTTCCCTCTGCACTAATTCCGCTCTTAAGGAACGGGTCTCTTGTTACTTGTCCTTCCCCATTACTCACCACAACTTTGTAGTCCCTCTTCTTCCAGGACAATTAATTGAGTGGCTAACAAGGCCCAGGAAAATATTTCCCCCTCCCCCACCCCAATAATGATCTCAGCTTCACCAACTTCAAGCATTTGAAAATTGTGACTCTTCCCCCTCCCCCGCATCATGAGATTGTCTTAAAAGTCATGAGATATTTTAAAAAAATAATAATCTGGGGCTCCTTTTTGTTGCCCTTCTGGGTTTTGGGCCTGTAGGGAGTCATGTTTTCAGGATTTTCTGTGCAATCACGAGGACTAGAAATTTACTTTTTTCCTTTAAAAGTAAGAAAAAGTAAGAAAGCTGGGAGTCTTGTTTAATAACCTGACTCCAGGTGCTGGGGCTTTAAGAACAACACCAAGAATTGCAAGACTTCCAGTAATATCATGAGAGTTAATGCTATCCAACTTCAGGGCAAGGTTCTGCTCTTGGACCTCCCTTCTGATTTTTTGCCATCCTTGGAGTCTGGGGTGATGGGCATGGGTAAGAACCTAAGTAAATCCAAATTGGATGTTTTTCTAAATGATCTCCTCTAAGAGTTGTATGGGGGCAGGTCTCTGGCCTGTGTTACAGAGGCAGTCTCACTTGATGATCACCATGGTCCCTTGTGGCCTTGGAATCTATGACTCTGAAAAAATAGATACACGTGTGAATCTGCCATTGGGAGAGTGCACCATCGGGGGCAGGTGCCATGTGGAGGATCAGGATGGAACGAAGTAGCATTCAGCTGATGGAGAGTGTTCTTACGCCTTTTGTTAGCTGGGAACTGAACTGCTGCTGCTGACGTTACTTGCATTCATTATTGCTGTTTCTTCTCCCTCAGTTACATGTCATCAATCGCAGCTCCCATCTCCGCCATTCTGTCCCGTAGTGATTGTACTCCCCTTTCCTTGTACTGCTTCTGTGTAAGGGGCACTGGAATGTACTGTACAGCCACGTGTTGCATGGGCAGGTCACAGCTGGACCCACGCTGTGTCCTGTCAGCTCTATGAGGGGGTGGTTTTAAAGTGAAAGTGCTCTTTGCCTCCTGTAGTCACTGTTTGGAGGTGGATGCTCAGGAAAACAGTGCATTCAATGTCTGTGGCATTAAAACTTTGCTTTTAAGGAAACTTAGGGTCTGATCTGAAGCCCATTGTCTTCAGTGAGCATTGGGTCAAGCCCTTGCTGAGTTGGTCTGCATATATAGGAGCTACTTACGGTGCTTCCAGATTGGAGCTAACTATGGTGAGCTACGATAGAGTGGCAGTCCCTTAAACTCTGAAAAATGACCCCATAAAAACAGCCCCCGGCGGTCCTTCTCACAAGGTGACTCCAGATCATCTTTGCTCAGGATCTAACACAAAGATCAGTTAAAAGAACAGGAGGACTTGTGGCACCTTAGAGACGAACAAATTTATTTGAGCATAAGCTTTTGTGAGCCACAGCTCACTTCATCGGATGCATTCAGTGGAAAATACAGTGGGGAGATTTTATATACACAGAGAACATGAAACAATGGGTGTTACCATACAGACTGTAACCAGAGTGATCAGGTAAGGTGAGCTATTACCAGCAGGAGAGCGGGGAGGGGGGGCAGAGGGGGGTAATAGCTCACCTTACCTGATCACTCTGGGTACAGTGTGTATGGTAACACCCATTGTTTCATGTTCTCTGTGTATATAAATCTCCCCACTGTATTTTCCACTGAATACATCCGATGAAGTGAGCTGTGGCTCACGACAGCTCATGCTCAGATAAATGGGTTAGTCTCTAAGGTGCCACAAGTCCTCCTGTTCTTTTTGCGGATACAGACTAACACGGCTGCTACTCTGAAAAAAGATAAGTTAAGGAGCTCGTATTCCTGCTGGCTGTGGACTGGCCGCTCTCAGCAGGGCCGTCCTTAGGCATATGCACCATACGCAGCTGCGTAGAGCACCATGAAATTTGGGGCACCAAATTGCCCCAAATTTCATGGTGCCCTAGGCAGCTGCGTGCTGCATACGCAGCAGCACCAGCCTTGGCGACCAGCCCTATCCCTCAGCTGCCCCCCCCACGGGCTGCGCCCACTGCAAGGGGCAGGGCCATCCCTAGGGGGGTGTGGGGCCCCATACAACTCCCTCTGCCCCACCTCTTCCCCTTCCCCCCTGCTCTGCCCCCGGCCCGCCCCCATCCCACCTCTTCCCCCAGGAACCCCACGCTCAGCAGTGGGAAGTGGAGCAACCCTACCGCAGCCCGCTCCTCTCTGCCAGCTCCCAGCCACGGTGCTCCGCTTCCCACCACTGCCGGTGAGTGCGGGGGGACACCTTTCCCTCCCCCAAGCGCCATGGCTGGGGCCAGGGCAAGGGAAGTGGAGCAGGTTCCTCCTGGCCCCCTGCTAATCCCCTGGGCCACCCTGGGCCTGTGGGGCCCCCAAAAGTGCCCCCCCCACAGCTCCTGCCTCCCAGACCCTGGGCGGGGCGTGCGCGTAGGGCATCCAAATGGCTAGGGACGGCCCTGGCTCTCAGTTAGCAGTCTCCCAAAGGTGGCACAGCAGAAGTGGGCCCTGCGGTGGGGATAGACAGAACAGGGGAGTGGTCCTATGGCTTGGCTCAGGGAGAGAGTTTCACTTGCCGGGGGCGGTGTGGAAGAAAGCTTGCTGGTGCCAGTAGGCGAAGCAGACGGGTGGGCAATGGAGCACAGGGCTTTGGGGCGACGCAGTGAGATACGGGAGTGGATAGGCAGGAGAGACAGGTGCGAAGGGCCTTGGAGTGGGGCACTGGAAACTTGTCCTGGTTATGGTGGGGAAGCCAGTGAAGGATCTGAGGGGTGGAGATGGGGCGTGACATGGTCAGAGGAACGAGCCAAGAAGATGATGTCAGCAGCAGCATTTTGAATGGGCCCAAGTGTGGGTTGAGATGGGAGTCATGGAGGCCAGAGCGGGAGTCGAGGCAGGAGATGCTGAGGGATGGAAGATGTAACCATGCGGGTAGAGAGGAAAGGTCAGATCCTGGCAATGTTGTGAAAGGAGAACCGGCAAGATGTGGGTATGGCCTGGCTGTGGGGGCTGAGCAGCTTAGCAACCTGAGTGAGAGGGAGGAGGGCGGCGCTGCTGGTGGCAACAGAGAAAGGGGGAGAAGCCGAGGAGCTCGATTTGGGGTCAGAGTGTCAAGCTGGGCTCCTGGCTCCTGCAGCATCCCCTGTACTGCAGGTTGGGTGAGCCGAGTGCTGCTCTCTGTGCTAGCTCCACACCACCATTGTTCTCCGAGGGCTTGTGGGACGGTGAACGAGGTCGGACTCTGCAGCTGAACTTGGGGAACAGTTGTTTTGATGAGCCAGAATAGAGTCCAGCTCTCTTGTGCCGGCTCCGCAGGGCTCACTGGCACAAGAGGCCCTAAAAACTTATTCTTGCCTCTTGCGTAAACAGCCCTGACCCTGGATCCATCCAGGGGCAAGTCTGTGGATGGAAGGGCATCTTTACAAAGTCGCCTGCTGACGCTAACTGCACTTTAATAGCAAAGTAGAACGGAAGCCCCACACCCAGTTATCTCACTGCAGCTCTGGTGATGTGCAGTGACCATGCTTTTCTATCGATTCGTTCCGATTGGCTGCAACATCCATCACATGACCAAAAATAACTTGGAACTGTAGTCTATAAAATCAGGAAGAGTCATGTTAAAAAAAAATCAATCCATCAAGCAGTAGTTGGGAGTCTAAGGGGGATTTACTGAGCATGCTCAAAAGCACCACGCTTCCAGAAACAAAGGTAGCCAACACCTGCGCTCTGCTTCTGGGTTTGTAGTTTTCTATTAAGCAATAGACAATTATTATTAAAACAGATCGTGCCGGTCTCTTCCCTCCAGGCAATAACCCTTGAGAACGAATGATAGTCTGAGCACTGCCTAAGGGATTTAGACACACGGTCCTCATTAAAAATCAGTGAGAATTGGGCCTCTGAACCCCAAGGCAACTTTGAAAATATCACCCCAAATCTTTCCTCCAGTGGGGAAATCAGGCCCCAAGCCCTTGGCCTTCTGGTGGTGGTGGTGTTTCTATCCTCACTCGTGATCAGGTAGCCCTTATGCCTTCAGAATGAGATTCATAGCTTGGCCTGGCACTACGCCTCTTGGAATCAGATGCACTCCCTTTCCTGGGACAGTCCCGCTGCATGGGTTAATTTCACAGCTGGAGGTAAGCAGCTTTTAGGGCCTGGTCTCCAAAGCCTGGCATATACCAGTCAAGCACTGGGTGCCTCACTGTGCAGGTGCTATTCATACCTGCTTTATGTGCAATTTTGGATGAAACCACCCCTGTGCAAAAGGATCAGCAGAAGGCCCAAGCATCACTGAGGTCCTGTATCCGCCCTGAGCGCTGCCTGAGAGGTGCAAAGCATCCAGGGCTGACGTGGGACTTCAGTGGTGCCGAAGCCTTGAGCTGAAACCCCATCCCTTCTGAAACCCCATCCCACTCCCTTCTGAAACCCCATCCCTTCTGAACCTCCCTTCTGAAACTCCCTTCTGAAACCCCCAGAATTGGTCCTGCTTCGAGCAGCGGGTTGGACTAGATGACCTTCTGGGGTCCCTTCCAACCCTGATATTCTATGATTCTATCCCTGAGCTTTCCCGAGGGCCTCTACAATGGATCACAGGGCTCCTGCTTTTCCTATTTCCTGGAACGTCTGGCTTGACTCTCTGCTCTCTGTTTTCTCTTATAGGGGTGGCAATAAGCACTTACGCCAAGTACTGTTACAACAAGCTCCAGAAAGCAGCCTTGACAGGAGCAAAGAAGGTATCGTCTGGTCCCTTTTTGCTTTGTTTCTTTCACGTTGGCTTCCGAGCCAGCTGGTATGAGCAAATGTCCGACTGTAATTAAAGCATGCCCAGGGGGGTGGGGCCATGATAGAACCATGTGGGGGTGGATGGAGTGTGTATTATCTTCCCAGTCCAGGCTGTTTGCTCCCATGTTCTCTATCTTTCAGCCTGTTGAGTCTCTCCAAAGTCTAGAGTCCTGCATGTCTTGGAGATGGACTTGGGTAGAAAGATCAGCTCATTGAGGTGCAATGTTTGTGTTACAGTGAAAGGGGAGAACCATCTCTGCTTACAGTGAAAGGGGAGAACCAGCAGAGATGGACTGGAAAAATGGAAAAATCTGCAGCTGGATCTGGAATGAGTGACCCTTTGGCTTGGCCCAGTATAAAAAACTGGGGCAATCGTCTGAACTAGATTTCCAACCAGTCTCTTTGTTCTGCATTTGTACAGCACCTGGCACAGAAGACTGCTGGCCTGTGCCTGGGCTCCTAGGTGCTGCTGTAACACAGATACCTGGGAGTGGTGCATCCCAGGCCCCCCAGAGACCAGGGCCCCGTTGTGCTAGACTCTGTGCAGACACATGGTAAGAGCCAGCCCATGCCACCAAGGAGCTAATCTAAATAGAGCAACGATAGGCAGGAGGTGGAATGGTGGCGCAGAGAGGGGAAGTGACTTGCCTAAGGTCACCCAGCAGAGCAGTGTCAGAGATGGGAAAAGAGCCCAAGGCTGGGGATGGTGGCGTTGGAGGCTTGATTCAGGCTCAGGCCTGTAGCCCAGAGTCCTACCTGAATCTCCAGTTTCATTTAGGCCTGTGGAAACTGGAGAGTTGGAGCTGCTTTTAGTTGGGCATCTGGAGCTGCATGTTGTACTGGAGTTCAGGGTTCCCCTAGGCCTTTGTGTCCAGTAGACAGCAGCTGTTTTTGATACAAAGCACCTGTCTCTCCTCTCGCTCCCCTGACTCCACTGACTTAGTGTGGGAGCAGAGATTGGGTCCCTAGAGATTGGGTCCCACTGCTGTGAGGGACCTGATTCTTGACTCTGTTGGCCTTTGAGTAGCCAGTTTTTCCTACCAGCCTGGTGTGAGCAGAGATTGCTTCGGGTCTCCCTGCTTTCCCTGGTGCTCTCAGATCACCACCCTTTGCCCACCACGTGTCCACTGCAAATGCTGCTTTGCTGTCCAGATGGAAAAACAATCCTGAGTTTATTGCTCCCGCTGTTAGTTTATGGCCCCGTTGTTTTTATGGGAACCGAAAAGTAGGGCAAGTGCTGAGCAGTGGCGTGAGATTTACAGCTGCTTGGGGAGCCAGTGCTCCATCAGTGTTACAACCGGGCCTGTGCAGAGGAACGACCTTCCCAAAGCCAGCCACGCTGCTAGGCAGCTCGTACTCACAGCCAGCACCAAGGGAGAGAATATTGCGAGCGCAGTTCCCAGGGTGCAGACAGTAGCACGATGGGTCCAGTGGGAGAACCTGCTCGCACACAGGACAGAGGCCTTGCTGAGCTTGGGCCTGATCCAACACGCACTGAAGCAGTGGGCGTCTTACCACCAAGTTCCATGGACATTGGATCGAGCCCTGTGGTATGGGAACCCTGCTTACTGCCTAGTGCAGACAGCTGAGTTAGAGGCTAGTCCATTCCGCTGAGCCCTACTTGAAACCTCTGCAGACTCTGCTGGCTGGGGACAAAACCCACCGGATCCCACAGTGCCCAGTGCCAAAAGGCAGGAGATCATTGCTGGTCCCTGCTGAGAGATGGGGGCCACGGTCCATAGAGACGTCTGTTGCGCCTGTGTGTTCACATGCCAGGTCGGGGGGAAACCCTGTGGTTCGACAAGAGACAGCTCAGGTTGGGGCTTCTGGAGGGAGAGCGGGAGTGCTGAGTACCTGCGAGGGATGGGCATTTTGGGGAAGCCCATTCCATGGCTGGGCAAACCTGGTCCCTCGGTGGAGTTCATGTAGGATGAGTCTGTTCGTCCCCAGGGTGCTAACAAGCTCAGGTGTTACTTGCTCTCTGCCATGTGACCCTCGTCACAGCGTGGACCGGAAAGCTGGCAGGGCAGGCGCATGTGATTTCCCAAGATGTCTTGGGTCAGGCCCAAAGGAATTGAGCATTGTTTCCCTTAGAGGGAAGGACCTGCTGGGTAGGAATTCTCAGGAGCAGCCTGGGGCTCCCTGCTTGCTCACAGGCTTCACACAAGCCACAGAGAATGAAATGAGTTTGCTGGGGCTTGGCCCAGATCCTGGGAATGGGTGCCCATGAACAGAATCACCAGCCCACTTGGCACTAACTGGCCCCTGAGGACTCTGTGGGCTGAAAGGACTGAATTCCTCCCGTGCCTTTAGTGGGGGGTCTCTCCAGGGCAGAGGTGAGGCCCATTGGCAGGGCAGTGGGGGTGGAGTGGGGAAGCTTGACCTGCCACCACCCAGGCAGTGCTATTCTGGGAATGAGTAATGGGCTTCGATCTCCTGGACTTGTAACGTGCTTCTGTTTCTCTGCGGTGCGCCTGTCTTGGGGGAGAGGCTGCAGCTGGGTTTTCCCTGCTTCCCCTTGCCTAGGCCACCTGCTGGGGAGAGGGGTTACCATCCATTCCTTCCTCCGTGCACTCACTGTTTCACCAACCTGCTCTTGCTCCCTCTTAAAGCTGTTTCCTCCCTCCCGAACCTCCAAGCCCTGATTTCAGAGCCCTGCTGCCAGCTGTCTGTTCTGCTGCAGGGCACAGTGCCAGCCTGCCAGGCATGCCACAGCCCTGCAGCCTCTGTTCTCACTGGTATGTTACAGTCTTCCCGCTCACCTTGAAGAGACACCCCCTGCTCCACGATGCATGACACGGGAGTTGACATGGCATGCTGCATGACACGGACGGCTGGGAGGCTTGGGGTAGGGTCCAGCCACAGAGGCAGTGCACAGGGGCCTGGAAGGATCTGGATCCTGGAGGCAATGCCGAGGGTTCACATCCCAGGGCAGATCTGTGGTGGGAGCCCTGAGGATCTAGATCCTGGAGGTTGGCACAGGGTACTGGAGCAGGGGGTTTGTGGCATGGGAGCCTGGGGGGCAGAGGTATCTAGATCCTGTAGGCTCTGCTGGACAGGGGTGTGTGACATGGGAGCCCAGGGGGTGTCTGGCTGCAGGAGGCCATGAGGGGTGGGGGTGGGTGACGTGGGAGCCCAGGGGGTGTCTGGCTGCAGGAGGTCGTGAGGGGTGGGGGTGGGTGACGTGGGAGCCCGGGGGGTGTCTGGCTGCAGGAGGCCATGAGGGGTGGGGGTGGGTGACGTGGGAGCCCGGGGGGTGTCTGGCTGCAGGAGGCCATGAGGGGTGGGGGTGGGTGACGTGGGAGCCCAGGGGTGTCTGGCTGCAGGATCCATGAGGGATTGGGGGTATTGGAGGCAGCGTTGGGGTTTTTCTCTCTCCCTAGCAGGGGTTTTGATGGCAGGTCTTATTGCCTAAGCACATCGCTTACTGGTTTTCTGTCTGGTAGTACAACCCCCGTCTCAGCCTGACTGAGGGGGAGGGATAGCTCAGTGGTTTGAGCATTGGCCTGCTAAACCCAGGGTTGTGAGTTCAATCCCTGAGGGGGCCATTTCAGGATCTGGGGCAAAAATTGGGGATTGGTCCTGCTTTAAGCAGGGGGTTGGACTAGATGACCTCCTGAGGTCCCTTCCAACCCTGATATTCTATGATTCTATGACACCGTAGTGCACAGTGCTGTGTTTTCACACACAGCCCATCAGCCGGAGCGCTGACCTGTCTCAGCCAGTCCAGCTGCTGGCATGAAAACAGAGGGAGTCCCATGGAGGAGTTCCCATGGAAGGGGCTGTGACAGAGACCATCTCCCTCAACCGCATTCCCCAGTGTCAGACTGCTGGCCAGCCAGACCACCTGGAGCTGGTGGGAGCATATCATGGTTCAAGTCCAGGGTTGGTGATAGAGAACCTGAGCCCGCCCACTCCTCTGGGTTCTAACCAGGGCCCTGGGGCAGGGAGTCCAGTGGCCTGCAACGCGTTCCCCCAGAAGGGGGGCTGGGGGTCCCTCCCACACAAGCAGATGCTCCGCTCTCTCTTCTGCAGTGGCTTGCGGCTCTGTGTTGAGATCAGCTTTAGGGCAGTGCTGGCCTCCTGCGGGAGCTACCAGTGCAGGTCTGCTTCTTGGCACTGAATGCCCTGACTGAGCTGTGCTGCCCTTTTAAATGCCCCCTCCATTCAGAGCACGCCCCGCGGGCGCAGCTGGGCAGAGCCTCCTGTGCCCAGAGCTGCTCCTTAACATCCCCCCCACTGCCTGATTGTACAGCCCATCACTGGGCTATAATAGCGATCGTGGCCTTCCTGTAGCACCATCAAATGTGCTCAGAGCGCCGCACAGTTACGAACTCAGCCTCGGTGATGGGGAAACTGAGGCACAGAGTGGGAAACTGACTTAACCATGGTCCCACAGCGAGTTGGGCGGAGCTGGGAATAGAACCTGATCCCCAGTCCTGTGTTCCCACCCCGGCACTCCCCCAGAATTCCCTGAGAGGGCTGCACATTGGGCTCCCATTCCACACCAGGAAGCTGAATGCATATGGGCAGAGGCCACTCTGGCCCCTTTCCATCTGTTCCTGTTGCACCCAGCTCCTTTTGTGAGCTTAGTGCCGGTGAATGGTGCCAGATGGACAGCCCTGGAGGTGATGGCCTCATGGCCTCTGAGCAGGTACAGTGTAGCCCGTGGAGGCCACCCCTTACCCCCTGCCTGCCCCACATGCCCTAGCCTTGTGCTCAGCGCCAGCTCCTGGGATGAGAAGGGCCCTCAATCTCTAAGGCACATTCTGTCCTGGGCCTTCCTGCAGAGACTGCCCATAAGGAAGCCAGCTGTGGTGCTGCCAAAACGCCATTAGGAATTGGACAGAGGGTCTCAACTAATCACAGGCCACCGAACAGCTGTTGGGTGGCAACAGCTGTCAGCCGCTGGACTGGAACTGGTGACCTAGGCGTGAAAGGCGCTGTGTCCCACTGCCTGTTGCCTCCAGTGCAAGGGGATTATCCAAGAGGCTGTTTTATCTCCTGAAGAGCTGAGCTGGACTCAGTATTTGCTAGCCTAAAATGTAGGGCAGTGCCCAGGAGACACAGATCTCACTGCAGCCTCTCCAAGCTCAGTCATACAAGACAGACTGGAGCTGGAAAGTCCCAGGAGCGTGTCAGAGACGAAAGACAAGTGTTTCTTCCAAGTTCTTGTCTACAGAGAGACCAGAGCATGAGTCATAGGGCAGACTCGTTCCCAAGGATTTCAGCACAATGGCAGCATCTCAGGTGGGCGGATGGAGCAGGAGAGGGAAGGAAATCTTGAAAATATTCTCCTCGTCAATTTAAAGAAGAAGAGCCTGGCTGCTTCTCATGGTCTCCCTAGAAAATGCAGTGTCCGAGCCGGAGCACCTCCCCACAGAGCAGACAGACAAATGATAAACCCTGGAGATCCCAAAGGACAGATGTCTGGGAATCCAGATCCCAAAGGCAGCAGCAGCAGTAAGTGCTTTATCTCTAAGGACACTCATATTCTTATGGAAGGTGGGAGGCAGCACTGAGGAGAAATCCACAGATTCATAGATGTAAGACCAGAAAGTAGCACTATGATCATCTAGTCTGACCTGCATAACACAGGCCATGGGATTTCCTGAATTTTTCCTGTTTGAATTAGAGCAGATCTTTGAGAAAAACATCCTATCTTGATTTCCAGCGACGGAACCCTTGATAGCTTGTTCCAGTGATTAATTACTCTCACTTTTAAAAATTTGCCACCTTATTTCTAAATTTGTTGAGCTTCAACTTCCAGCCACTGGTTCTTGTTAGACCTTTGCCTGCTACATTGAAGAGCCCTTTATAGTCACATATCTATTCCCTATATAGCTACTTATAGATTTTGATGAAGTCACCAAGGGCTTCTCTTTGTTAAGCTAAATAGATGGAGCTCCTTGAGTCTATCACTATAAGGCAGGTTTTCCAATCTTTTAATCATTCTTGTGGCTCTCCTCTGAACCCTCTCCAATTTATCACCATCCTTTTTGAGCTGTGGATACCGGAACTGGACACTGTATTTCAGTAGTGGTTGGTCCAGTGCCAGATACAGAGGTAAAATAACCTCTCTATTCCTCCTCGATATTGCCCTGTTTATACATCCAAAGATTGCATTAGTCATTCTGGCCACAACATCGCACTGGGGGCTCAAGTCCTGCTGGTTATCCACCATGACCCCCAAGTCCTTTTCAAAGTCGCTGCTTCCCAGGATAGAGTCCCCCATCCTATAAGTATGGCTGCATTCTTTGTTCCTAGATGTATGGATTTACATGCAGATGTATGGATTTACATGTATCAAAACACATATTGTTTGCTTGTGCCCAGTTTACCAGCTGATCCTGATTGCTCTGAATCAGTGACCAGTCACATTGTAACAGAATAATCAGAAAAGGAAAAACTTTCCCTTGTCCCTGTGTGAAAATGGCTCCAAGAGAGACCAGACCTTTGAGCAGGGACCAAGGGCTCCCTTGGTTCCTACAGGGGCTTTTACAAGGAGCAAGCTCTGGAGCACACGGAGGTATGTAGACAGGAAGCCCCTTTGCGCTACACAAACAAATTCTGCTGTTTGCTACAACTGTGTCAATCCAAAGAGCTATGTGGACTAGAATGGGATTTACACCCACAGCACTGAGAGCAGAATCTGGCCCACTGTGTGATTTAGCCCTGACCAACAAGGGAGGGTTTGTCACATCCCAGAGGGGTTTGTAAATGACAGTAATTCTAAATGAAGGCTGTGCTCAGAGAACTGCTGGAGCGTGTGAGTTACTGATGTATCCAGCTGCCGTCACTCCAGTCCTTGGAGAAATAAACAGCCAGGCAGTCACTAACGAGGAGTAATGTGGGGAATTAAGGACAGGACAGTTTAGGCTGAAGATCAAGAAAACATCCTGGTGGTTGAGATCTGCCAAGCTGTGGAGGGTTGTGGTGTAAACCTCCTCTGAAAAAGCACAAGAACAAATCCACACAGACACACCCCAGGAACTCCTACCTGGGGTATTCTGTCTCCTACCCAAGATCCATAAACCTGGAAATCCTGGACGCCCCATCATCTCAGGTTTTGGCACCCTGACAGCAGGATTGTCTGGCTATGCAGACTCCCTCCTCAGGCCCTATGCTACCAGCACCCCCAGCTATCTTCGAGACACCACTGACTTCCTGAGGAAACTACAGTCCATCAGTGATCTTCCTGAAAACACCATCCTGGCCACTATGGATGTAGAAGCCCTCTACACCAACATTCCACACAAAGATGGACTACAAGCCGTCAAGAACACTATCCCCGATAAAACCCGGTGGCTGAACTTTGTGACTTTGTCCTCACCCATAACTATTTCACATTTGGGGACAATGTACACCTTCAAATCAGCGGCACTGCTATGGGTACCTGTGTGGCCCCACAGTATGCCGACATTTTTATGGCTGACTTAGGGGTCGAGAGCTGAGGAAGCATTGTTCTAACGGCCCTGCTCTACTTGCGCTCCATTGATGACATCTTCATCATCTGGACCCATGGAAAAGAAGCCCTTGAGGAATTCCACCATGATTTCAACAATTTCCATCCCTCATCAACCTGGACCAGTCCACACAAGAGATCCACTTCCTGGATACTGCGGTGCTAATAACGATGGTCACATAAACACCACCCTATACCGGAAACCTACCGACTGCTATACTTACTTACATGCCTCCAGCTTTCATCCAGACCACACCACACAATCCATTGTCTACAGCCAAACTCTAAGATACAAGTGCATTTCCCGTCACCACCCTGGGGCTGTCTCCCTCCTTCATTCTAATGGTTGTGCCAACTCCCGTCTGGAAGCACCTATACAACCTCACCAAGGAGGCAGGCTTGAGCAGAGAGGCTCTCTCATTGCCCGACTCTCAATTTGCTCTCCCGATTAAAGCATGTCCTCTTGCTCCAGCCGCGCTTTGACAACAGCATTGACAGCTTCTCTAACTTAGCGAGTGCCTATCAGTGTCAGCTCAGCATATTAAACTGTCACTGCGAATTTGCATTATCCAAAGAAGGCAGTGGAGACAGAAGGGGTGAGATCTTCTCAGCAACACTTGCTCTCTTCTCCCCAGGCTGAGGCCCATCACAACCTGGAGTAAGGGAGAGGTGACGACATCAAATTCTCCTGGGCATGCAGGTCTGCCTGGTGCTGGCTCCCTGGGGGACACAGAGCCCCACACTTCCTGAACTGGTCTTCTGCAGCCGCCCATGCTAGAGGATGTCATGGACCTTGGAGTGGGCAGGTCCCCTGCCTACTCTCTGGCCCGCTTCATTAGTTCAAGCACAATAGCACAGGCTATTTCTTGCCATGTGATGGGATTTTTCAACCAGTCATGAATCAGAAGTGAGGAAGCCTTACATGGGATAGCAGAATCGCCAACCCCTAGCATTTAAAACTCAGGAGTCAGACCCAGAAAATCACAAGACTAGCTTAAAAACTGTGAGGTATTAAAAATAATAAATGTGGGGTCCTTTTAGTTGCCTTCAGGTTTCTGAGCCTTTACAAGTCCCATTTTCAATCTGTTCTCTGCAACCACCAGGGCTACAAAAACAGAAAAGCCAGTAATAACGGGGGATTTCAGCTATCCCCATATTGACTGGGAACATGTCACCTCATGATGGGATATGAAGATAACATTTCTAAACCTCATTAATGACTCTTCTTGGAGCAGCTAGTCCTGGAACCCACAAGAGGAGAGGCAATTCTTGATTTAGTCCTAAGTGGCTCAGGATCTGGTCCAAGAGGTAACTGTAGCTGAACCTCTCAGTAATAGCAACCGTAATGTAATGAAATTTAACATCCTTGTTGGAGGGAAAATACCAAAGACACCCACCACAGTAGCATTTAACTTCAAAAAGAGGAAATACACAAAAATGAGGAGACTCGTTAAACGGAAATTAAAAGGAACAGTCATAAGAGTGAAATGCCTGCAAGCATTTTAAATTTTTTTAAAACTGCATGATAGAGGCTCAAACTATATGTATACCCCAAATTTAAAAACAAACAAACAAGAGGAACAAAAAAATGCCACTCTCGCTAAACAACAGATTAAAAGAGGCAGCTAGAGACAAAAAGACATCTTTTAAAAATTGTAATTCAGATCCTACTGAGGAAAATAGAAAGATGCATAAACTCTGGCAAGTTACGTGTAAAAGTATAATTAGGCAGGCCAGAAAAGAATTTGAAGCGCAACTAGCAAAAGACACTAAAGCTAACAGTAATTTTTTAAAGTACATCAGAAGCAGGAAACCTGCCAAACCATCAGGAGGCCACTGGATGATCAAGATGTCAAAGGAGCACTCCAGGAGGACAGACTGTTGGGGAAAAACTAAATTAATTCTTTTAATCAGTCTTCACTGTAGAGGATGTGAGTGAGATTTCCACACCTGAGCCATTGTTTTTAGGTGACAAATATGAGGAACTGTCCCAGACTGAGGTGTCAATAGAGGAGTTTTAGAAACAAATTGATAAATTAAACAGTAGATGGTATTCATCCAAGAGTTCTGAAAGAATTCCAATATGAAATTGTGGAACTGCTAACTGTGATATGTAACCTATTGCTTTAATCAGCCTCTGTACCGGATGACTGGAGGATAGTTAATGTGATGCCAATTTTTACAAAAGGCTCCCAGTTATATGTATGAATGCTGTAGCCAGCCACTCATGAATTACACTACAGAGCAAAACCGCAAACTCCCAGTCCCAGAGTTTCCCCAGCAGTGTGTGTTTTGTACTGCCCAGCTCTCTCCTGGACAAAACAAGCTCATATAAAGTCTGCCATTTTATTAATACAGAATGATATGTACAAATCCTGTTATCCCAGTTGGAGTTTCCTAAACACTTCAATCCAAATACACTGGTTTAGATAAATCAGTAAAACAAGTTTATTAATTACAGAAAGAGAGATTTTAAGTGACTACAAGTAATGAGGCATAAAAGTCAGAATTGGTTACAAGAAAACAGAAGTAAAACACAACTAATGTCTAACTTAACAAGCTAAGTGAATTCAAAGCGAAAGTCTCTCTCAGCACATTTCAGCAGTCTTACTGGCTGAATTTCTTTCCATCAGGATCCTCTCCCAGTCCAGTGCTTTTACCTTTGTTCTTCAAGTGTGGTCGATGACGAGGATAGAGAGAAAGGGAGAGAGAATTTGGGGTGTTTGCACTCCCTTCTTATAGGTTTCCTCCTCTTTGAGAATCCTCTCCGGCTGAGGTTCAGGTGAGAGAAAGTCTGTGCGGATGGGAATCCCCAGCTGTTTCTTTGTCACGGTGTAGATTTTTGCCCACATCCTCTTCCTGCCAAAGAATGGCCACTTAATGAAGTGATGGTCCATTTGACTTTGTTGGCATCTGTCTGAGGTGTTGGCTAACCTTTTGTCTGTGGGGAGCTGGTTTGTGGCTGCTCTCCAGACTTGGAACATGTCTTAATAATATCATACAGTAAAATCTTATAACTTTACACACATGGACGATGGGTGGAGCCCCCCTTTGAGGAGGCTAGCCTCTGGCTCTGTCCCTTCTGCCCATGCCCCTGGAGCCCTGATCCCTCCCGCTCCTCCTGCAGCCAGAGCACTGAGACCCCCTGCGGCCAGAGCCACAAGCCTCCCCCACTCCCGCCCGGAGAAGCCTGACGCGCGCTCCCCACAGCCAAAGGAGCCCTGGGCCAGCTGGAGCCCTGAGGCCTCCCACCCCGGCCAAAGGAGCCCTGGGCCAGCTGGAGCCCTGAGCGCACACCCCCCCTCCCCGCCAGCTGGTGATGTGCCTCCCCAGATCCCAAGCCTTATCTCTTTTCTGGGAAAAGCTCTTATCTCTTCTCTTTCAGAAGAACTGGAGCTTTTGATATACCCCATGCAGGTTCCAGGGCAACTGAGGGAGATTACTGATGAACCCAGGAAGCTGAGTAACACATACTGCCTTCTCAGTCGACCTGGAACCTGCATGGGGCATAATAATCAGCAAAAACTTCCCCACCAAACCGGCGTCCGGCGGCAGTGGCTGCACCAGGGAAGGCTGAGGGCCTATTATACCCACCACCCATGTTTACATACAATGTTGCCACACATATTTTACAAGGACTATAACGATCAGCAAATTATGAGTTTTCAAATGACACCTCACAAGGCATACTTTGTACAAAATTTATCATCTTGTAAAAAGGGTGAATATAAGGGTATCGACTGTCACACCAATCTATTAGAATTTTTTGAAGGTGTCAACAAACGTGGACAAGAGTGATCTAGTCAATATAGTGTACTTGGACTTTCATAGATTCATAGATACTAAGGTCAGAAGAGACCATTATGATCATCTAGTCTGACCTCCTGCACAATGCACAGAAGCTCACCCACCCACTCCTGCGAAAAACCTCACCTATGTCTGAGCTATTGAAGTCCTCAAATCGTGGTTTAAAGACTTCAAGGAGCAGAGAATCCTTCAGCAAGTGACCTGTGCCCCATGCTACAGAGGAAGGCGAAAAACCTCCAGGGCCTCTTCCAATCTGCCCTGGAGGAAAATTCCTTCCTGACCCCAAATATGGCGATCAGCTAAACCCTGAGCATATGGGCAAGATTCACCAGCCAGATACTACAGAAAATTCTTTCCTGTGTAACTCAGATTCCTTTCAGAAAGCCTTTGACAATGTCTATCACCAAAGACTCTTAAGCAGAGTAAGCAATCATGGGATAAGAGGGAAGGTCCTGCCATGGACAGTAAATGATGAAAAGATAGGAGTCAAAGGGTAGAAATAAATGGTCACTTTTCACAGAGGTAAATGAGAGAGAGGTAAATAACAGGGTCTCTTAGGGATCTGTATTGGGACCAGTGCTGTTCAACATATTCCTACGTGATCTGAAAAAAGGGATAAACAATGAGATGGCAAAGTTTGCAAACAATACTAAATTACTCAAGATAGTTGAGTCCAAAGCTGACTGCGATGAGTTACAAAGGGATCTCATTAAATTGGGTGACTGCACAACAAAATGGCAGATAAAACCTAATGTTGAGAAATGCAAAGTAACGCACATAATCCTAACTATACATACAAAGTGACAGGGTCTAAATTAGATGTTACCATGCAAGAAAGAGATCTTGGCATCATTGTGGATAGTTCTCTGAAAATAGCTGCTCAATGTTCAGCGTCACTCAAAATAGTGAACAGAAAGTTAGGGACCATTAGGAAAGGGATAGATAATAAGATAAAAAAAAATCATAATGCCATTATAAAAATCCATGGTATTCCTACACCTTCAATACCGCATACAGTTCTGGTCACCCTCGCTCAGAAAAGATATATTAGAAGTGGAAAAAGTGCAGAGAAGGGCAACAAAAATGATTGGGGATATAGAACAGCTTCCGTATGAGAAGAGATTGGAAAAACGGGGACTGTTTATCTTAGAAAAGAGATGACCAAGGAGGGATAGAGGTCTGTACATTCATGAATGGTAAGCGTTATGTATCCCTTCACATAGAATCATAGAATATCAGGGTTGGAAGGGACCCCAGAAGGTCATCTAGTCCAACCCCCTGCTCAAAGCAGGACCAATTCCCAGTTAAATCATCCCAGCCAGGGCTTTGTCAAGCCTGACCTTAAAAACCTCTAAGGAAGGAGATTCTACCACCTCCCTAGGTAACGCATTCCAGTGTTTCACCACCCTCTTAGTGAAAAAGTTTTTCCTAATATCCAATCTAAACCTCCCCCACTGCAACTTGAGACCATTACTCCTCGTTCTGTCATCTGCTACCATTGAGAACAGTCTAGAGCCATCCTCTTTGGAACCCCCTTTCAGGTAGTTGAAAGCAGCTATCAAATCCCCCCTCATTCTTCTCTTCTGCAGGCTAAACAATCCCAGCTCCCTCAGCCTCTCCTCATAACTCATGTGTTCCAGTCCCCTAATCATTTTTGTTGCCCTTCGCTGGACTCTCTCCAATTTATCCACATCCTTCTTGAAGTGTGGGGCCCAAAACTGGACACAGTACTCCAGATGAGGCCTCACCAATGTCGAATAGAGGGGAACGATCACGTCCCTCGATCTGCTCGCTATGCCCCTACTTATACATCCCAAAATGCCATTGGCCTTCTTGGCAACAAGGGCACACTGCTGACTCATATCCAGCTTCTCGTCCACTGTCACCCCTAGGTCCTTTTCCGCAGAACTGCTGCCTAGCCATTCGGTCCCTAGTCTGTAGCTGTACATTGGGTTCTTCCGTCCTAAGTGCAGGACCCTGCACTTATCCTTATTGAACCTCATCAGATTCCTTTTGGCCCAATCTTCCAATTGGTCTAGGTCCTTCTGTATCCTATCCCTCCCCTCCAGCGTATCTACCACTCCTCCCAGTTTAGTATCATCCGCAAATTTGCTGAGAGTGCAATCCACACCATCCTCCAGATCATTTATGAAGATATTGAATAAAACCGGCCCCAGGACCGACCCTTGGGGCACTCCACTTGATACCGGCTGCCAACTAGACATGGAGCCATTGATCACTACCCGTTGAGCCCGACAATCTAGCCAGCTTTCTACCCACCTTATAGTGCATTCATCCAGCCCATACTTCCTTAACTTGGTGACAAGAATACTATGGGAGACCGTGTCAAAAGCTTTGCTAAAGTCAAGAAACAATACATCCACTGCTTTCCCTTCATCCACAGAACCAGTAATCTCATCATAAAAGGTGATTAGATTAGTCAGGCATGACCTTCCCTTGGTGAATCCATGCTGGCTGTTCCTGATCACTTTCCTCTCATGCAAGTGCTTCAGGATTGATTCTTTGAGGACCTGCTCCATGATTTTTCCAGGAACTGAGGTGAGGCTGACTGGCCTGTAGTTCCCAGGATCTTCCTTCTTCCCTTTTTTAAAGATTGGCACTACATTAGCCTTTTTCCAGTCATCCGGGACTTCCCCGGTTCGCCACGAGTTTTCAAAGATAATGGCCAGTGGCTCTGCAATCACAGCCGCCAATTCCTTCAGCACTCTCGGATGCAACTCGTCCGGCCCCATGGACTTGTGCATGTCCAGCTTTTCTAAATAGTCCCTAACCGCCTCTATCTCCACAGAGGGCTGGCCATCTCTTCCGCATTTTGTGATGCCCAGCGCAGCAGTCTGAGAGCTGACCTTGTTAGTGAAAACAGAGGCACATAAACACAATGAAATTCATAGGCAGCAGGTTTAAAACAAACACAAAAAAAGAGGAAGTACGACTTCACACAACGCACAGTCAGCCCGTGGAACACGGTGCCAGGGGATGGTGTGAAGGCCAAAAGTATCACTGAGTACAAAGAAGAATGAGACAAATTCTTGGAGGATAGGTCCATCAATGGTAATTAGCCAAGGTGGTCAAAGGTGCAACGCCATGCTCTGGGTGTCCCTAAGCCTCTGACTGCCAAAAGCCGGGACTGGACGACAGGGGATAGTTCACTCAATAAATTGTCCTGTTCTGTCCATTCCCTCTGAAGCATCTGGCACCAGCCACTATAAGAAGACAGGATACTGGGCTAGATGGACCATTGGTCTTACCCACTATAGCCATTCTTATGAAATGTGGCAGAGGGTAATCCAGGTACGCCAGGTCTTCAGAAGCTGTGGACGGGTCTTTCCAGTCCCCCAGTGGAAGATCCGGCAGAAAGAGAGCAGTGTGACTGGAATGAAAATAAACGACAAATGGGAAAGTGCCTTTCATACTGTTAGACAAAGTCGTGGAAGCAGGTGCTCTGCCCTGGCTTGCCGTGACTGATTTTTCACTTCTTGATTATAGCTTTCAATGAATACATGTATTTTTCATGCCTTAAGCACAGGACTAGAGTTATAATTGCTTTTCGAGAGCATCACAGGCTGTGAGGTTCCTGAGACAACGGGTGGTTTTAACCCTTCGTGGCCAGGATTTCTGTCTCCCTGGCAGTGAAGTTGACTCCAGCGCAGGGGGACCAAACTCAAGGGCCAGGCACCACATATGTCCTGCTGCAGTCCACTGAAGCGGGACATGTGTGGTGCCTGGCTCTTGTATCTGTCCCCCCTCCCTCCCTCTGCAGTGGGGTCATTTTCACTTTAGAATCAACCAAGCACAGCCGCAGCTGCTTCCCAAACAAAACCGATTAGATTTTTATTTGTAGCTCGGATTTCAATTCAATTAAACCCCAGCACAGTGCTAATCAAAGTTACCGAGCACTGAAATAAAACTTTCCACAATTAAGCATTACAAGGCGCCCGTCAGTTCTCTCATTACTCACTCATTAGGAAAGTTACTTTCCCCCATCTGGTGTGCTTAAGCTATTTACAGCTTCTAAAGGATCGACTCTTTCTCACCCCTTAGGGTAGTGTCACGGAGTGTGGGGGAGTCCAGGCCCTGCACCCCTCTTCCTGGGATTCACTGAGACTCTCCGCCAGCCAGTAAAACAGAAGGTTTATTGGACAACAGGAACACAGTCCAAAACAGAGCTTGTGGGTACAAGCAGGACCCCTCAGTCAAGTCCTTCTGGGGGAGCAGGAAGCTTAGATCCCAGCCCTGGGGTTCCCTGCGTTCCTCCACCCAGCACCAAACTGAAACTAACACCACCCCCCACCCCCGCAGGCTCCCTTCTCAGCCTGTCTTCACATTCCTGGGCAGAGGTGTTACCTCCCCCTCCCCCTCCTGGCTCAGGTGACAGGCTCTCAGGTCTCCCATCCCCAGGGCACATTCCCAGGTCAACACTCCCCCCCCCCCCCCCCTGCTGCGTCACAGGTAGCAATTCTTATTAAGGATGGAAAGTCGGAGAGCTAAGCTGTACAGACTGCAGTGCTGCCTCTTGTAGGGGAAGAACTACACTGGTCGTGTCTAGAGGCCCCACTGTGCTAGGTGTTGTACAAACATAGTAAAATACAATCCCAGCTCCAAAGAGCTCCAATCTACATAGGCAAGACAGATACAGGGTGGGAGGAAAGGAGTGCTCTTGTTCCTGACTGAACTGATGAACAGCTGAGACGCAGACATAGCAAAAAGAAAAGGAGGACTTGTGGCACCTTAGAGACTAACCAATTTATTTGAGCATGAGCTTTCGTGAGCTACAGCTCACTTCATCGGATGCATGCCGTGGAAACTGCAGCAGACTTTATATATACACAGAGAATATGAAAAAATACCTCCTCCCACCCCATTGTCCAGCTGGTAATAGCTTATCTAAAGTGATCATCAGGTGGGCCATTTCCAGCACAAATCCAGGTTTTCTCACCCTCCACCCCCCCACACAGATTCACTCTCCTGCTGGTGATAGCCCATCCAAAGTGACAACTCTTTACACAATGTGCATGATAATAAAGTTGGGCCATTTCCAGAGGAGGTATTTTTTCATATTCTCTGTGTGTATATAAAGTCTGCTGCAGTTTCCACGGCATGCATCTGATGAAGTGAGCTGTAGCTCACGAAAGCTCATGCTCAAATAAATTGGTTAGTCTCTAAGGTGCCACAAGTACTCCTTTTCTTTATGCGAATACAGACTAACACGGCTGTTACTCTGAAACCAGACATAGCAAAGTGACTTTCCCCCAAGCACATAGAGAGCTGGGAACCGAACCCAGGACTCCTGAGTCCCAGCTCACTGTCTTCACTACAAGCTCGTCCTTCCTCTAATGTCTGTCGGTAGAGCACAGTGTCCCTCGTTGCCCAACACTAGAGATGCCCAAACGTTGCTTAGCTGAGAGATGCCCTGGCCACTTGCCAGGAGCCTGCACTTCTGCTGGAGCCTGCAGGCTGCCTTAATTTGCACCCAACTGCTCCCACTTGTGGTGGGCTGTGCTAGCAATCAGGAAGGGCCAGGGTGCAGGGCTTCAGAAAAGCAACTGATGAAGTGAGCTGTAGCTCACGAAAGCTCATGCTCAAATAAATTGGTTAGTCTCGAAGGTGCCACAAGTCCTCCTTTTCTTTTTGACAGAATAAAGAAATCCCAATATGCTTAACAAACCTACTGTTAACCTGGGCTACATAAATAAGCTCCAAGAACAGAAATGCAGGCAGAAAGCTGGCAGCAGGGTAATGGCTATGCAGCTTATTGCATTGAGTGCAACATGTATGATGACCTGCTCATGGGCAGGTGGCATACGTGTGCTCTCTGTGCAAGCAACTCATGGCCCTCAGAGATAAAGACAGGCGCTGGGGGTCAGAGTGGCTGAACTGGAGCAGCAAAGGGGGACACAGAGGTACATAAAGGAGACTTTCAAGGACAGGGTAGAGTGGTCCCACCTTCTGTCTGACAGCCCGTGCACTGTTGAGGAGGATGAAAGTCTCAGGGCAGCAGCAGATCAAACTGAAGAGGAGGGAAACAATCCCATAGTTGGGACCCACCTTCCACATGATGTCAGGAGATCCTCTTGCCGTGAGGATACCCATCCAGGGCAGGGACTCCAGTTATTGAAAAGAGACAGGCAAAGCAGTGAGGGTTTCGATATTAGAACAAGAAGTATTATTCACCCTTTCACACAATACAAAAACCAGGGGTCACCCAATGAAATTCCAGTTTAAAACAAACAAAAGGAAATATTTTTTCACACGACACACCATTATCCAGTGGAACTCATTGCCATGGGAAGTTGTGAAGGTGAAAAGTGTAACTGGCTTCAAAGAACTAGATAAGTTCATTGAGAATAGGTCCATCAGTGACTATTAGCCAAGATGGTCAGGGATGTAACCCCATGCTTGGGGCGACTCTAAACATCTGACTGCCAGAAGCTAGGAGGGGAAGACAAGGGTGGATCGCTCCAAAATTGCCATGATCTGTACACTCCCCCTGAAGGTCTGCTACTGGCCTCTGTCAGTAGACAGGATACTGGGCTCAGTGGATCATTGGTCTACCTAGTATGGCTATTCTTATGCCCCAGTACATATACACATGGGCTGTTTTTCCTCATCCCTTCCCCTCCCCAAGAGCAGGAGGATACTGCTGTCACAAGCTGTGCTACATCATGGCACTTTATACCATGATACCAATGGGTCCTGCACTCAAAGTACGATAGGGACAAGGGAAAAGGATTATGCTCTTTTGTCCCTAGGGAGACCCTGTAATCACTTTGGATATGTGTGAACACTGTGGCATGTACAATAATCTGCAGTCCAATATACGCCCTGCCGAGAGGATGTGCCCAGTGCTGTTTGTCACAACCTCCTCTGTATTGCAAAACAATGGCTGATCCTTCACAGGAATGGCGGTGAGCTGGCGAGGAGTCGGTGGGGAACAGAGCAAGGGTGTGCTCGTGTCAAAGCACAGCGCTGGGGGTGAGCATTGGAGCCCAGTTGTGCAGGCTTTCCTGGGATTGGCCATGGAAGCCTGGACCAAACGAAGGATAGTCTTTCGGGTGCCCCACTGGCGTAGGCTGCAAGGATAGGTTTCTGGGTTAGTGGTTCAACAAAGCCCGTTGGCAACTGTGTCCACATATCTATTCAGGGGTCACCATCATAGGGCCTAATCACATCAGCCACACTATCAGAGGCTCGTTCACCTGCACATCTACCAATGTGATATATGCCCTCATGTGCCAGCAATGCCCCTCTGCCATGTACATTGGTCAAACTGGACAGTCTCTACGTAAAAGAATAAAGGGACACAAATCAGACGTCAAGAATTATAACATTCAAAAACCAGTCGGAGAACACTTCAATCTCTCTGGTCACTCGATTACAGACCTAAAAGTGGCAATTCTTCAACAAAAAAAACTTCAAAACCAGACTCCAGCGAGAGACTGCTGAATTGGAATTAATTTGCAAACTGGATACAATTAACTTAGGCTTGAATAGAGACTGGGAGTGGATGTGTCATTACACAAAGTAAAACTATTTCGCCATGTTTATTCCCCCCCCCTCCACCCCCCAGTGTTCTTCAGACGTTCTTGTCAACTGCTGGAAATGGCCCACCTTGATTATCACTACAAAAGGTTTCCGCTCCCCCCCCCACCCCCCCCAGCTCTCCTGCTGGTAATAGCTCACTTTACCTGATCACCCTCCTTACAGTGTGTATGGTAACACCCATTGTTTCATGTTCTCTGTGTATATAAATCTCCCCACTGTATTTTCCACTGAATGCATCCGATGAAGTGAGCTATAGCTCACGAAAGCTTATGCTCAAATAAATGTGTTGTCTCTAAGGTGCCACAAGTACTCCTTTTCTTTTGTGGCAGCCTCCCCTCCCAGCTCCAACACCCATGCCCCTGGTTAGCTTAGATCTGACTCGGGGTATGTCTACACTTACCATTTCAAACCGCGGGAGCGTCTACACTTGTTAATGCTTTTTTTGCAGTGAAGCTCAGAAGTTTCACTGCAGAAAGAAAACCACCCTCACGAGAGGCGTACAGTTCTTACCGCTGTTCTTTTTGTGCTGCTGTGAAAGTGAAGACACGTTCTAGCGGTGTAAACACCCTTTGGCCTCCAAAGGATATCCCACAGTTCCAAAAGCAACCACTCTGGCCAGCATCTCCTCTGCTCTGACACACGGGACACTCGCCCCTCCTTCCAAAAGCCCGGGAAGTTTGAAGCTCCCTTTCCCTTTGTTTGTAGATGTGGCAGGGAAAAGCAGCCAGACAGCAGGAGGTTTTAAAAAAATGCCATGAAAGAAATCAGGAAGTAATGGGGCTCCTGAGACATGAAGCAGGGCAGCACGGGGCACTGAGCAGGGACCCTGAATGCCTTCTGCTCCCCCCCCACCCCCCCAAGACCTATTGAGAGAGCTGCACTGTGGGATAGCTGCCCTACAGCGCTGCTTTCATCAGCAATGGAAGTGTTGCTAGTGTAAACGCTCTGACGCCTGAGGAATTGAGTGAGTCACAAACCAGCGCTTTTCTTTCCCCGGCTCCCTATCGCTGGTTAAACAGACAGCGCAAAACCTGCAAGTGTAGACATCCCCTAGGTTCTGGCGCATGGGAATAGAGCTGCATAGGAATGCATGGCCTTCAAACATATAAAACTGCAAGCAAGGGGAGCGTGCAGCTCCGCTATAACCATGCCTCTGACACGTGGGTGCCCATGTCATTCTGCCTGCCTTGTAACACCTGCCCCCCATGCAGCAGGTCATTCTGCCTGCCTTGTAACACCTGCCCCCCATGCAGCAGGTCATTCTGCCTGCCTTGTAACACCTGCCCCCCATGCAGCAGGTCATTCTGCCTGCCTTGTAACACCTGCCCCCCATGCAGCAGGTCATTCTGCCTGCCTTGTAACACCTGCCCCCCATGCAGCATGCAGTTTCTCTGCCTGTACATGTAGCTGCTAGGAACAGGCTTGTCATAGAGAGTGCTTCTGCTTTAGCATCCATCTAGGGCCAAAAGAAATCTGATGAGATTCAACAAGGACAAGGGCCGAGTCCTGCACTTAGGAAGGAAGAATCCCAGGCACCGCTACAGGCTGGGGACCAACAGGCTCAGCAGCAGTTCTGCAGAAAAGGACCTGGGGATTACAGTGGACGAGAAGCTGGATATGAGTCAGCAGTGTGCCCTTGTTGCCAAGAAGGCCAACGGCATATTGGGCTATATTAATAGGAGCATTGCCAGCAGATCAAGGGACGTGATTATTCCCATTTATTCGGAACTGGTGAGGCCACACCTAGAGTACTGCGTCCAGTTTTGGTCCCCCCGCTACAGAAGGGATGTGGACAAATTGGAGCGAGTCCAGCGGAGGGCAACGAAAATGATTAGGGGTCTGGAACACACGACTTATGAGGAGAGGCTGAGGGAACTGGGATTGTTTAGTCTGCGGAAGAGAAGAATGAGGGGGGATTTGATAGCAGCCTTCAACTACCTGAAGGGGGGTTCCAAAGAGGATGGAGCTCGGCTGTTCTCAGTGGTGGCAGATGACAGAACAAGGAGCAATGGTCTTAAGTTGCAGTGGGGGAGGTTTAGGTTGGATATTAGGAAACACTATTTCCCTAGGAGGGTGGTGAAGCACTGGAATGGGTTCCCTAGGGAGGTGGTGGAATCTCCATCTTTAGAGGTTTTTAAGGCCCGGCTTGACAAAGCCCTGGCTGGGATGATTTAGTTGGGGTTGGTCCTGCTTTGAGCCGGGGGTTGGACTAGATGACCTTCTGGGGTCCCTTCCAACCCTAATAGTCTATGATTATATTCTATGATTCTCATGTATGACTACCAAGCTTTCCATGGCTGGGGCAGTGGATTGTCTTAACCAAGTGCCTAATGGAGACTGGGATGCAGAGCAGGGATGGACTGATACACTAGTGACTATTATCTGTTGGGGGGCAGCTAGGTTCATAGAATCATAGAATCATAGAATATCAGGGTTGGAAGGGACCCCAGAAGGTCATCTAGTCCAACCCCCTGCTCAAAGCAGGACCAATTCCCAGTTAAATCATCCCAGCCAGGGCTTTGTCAAGCCTGACCTTAAAAACCTCTAAGGAAGGAGATTCTACCACCTCCCTAGGTAACACATTCCAGTGTTTCACCACCCTCTTAGTGAAAAAGTTTTTCCTAATATCCAATCTAAACCTCCCCCACTGCAACTTGAGACCATTACTCCTCGTTCTGTCATCTGCTACCATTGAGAACAGTCTAGAGCCATCCTCTTTGGAACCCCCTTTCAGGTAGTTGAAAGCAGCTATCAAATCCCCCCTCATTCTTCTCTTCTGCAGACTAAACAATCCCAGCTCCCTCAGCCTCTCCTCATAACTCATGTGTTCCAGTCCCCTAATCATTTTTGTTGCCCTTCGCTGGACTCTCTCCAATTTATCCACATCCTTCTTGAAGTGTGGGGCCCAAAACTGGACACAGTACTCCAGATGAGGCCTCACCAATGTCGAATAGAGGGGAACGATCACGTCCCTCGATCTGCTCGCTATGCCCCTACTTATACATCCCAAAATGCCATTGGCCTTCTTGGCAACAAGGGCACACTGCTGACTCATATCCAGCTTCTCGTCCACTGTCACCCCTAGGTCCTTTTCTGCAGAACTGCTGCCTAGCCATTCGGTCCCTAGTCTGTAGCTGTGCATTGGGTTCTTCCGTCCTAAGTGCAGGACCCTGCACTTATCCTTATTGAACCTCATCAGATTCCTTTTGGCCCAATCTTCCAATTGGTCTAGGTCCTTCTGTATCCTATCCCTCCCCTCCAGCGTATCTACCACTCCTCCCAGTTTAGTATCATCCGCAAATTTGCTGAGAGTGCAATCCACACCATCCTCCAGATCATTTATGAAGATATTGAATAAAACGTTCGGCCGATCACAGCTCCCACTGGCCGCGCCGCTTCCTGCAGCCCCCATTGGCCTGGACCGGCAAACCGTGGCCAGTGGGAGCCGCAATCGACCGAACCTGCGGACATGGCAGGTAAACAAACCGGTCCGGCGCGCCATGGGCTTTCCCTGAACAAGCAGCGGACCGGCTTTGAGAACCACTGATCTAGGCTAGTGGGTCTCAACCAGGGGAACATACGTGTACCCTTGGGGGCACACAGATATCTTCCAGGGATACATCAACTGAGCTAGATATTTACCCAGTTTTACAACAGGCTACATAAAAAACTCTAGCGAAGTCAGTATAAACTCAAATTTCATACAGACAGTGACTTGTTCATACTGCTTTATGTACTATACACTGAAATGTATATTGTAATTTATATTTGTAATATATATGTAATTTGACTTTAGCAAAGCTTTTGACACGGTCTCCCATAGTATTCTTGTCAGCAAGTTAAGGAAGTATGGGCTGGATGAATGCACTATAAGGTGGGTAGAAAGCTGGCTAAATTGTCGGGCTCAACGGGTAGTGATCAATGGCTCCATGTCTAGTTGGCAGCCGGTATCAAGTGGAGTGCCCCAAGGGTCGGTCCTGGGGCCGGTTTTATTCAATATCTTCATAAATGATCTGGAGGATGGTGTGGATTGCACTCTCAGCAAATTTGCGGATGATACTAAACTGGGAGGAGTGGTAGATACGCTGGAGGGGAGGGATAGGATACAGAAGGACCTAGACCAATTGGAAGATTGGGCCAAAAGGAATCTGATGAGGTTCAATAAGGATAAGTGCAGGGTCCTGCACTTAGGACGGAAGAACCCAATGCACAGCTACAGACTAGGGACCGAATGGCTAGGCAGCAGTTCTGCAGAAAAGGACCTAGGGGTGACAGTGGACGAGAAGCTGGATATGAGTCAGCAGTGTGCCCTTGTTGCCAAGAAGGCCAATGGCATTTTGGGATGTATAAGTAGGGGCATAGCGAGCAGATCGAGGGACGTGATCGTTCCCCTCTATTCGACATTGGTGAGGCCTCATCTGGAGTACTGTGTCCAGTTTTGGGCCCCACACTTCAAGAAGGATGTGGATAAATTGGAGAGAGTCCAGCGAAGGGCAACAAAAATGATTAGGGGACTGGAACACATGAGTTATGAGGAGAGGCTGAGGGAGCTGGGATTGTTTAGCCTGCAGAAGAGAAGAATGAGGGGGGATTTGATAGCTGCTTTCAACTACCTGAAAGGGGGTTCCAAAGAGGATGGCTCTAGACTGTTCTCAATGGTAGCAGATGACAGAACGAGGAGTAATGGTCTCAAGTTGCAGTGGGGGAGGTTTAGATTGGATATTAGGAAAAACTTTTTCACTAAGAGGGTGGTGAAACACTGGAATGCGTTACCTAGGGAGGTGGTAGAATCTCCTTCCTTAGAGGTTTTTAAGGTCAGGCTTGACAAAGCCCTGGCTGGGATGATTTAACTGGGAATTGGTCCTGCTTTGAGCAGGGGGTTGGACTAGATGACCTTCTGGGGTCCCTTCCAACCCTGATATTCTATGATTCTATGAAATGTAAGTACAATATTTATATTCCAATTTATTTATTTTATAATGATATTGTAAAAATAAGAAAGTCAGCCATTTTTCAGTACTAGTGTGCTGTGACACTTTTGTATTTTTATGTCTAATTTTGTAAGCAAGTAGTTTTTAAGTGAGGTGAAATTTGGGATACGTAAAACAAATCACACTCCTGAAAGGGGGCCAGTAGTCTGTAGAGCCACTGATCTAGGCACAGAGAGAGGAAGTGACTTGCCCAAGCTCACACAGCAAGTCAGAGTTAGGAACAGGATCTTGGTCCCATGAGTCCCTGTCTAGTGCCGTCTCCTCTTCTCCACACCTGTCTGTACCTGGCAAGGCAGTTGGGTCCTTTCTTTGTGAATGGGGGATCCTTGCCTCATCTCTCTGTGCCTTTGTCACCTTGCTGTCGGGCTACTGGACTGGAATCCATATGGGGCCACACTTTCCAGCAATCTGGAAATAACAGTTATTGCTAAGAGCATGGGACGTGTGAGCTTTGGGACCTGCACTGGCTGCCAGCTGGTATGTGGGGGAGGTCAAGGGTTTGAGGGTGAACTAGCAGTCCCTGAACGCTTTGGGTCCTACCTACCTGAGCTGATGCCCATCTTGGTTCACTAGATCCAGTGACCTTCAGAACAGGCTGGAGAATTCCCGTTTGCCCAGGCATAGCCTGGGAAATTGGGGGGTGAGTGGGCCATGAAAGGAGGAGGTTCTGGTGGAGGCCAGGCCGATAGGAGGGAACACTGTCCAGGAGGCCTGTGTTTCAGATCTAGAGGCTCTGTGTGTGTGTGTCCAGTGCGTGTAACACACCGATGGCATGAGGCAGATGCAAATGGAAAAATCCAAATAAATAAATAAAATGAAATAATTGAAAGTCTGCCCTTGCCAATTCTTGCTGCTTCCTCCAGTTCCCCAGGATGTGAAAAAACAAGATTAGAGTCTATCCAACCTGAACTTTCCCGTGGCAATTTCAAGCCTTGATAAGAGGCGCATCTGAGGCAGGGAATTGTGTTCCCTGAAAATCCCAGAGTGCCGATGATGAGAGCTGGGTCTCCTGGGTCTGGCTCATAGCATGGCCCCAGCTTTTCAGTTCAATTTTGATTTGATTTATTCTATGCCCTTCTGAATTACCCCATTTACAAACAACATCCATGAAAATCAACCCAGGCAAGAACCTGAAGTGCATCTGTAAGCTATTAGCACTGTACTGGAGAATGACTGTGCTCATAAAAACGAGTCACAAGGGGCTCTGTCATGGGCATATAGCAAAAGGGTGCAGAGTTTTTCTTCTCCATGTCGTGGGGTCAAATCCCATCCAGGTGAGAGTGACCAGAAGCTGCCATCTGACATCCGTTGGGTGGAATGAGTTTGGTGTGTCTCATCCAGACCTCAGTGGCAGGAGTCCACATCACTGAAGCCACCATCTCTGTTAGGACCATTAGTTCTCTTGTGGGCAGTATCAACAGAAAGGTCAATGAATAGGCTACAGCGGCAAGGTGTCCTTCTGCCATTTGTGGTGGTCCGTCCAGCACACGGGTGAAGCATACTGGTGCGGTGTGTGTATGGAAGGTCTGTCAGGACTCAGCCTATGCTCTCCCTGCTCAGTCCCCAGAGCTGCTAACATGGCACCTTTCCCCAGTCCTTTAAATTCCCCTGCAAACATTTATGTGATTGTAGATGTTTGTAGCATTCATTTTGCAGGCCGAGGGCAAGCTCCATGTGATGAGGAGCAAGAGGATGTTAGCGCACAGAGTAGAGAGGAGTTTGTGAGCGAATTGCAGATGTCTGACTAACCTCTCTGCTGAGTGAGCTCCCCTGGGCTGCATTACAATAATCCAACCTTCATGGGACCAGTGCCCAGCTGTTGTGTGATAAGATCAGCCAGTGGGAGACAGGGATATGACCTGGCTGCATATCCCAGAAGGTAGGATCCTCTTATTGCGACAGCTGGCATCTGAACTTCAGTAGGTGAGAAAGACCTTGAAATAGCCCAAGAGCAAGGATGTTGAAGGTGGGCAGCTCCATGGTTTCCAACGGGCATTTTCTAGTCATCCAGTCCATGGAAAGATCTCAAAGGACAAGAATAGACAGCTGGCCTCTGCGCATAGCTAGGTCATGGCCAGCTTTACAAGGCCTGTCTCAGCATGCTGGCCAGGCCTGCAACTCAGCTGGCATTTATGGAAGGAATCAAATAATGTGCTTGAGTAATTGCAGCATGCCCAGACTATACCTAGAGTAGATGGGTTGGGGCTGTCATTAGGACATTAAGATATGAAACGATTTCATAGCAGAAGCATCACCAGAGCTATTTGCAGGTGCTAATGGCCACACTAACCTTCCTCGAAGAGGCCCCTTCGTTTCCATAAACACCAGCACCATTTATGGCTACCCAGCCATGTACAATCAGTCCTGAGGGTCACCAGGCCCAGGTGCCTCTAGTGAGATGCAAAGCAATCATTGCCTTCCAGCGCCCCGCAAGGGAGAACAGTTTTGTGGTTAGACACAGGACTTGGGAACTCTCGAATGTCACTCTCAACTATTGGGGTAATGCAATGGGAACTCCAACTCACCATCAGTGAATCGCACTGCCTTGCCTCCTGGGAGTCTTGTGCATGCTGTGAAGAGCTCCAGTGGGACGTGCTATGGAAGAGAAAACCACTGATTGCAGCTCAGGCAGCCTGAGCATTGCCATAACATCTTCACATGATGTCCAGTCCTTTCCCGTTGGTTTGTTTCTCCCATAAGAAGTGACCCTATTGCTCACACTTGTATGGTGTGATGTCTTCATTCTTCCATCAAAGGTGGTGCAGGCTTGTAAGCATGTCGATCACTAGAGCAGACAGATGGATAAGGCTTTGCTGAGGGCCTGATCTCTTGTCAGTCCCTGGTCAGCTGGGTAGTGTACTCCAATGTCAGTGCCAACAAAGTGGCTGGGTCCCACTCCTGCAGTCCCTTAGCACTGATCCTGCACGGCTCTTCCCATGCTGTTCATGTCCCACTGAAATCAGTGTCACCCCAGCTCATTCAGGAGTAATCAAGACTTGAGGGAGTTAACACATTGGGGGATTGGCTGCCTTGCTTCCTTCTTTCCCCCCTAGCATCTGATGATAACTGGGTAACAGCTGCTGTGACGAGAATGACTGGCCACTGATACATGGAGGGAAAAGAATACAGCTTGGGAGTTTTGTGCCAGGCTGTGCCTCCGGGTCAGCTTGTAGGACTTCAGAAAATCAATACATTGTGGTTGGCAAACTGAGCAGTGGTTGTTGGAGACACAGAAAGAGCGGAAATGTAAGCCCTTGTTTATGAGGCTCTCTGAGGGATCCTTCTCAGCAGGACACTCCAGTTTTCATAGAGACATCCAGCCAGCTCCACTGCATACTAGGACTTTGCAATTAGAATGAAATTTGTCATGATTCCGGCCATCAAGGGCTGATTTATGTTAAATATCCTGTTGACCTTTGAAATCAAACACAGAACTGATTCAAGGAACAGCCGCCCTGGCTGGAAACAAAGTGCAGCAGCTGGAAACAAAATGGGTGCCTTTGAGCCCGGAATAAATGGCCTGCCAGGGCTTGTCCTTTTGCCTTCAGTTCTGTAGAACAGCTCAGACGCCAGCATGCTCCAGCGGAGGGGGAGTCAGAGTCCTGCCCGCACAATGGCACACTCAGGAAAGCCCCCTAAAGCTTGGAGGGCTTTGGCTCTCTGGTTTGATCGCCAAACTAGGGTCCAGCTGCAAAGCCTCGAGGGAGGCTGAGTCTGGATCCTGTGCTTGGGGGGATCCAGATCTGGGGGTTACTCCATGCCCACCTCTAGTGGACTTTTGATTCACACATTCTCCCCCACCCCAAAAAATAGTCATTATGCTGAGCAGAGTGGTTGCAGGTTTTCTTTTCACACTATACCAGCAAACTTGTGCTCTCTGCTGCTGGCCTTGTTCCCCAGGAAGCCTTTCAGGGCATTACTTTGATCTGCTGTAGACGGGATTCCTGTGACATCAGCAACGCCGGGTGTATGGCTTTGAGGGCATCTCTAATGATTTTGCCCTGGAGCCAGTTGGACAACTGCTCGCTGAATTTCAGTGTGTTTCCTTTTCCATCAGCGCAGCACCATGGCTCAGGTCTGTCATCTCTTCCTGCTTCTCCCAGCCACTCATGTCTTCTTGGGGATTATGGGACTTGGGATCCTCCTGCCAATATTAAGCTATCTCTTGTCTGCTTTCGGAACTGGGTGCCAGCCCTTATAAAGAGAGCTTTTGAGTCATGTACAGTAAGAGGTTGGCCCAGATGAATGGGCTTGTGGAGCTCACACAGCGTGCAAATACCAGTTCTCTTAACTCAAACACTCAGTTCTCTGTAGGTCAGGTGTGTCCCCACTCAGCTCTGACCGCTGAGCAGGAAGCCATTGCACTCATGCAGAGCCCAGTCCTGCGAGCCGCTGAGTCCACTGACTCCAGCAGGACTTGGTACATCAGTGGGATCAGGCCCAGTCCATCTGGCACCCATCACCAGAACATCTGAGCATCTCCTGGTCCTCACAGCCCCTTGAGAGGGAGAGAAGTGCTGTTACCCCCACTTTACACATGGGGAGCTGAGGCCCAAAGGCCCAGGTATTTAGGCTCCTAACTCCCATTGAAATCAACAGGGTTACTCCTAGATTGGAGTAGATTGGGTGACAGTAGATTGGGTGACCATATGTCCCGTTTTGGCTGAGACAGTCCCGTTTTTAAGCTCTGCCCTGGCCGTCCCGACTTTTTTTACAAAAATGGGCATTTGTCCCATTTGTTCTTCCCAACTGATCTGTTGGGAGGAGCAAACAAACGCCCAGTTTACCAAAAGAGTTGGGGGTGCAGAGGAACATTGCCGGAGAGGGAGCAATGTGAGGTGCCAAGCGGTGGGGCTCAGGGCCCAGCCCCAGCCGGTGCAGATCTCGGGGTGGTCAGCCCCAGCTGCGGGCAGTGTGGAGGTTGGGGGATCCAGTCCCAGGCACAGGCGGCAGGCAGCTCGGGGGGAGGGGTCAGCCACGGGGGGCAGGAGACTCGGCGGGATCAGCCCTAGCCGTGGGCAGCAGAGGCCTCAGGGGAACAGCCCCAGCCACGGGGGGCAGAGGGCGGCTCAGGCGAGCCCCAGCCGTCCCATTTTTACTTTAGGAAATATGGTCACCCTACTCCTAGAGTAAGTTACTACTCAACAGGAGAGAGGCCGTAGTCAGATTGCGGCCACTCCCATCCAAACCCACCAGTGCCAGAGGGGATGAGGCAGGGAGCCTGCAGCCTCTTCACACTTCCTACCCCTCCGAGCGAGGGAGAGATTAGTGGTGATTCAGACAAGGCCTCTTGCACTGCCCTGCCCCCACCTGCATGGCTTTGTGTCCATTTTGCTCTGGCGCTTTGAAGTGTATCTGTGGTGTGCAGTACACCCCTGGCTATCCAGGGCTGTGCAGCCTGATGCCAGTCCAGCCCGCCTCAATACGCCAGGAGTCTATCGGCTTTGGTTCTTTGACTTCCCGTTTACTGCAGCCTTCAGCTCCCCAGGGCTGGAAGCAGATCTCTGCTGCTGTGGAGTTTACACCCTGGGCAGGAGCTGAGCTTAAGCACTTGGCACTCCTTGGGGCTGAAGCTTGTAGGCTCCTGGTGACACACTGGTGATTGCTAGGAGGGCTGTCAGAGGAATCCCCTGCTCTCTGTGAGGAGGAGTCTGTTCCCGAAGGGGGTGCTCTCACACTCCCATGCCAAGGGCTGGTTGCAGTCTCGCTTTGTTACTGGCTACGAGCAGCGCTGGCTGGGGCTTTTGTCATGGCAAATGTTTAAGCAAAGTCACAGGATGGCTGCAGTGAAAAGGGCAAAGTCTGTGGAAACAGCCTAATTGAAAATCCCCACCAGTGGTAGGCCATGTGCTGTGCCCACTGTGATCTCCTGAGTTTCCATTCCTAACCGTCAGTAGGGTTTCCAGCAGGAGTTATAATTTATAAACCAAAACCCAGCTCTTTAAATACAGATCGGCCTAAACCAAGCCCCCAAAATCCAGACACCCCTGTACTCTGGGAACAGCTGAATCTAGAGCGGAACCTCTGCAGCTTGGACCCACCTGTCAGAATTTAAAGCAAGCTAGGAGGAGTAATTTGATACCGCTATTGGGGTATTAAGGCTCTCCCTGAAAATCCAGGGGCTGTGCTCCCTCCTTACCACAGCGTGTCACTGAGCTCCAGCTGCCTGGTGTTATGCATGCAGTGCCGCTGGTGTGCTAATCTCATATATACCTGTGCAACTGCCCATCATAAGCATCCACCCCATTCCCTCGCTCACTTATTCCTCATCTTCTGGTGCTCGCTGGCTTGTTATCATAGGGTTGCTCCCAGGTGATTGGCTATGTAGAATCTCAGTGCTTGGCAGCTGGCATGGCTTGTGCAGAAGCATTAGTTTTGGAGAGAAACGCAAAAGATGAATCACAAGGACAAGAATGAAGATGTGTCGAGTCTGGGGCCTGTTGCTCTTGTCCGTGTCCCCTCAAGTCAGTGACACAGAGTGCCAGGCAATGCAAAGGTCAGGCCGATCTCACTCACAGCTCCTGGGGGGCTTTCCCAGCGTGGCTGGTATCCATTGCTGGGCCAGGAGGTGGCATCTAGTGTCTTGCCATCAAAGACCCAGCCCATTTCATGGACTCATTGTTCCCCACACAAAGCAGAGGCTGGAGCATTCTCCTAACCAGAGCACAGGGGAGAGGGCTCCTTTTGGACAGCGGAGGGCCGCATGGTTGACTATGCAGGGCCCCGAGGGCTACCCATAGTGTCAGACTCTCCCACCTTTACTGATGGTGAGGAGCAGCGTGCTGCTCAAGTGGTGCCATTTATTTCAGTGGAGTTACTCCTAGAACAAGGCACTACTCACCGTGCGGGACGGGGCAGACTGTAGCTCATAGTCAGTATAAAATGGCTCATCTTGAGTATGGCCTTTCAGGCTGCAGGACCCAACATGCAATGCCTCACCTTGAGCCAAGCAGCCTGCCGCCTGGCTCAGGTTGGAGTGGTGCATGCTGGGACCTGTAGTCACCATGTGCTGCGCCTCGCTGTTGAAAATTAGATTAGCCACGGGTCTTGTTGCTAAGCATTGTGAGCTGCCCCTTATCTTACCATCACTCTTGCTTTTCTCTGGTTAATGTTTCTGTTCCTGATGATAACTTCAGTGTTTGCTTTTAATCTCCCAAGTAGTGGAACTACAGAGGTTTGCCTCTCCTAGGGAAGATGCCAGATGAGTCGTTGATCTTGCTCTTTCATTAAGACAAATGGCTGTAGTTACCGGTTCTCAGTACATGAGAGAATGTGCAGCATAATGCTCAAACCATCTGGAGAAACCTGGAACAGGGAAAGGGGGGAAATCACACGCTTCTGAGCTTGACATAAACATATCGCTAGCCGAGAAAGAGCTTAGCCAACAGCTTTCGAGCAGGGCCAGGGAGGGTGCATGTGAACTCCAAGTGTTCCCTGGAAACCAAACTTAAAGGGTCATTGACACCTCATGGGAAATGTACAACAACAGCTGTACTGTGTGTAACATCTTCTGCGTTAATTATGTCCCAGTGCGTTTTGCAGAGCTAAGAAATAACCCTTTACATCTCTCTAACCCCTTCCCACTGAGTGTTTCAAAGCCTTCTACAGACAATGAATTGAGGCCCCCAGCCCAACCTCCTCTGGAGGAAGTTCACTATCATTATCGTCATTTGACACATGGGGAAACTGAGGCATGGAGTGGGATGTGACTTGACCAAGGTCACACGGCACATGGGCAGCAGAACTGGAACTGTTTCAGAGTAGCAGCCATGTTGTCTGTATTCGCAAAAAGAAAAGGAATACTAGTGGCGCCTTAGAGACTAACCAATTTGTTTGAGCATAAGCTTTCTTGAGCTACAGCTCACTTCATTGGATGCTGGAAGTGGAACTGGAAGCCAGGTCCCTTGACTCCCAGTCCTGTGCTTTAGCCATTCGATCGTGCCTCCTCTCCAGCTACACAAGAAACCTAAAGATTATGATTGACGTTCACCCATGCAGTGGGTCCCCTTACATCCCATCAGAGCTTAGTTGGTGCCTAATGTGATCACTGTAATGGCAGAGGCTGAGCAGCATTAAAAGGATCAGGGGAAAATGGATTCGGCTCCTTTTTGCATTTCTCTTCCTCCTCCTAGGATCAATAGCCCAGAAAGATGATCATGTACAAAGTCTGTGCTGCTTGTTCTGTCTGCCCATTCCTAAAGCCCTCTTCACCTGGCCACCTAGAGTGGAGGCTCCTTGAGGCAGGGATCATCTGTTTGTTCTGTTTGTACAGTGCCTAGCACAGTGTGGCCCACGATGAGGGTTCCTCAGAGCTACCACTATGCAAGTAATATTAATAGTCCCCTTCGCCCGCCGGACACTCTAGTATGTCAGGACAGGAAATAAGCAGCTAGAGCAAGTGAAATCCTGAGCAACAAAGATCCCATTTTCCTGCAAACACCCTTCATGGAAAGAAAGAAAGACAAAGACAAAGGGAGGGAGGGAGGGAGCGAGATTAGTGGCAGGCAAAGTAATAACAGTCTGCTCAGGCCACTAGAGCACACTACCTCCCACAATGGGTGTGCAGGAGAAACACCAACCACATTGTTAGAGATGGCCCAGCAGCCAGCTGGGACCCATCTCCCTCCCCAGCACATTGCTCACAGAGATTAATCCAGCCTTAGGGCTTTGCAAACTGACCTGTATGGCCCGGTCTGGCCTCTAGGTACGGATCCAGCAGAGCACAGGAGGTGGGAGCCCATTGATGTGAGTTCTCCCCTCTCCTGGCCTCCTCCGCTGCTTCTGTAGCCTCCTGGGGCTCAGAGGCCGTGCCCGTACAGCGTGTGGCAGCCGGACGACAGGCGCAGGCTTGCGGGGCTCACAGGGCGCGGCTGTACAGCGTATGGCAGCCAGACGACAGGTGCAGGCTTGCGGGGCTCACAGGGCGCGGCTGTACAGCGTATGGCAGCCAGACGACAGAAGCAGGCTCCTATGGGTCACAGGGCACAGCTGTACAGCAAGTGGCAGCCGGATGACAGGTGCAGTGAACTGTGAAGTGAACTTCAGGGGAAGAGGAAATGCCCCCAGGGCCCCGGCCTGCGGTTTCATTCCAGGGATGGCAATGCCACTCCACTGACAGAAAAACTGCAACTGGATCCCCCAGCGTGGTCCCCTCCTAACTGGTCATAGGGCCACAGAGGCCACCATGGTGAAACGGGAGACAAAGGGAACCATGAGAAGAAGCAGCAGATCCCCAAACCAGACCTTCACCCTGGGAGGCTTGGCCAGAATGATGAGCCTGTGGCTAAAACCTGTATCTGGAGTCTGGAGAGCTGGCCTCTATTCCCGACTCTGCTGCTGCCCCTGGGGGTCTCCGAGACAGGGAGTAAGAGATCCCCTCTCTCTCAAGCTGTGTGTGAAGCTTAATTGTTTAAGGTTTGTGAAGCACTCAGAGACCCTCCATGCAACTGGTCATACAGAGAGAGTCATTGCCAGAACCAGGAGGAGGCCCCTCACTCCCAGTCCTGTGCTCTGGCCACTAGACTGCTCCCCCTCCACCGAAAGTGCATAAATAGTTTTTTCAAAGATACATTATTAAGGGTACAAGAGGAAACTATCCCACTGTGTAGCAAAGATCGGAAGTCTGGCAAGAGACCACCCTGGCTTAACCAGGAGATCTTCAATGATCTAAAAATAAAAAAGAGTCCTATTTTTGACTATACTTTTGTATCATTGTATGAAAAGGTGTCAGTGATGCGGCCCTTGGGCCAATGTACTAGTCCTCATGTGGCCCTCGTGGTGATTTGAGTTTGAGATACCCGTTCTAAACCCAGGTTTCAGAGTAACAGCCGTGTTAGTCTGTATTCGCAAAAAGAAAAGGAGGACTTGTGGCACCTTAGAGACTAACCAATTTATTAGAGCATAAGCTTTCGTGAGCTACAGCTCACTTCCTCAGATGCATATCGTGGAAACTGCAGCAGGCTTTATATATACACAGAGAATATGAAACAATACGGAGCTCGGGAAGTTCGAGCCTCCATCAATCTCTGAGTCAGCTTTGTGTGTGTAGGCCAAAGTGATCAGACTCGGGTGATGAAAGTGAGGCCTCTCCCTCTGTGCTTAGGTAGCCAGCTGAGAGCAGCCTCGTATTCAGTAGTTTGCATTGAACTTCAGTGGAAGTTCTGGGTGCTCAAAACGTTGGGAAATCAGGCACCCCAAATCAGAGTCTAAGTCTGAAAGTGTGGACCTTCCCCGCTCTGTGCCTTGGTTTCCCCAGCTCTGGGATTAAGGATCCTTCCCCTCCTCTGTAAAGTGCTATGGGATGTATGGAGAGCATGCTAGAGCAGTGCCAAGGGCTTCTGTTGCTGCTGTTACGGGACTTGTTTCTAGGAGACCTCAGAGCCACACCTCTCGTTACTGTGGCACAAGACTTTCCATTCCAAGGGGCTGTGCACAGCGGACTGAAGACTTTCCCCTGTCTGGCTACAACAGGCCTTGGACACTATCCAGGACCACTTTTTATTTATTTATTTATTTATTTTTGTAAGATTTGAGCCCAAATGGTTCTGCCATTTTCAAGACTAAGGAAGGTTGGAGAAAATATTCTTGCTCCAAAGATGTGACCTTTTTTTTTGAACGCATGGTGGGAAAATGGCAGGAACATGGAATTTGGCAGCTCTCTCGGGCCGGGCCAGGCGTTGGAGCAGGGTGTAAATTGGTTTTGACTTGCTACTTGAGTAACGACTGTGCATGTATCTCTGGGCCTTCACGTTTGTCTTGGTTCCATCTCTTGCAGGGCCTGAAGAAGCCGAATATTGAGGAGATCCGGCATGCAAAGAACGCAGTGTTCAGCCCCTCCATGTTTGGGAGCTCCCTGCAGGAGATCATGAACATGCAGAAGGAGAGGTACCCAGATCGGCAGCTCCCCTGGGTGCAAACCAGACTGTCTGAGGAAGTGCTGGCGCTGAATGGAGACCAGACCGAGGGCATCTTCAGGTAATGCTGCCTTGTGACTCTGACCCTTCTTGCACAGGCCAGCTCTCAGGGAGTTGCACACCAGGCATTCACTTCCAATGGAGAAGATGCAGCTGGATGCTTCTGTAATAGGGCAGTGTGGTCCATGAGGGCCCAGCAGGGGTCTTAGAAGGGAGTGTTGCATGCTGGGACATGTAGTCTTTCTTAGCAGCACCTCTGCTAAGGGTGAGGATAGCCACAGATTGCATTGTGGAGCACTGTGGCTTGTGCTGTGGCCACTTCTGCCTCGCAGTGTGACCTTGTGGAGCAGGCAGTTAGAGCATTCTCTAAGGGGCGACATAACACTTCCAAAGCCAGACGACAGCACTGGGTCTGGCTGTCTCTGAGCAGACTAGAGAAGCAACGACCAAGGGAGGACTGTTGCTAGTTGCTCATCTCCCCTCCCAGCCTGGCCCAGGCCAGAGCCTCGGAGAAGAAACCTTTGCGATCGATGGCATGGTCTGAGCCCAGGGTACTTTCTCTCTCTCCCTTGTTTCCTTTTTTTATATTGCCTGTCACCACATTATCTAGGCTCCAGCGCTTCCATCCAGGAACTCTGTCGTTCACCAGTTGTCATTGTTTTGAACAAGATTTAGCTGTGATATCTGTAACACATCCTGTGTGCAAGGGCACTGTTCCTGCTCTCCCACTGTCTGCCTAGTGCCGTGCCTTAGCAGTGGGGCCCTCTCTTGTCAGTGACAAAGCGTGATCATGAACAGTACGTTTCCATCGGGCCTCTCCTCTGGGACCATGCAGTAGAAAGGGCACCAGGGCATAGGAGATACAGAGGATCCCCTCTGATTTCACAGGCCACCCAGCTCCTCCCCTTTCTTGGGGTTCTGCAGTGTGGGGGTGCTGCTGAGGGGAGAACAGTGTGTTCTCCCAGGTGGTCTGGGCTAGCTGTAAGCCACAGTGTATCCCTGTGGACAGAACACCCCCAAAGTGCGGTTAACGCCTGTCTGGTTCTAAATGGTTGGCGTCCCCGGTTGCTGCAATGGACCGAACCAAACTCCCAGACACTAACCCCCTGAATTCTGGGGAAGGTCACAACCAGACTTGAGTCTGAGGCCAGCCTCTCTCCCAAATGGGCCAACCCAACACCCGCCCCTCTGGATCTGCATCCCAGCTCAGTGCCTCTGGCCTGTCTCTTGAGATAGCCCTAGACTGAGTGAAGTGCAGCCTGCATGCATGCTGCCTAGCAAAGTATTTCTCCTTGCTCCCTTCCAGCTCCCAGTAAGAGCTTGACCAGGCCACTTCCTACCCCTCTGCACTCATCCCAGGAGAACCCAGGACTCAGAAAATCCACACCCCACTGACCTTGTTCTTCAGCTCCCAAACATGGATTGTTACCCCACGGCTGGCCAGGGCCTCTCTGGATTTGCAGCTTGCCTTTCCCTGGAAATGACAGACATTCCTTCCTGGTGGGTTTTTCTCAGGTAGCTTTATCTCTTGACTCCCTCCAGACACAGGAAGGGGACTGGCAGCCACCCCAAGTGCGGCTCAGCCTGCCATTCCCAAGAAGGTGACCTGAGAGCAGCTCCTTGGTGTGTGAATCCAGAGCCATACTGGGCTGGGAAAGTTTCCCTGTGTCATGACCTGAGGCTGAGCCACCGCTGGGTGGCAATGACCAGAGGTGCTGAAAACCCAGGCAGTGATGGCAATAACTACGTGCTGCTGTGTGCTGGATCCTCTGCTGCAGCCTTTGGGAGGGGGGAGGGGAGTGAATTTCACCAGGACTATCAGACCTGCCTTGTGTTAGTCACGGCTCTTTCCTGGCCGCTGGACTGTGGGACATCTTCACTTGCAGTTGCTCATTCACATCCCATTTGAGGCCAAGAGCATCCCCCAAGGGTTTCTCTTGTTTGTAGCCTGAAGGGATCGTCCTATGCACAGTGCTCAGTAATGTCACTCCTCACCTGGCCAGAGGGGTCGCTGCTGAGCCACACGCGGCCCTTCCCCGCCCCATGGGCTCAGCATGATGTCTGCTGCTGCAGGGAAATGTACCTGTCTATTACAATGTATCGTGTCTGTCTCCCCGACTCCACACCTGGCAACTGCCTCTGGTAAGCAAGGTCTCAGCTGGTTACTCTGTCCCAAGCTTACACAGCCTCCCGCACAGGCTCAGCTCCGCTACCCCGGTGCTCAGAGAGAGGAGTCAAGTTGTGCAGGGGGTACAGTGACGGGATCCCCAGGGTACAACCTGGAACTGTGGGATCACTGTGCCCCCTGAACTCTGCAGCCTGGGGGCACAGTGGTCCCAATGCTTTGCTAATGACAAGCAGGAAACCCCTCCAGGTGCTGTTATCCCTCAGCCTCCAGCATGCAGAGACAGACCCAGCTAAACTGCATGAATGCTCTCCAAGCCACTCATGAACCATCCACAGGGAAACACCAGCGAATCCCCCCAGCCTCTAGCCTTGCACCCCAGAAATGTACCATCTTATACTGCTCAAGATCTTCTCTTGAACAATGCAAGCTCATTAATTAGTTTGCCACTTCGTCAAAGGATAGTGGACACGCACCAGCCTTTGTAATCTGAGCAGATTCCCCAAGCACTGGTGAACCCACTGGTAAAGATAAAACATTAAAATAAGTTTATTACCTACAGAAAGATAGCTTTATAAGTGATTATAAGTGGTAGGCATAAGGGTCAGAGCTAGTTACCTGAGAAATAAAAGTAAAATCACAGTCTAAATCCTAAACTCTATTAGACTAAGCAAGATTTGGATCAAACAGCTTTTCTCACCCCACTGGATGTCGCAGGCAGGTTATATACACAGGCTGAATTTCCTTCCTCCTCAGTTCAAAGTCTTTGTCTACCCACCATTCTTGTTGCCTTCAGCGTAGGTGAGGGAGGAGAGAGGTGGGTCTCATGATGCCGCTGTCCCTGTTTTATACTCTCAATTCATGGCCAAGGGAAGATACTGGCCCAAACGTGTCCTGGTGGGGATGGCTGAGTCACAGAGTTGAGGAATCCTCATTGTGTGGTACTTGTGCAACTGTCTCTTACAGAATTGTAAATCTCTTGTTTACAATTGCCCTGCTGGTCCATGACTTGTGCTGGTCGCTTAGTGCTCATTTGCATGTGGGTCACCTCTTTTGTTGCCACTGGAGAGCTAGGAGTGGGCATCTCCCAAACTCACAACCTATTTCAATAACAACCATGCAACAAACTCTCATCACTTCATACACACTAACGATATACAGATTTTGATAGAACAATGAGTTTCAGCAGATCATGGTCTTTCATATGGTGTCTTACATGGCATGCTCTGTAAGAAATATCACAACCATATTAATGTGGGGGTTACAGGGTGCTACTTTGAGGTCCAGTGCATCACAGGTACATAGCAGTGACCGTCTACTCAAGCTCCTCCCACAATCCCAAACCCCACCCACATGCCCAAGATCATAGAATCATAGAATATCAGGGTTGGAAGGGACCTCAGGAGGTCATCTAGTCCAACCCCCTGCTCAAAGCAGAACCAATTCCCAACTAAATCATCCCAGCCAGGGCTTTGTCAAGCCTGACCTTAAAAATATCTAAGGAAGGAGATTCCACCACCTCCCTAGGTAACGCATTCCAGTGTTTCACCACCCTCCTAGTGAAAAAGTTTTTCCTAATATCCAACCTAAACCTCCCCCACTGCAACTTAAGACCATTAGTCCTTGTTCTGTCATCAGCTACCACTGAGAACAGTCTAGATCCATCCTCTTTGGAACCCCCTTTCAGGTAGTTGAAAGCAGCTATCTAATCCCCCCTCATTCTTCTCTTCCGCAGACTAAACAATCCCAGTTCCCTCAGCCTCTCCTCACAAGTCATGTGTTCCAGACCCCAAATCATTTTTGTTGCCCTCCGCTGGAAGTTTTCCAATTTATCCACATCCTTCTTGTAGTTTGGGGCCCAAAACTGGACACAGTACTCCAGATGAGGCCTCACCAATGTAGAATATAGGGGAACGATCACGTCCCTCGATCTGCTGGCAATGCCCCTACTTATACATCCCAAAATGCCATTGGCCTTCTTGGCAACAAGGGCACACTGTTGACTCATATCCAGCTTCTCATCCACTGTAACCCCTAGGTCCTTTTCTGCAGAACTGCTGCCGAGCCATTCGGTCCCTAGTCTGTAGCGGTGCATTAGATTCTTCCGTCCTAAGTGCAGGACTCTGCACTTGTCCTTGTTGAACCTCATCAGATTTCTTTTGGCCCAATCCTCTAATTTGTCTAGGGCCCTCTGTATCCTATCCCTACCCTCCAGCGTATCTACCTCTCCTCCCAGTTTAGTGTCATCTGTAAACTTGCTGAGGATGCAATCCACGCCATCCTCCAGATCATTTATGAACAAAACCGGCCCCAGGACCGACCCTTGGTGCACTCCACTTGATACCGGCTGCCAACTAGACATGGAGCCATTGATCACTACCCGTTGAGCCTGACAATCCAGCCAACTTTCTATCCACCTTATAGTCCATTCATCCAGCCCACACTTCTTTAACTTGCTGGCAAGAATACTGTGGGAGATCGTGTCAAAAGCTTTGCTAAAGTTAGGGAACAACACGTCCACCGCTTTCCCCTCATCCACAGAGCCAGTTATCTCATCATAGAAGGCAATTAGATTAGTCAGGCATGACTTTCCCTTGGTGAATCCATGCTGACTGTTCCTGATCACTTTCCTGTCCTCTAAGTGCTTCAGAATTGATTCCTTGAGGACCTGCTCCATGATTTTTCCAGGGACTGAGGTGAGGCTGACTGTCCTGTAGTTCCCCGGATCCTCCTTCTTCCCTTTTTAAAAGATGGGCACTACATTAGCCTTTTTCCAGTCGTCCGGGACTTCCCCCGATCGCCATGAGTTTTCAAAGATAATGGCCATTGACTCCGCAATCACATCCGCCAACTCCTTTAGCACTCTCGGGTGCAGCGCATCTGGCCCCATAGACTTGTGCACATCCAGCTTTTCTAAATAGTCACGAACCACTTCTTTCTCCACAGAGGGCTGGTCACCTCCTCCCCATGCTGTGCTGCCCAGTGCAGTAGTCTGGGAGCTGACCTTGTTCATGAAGACAGAGGCAAAAAAAGCATTGAGTACATTAGCTTTTTCCACATCCTCTGTCACTAGGTTGCCTCCCTCATTCAGTAAGGGGCCCACACTTTCCTTGACTTTCTTCTTGTTGCTAACATACCTGAATAAACCCTTCTTGTTACTCTTAACATCTCTTGCTAGCTGCAGCTCCAGGTGTGATTTGGCCTTCCTAATTTCACTCCTGCATTCCCTAGCAATATTTTTATACTCTTCCCTGGTCATTTGTCCAATCTTCCACTTCTTGTAAGCTTCTGTAAGATCCAGCAATAGCCCCCAAAGAGCTGGATGGCTGTGCTCAAGTGACCAGCAGGGAAATAGTTAATGCTGCCAGTTAGTAGCATGTATTCCCAGGCTGGAGGAACAGGAGTCCTAGGGCAAATCTGTGCAGACAGTAGTGAGCTATACAAGGTACTTTCACAGCTCCTGCAACCACAGTATCCAAGCACAATACACATGTAGATAGTAGTGAGGCATCTAAATAGCCATGTGTATTCAATCACAAATTTTATATGGCCAGGCACCATTATAATGCATGTGAGATGCTCACCTTTGTGCACACTTTTCCACGTGGGCAGCCTCTGGTCTGTATGTTTGAAAAGTGGAGTGTTGTCATCATTAGGTTTAAGAGTTAACATACCATTAATCTGACGAAGGTAGTATTCCCCCCTCTCAGCTATTGTTTCAGTCTCTCTGCAGACTCAGGCAGGCAGTATGTTTAAAGTGCTCATCGTTGAGGTATCTAAGTGTTTCTCCAGACTCTGTCTATAACAGGGACTCTGGCCTCAGCCAAAGTAACTGGCCTTCAGCATCCAGTTGTCAGCATCCAGGTGGACCGAGTCTGAAATCTGTGGACATTTCTTTTCTGCACAGAGTGCCTGGAGATATCGACGAGGTCAACGCCCTCAAGCTGCAGGTCGATCAGTGGAAAATCCCCACCGGCTTGGAAGACCCTCATGTTCCTGGTAAGGGTTCCTGACCCCCCTCCCTTCACACATGGAATCCTGGTGCAAGGGGAAGTGGGGAGTGAGTCCTGGCTCTCAGCTTTGTGGGGGTGAAGCCAGCCAAGCCTGGGGTGGGGCCCTGGACAAGGGAGAGAGTGAGAGTAGAGTCCGAGAGCAGGCCTTGGGAATGGGGGGTGGGAGCCCACTTCAGGCACTGGGCATAAGCTGGGGAGGGAGATGAGGAGAGAAAGGACAATGCTAAGGTCTGGTGTGGCAGAGGGGATTGGAGAAGAAGAGCAACCTGGTCTGAGCACCAGGGGAAGAGCTGAGCATGCAGGAACCCTACGGGGGAAGCCCAGTACATGTGGCCCAGCCAGGTAAGCACCAGCTCCAAGGATCCCCAAGGCATAAACACAGGAGAGGAGAGCCCTCCCCAACAGTGTGAGCTGTCTGGCTGTAGGACGCAACGGGAGCCCCATCGTCTGGGACTGGAGCTGGGCCACAGGGGCCCTGGCCTCAGGTAAGGGTACACCACTGAATACAGCACATCCATCCCTCCCTTCTTGGAGCCTGGCTGCCCCCGGGGCCACGCAGATGCCAGAGCATGCACCAGCTCTCTCATGTCAGGATTAACATTTTAGAACAAGTGTCCATGCTGCACTGAGGCGGCTGCGTGGCGGAGGTCGGGCTCACCAACAGTTGCTGGCTTGTTAATCACAGCTGAGCGGCCGAGCATATCAGTATTTAAAGCCTTCCCGTTGATTCCAGCTGTATAATCCGCCAGCCCAGTCTGCTGAGCATCAGCTCTCTGCCTAATCCCTCTCCAGGACACAGAGCAGCAGGAGCATGGAGCTCACGGTGGGAGCATCTGCAAGGGAAAACTAGTAACATGGGATCAGTCCTAACCTCTCATATGGTAGGCTGGGGCCAGCGGAGCCAGCAAGAGTAGGGTGGACACTGACCCAGCCTGTGTAGGAGGATAATTAATTTCCCGCATACCCAAAACATAGCAAAGCATCTCAGGGAAGGAGTCTGATCACCGTTCCTCATAGTCAGTAAGGCCAAGAAGAGGTTCAGTTGTATTAACAATAGGATGAAGAACAATAAAGAAGTAGGACAATGGCCATTCTCTAAATCTGCTGTAACAACCTCATTGTCCCATCTCCAACAGGACACAGCAGAGATAGCAAAAAGCCCAGCAAGGGCGGCTGGTAATAGAGATGTGGGATCCCATAAGGGGATCTCATTCAAAAAAACATTGAGAGACACACAGTCTGCTCATAAACTCAAGTGACCTTGTGCATCACAGGTGAGATCTGGGGCATATTAGTTTGGAGAGTGGAGAGTGAGAGGAGGGCTATGAAATCACAAAGCAGAGAGAAGATGGATCAGTCTTCTACATACCCCATCTTGTGGCACAAGAACCAGGGAGTGCTCAGTGAGATGGCCACACGTTTAGAATGGATAAAGGAAGCACATAGGCAGCCTGTGGAACTCACTGCTGCAGGATATAAAGACAGATGGCTTAGGGACAGATTCTGTCTCGCTGACTCACACTGCATAGTACCACACAGGGCTGCTCATGGAATAAAGTGCTTCTCAGAATGAGTAATGAGGGCAGAATCCAGCCCTCAGTGTTTCAAAGAGCTAGCTGTTTGTATGAACACGGGTAGCAGTTTCAGTTCCCACTAACAAGATTGTCCAAGATAAGGGTTATCAAGCTGTGTGCTGCAGGTATAGAGTTGCCAACTGTCTAATCACACAAACTCAAACACCCTTGTTTCACTCCCTACCTCGCCCCTTCCCAAGGTCACACCCCTGCCCCGCCACTTCTCTGAGGCCTTGCCCCCCGCTCACTCCAGTCCCCCCCGTCACTCGCTCTCCGCCACCCTCACTCACTTTCACTGGGCCGGGGTAGGGGGTTGAGGTGCGGGATGGGGTGTGGGCTCTGGGCTGGGCGGTGGAACCAAGGGGTTCAGAGTGTGGGAGGGGGCTGCAGGCTGAGCCTGGGGCAGGGAGTTTGGGTGAGGGAGGGGGCTCAGGGCTGGGGCAGGGGGTTGTGGTGCGGGAGGGGGTGCAGGGTGTGGGCTCTGGTTGTGGTGCGGGAGGGGGTGTGGGGTGCGGGCTCTGGGAGGGAGCTTGGGTGCAGGAGGGGGCTCTGGGTTGGGGCAGGGGGTTGGGGTGTGGGAGGGGGTGAGGGTTGCGGGTTCTGGGAGGGAGTTTGGGTGTGGAAGGGGGCTCAGGGCTTGAGCAGGAGGTTGTGGTGCGGGAGGGGGTGCAGGGTGCAGGCTCTGGGAGGGAGTTTGGGTATAGAAGGGGGCTCTGGGCTGGGGTAGGGGGTTGGGATGTGGGAAGGGGTGAGGGGTGCAGGCTCTGGAACGGAGTTTGGATGCAGGAGGGGGCTCAGAGCTGGGGAAGGGGTTGTGGTGCAGGAGGGGGTGCAGGGTGCGGGCTCTGGGAGGAAGTTTTTGTGTAGGAGGGGGCTCAGGGCTGGGGCAGAGGGTTGGGGTGTGGTAGGGGGTGAGGGGTGCAGGCTCTGGAAGGGAGTTTGGATGCAGGAGGGGGCTCAGGGCTGGGGAAGGGGTTGTGTTCCAGGAGGGGGTGCAGGGTGTGGGCTCTGGTTGTAGTGCAGGAGGGGGTGTGGGGTGTGGGCTCTGGGAGGGAGTTTGGGTGCAGGCCAAATTCCAGGCCAATGGGATCTGCGGAGTCGGTGCTCAGGGCGGGGGCAGAATGCAGAGACCCTCCTGACCGCGCCTCCTCTTAGGGGTCTCTGCCGGACATGTCACCGCTTCCGGGAGCGGCACAGAGCCAGGGCAGGTAGGGAGCCTGCCTTAGCCCCGCTGCACCACCGGACTTTTAGCATCTTCTGAAATCTTCCGGGTGGGCTTCAGTGGCCTCTGGCAGATCGAGCCTGATTCCGGGAGACTCCTGGCCAAACTGGGAGGATTGGCAACCCTAGGTACAAACTGAGTTCAAATACTATGGAAAAGTTGAATACAGAGTGCTGGCAAAGGGAGGCCAGTTAGCTCTGTGTATACAGCCAAGGGGCTGGAAATCAGGGGAACTAGGTTCAAGTGCTGGTTTAGCCATACACTCATTTTGTGACCTTGGGAAGCTGCTGCATCTGTCTGGCTCAGATTCTTGCTCAGGAACCTCCCAGCCAGGAATAAGTCGCCAGTGTCCATGCATGGGGAATACTGTCCCAGAGAAGTGGTAGGAGCACCCTCACTAGAGACACTTCAAAGCAGACCAGTCCAAGCCTCGTAGGGAAAGTCCCATGCTCACCCCTTCAGGGATGGACTAGATGGGACTGAACATCTTAGACAGGATTTTGATTTCTGTGGTGCTCTTAGTGATGCATAAGCCAGACCAAATCTCTCCATTTAACACACCAGGGGTCATCAGCAGACATCCTAGGATAAGCCTATGTCCTCCGCTAGCCAGGGTGTCCAACCTCTACAACCCACTAGGACACGTGGCTCCATCTCGTTCTGTTCAGTAAGAGGTAATTTAACCCTGCAGGATAGGAGCGCGGATTTCTGCTCTATTACCTGTGGTAATCTCCTGCCATAACAGAGAGCAGCCGGCTGTAGCTTTTCTGTTCCTCTGGCCTGCAGGGTCTCTTTGGGGACTATGGAAGAGCACGTTGGCCTGTGCACGTGGGCTGGTTCTACATGAGTCCTCAGGAGCCCATTAGCTCCCTTGAGATGGGTTGGCGGGGCTAAAAGATGGCAGAACTGTTGGTGCTTTAGTTAGAGCCCTCTGCAGGGAATCCAGCCCTGGCAAGGCCTGGAAAGCATTTCCCAGGCTGAGCGAGTGCGTGCAGGGCAAAGGGAGCGTGTGTGACGGGGAGAGGCAGAAGGCGAGAGGAAGAACATGCTGTAGGGGCAGGGACCTGCAAGGGGATCAGCCTTTGATCCTGCGAAGGTTAGAATGCCAGTGTCCTTTGCGTGTAACCAGCACCAGCTGCTGTTGTGATCTAATTAGGGATGAGATGCCACCATGATGGGGCCCGGGGTACACCTGACAGGTCACTGTGCTGTCCTGGATACTTCCCCTCCCCAGGATCCTGGCATCCCATCAGGCAGGCTGCTCCCAGGGCCCAAGGAATCCTGCTCCGATAAGAAGTGTTAACCTCACCACCGGTTTTTAACAGAAGGGGAGGAATTTCAACCCCTCTGGTGAACACATTTAAGCCTCTCTCTGGGTGCAGCTAACCCCTCCATCCCTGGAAGGGCTCCCTGGCTAACAGTTGTCTGATGAGCAAATATTTTGCCTTTGAGATGTGCCAGCCCAAATGGCAGGTATCTCCACACCATTTCCACAGAGAATACCCCCATTCAACGCTCCCCTGGGAAAGTTATGCTCTCTCGCGGTGTCTCAGAGCACACCCCCAAGCGCTGAGCTGCAGTGAGAGCCACATTTACTCTGCATCAGCAATGAGACTGAGGTGATCCATCTAGAGGTTCAACTCCATTAGAAAGGGAGAGAGAGAGCCAAGGAGAGAGAAGCAGGGAAACCTTGTCTGCTTACTGCCAGTGAGGTAGTGGTGAGGCTGGTCCCCTTATCTTATGTGGCTAGCTAGGAGCCAGGCAGCAGCAGGGTGCTGGCTTTTGTCTCTGCTGGGCCTAGCAATACAGCAGCTCAGGGAAATGGCCAGGCAGCTGGAGGGTGTTGGCTTTTTGTCTCTGCTGGGCCTAGCAATACAGCAGCTCAGGGAAATGGCCAGGCAGCTGGAGGGTGTTGGCTTTTTGTCTCTGCTGGGCCTAGCAATACAGCAGCTCAGGGAAATGGCCAGGCAGCTGGAGGGTGTTGGCTTTTTGTCTCTGCTGGGCCTAGCAATACAGCAGATCAGGGAAATGGCCAGGCAGCTGGAGGGTGCTGTTTGGTGTCTGGCACTTCATGCCTCCTTGCAGAATGAAAATCTAGCCTTGCTGTGGCACAGAAGCTGGGAGATCCAGTGCCCCAGTCATGTGGGCAGGTCTAACCTGGGCGACTGCTGCACACCTTCCCCCACACCATTCTACGCTTCCGCCCAGCCATGGGACTGCCCTGAGTTCTGTTCAATGGAGTGAGAGGCTTGGAGGCGAGTGTTAACGCAGATCCTGACAGAGTCTGCAGCATCCCAGAGAAGCTAACACTGCGGTAGATTCTACAGGCCCTCCCACTGGCCAGCGGTGGGGAAACGGCCCAGCCCAGACTTTCGGCACAATGGTCCATGATTACAAATGCTCTTCAGTTCAGGTCATTACAGTACCCGTCCGAGCAGCTCCATGACACAGCGCCAGATCCCACAGTGGTGAGCGCAGGATAGACAGACAGCTCAAAGCCAGAGGGGTCTATTAGATCATGTAACCTGAGCTCCAGTGTGAAAGAGGCCAGAGAATTTCAGCCAATAACCCCACACATTGAGCCCAGTAACTCGTGTTTGACTAAAGCACGTCTGTATAGATACTGACAGGTTTCAGAGTAGCAGCCATGTTAGTCTGTATTCGCAAAAAGAAAAGGAGGACTTGTGGGACCTTAGAGGTGCCACAAGTACTCCTTTTCTTTTTGTATAGATACTGTGGCTGGAGGGACAGGTAGCTCTATGGATGGATAAATCTTCAGAAGAGGTAGGCCCCAGATCGCGCCCTTCCGCTCTTGTTCCCTAAGGTGTCTGTCTTGTTTGGACATGTTCTCTCTGGGCAAGGTTATCCCCCCCCTTCATTCTCTCACATTCACTCTCACGCTCCCGGTGTCAATGCAAGAAGCAGCTACAGCCTGCTCCTGCTGAGCAGTTTCCTTCAGCTAGCATCCTTCAGTCAGCTGGGGGTTGTTCTCCCTTCCCTGTGGAAATAGTGTGGTAAATAAGGCCTTACTTCATTCGCGATATTGCGGAAATTGCAGATCCTGCAATATGAGGCTTCCACTGCAGTTTTGATTTTCATTCGCTTACTTTGCACGGTCCACAGTTTTGCATACATTGAGGTTTGCAACACACACTTTTCCCCCCTTAGTATAGTGTGAGGCACTGACAGCTGCACAGGGAACACAGCTGGGAGGGGCTCAATTTCACAGCAGGGAGCCTACCAGCAGTGGAATTGACATTCTTGTCGGTTTCATGGCTGCTATTATTTCACATGTCCTCTCTGGTTGGGGCTGCCAGCCCAGCGCTGCACAAGGAAATTCGAAATAATTGGCTACAGTGGGTCAGTGTGGTGGGGTCAGATGCACTGTGGATCAGTGTGGTGAAGCACTCTGGGAGATTGGGACTCCCCCACCCCCCACCAGGGAGATCATACCCCACAGGCTGAGAGCAGCAGGCACCATGTATTTGAACCTACCGTGGCCTCCGGGTAGATTCCCTGCTGCATGTTAGCAGGGTTACACCTGGGATTCAAGAGGAGAGGGTGTCATGTCCTTGATGGGGCCACATCTAGACACATTTCACACCCAAGTGCTGGTTCCTCTGGGGTTTATCTAGCTATTTACAATGATTTTTCTCTCCAAAGCAGCCTTCTCCTGTCCCAGAGGAGGCTGCATGTCAGTGCTGGGTGTACGGGTGTAGTGACATGTACAGCCACCTGGGTCTGCTGAATGGAAGGGGAAGGGGGCCCATTGACTCATTTGGAGACAACTGTGCACTTTAGGGCAGGGCAGTTGCATCATTTGAGGCTGAACAGGGGATGCATGGTGCCTTTGTACAGTGGGGCAGGTGAGCTGACAGCAGTGGGGTTACTAGGGGTTTGGAAGGTTCTTTAGCATTTCCCATTTAGGTATCCAAAATGGCTTCCATCCAATCAGCAGCTAGAGCTCCCAACCCCAAGCACAGTCCTGTCAGGCACAGCAGCACCACCTGAGAATCCATTAGATGTTTCCAATTCAAGCACTGAGCCTGCCTGACCCTACTTAGCTTACCAGAGTTGACAGGTTCACACCACAAGCTGGTGTGAGTACAGGCACTCTTAGCAGCCGGACAGCCATTAACAAGCAGCCTTCCTGACCATTTGGAGATCTATGGGAGGGGCCTCCATTCCAGCTTGCCAGATGCTTGCTGGCCACAGCGAAGTCTTCCAGGTTTGCAGGCACAGCCAGCCCGGTGCTCCCACCAGCTTTCAGAGCTACGTGGGGCTGCTGGCTAAGCCGCTTACTCCATCCCTGGATTCCCTGCAGCCCTTGCTGTAACTACAGGGATGTCTGCTCATTTTCTTTATTATTCCCACATCCTGATTCCGCTCCCAGCGTTTCCTGTCAGTCGCACTATCAATCCACTGTCAGCAGCCAGGAATCATCCGCCAGGCTCCAAACCGCAGTCCAGTTGCACTCCCACATCCTGCTAGATGGGACGCCCTGTTCTCTCCTGCATCCTGATAACCTGCCCGCACTGTGTAGCTGCGGCCTGGAAAGGCCAGCTCTGAGGCTATGGCAAATCACTGTCCCTGGAGGCACGTTTCCATCTCCAGACGGTGCCTAATGACACTGGATGTTGGGGAGTTTTTAATATAGCGAACTGACATCTCTGGTAGCATTTTTATTGCTTCCTGAATTCTTTGTGAAGCTGTGGTAGGTGGGGGGAATGGACATTGCTGAGGTCTGTCCACATGCCAGAACTGTAGAATGAGCCAGGTACGTTATTAATAATAATTAATAATCATGGATTAATTCCTATGGAATCTTCCACCTCAGGATCTCAAAGCACTTTATCTATTGCTGCCTCACATCCCTCTTGGGGGGTACAATACAGGTCACGTGGCAATCATTTCAGTCAGCACTGGAGTGTAGCCACCTCTGGGGTGGAGCACAGCAGCTCACAGCAAGGCTGCATAACACTTCAGGACAGGAAGTGAAGAATACGGTGTCTAAGTGAAAACGCAGAAGATGATCTAGGGAGGTGCGTTACGGTCACCCACATTAGAATTTGTCCGAGACACCAGGGTCGTGCCCTAAGCTGTAAGAAGTGCTACCAGATCTGTAACAAACACAAGAGATCAGGGTCATGGTTTCACCTCTTGTCACCTCTGGTAGCGCTCCATGTTAGTCTGTGGGTCTAACCGAGACCGTATTTATTTTGATTGCAGTGGGGCTGGCAGGGAGCCTGGGGCTGCCTAAACCCAGTGGAAGAGAGGTTCCTCGAAGCAGAGTTTCTGTCAGATAGGTGCAAGAGGTGCCTAGGTGTTGAGCTTGCTGTCTGCCCGCCCCGGAGTCAGGCCTCCCCCTGGGGGAACAGAGCAACAGTTACGTTGGGGGGACTCCTGCCCCGCTGCCGGGCTGTCACAGTCAGGGATTGTTTTGGGGACAGAACCTCGATGGGAAGCAAAGGCACCTCTGTGGAGGGATTGGGGCTTGTCCCACATGCACAGGTCTCCTGCTCAGAAGCAGGCAGCTGCATGATGTTGGACCCTCCCCAGAGCTGACTGACTGCACAACACTGGCTTCCGTAGGACAGACGCAAGGTGTGCCAACCCCAGAGGGAATCGCGAGCAGTGCACGGAGTCTGCTTATAGCACTGAAACGCAGCCACCTCTGGGATGAGCGTGGCAGCACATTCCCTATCAGAAAAGGCTACACATGGTGTGTAGGAGGGACAGTGAAGAACCCCGTGTGCAGCTGACACTGCCGGGGGAGAGTTTTCCCACGAACCAGGACGAATGACTCTAGTGAACAGTGCCCTGGGATGCCAAATGAGCACAAGTGGACACACACACACACTAAGTCACGCACACCTCTCCGTACCACAGCACCCCTTGCGTTGTGCTGGGGCAGTGGGGCCTGTACTGACTAAGACGGGAGAGTGACCCCTACTGAGTCATAAATATAGCTTCCTGCAATGCCTGGGCTTTCTCCGGGTGGGGTAAGGGGCGTCATCTGGGAATCCTTTGTTTCCTTGGTTTTTATTTCAGTCCCTTGGAGGCAGCCTTCCCACATTGCTTGTAGCTACTTCTCTTGACTCCCAGCTGCACAGAGGGTCCTGGAGAAAGTAGCTCCGTGTATTTGCTCCTTCAGCACAGAAGAAGTTGTCACACCGGCTCACCATGTTATAGCTACGAAAGCCCATCCAGAGAGTTCCAAAGAGATTTATGTTTAAAAGGTGTTCTGTCTATTGAAGAGCAAATGCTATCATTGCCTTAGTTCGTTTGTATGACAGTGAAGACTGCGTTTCTGTACTCACTGAAGACCATTTTCACATGAGTGGAATGTGAACCCTGCCATCCTGGCCAAATTCCAAAGTGTTTCATTCCATTCTGCTTCCTACATCCTCCCTGCCATTTGGGTGCAGGATTCTCTTTCACTTCCTGCCCTGAAATGCTGGATGGCATTGATTAATGTTCTTAACAGCCGTCATGTTCCACCCCAGAGCTGGCTGCATTTCAATGGTGCGGGAAGTGCTTTGAGATTCCGTCTCGGCGGCTATCATCCTGGCTTTTGTTGCTTTGAGATTAGACTTGCAATATGTTGTTCTAAGGCACAGCCCCATGCACAACTTGGGCACTGCACTAGCGTGTGTGTGATGTGACGCATTTTGCAGCAAGCAAGGGATGCGTTGTTCTGGGTTCTATTGATTTGGATCATTAAGGCCCTAGCTGGCCACCCCAGCCTGGTGCCTGCCTCCCGGAGAGATTAGACCCGCTATCCTCAGTGCCACATAAACAATCAATCACATCACTTTCGTCCGTTTCCCTGCTAGCCAGTAAATGGGCTCCGGCAATGCCAGTCAGTAGTGACTGATGGCTGCTCATTTAACAGTGTAGCGCAGCCAGCAGGAAGGACACGTTGATCCCGATTGTAGCTCTCCCGTTGTTTAATGGGAACACCCCATAAGAGATGGCACCCAGCAGCCCAAGATGGGGCCATCTTGCCTTGCATGCTAGTGAACCTCAGTTCATAGCAGCCACACAGAGCTGTGTACTGCTGCTGCAGACAATGACCTGCTTGTGTATCCTGTCACAGCCCCATCATGCCCAGGCTGCGCACTGAATCTGACACATCTTTTCAGCCAACACCTAGGGGCACAGCGCACAGAGCTGAGAAAGAGCAGCACACTTGCATCAGCAGGCTGCTGAGCCATCAGGTGGCCCATCCATGCACACAGAACAAATGCTGGCACCATGTCTCCACTGAGACAAGGTCAGATGGGGACTGAGAGGGAGATTTCATCCTGGCAGATGCCGTGTGGCGGGTAAGCTGCAGTGATTACGGGGCCCTGAGTCCGCGGTGTCTCGGCTGCTGGCTTTCGGAAGCCAGGGAGCATGACTGCCTCCAGGGGGCAGTGTGTCTTCCAGATGTCTCTACAAAGAATTACCCCAGCCTGGGGCCATGGGAGCCTGGGTACAGTGCTGCTGGGCACAGTTCATGTGACATGGGGTCTGGCCCTGACATTCCCAATGCAGCCCTCACTTGGCAAAATTTGCCCGTGGCTGCTGTTTTGTGTAACCCCCGTCCTGTCAGGTACTGGCCGTGGCACCAGTACCAGCATCCCACAGCAGCAGGCAGCCCAGAGTGGGTCAGAAGCTGCACCTATAAGTTGCTGGGTATTAATGTAAAGATCAAATGAAGAACGACACCAAACTCCTCTCTTGCCATGCAGGGTCCTGGAGTGAATTTACCCTTGAAGCAAACTGGTCTCATACTCCTAGCCCAGCATTTTCATTGATACATTGCACCTTCCTTTCCAGGGATGAACCCGCTGCCGGGAGCTAGTCAGTATCATTTGACAAATGGGGAAACTGAGGCAGCAACCAGCCAGGACCTGAGCCTGCAGGCTCTTTGCAGGGGGAGCATTTTTCCCCTCCAGTGGGAATTCAGCCCATGGCAAAGGCAGGATTGGGCTCTAAGTAACCTGCTCATGCTGTGGCAGATCCCGGGCTAGAACTCAGGTCTTCTGGCTCCCAGTTGTGCCTTAAGCACAGGTTGATTCTTCCTCCTTTAGTTCACTGTAGCCTGACTCCTGTCTATAAAGGATTCACCTGGATGGACTCCCAGCAAACAATGGTCCCTCTAGTGCCAGATTTGTGGAGTGCCCACTTACCTGCCAGTTCCCTTTGGAGCAGCCTCTCAGGGAAGAGAGTGTAGGTGGGGAGCAGACAGCGGAAGGTTTCTGTGACAGTTTTTCCAACCAGCCTTCTCCCCCAGTAGGGTTAGCCAGTAAATCCTAAATCTGTTTGCAGGACCAGTGTGTAACTGTGTCCATAAAAACCCCACAGCTTGTCTCTCCAGGGAGAAAAGAGTAGCTCAGAAAGAAGAACATTATTATTGGCTTAACCAGGAGATCTTCAAAGATCTAAAACTCAAAAAAGAGCCCTACAAAAAGCGGAAACTCGGTCAAATTACAAAGGATGAATATAAACAAATAACACAAGTATGTAGGGACAAAATTAGAAAGGCCAAGGCACAAAATGAGATCAAACTAGCTAGGGACATAAAGGGTAACAAGAAAATAGTCTACAAATACATTATAAGCAAGAGGAAGACCAAGGACAGAGTGGGGCCATTACTCAATGACAGGGCAAAGACAATAACATAAAATGTGGAAATGGCAGGGGTGTTTAATGACTTCTTTGTTCTGGTTTCCACCAAGACTGGTGGTGATTGGATGTCTAACATAGTGAATGCCAGTGAAAATGAGGTAGGATCAGAGTCTAAAATAGGGAAAGAACAAGTCAAAAATTACTTGGACAAGTTAAATGTCTTCAATCACCAGAGCCTGATTAAATGCATCCTAGAATACTCAAGGAGCTGACTGAGGAGATATCTGAGCCATTAGCAATTATCTTTGAAAATTCATGGAAGACCAGAGACATTCCAGAAGACTGGAAAAGGGCAAATATAGTGCCCATCTATAAAAAGGGAAATAAGGACAATCCGGGGAATTACAGACCAGTCAGCTTAACTTCTGTACCCGGAAAGATAATGGAGCAAATAATTAAGCAATCAATATGCAAACACCTAGAAGGTAATAAGGTGATAAGTAACAGTCAGCATGAATTTGTCAAGAACAAATCGTGTCAAACCAAGCTGACAGCTTTCTTTGACAGGGTAACAAGCCTTGTGGATGGGGGGAAATGGTAGATGTGGTGTATCTTGACTTTAGTAAGGCTTTTGATACTGTCTCACCTGACCTCATAAACAAACTGGGGAAATACAATCTAGATGGAGCTACGATAAGGTGGGTGCATAACTGGTTGGAAAACCATTTGCAGAGAGTAGTTATCAGTGGTTCACAGTCATGCTGGAAGGGCATAACGAGTGGGGTCCTGCAGGGATCAGTTCTGGGTCTAGTTCTGTTCAATATCTTCATCAATGATTTATATAATGGCATAGAGAGTACACTTATAAAGTTCGCGGACAAATTCAAAATGATCTGGACAAATTAGAGAAATGGTCTGAAGTAAATAGGATGAAATTCAATAAGGACATATGCAAAGTGCTCCACTTAGGAAGGAACAATCAGTTGCACACATACAAAATGGGAAATGACTCCCTAGGAAGGAGTACTGGGGAAAGGGGTCTGGGGGTCATAGTGGATCACAAGCTAAATATGAGTCAACAGTGTAACACTGTTGCAAAAAAAAGCAAACATCATTCTGTGCTGTATTAGCGGGAGTATTGTAAGGAAGACACAAGAAGTAATTCTTCCTTTCTACTCTGCGCTGATTAGGCCTCAACTGGAGGATTGTGTCCAGTTCTGGGCGCCACATTTCAGGAAAGATGTGGACAAATTGGAGAAAGTCCAGAGAAGTGATGAAAGGTCTAGAAAACATGACCTATGAGGGAAGATTGAAAAAAATGGGTTTGTTTAGTCTGGAGAAGAGAAGACTGAGAGGGGACATGATAACAGTTTTCAAGTACATAAAAGATTGTTGTTACAAGGAGGAGGGAGAAAAATTGTTCTTGTTAACCTCTGAGGCTAGGACAAGAAGCAATGGGCTCAGATTGCAGCAAGGGAGGGTTAGGTTGAACATCAGGAAAAACTTCCTGTCAGGGTGGTTAAGCATTGGAATAAATTGCCTTTGGAGGCTGTGGAATCTCCATCATTGGAGATGTTTAAGAGCAGGTTGGACAAACACCTGTCGGGGATGGTCTAGACAATAGTCCTGCCTTGAGTGCAGGGGGCTGAACTAGATGACCTCTCGAGGTCTCTTCCAGTTCTATGATTCTGTGATTGATCAGTTCCTCTTCCCATGGCAGGAGAATGCCACATTACAGACTCTCTTTGAGCATGTATCTCACTGACCAAAGGGCTGTTCTGCCAAATACTGCTTACCAGTGCACTTCCTTGGCGGTCTCCCACGCCAGCACCGGCCCGGCCAGCGGTGAGCGGAGCTGGCTGAAAGGCAGTGGAGATTATTCCAGCCCTTTAAGCAAAATAGAAACTGGATTTCCATTCGCCATCTTTTCTCATTTGCTTTTGTGCGAGCAGGTTTTGGGTTCCCATGGATTTGGGTCCCTGCCCCTGGCTGATCCTCATTCTGTGATGACGTAGCAAACTCCCTCACAGCACAGCTGCCCCTCTCCGTGGTGCCCGCATAGGAGGATGAATCTGTGCTGCTGGTGCCCCAGTTAGGGCTGGCCCATGGCATCTGTATGGGGTCGAGTCATGGGGTTTTTCCACGGCTGCCTCTTTTGTTCATTGCATGACTCCTGACCAGTCCAGAGCCCTGACACAGAGGCTCTACCTGTCTCCTTCCCCTGCGTCTCTCATAAGCTGGATGCTTCTTGTTCTCTGGCTGTCATTCAGCTTCCTCTTGGCCTGAGGCTGTGCACTCTCAGTGACCCAGTTCCAGGGCTTTGTGCATCGATACACACCACTTACAGAATCCACCTGGTTGTGCCGGTGCCCATCTTTGGCTGGTGCATTGCTGCTCCCTGGGATGCCCAGGGTGACGTTTTCCTGCAGCTGCAGCGATTCCTCAGGAAACCTGCCTTGGCTGTAATTGCTGCGCTCTGAGTCAGTAAAGCTGCTCTGCATTGTTAGCCCTGCAATGGGCTGGTTGCAGGAAATTGATCAGCAAGTGCTCTGGGAACCATCTCCTCTCTCTAACTTGGCTGAGCGCAGATGCATGACTGAGGGTCTGGGTCTGTGAGCTGAAGAGGGGCTGGCACTGTCAAACCAAGTGTATGCTCTATAGAAACAGTGGGCTTGCCAGAGCGAAACAGGAATAGAAATGGGCCTGGGGGTGAGGTGTTAAATATTACTGGATTTAAACCTCTCACCGTCAGTGGTGGGAAACATAAATATAATCAGCCCCTTGGTTCTGGATAAGAGCCTCCTACTGCTGTGACGGGTTCGATCATAGAGCCCCCTTGGGACTGTTACCTGATGTGCTTAGACTACCTCTGAGCCTGTTTTCTCTGTCAGCTTGGGCCTCCAGAACCCTGTCTTGTTGAGCGAGACACACTAGCCTGCTGCAACACAGACCCAGGGTCTGAACCACGCCCCCAAAGCTGCAAACGTAACTGAAAACATCTTAGCAAGTGCTCCTGTCTCCAGCACCCAGACACCCAGCTCCCAATGGGATCCAAACCCTAAATAAATCTTTTTTTATTTTTAAAGCTTATACAGGGTAAACTCATAAATTGTCCGCCCTCTGTAACACTGATAGAGAAATATGCACAGCTGTTTGTTCCCCCAGGTATTAATCACTTACTCTGGCTTAATTAATAAACAAAAGTGATTTTATTAAGTATAAAAAGTAGGATTTAAGTGGTTTCAAGTAGTCATAGACAGAATAAAGTAAGTTACTAAGTAAAATAAATCAAAATACGCAAGGCTAACTTAATACATTAAGAAACTGAATACAGGTAAATCTCACCCTCAGAGATGTTCAAATAAGCTTCTTTCACAGACTAGACTCCTTCCTAGTCTGGGCCCAATCCTTTCCCCTGGTTCAGACCTTGTTAGTTCCAGCAGGCATCTTAGGTGAAAAGCAGGGGATTCCACATGACTGGGACCCTTTGTTCTGTTCCACCCCCTTTAATAGCTTTGGCACATGGAGGGAATCCTTTGTCTCTCTCTGCGTTCCCACCCCTCCTTCTAAATGGAAAAGGACCAGGTTTAAGATGGATTCCAGTACCAGATGACATCAGGGACACAGAAAGGCTTGCAAGTAAACAGAGCCATTTACAACCAATTGTCCTAGTTAATGGGAGCCATCAAGATTCCAAGCCACCATTGATGGCCCACACTTTGCATAGTTACGGTAGGACCTCAGAGTAATACTTCATATTTCTAGCTTCAGATACAAGAATGATACATTCATACAAATAGGATGAACACACTCAGTAGATTATAAGCTTTGTAATGATACCTTAAAAGAGACCTTTTGCATAAAGCATATTCCAGTTACATTGTATTTACACTCATAAGCATATTTCCATAAACATATGGAGTGCAATCTGCTACCTGTTAATGGACTTGCTCCTTTAGCTCAAGTGGCAGAGGCTCCTGGAGTTAGCGCTAAAAGTCCTGGGTTCAGTTCTTGCTCATGACCCCTAATAGGGAGCCATCACAAAAACCCAACAGCCTTGAATGTGTGGGTGAGAAGCAGAAGCCCAACTCCTCATCTGGTGTCGATCAGGGGAGGTTCACTGACTCCTGCCAATTCCATCTGAGGATCTGGCCCCCAAAGGGAAGGTGACCCGCCTAGTTTCCAAGGGGAGTGAAATGCAACAAAGTATATAAGCAGCATTGGGGCGAACGGCCGGTTAGATTCCTGGAAGAGCTGTTTGCTGTGGTCCCCGGCAGTGGCTTTCCCCCAGAACCCTTCTCCCAATGGGCTAAGGATACGTGCTCTCTCCCAAGTGTGCAGCATCGATCGCTCTCTAAGCAGCGACGCTTCCTGCGAGTTGGTGCCCAGTGTAGGACTCTAAACCGAACCAAAACAGCACCCATGGAAGCACGCTCCCTTCAGCCTTGGGCCAGTCGCTTCATGCCTGACCTTTGCGTTTATGCCAGGGACGACTAGCGGCCGGCCCTCTGCACATTGGGGCAAGGTGGCTGTGAGCTCTGGGGCTCACTCATTAGCTGCCACAGGCTTCTTGGCTGAAATCCATTGGATAGAGCCAGTGCCCTCAGATGGCCGTAACTACAAGGACCTTTGTACATTGATAAGCTGTCGTCCTCCTCGGGGATCTGATAGAAACACCACAGTCCCTCCCCCGCCTCACCCCATACCCAGGGGCCCTAGAAATGCCATATCTCCTCCCCCCACCTCACCTGAACTCAGGGGCCCATAAGGAACAAGTGGGTCAGATTTCAAGTCTGTACGTAGAAAGATGAACAATTGAAATCCCGAGGCAGGTTGGTGACTCTGATGGGAAGGTCAGTCGGAGATCAACATGGCATGGGAGCGCCTGCCACATGTCAAGATGCTGGCTCCTTGGGGACATGGAAATGATGGCACTGCCATGCCGGGACAGACCTCCACGTAGGATTAGGTGGGGGAGAAGCAGAGAGTGAAACTGACTAGGCTGCTTGGATTGCCCCAGGGGCGCAGCTGGCATTCCAAACTCTCTAAGAACCCTGGCTACATCAAAGCTGCCCCAAGTCAGATTTGCTGGATCGGGGCTTCCAATGCCTGGTGCACTCCCCCATTCATGCTGCCCACACCCCCACATGCCCTGCCCCACTCTACCCAGCACCCTGCCCCATCCCTGCACACTCAGCTCTGCATCTCTCTTTTTTAACCTAACACGAGCTCTGCTACTTGTCTCCTCTCCGCAGCGTCATTGCTGAAGCTCTGGTACCGGGAGCTGGAGGAGCCGCTGATTCCCCATGAGTTCTACGAACAGTGCATCACCCACTACGAGAACCCAGAGGCAGCCATCGCAGTCATCCACTCTTTGCCCAGGATCAACAAAACGGTGCTCTGCTACCTCATCCGCTTCCTACAGGTAGGGCAGGGGGGCGGGCTCCAGCCAGGGGGGCTCACCCGTGGCTGTGTTGATACAGTCCTCTGCCTTGTCACGCAGCTCACTCCCAGCTTCGCTGCACTTATGGACGCTATTGCATTGACCCTTGTTGTGTTCTGGGGATTTGGTACTGTATCACTCAGCCACTGTAAATAAGACCGATAAGCTCACTGATATTGTTACTCGGGCTGTCAAGCAATTAAAAAAAATTAATCATGAGTAATCATGCAATTAATCATGCTGTTAAAAGGTAATAAAATACTATTTGTATAAATATTTTTAGATGTTTTCCACATTTTCAAATATATGGATTTCAGTTACAACACAGAATACAAAGTGTACGGTGCTTACTTTATATTTATTTTTTATTATAAATATTTGCACTGTAAAAATAAAAGAAATAGATTTTTCAATTTACCTAATACAGGTACTGTAGAGCAATCTCTTTATCATGAAAGTTGAACTTACAAATGTAGAATTACGTACAAAAAATAAGTACATTCAAAAATAAAACAATGTGAAACCGTAAAGCCTACAAGTCCACTCAGTCCTACTTCTTGTTCAGCCAGTCGCTCAGACAAACAAATTTGTTTACATTTGCAGGAGATAATGCTGCCCGCTTCTTGTTTACAATGTCACTAGAAAGTGAGAACAGATGGTTTCATGGCACTGTTGTAGCCGGCGTTGCAAGATATTTATGTACCAGATGCACTAAAGATTCATATGTCCCTTCATGCTTCAACCACCATTCCAGAGGACATGCAGCCATGCTGATAACGGGTTCTGCTCAATATCGATCCAAAGTAGTTCAGACCAACACATGTTCATTTTCATCATCTGAGTCAGCTGTCAGCAACAGAAGGTTGATTTTCTTTTTTGGTGGTTCGGGTTCTGTAGTCTCCGCATCAGAGTGTTGCTCTTTTAAGACTTCTGAAAGCATGCTCCACACCCCATCCTGAGCAAATTTTGAAAGGCACTTCAGATTCTTAAATCTTGGGCCAAGTGCTGTAGCTATCTTTAGAAATCTCACATTGGTACCTTCTTTGCGTTTTGTGAAATCCGCAGTGAAAGTATTCTTAAAATGAACAACATGTGCTGGAACAACATCATCTGAGACTGCTATTAACATGAAATATCTGGCAGAATGCTGGTAAAACACAGAGCAGGAGACATACAATTCTCCCCCAAGGAGTTCAGTCACAAATTTAATTAGCGCATTATTTTTAATGAGTGTCATCAGCATGGAAGCATGTCCTCTGGAGTGGTGGCCAAAGCATGAAGGGGAATATGAACGTTTAGCATATCTGGCATATAAATAACTTGCAATTCCAGCTACAAAAGTGCCATGTGAATGTCTGTTCTCACTTTCAGGTGACACTGTAAATAAGAAGTGGGCAGAATTATCTCCCATAAATGTAAAAAAACTTGTTTGTCTTAGCAATTGGCTGAACAAGAAGTAGGACTTAGTGGACTTGTAGGCTCTAAAGTTTTACATTGTTTTGTTCTTTAGTGCAGTTATGTAACAAAAAAAATCTACATTTGTAAGTTGCACTTTCACAATAAAAAGATTGCACTACAGTACTTGTATGAGGTGAACTGAAAAATACTATTTCTTTTGTTTATAATTTTTACATTGCAAATATTTGTAATAAAAATAATATAAAGTGAGCAGTGTACACTTTGTATTCTGTGTTGTAACTGAAATAAATATATTTGAAAATGTAGAAGAATGTCCAAAATATTTAATAAATTTCAATTGGTATTCTATTATTTAACTGTGAGATTAAAATTGCGATTAATCGTGATTAATTTTTTTAATCAGGATTAATTTTTTTGAGTTAATCACGTGAGTTAACTGCGATTAATGGACAGCCCTAATTGTTACCCTTCCATGTTACCCCATGTGTACATCACATTACAGCAGTGACACACATTTCCTGTCCTTCCTGGCCCAACACTGGACACAAAGCTACACACAGAGCCACAGCTCATAATAATAGTCACACTTCAGGGCAACTACTGCTGCATTCCCCATCCGTGGCCCACCAAGGGCATCCACTGTAGGCTTCTGGCTCCCAGCCATCACCTCTCTTGGTGAGAGATCCGCATCTCACTCCCTCCTGACTGGGGTTTTAAGGCTACACAGCTCCCTGGGTTACACTGCAATGTCCCCAGCAAACCAGACCAGCTAAACAGCCCAGAGCCTGTGCCTTGCTTTCTTTGCAATGGCCATGACCAGTGTGTTGCCTGCAGTTATAAGGTGTTGCCTGCAGCTGAGTTATCCTACAACTCCTTCTAAGCAAGTACATTTATTCATAAGCTAAAAGCATTACAGAGAAAATGTGTTAAAACAATCAAAGAACCTACACGCCTGCTAAAAAGCCTACCAGAGATCACCCATTGGAGCCCTGTCAACATGCATCCCTACCTCGAGGGAACTCCCTCCTGCTCGGACACAGCATTGCAGGGGACTTTGCATCACACCCCCTCTGGAGGCCACTTTCTCAGCGATAATGACCAGCCCCAGCCAGTCTCTTCTCTGGACTCTCTTACTTGGTCTCCTGTGGCTCCATCCTCCGGCCAAGTGACAAAACTTCAGTCCCCTTCCGGGGTTCAGCTCTAAGCCAAAGGTCCTTCACTACCACCACCACCCCAGCCTTTTCCCTGATGGCCTTCTGCCCCTTGTAGGCATCTGTCTCATTCCCTGGTCCTTGCAGAGCCTACCTAAGGCTCTCTCCACTCTAGGGCCCCACCACAGGAGCTGACCCTGCTCCTGTAGCTCTGCTCTCTGGCCACAGCCAATCCCAGTGACTGGACCTGCCTTCACGCCCTTCCCATGGAGAGGGAGCTCCCCAGAGCTCCTCTCTCCTGGGTCTTTTCCCCTCAACCACCCTGCTCAGCTGCTTATACAACCCAGCTCCACCGCCTCTGGCCAGGTCATTCGTTAATCACCTCCCAGGTGCGGAGCATAGCTAAGCAGGTTCTTTCCTTTGCTTTACAGGTGATGGGGTTAAGCCCATCACAGGCCTAGTAGGGTAAGTCCTTCCCCAAGGATGGTGTGCCCCTTAGGCAGAAGGTCCTGCTCACTCGCTGGAGCAGAAAGCAGGCCCCGAGTCAGTTTAAACTCAGGCTATTTATCCCAAAGGTCTTTCTTTGTCTGTTGGTGTCTGGAGAACCCAGTCTGAACCAGTCTAGGGAGCCTCTCCAGGAGGGGTGGACCTCTCGAGGGGTCGCAACCTGGCTGGTTTGCCTTGATCACCTCCCACGGGTTTTAGTTCCTGGAGGAGCTGTGGTCCCCCTCCCCCATGGAGTAGAACACAGTCAGACATAAACCATTCAATTAAAACAATGGACCGCAAAGGAGAAAGTCGCCGTTCCTGTCACAAGCCACAGTTAATATCTCGCTTCTCTCTAGCGCTAGCAATCCCAGTGTTGTAGCCCTTAATGGCATTTACTGGGTAACTGTCTCTCACTTTGTGGGTGTGCAGTCCCCGGCACCACAGGGGCTGCAGCCTCAGTCTGGGGGGCTGGGCTGCCCCAGCCCAGTGGGGACTCTGAACTCAGTGTTCGTGCAGCCCCTGGCAAAATGGGAGCCCCGATCTCAGGCAGGGGCTGTGCAGCACCTGGCACTTGGGGGCCCTGGTCTCAGTCACGGCCTCTAGGGGCTGCCGGGACGCACAGATAGTAACAGATGGCATTAAGGAACAGATCCAGAACTGGGCAAGCAGAGGGGTGGGCAGCAGACCAGGCCCGGGTCTGTGACGCTGGCAGACACCTGGGCGGTGCTAATAGCTGAGACGGTAATTCTGAGCGGGCCCCAGAGCTGTCTGAGGAGCCGGTGGCGATGCGGCTGGAGGGGGAGTCATTCCCCGCATGCTGTAACCTCTCTCTCTTCCCCAGGTGTTCGTGCAGCCAGCTAACGTGGCGGTCACCAAGATGGACGTCAATAACCTGGCCATGGTTATGGCCCCCAACTGTCTGCGCTGCCAGTCCGATGACCCACGGATCATCTTCGAGAACACCCGGAAGGAAATGTCCTTCATCCGGGTGCTGATCCAGCACCTGGACACCAGCTTCATGGAGGGGGTCCTATAGCAGCGAGCTGCGGGAGGAGCCAAAACCAAATCTGCCGACGACCACAACCCACCCAACCCCCCTTAAACCCCAGGTCAATCAGCCAACAAGTACGAGCCAGACACCACAAAGGGAAGGCACTGGGCAGCCCTGGGCAGGGCCTCTCGTCCCCGTCACACCGTGTCCCCAGAGCCATTATGAGCTGGCCTAGTCCCGCCTCTCTCACCCCAGCATCTCTCATCATCCTTTGCCCTCTAGTGTCATACAGGAAGTGGTGGTGGGATCCCGCCAGTGTTACTGGCAAAATGACATCTGCCCTCCCCTGAACCAGACCTCTGGAGATGTTGCTGCCTATCCCCCCAGCCAAGCCACCGTGGGGCAGCCTGCAGGGTTAGCCTGGCGTGGCAGCCACCTGCAGGTGAGGCTCGGGAGTCCTGCCCGGCATCCTGGGCCTGCAGCCACTCTGGGGATGTGGGATGCTAGGCCTTGCCACCGCACTTTAATGAGTGCTGTGTCTCGCAGACAGACGTCCAGGACAGCCACTGCTGGCTGCAGCTGCCACATGCTTCCTAGGGGAGAGGGGTGGCTGCAGGAGGGGGTGGTGCTTAAGATGGCAGTGTGGACGGAGGGGGAGATCAGAATAAGTTAGCGAGCATCACCAAGGCCTCCCAATGCTCCTGCCCTGGGGCCAGCACTGGCTAGGAGGGTGGGTAGGACAGTCTCAAGGCAGGGACTGCAAGGGGGTATTTGCAGCAGTCCCACGCAGCCTGGAAGCTAGGGGTTGCCCAGCGGGAACATTCATGTGGAATAGGGTATGGATCCATCTGGGAGGATAAAGCCCCTTGGTAGGAAGGGGTCTAAGCCCCATGCAGACCTCATCAGCTCAGCCCCCCGCTGAGACGAGGGACCCCTTTATGGCTGGAGGAGGGGGCCAAAACCAACTCCAAGTTCTCAGGGCAAAGCTCGTGGTGAGGCATCTCTGTGACCCAGAGCCACCTGCATCCAGTGATGTCACTTCCCCTTCCTTTCCTCCTCTTCATCAGCTGCTTGTAAAGCCCAGATCTGATCACAGTGTCTGTGTTGGGAGGGCGGGGTGTCGACTCAGCAGTGATTAATTCTCAAACCCTGAGACCTACCAGCCCTTTCTAGACAGGATCTCTGCGCCTTGAATGTAACCCCGTGCCGGGAGGTTCAGGGCAGGGCAGAAAGCTATGACTGCAGCCTGTTTTGTCCTGGTATTCGATTCAGGCTCCTGTGCTGCCTGGGCTCCCGTTCCAGGGCAGGACGGCCAGGAGCAGCTGGGCTTCATTTGCCATTTGGGCTGTGGCAGGCTCAGCTGGCGCAGGGTTCGGCTACATCTCAGCAAACCCATAACCCGAGCTCGTTCCTTGCCATCTCTAGAAGGGGACTGTCCCCGGCTTTTCCTGACTCCCCTCAGCAGTGGGCCATCTCCGCCCGCCCTCAAGAGGGCGACAGTGCAGGCAGAGGATGCGTGTCCCATCAGAGCCACCTGCAGACGATGGATTTAACAATCAGTCGGGGACAGAAGAATGACCATCAAAGGTGGCACTCAAGTTCCACTTTCACTCTCCTGAGTATGGGTAGGGCTAGTTAACTTCCTGGGTGTTTTGCCCATGTGGCCCATGCGCAGCTAGGGCCTGGTATCAGCAATAACTCCATCGCTGATTTCCAAGACAACATCTGCTCGGTTTATGAACACAGACAAGACAAGCGCTGGCTGGTGCTGCGTGCAGCAGGTCAGACCCCGGCTCGCTGGGCCCCAGCTCCATCAGCCCTGCGGAGGAGAGTTGTTTTGGGCAGGGCGCCAAGCGGGTGCAATGGAAGAGATGTGCTGTCGGGAGAGTGGAGACTGCCAAGGAGCTGGTGTCACAGGAGCACCCAGCGTGCCAAACCCTTCCACTGTAGCAATATCCAGGCTGGGCCGTGTCGGAGCTTCTTTCTGTCATGGCTGGATTCTGCAGCATTGGCCAGGGCAAGGAGGCTGCTGTGCTGAGCCATGGCAATGAGCAAGGCTTTTAAAGCACTTGGCTAGTGTGGGACACACTCTGGGTGGAGGTGCTGGCTCCTGAAGGCAGAGAGTGACCGAGGAGTTCTCTCCTGCTGTCAGAGAATGAAAGTGTGGGTCAGACTTGTGAAAATCCCACCTGGCAACACGTTCTGGATGGCCCTTGGCATCAGCCCCAGCGAGGCGTCGGGGGCTTCTGGATCACCGGGCTCAGAGGGCTCTGGGACACATGGCAGAGCTGAAGCCATCAGCAGTGCCATGTTTTCTCTCTTCCTTGCCCTCCGGAGGGTTTCCAAGGCGGATGGCTGCTGTTGCTCTATGGGAGCTGGGAGGCTATTGGGAAATGGTTACAATCCAGCTCGTTCCCTCCTCTCGAGGGGCTCTCCTTGGGACAGTCAGGACCAATGCCGGCTGGACTTGGGTCTCTGAAAGTAGCCCTGGCATCTCCGACTCCCCATCTGATGGGCAAAATCCCTTCTCGTTGAGCCGCCTGGCGAGTCTCAAATGCCCACGTGAGCCTAGTGCTGGGCCCCAGCATCTCCACGCTTCGATGCCTTCTGCAGTTGGCTCCTTGCCCAGCTGTCACCCCCAGGCCTGTGCTCTAGCAGATATTCAGCTCAATCCACCTTTACCGGAGGCCAGTTCCCCCGTAAGCGTCTGTTGGCCTTTAGGGTTTGCATGTATTAAAAGGGAGTCCAGCTCAGGACGCAACCAAATCAGCCCCTGAGCAGCCTGGTGGTGGCACTGGGCTGTGCCTCTGAGGATCTGCAGTGCACTGCCCCCTATCCCTGTTTTTATAGAGCTCCCCACTTTAACCCTGAGCTGCTGGCCCATGACCCCCACCCCCTGCAGGAGAGTTAACCTCTTGGCTGCTGGTGCTCAGGCAGGGACTCTGTGCCCTACCATCTAGGTTTACATTTCTCCATGTTAACTCTCTTCTCCCCAGCCTCTCTCCCTGCTGTGCTCTTTAACCTGCAGCCTTGCTTCCTTGGGATCTCAGTGGAGGAACTGTTTTTTCTGTCTGACCTCTATTTACTGGATGATTCCCATTCATGCTGGGATTCGAACTCTTGGCAGCAGCAAGACACTGGCTGCATGTGTGCGTGTGACTGACCTGCTTTCCGTCTGCCAGCCACGAGGATTTCACTTCGCTGTGCCGAGGGACCTCTAACTCCCTGGGGGACCCATCCAGTGACAGCTCCCCCACGCTGGATTCCTCCTCAGCCTCTGTTTCCCGATCAGCTCACTTCAGCATTCAGCTGTGATGGTTCCCCCCTCTCACCCCGGACAGCCTGAGCATGGACAGCCCACATCTACTTGCACCGGAGCACTGTGCCCACAGGCCCCTCCTGCCTCGCTGAGACCTTGTTTTCATCTCACACTGCCATCAGTCTGTGGCAGGCAGCTGGGTCCTCGGCGCTGCTCAGCACGTGGCAGCGTGCAATGGCTGGGTGCCCCACAGCAGGCGCTCTAGGGAGCCGCGAGCTCACCGACCTGCCAGCGGTGCAGTGTCCACACTCCACAGCATCCTTGTGGCTCAAGGCAAGTCTCACCCGGAGAGAAACCTGCACCGGGTCCTGGGTGGAGAGCCCCATCCCATCCCCCGCGAGGTGTCTCAGGAGAGCCCCAGAGAGTCCGGCTGAGTGTCTAATACCTTGGGTGTCAGGTCGATGACGAAGCCCTGGGTGCGAGGAGCAGAGTGCAGTGCATACCCGCTGTGCGTCCCACAGCGCTGGGGTGCGTCAGGGGCCTCTGGCCTGCCTTCTGTAGCTCCCATCCCCACAGGAGCAACGTGCTGCTCTCTGCGACCGCAACGGCTGTGTGGAGGCACCGCAAAGCACCGGTGGGGCCGGTCGCACATGGTCAGGCAGGAGAGTCCAGCGGGAATCCCCACCAAGGTGGGAACATCCCCCTCTCCGGGACATTTTCCTTCCTACTGACAGGGAAGGAGCAACTCCTGCTGTTAGAGACAGGCTGGGCTTAAACAGGGTCAGGGAACAGAAGCAAGTCAGATCTAGCCGTCTGTCATCTCGGGTATTTCTCATGTGTTGTCACTGCGTGACTAAGTGCCAAGAACACACAATAGGGTAATGCTAAAATTGCCCACTGGGCCCTCACTTGTCATTCTCCAGGATTCATTCACTGGTACAATAAATCTTTCTTTTCCTTCTCTCTCCTCCTCCTCATCACCTGGCCACGAAGAAGGATGCATTTCATCACCTGGGAAGGTTTCTCATTGAGTGCCAAACACACTCAGGCTTGGGCTGGTCCTCCTGTGGCAAGGAGTTCCACAGTCCGCCAAGGAGGCTGTGACCCAAAGGCCAGCAGTTCTTCCAGCCTGGAGGAGGGGCCTCATGTCACACTGCTCCATGGCTGACAGCTTTGAGCGTCTGGTTAGTTACTTCCCTACAGCCTCCTTGGGGAAGGGAGTCCCTGGGAACTCGCCAGCACCTGGGCTGCCTAAGAGATTAACCCCTTGGTGTTTTCACAGCTTCTCACCAGTCCCTCCCTCCAGCCTTTCTCAGCGAAAGGGAAAGAGAGCCGAACCATCCCAGCGAGCCTGTTCCTCAGAGGGATGATGGGCATCAGGGAACCTGCTGGGGGAGGGATGGGGTGTAACCCCATGCACATGAAACCCAGAGTCTTGGACGATGGCAGGGACAAGTATGCAGAGCTGGAGCCCAGACGTGACATGATTCCCTCCATGCAGCTATAAAGAGCAAGTGCCTTCAGCTCCCTGGGAGAAACAGCTACGGCCAGCCCAGAGCCAGCCCCAGCAGCAAACGCCCTCCCTGACCACACACCTGCCGGGAAAGGAGTGAGACACAGGTGCTGTGAGGAGCCTGGGCAGTCCAGCGGTGAGCCTGGCAACCCTGCAGTGGCTGGTGCTTTTGTCCTCAGTCTCTCTGTGAAGTCCCATACCCTCCTGGAGAGCAGTCTGTTCTCCCTCTGGGTATCAAATGTTGTGTGGGACGGATTAACTAACCTGTCTCGTGTCTCCAACCTTCCTTGGTTCCTTGCGGTTCCAACCGGCTGCACTCACCCCCCACTCCGCCCCGATCTCAGCTGGGGTCTCTTTGGCCTGGGCTTCTCTTCTCCAGTCTGACAGTGAGATTTCATCCCTTCCTACCCGAAATGTTATTCTTGCCACCGACGTGGACGCGTGCGGTGTCCGCGTTGCCGGCTGATGTGTTCCAGCCATTTCCCTGAGCCCAGGCAGTGCTGAGCACCACTAGCCCCTGCCAGAGAGGAAGGGAGCTGAAAGCTCCCTGCACCCTGCTGGATGAAACCCATGGGTGCTGTCCCCAGCTCAACAAGAGCTTTCAGGTGTGTTCCTGCAAGTCCCAGTGAGTTGTTCCATGGGTGCCCGTGGGATGTTCCCGGGAGTGAGGAGTGCAGGCTCGTCCCGGGGGGTAGCGCCTGCCGCACAGCTCCCAGGGTGCTGCTTGTGTGGGTCACTTGCCCATTCCCCACAGCACGCTGGGTCGGAGATAGCATGTGCTGAGCCATTTCCGCCCCCCAGGACTTGGAATGGGAAGTGGATTTCACTGGGCTGGGCCTGGACAAACCCTCTCAGCTGTGTGATTGATCCGTACCTTGGGGAGCCTCTTGTCAGTTACACCCCCAACCTGCCATGTCTGGCCTGTTTCCGTATGTCCACATGGCAATTAAAAACCGACAGCTGGCCGGGCCTGCTGCCTCGTGCTTGCAGGGCTCAGGCTAAGGGGCTGTTTCACTGCGGTGTAGACGTCCAGGCTCGGGCTGGAGCCTGGGCTCTGGGACGCTGCAAGGGGGGTGGGTCCCAGAGCCCAAGCTCAGCCTGAGCGCGAACATTTACACCGCAATTAAACAGCCCCTTAGCCCGAGCCCCCCCCCCCCCCCGCCCCACGAGCCAGAGTCAGCAATTGTCTGACTGCAGTGTAGACAAACCCTCTGTGACTCTGGCTGCTTGTAGGCCTTGTAAATACTTCTAAGGGCTGTAATCAGGTAACCATTCAGATAAGCTCCAGATGCTGCAACAGACCAAAGTGGGGAGGCGGAGGGTCCTTCCCACTTACTTTCCTGTTACCAAGTCATCTGATGGCTTCAGCACAGGAAATTCCCCTCTGAGAATCATGGTTCTCCCCACAGAGGCTGGTGGGCTTTCTGACCAGGTCTCCTGTAACTCTCCATGCCCAGTGTCATTAAACCCGAGGCCTAGGGCAGCATGAAAGAGCAGGGTCAGCCCCGCAGTCCGTTCGTTTGCCCTGTGACTGGCTGTTTCCCCTAGCCCTCCTGCAAAGTCCATGGAATCAATGTGTCCCCAAAGATGTCCCAGGGTGCAGCGGGCTCCAGACGCTTGCTGCAGGAGCAGGAGTTGTCAGCAGGGGGTACAACGTCAGCACCATGGAGGGCTTGTGTATCAGGGTTTCTACCTGTTGCAGCAGCCTGGTCTTGGAGCTGGTGTGAGTAATGAAGCCGCTTTTGCACTTCCCAAAGCAAACAGCCAATGTTGCTCACTGCAGGCTCCAGGAGAAGGGCGTGAGGAGAGCTGCTTCCTCGCACCTGGGAGGGACGCTCCTTTGGCTGGTGCTCATTTGTTTTGCCCTCTTTCAGTGGCCTGGTGATGTAGGCACCCCCAGGCTGCAATGTGAGTCATGCTTAATCAGTGCCTGTACTGGATCCGAAAGCAAAAATGGTGGAGGCCCCAGACCAGGCTCCCATCTGGCTGGGCAAGCCTCCTTTCAGGACCCAGCAACTCTGCTGCTCATGGGCCTGGCCCTGTGAGCTGTCGAGGGCCCTCAGCTCCCATGTCGTCAGTAGGAGGTTAGGACCCTCGGCCCTTCTCAGGATTGGACCCTCAATCAGCAGAAACCCAGCTCTTTCATGGACTCACCTAGAGACACCTGCTCATCCACTGAAGATAGCAGTCTGGATGTACAGTGCTAGCAGAGACGAGACTGGGCAAGGTCAGCCGACACCCCAGCTGGGGTTTCTGGGTGCAAGTGGTACCTGTGTCCCCTCTTTCACCAGTAGAACTTACAAATGGAAGGGGCCTCTCAGACCATCTAACCTGTCCCCCCGGCAGGGCAGGGAGGGCAAGATTCTAGAAGGAAGGTCTGGAGTAGCTCCAGCAACAGGAGCAAGAGCGACGGAGAGGGAGATTATTTTTATTTAATGCGTTCCTGTAAAGCTGGAATGTTATGACGCATCCCAGGCCAGTAAGATTATATAGAGAGATATAAAGAGAAAGAGATATACATAGTAAAAATCGCTAATGACATAGTTTTAAATCCAGATGCTATTTATCTTTAGAGCCATTGTCTGTCGCCCTTTCATTGCACAAGAATTAGCTTTTGTCCCAGTTTGTTTGGTGGGGGTTCCATTGCAGGGTTTTTTCATGGCTTCTGACCAAAAAATAATACTCCTCTTCCCCCTGCGTCCTGTAGAGAAAGGCTCCCTTAGGGACAGGACCTTCTGCGGCGCTGACTCCACTCAGCCGAGTGCAGGGGCCGCCTGGCCGTTCCCAGGCTCGTTGCCGCAGGATCAGTCCAGAAGGCAAAGGTGAAATGTTAGAGTCCCCCAGCAGTGAGGTACTGGCAGTTCCTTGCTGGGTGCTGAGGGTCCGGCCCAATGGGGCCCTGCTCTAAGAGCCATCTCTACTAAGCAGCTGATTGAGTCTCTGCTGCTCTCCCAGGCAGCCACACACGACAGGTTTAACTAAGGCTCAGTGCCCACCAGGTTGTTTCTGGCACTGAAGTCTCCCCTCTGGCTGGTTTACGGCAGTAAGAATGTGCACACTGCTTGCCCGAGTTCCACACCTTGCCCAGGGCCAGATCGTGCCCCGGGGACCCTGAGCACAGCTCCCTGGGTCTTACTGACAGAGCAGCTGGTAGGCTCCTCCCTTTCCTTGGGAGCAGCCGAGGAGGCACTGTTGGGTGGAACCCTCTTGGACCCAATGCCTGCTGTCTCTGCTCTCGAAGCCCATAGGAGTTGCACTAGTGTAGCAAGGGCATCACTGGGCCCGTGCAGGGTCTTGGGGCTGGATTCTGATCTCGGCGAATCTGGAGAGATCTCCCCTACATTGAGATCAGGAGCTGGCTCTTGAGTTTCCAGACAGGGCTGGGAGCCCCTTCTCCCCAGGGGCTACACCTTCCCACAGGTACCAAAACCTAGAGGAACGTGGCTCTTTCAAGGGACGTTGTCGGGGAGTTTTGGCCAGAAACACAGGCTGTGTGTTACAGGAATTGTCTGACCGCCAGGCGGCAGTGGGGAAGGGGTCATGAAATCTGCCTGGTCAACATTCAAAATGAGATTGAAATTGTCCCTGCTCCTCAAAGAGCCCTGGGCTATTGCCTGAGAACCAGGAAGTGAAACTGCCCCGTCTAGCTGCACAGCCTGAGCTGATCAAATAACCATAGATGCTGCTAGGAAGCCAGGGAAGGGATTTTTAACCTGACAGTGTCCCTTTAAATAGGGGAAGGGGCAAATTCATCCCTATAATGAATCCCTGGAAGCCAGGGATGAGTTTGACCCCATGTGTGGCAGGGAGCAATACACTGCTGGGGCCACCATGGAATAAGCAGACGCAGATTAGTGCTGAATTCCTAGGCAATGTGTCTCTAGGACTTGGTCAGCGTCCATACGGCCAAAGGAAGTGACTGGCACGTAGCTGTTTGTTACAGAGCGTTCGGCCCATCTCCTTGCTGTCCCCCTGCTGGAGGAGCCATATATGGGGACCCCCGGTTGTGTGGGGAGCCCTGTTGTGTGCTTGCTGCCCACAAATCTCTGTGTAACTCTTGGTTGATTTGCTTTAGCATTATCCATTTGCATGTGCCCAGGTGGGAACCCATCAGGCCTTTCCCAGCAGTGGCTGGAGGTTTTCCCAAGCTGGGGACTGGAATTGCAGCCTGAACAGGCTTGTCCTGTTGAACCAAATTCTAGTTCTTGTCTCATTTACCCGAGCGCAAATCCATCCACGTCAGTGGTTTTTACTCCAGATTTACACTGGCAGGAGATCAGGGGGCTAGATCCTGGCCCCACTGAAGCCAGTGGGAATTGTACCCTTGACTTCAGTGGTAGACTGGGCATTAATGCTGGAGGTACTGGCCTGAATCCCAGTGCATGAGGAACGGGGGTTTGACACCGATTCTCTTTTCATTGGCTCCAACTTTTCTCAGTTCAAGACAGGAGTTGTACAGAGATTTCCTAGCTATCCAGAAGCTCTTTTGATCTCATTAGAAGCTCTGGAGCTGATTCTCCCCCTTCTTCATTTTGTTTTATTCTTAGATGGAACTGGCCTTTCTCCAGCTTTGTATGTTTCAGATGTTCTGACTTTGTTCTTGTCGTCATAAACTCGGTTTTCCCCCTCGATTTTATATATCAATTTTTTTAGACTTGAGTTTTTATTTATTATTAAAAAGACAAAAAAAGAACAAACCAAACCACTCATGGAGGGACAGCAAGGAGGGAGCCAGACATTACGGGAGACAAAGGCGACTGCTCCGGAGGGTGTTTGGGGCTGGAGGTGCATTCTCCATCAATGGGCGACAAAGATTCCCACCACCCCACCCTCACTGGGTCCGTTCCAGACGAAGAAACCCCATAAAGTGAAACTTGCTTTTAACTACTCAGTGACTAACCACTAATGTGCCTCAGCACATGCGACCCCCAACTCTCTGCTCCCCCACCCCAGGGGGTCTCTCCAGGTGGGGCTGGGCTTGTTGGCAATGTGGAGCCTGCCTGTGCCCGTTCTGCTGTCCAGGGCATTCAGTCTGGCATCTCTCACCAGCACTAAATTCCACAGGCAAAGCAGAACCCAGACAATCCAGCAACTGGGCCTGATTCTCCTCTCACCTCCACCACTCCGCTGACTCCATAGCGTGTCCCTCACCCCCCCAGTTTACACCCGCGTGAGCTCACAGGCCCACATTACAGCCGGAACAAACCAGGCCAGCCCTTGTGGGCCAGCCCCTAGCATATAGTATATCCAGCCAAAGGGCTGGATTCTGGGTTAACACAGGTCAGTCTGGGGCGAGTCCACAGTCGATGGGCCTGATCCTGCATTGACACCAGCCCAAATCAAGAGCAACTTCATCCTGGTGAGCGGAGGGGAAGTGTGAGCAGAACCCGGCCCAGTGGAGTCACTCAGAGCTAGAGCTAGACCTGTGTGACTGAGATCAGAATCTGGCTCAGTGCCTGGCATCATTCCTCAGCTGGTGATATTTAGTGATTTGGCCTGTCGCTGACATGGTGCAGAGGCTGGAGAACAGTGCTGCCTGGCCCAAGCCAGCCCCAGCAGATGGAGTCACCATGTTACCACAATGGGTTCCCTAGCCAGGAATTGTGCTTTGCCTGGGATCACTGAGGTCGTTGCTGGACACTGTGTTTCTGTCTCTTTTTCGTTCCTTTCAAGTGTCAAGGTGAATTTGAAAGTCTGATGCCCTCCCCCCCCCCCCCCCCGATGTTTTCCTTGGACAATCATCTCAGGCACTGGGCAGGCTGCAAGCAACCACCTGAAGGGACACAGACGAGACTCGGCTCTCTCTGCCATCCGCATTCACGGCGGAGATGGACATTCATGAGACATGCTGAGTAACCTTTGACCTTTAATGCCACGGGCCGTGAAGGCGATTGGGGGGCAACCTACCATGTAACGTTGTCTGACTAACTCTGTAATTATGAAGCATGGACAGGTAGCAGCGACTCCATGTTGTGTGAATAAAGCTACATATGGACATTCCCCTGTGCTGCATGTCCTGGGTGTTGGTAGCTGCGTCTGTTTCCTGCATGTGTAAAGGGTCCCTTCTCCCCCCAGACAGCACAGAGCCCCCATTAGCAGGGGTGGTAACATCACAACCTCCCCTGCACAGCTCGTGGGCCGGATTTGAACACCAGGACTTCAAGAACAAAGGACCCTGCCACTCAAACTAAAGAAGGAACTCCATAGGCTGGTAGCAGCAGCAGGCTGTTATCCTCTAGCTGATCAGCTAGAGTGAGAGTGATGCACACGCTCTGCCAGTGGGCTCCAATAACCTCAGTCCACAATTCGTTACATTTCCTGAACAAGACCAAAGCAAACGGAGCCTGAGTCTCTGTCCTTAGTACCAGGGTCTCTCCATCAACTTCAGGTGAACCTCTCCTGATTCATACCATTGTGAGATGAGGATCACATCTTTCACCCACCACTGAAATGCAGCCCGCTCTGGGGTAGAAAGCAGCAGCTGTTTAACATCACACAGTGACACTACATAACAAGGATAGGAGAAAATTAGGGAAGTGGAATGGGATTAGCTGAGTTGGGACCCAGCCAGGATACTTTGGGTTGCATCCTGACTCCTGGGGATCTTCACTGATTCCGAGTGCTCGGGGCCTCGGTTTTACCTGCGGTTTAGAAGACAGCACCTCTCCTTCTGGAGCTTTGGGTCAGATGGGGCAATTGGCAAAGCACCAAGCTGGCATTGAGTGCAAAGCCAGGATCCCTTACACCACTGGGATGGGTTGGGGGGCACTGACCGGCCTGTGTGGCAGCAAGTGGATGTGCCTGGGAAGTTACTGGGAGTTTCTCTGCCCCAGAGGTGGGAGGATAGGGATGGGCTTGAGGTGTCAGTTCCATTCATTCACATCCCCTCTAGCCTCGATACGCCTCTTTCCATTGGCCACCACGGGACTACCCCTGCATCACACTGGGAGATCAGCATCATGCCCCATCTGAGCTCCGGATCCCCCAGGTTTAGCACAGAGCAAAGGTCCTAGCCAGGGCAGGGTGGTGACACTTCCCCCGGTTCTCTCTCCGAGTGCTGCCAGCTGGAGGTCTGACCATGGCCACAGCCTCCCAAAGACCCAGCAGGGCCCTGGCTCTGCCTGCTACACCTGCGTCCATCAGGCGCAGCCTCTGCAGGCAGTGGACCTCAGCCAGGCTGAGAGGAGGCTCTGACTGTCACACACCAACGGTTCTAGGTCAAAACTTCCTCTCTTGGCTTCTGAAGCTGGAACTCAAGAGTCCAGGAGCCCCAGGGCCACAGATCTGACTCCAGACACCTGGGGCCAGGGACTGTATCATTGGCTTTGTCTCTAATGCCCCCGCGACACTACACAGAGAATAAATATACAAGGTGTCCTCTGCCCCTGATAAACTGGTGGTCAGCTGGGCACAGGTTCTGCTCCCAGCTTCTGGAGAGCTCCCAGGGGCCACCCCAGTCTCAGGAGCTCAGTGCTTTTTATTAGGGTTCAGTTACACAATTGATGGCCACCAAACACCCCGGTGTGCACTCCCTGTTAGGGGGCTTATTCCTTCACCCACTTACTTCCCTGGTCCTTCTCGCATGAACAGAGAGCAACAATACCCGAAGTCCAAAGGTGCAAACAATTCGATGTTTATTGGGGTGAACTTCCAGCAAGCATGATTCCAGTTTCCTTCCTTAGTATCCTCCTTCCCAGCTCTGACACCACAAAGCCTTACACCTGTGTCCCTGTTCCCATTCCTACCCTTAGCCAAACATGATTCCAACTTCCTTACTCCCATTCCCTGTTCCCATCTCCCCCTTTAGCAAAACATGATTCCAATTTTCTTACCCCCATTCCCTGTTCCCATCTCACATGCCCACCCACACCCCATCACTTCCTCATTGACTACAGATTATATAGTAAAACTTGAGTTCTGCTTAGCTATACCTTAACCAATCATTTTCCTGAAATTTAACTAACCAATCCTAACATATTGTAACATGATTATGTAACCAATTATATCCCACCACCTCAATTAGTTTACACCCAGCAAAATTAATTATACAGCAGACAGGAACAATCACAGAACCAGACAGAGATGATACAGACAAACAACAGCAAAGTGGGAACTATAATGACAAGACAATACAGAAGTGAGGATTTCACATCCCAGCTATTGATAAGTGAGTTCTTGCCAGACAGGATGCTCTCAAACTAAGTTTCCTTTTACATTTTCTCGGCACTTCCCTTTCTCTGGAGGTGGCAGGAATACAATCCTGTCCTGATAGTGCCTAACAGCCCAATAGCACCTTATTTCAGTGTGACTAGGTTGGAATGTGAGGAGGTGACCGGTCACTTCCCAGCTTATGGCTGCCTCTGCTGCTTAGCCAAAGGCCTGAGCCTAAGCACAGGGCCTCAGACTGTCACAGTAAGAGAAGGCCCTTACACTGGCAGACAGTGATTTTGATTCTTTCTTTTATACCTCTATAACTAGCCAAGTGATAAGAATACACCTAAATTCTTAGAGTACAGGCCTTTGCAGACAGGCCTGAATATCTATATCCTAACACTCCCCACCAGCTGGCCTGCTAGCCCCTCCTCGCCCCGGGTACATGGCTCCCCTCCGCACCTGCAACAGGTCTGCCAAACGTCCCTGGAACAAGCAGCATCAGGCTGTGTTCGATTTCAACCCTTCGCTAAGTCTCTTGGGATTGTAGCACAAGTCTCATGATATTTGGTGGTTCGCTTAAAGCCCCAGTTCCTGGAGTCCTGGGACTGGGTGGAAATCTCAGCCTTGGTGTGTGGTATGGAAAGAGGTTGTAACTTCCAGGGGCCTGACGGAGAAAGGGGGCCAAGGGGAGTTGGTTTCCACCCCTCATGGTTGCAGAGGAGACTTGGAAAACGTGATTCCTAAAGACTCCAACATCCAGAGGCCAAGAAAAGGCCCCAGCTGGATGATTTTTTAAAATCTGATTTTTAAGCCAACTCTTAATATTCCCGGGGGGGGGCAGGGGGGGGCGACTGACCTTTGGAGCTGGGAGTTGGTGACACTAACTTGGGGGTATCTGGGGCATGTCCTACAGCCTCAGTGGCTGCTGTCAGGTGATTCTGGGAACCTCCCAGCTTGTATTTGTTAAAAGAGCAACTTTCTAGCCCTTCTGGTAACGGGAAAGTTTTAAAACGTGACTCCAGCGACCCCTAAAGACTCAGAAACCAGGAAGCAAAAAAAAAATTAAAAATCCCCAAATAGATCTACGTATTTTTCAAAAGCTCATTGAATGTGTGGGGAGGGGCTGGGCTGGGGGAATCTTACTCTGTATGGGACCGAGGGCAGAGCTCACTGCATCAAGGGCACCTGCACATTGGCCAGCAAGGCTGGCGTTACAGGATATGATCAAAAATAACCAGGAGCAGCCAATCTGGTGCCCTAGCGGTCAACCCTCTGCTCAGCCAGGCAGGGGAGCTGGGGCTCCCATAACGCTGCCTTCATCACCCGAGCAGAGGGAGTTTCATGGAATCATAGAATCTCAGAGTTGGAAGGGACCTCAGGAGGTCATCTCGTCCAACCCCCTGCTCAAAGCGGGACCAATCCCCAATGTTTGCCCCAGATCTCTAAATGGCCCCCTCAAGGATTGAACTCACAACCCTGGGTTTAGCAGGCTAATGCTCAAACCACTGAGCTATCCCTCCCCCCTGGGTTTAGCTCACCCAGCCTGAAGCACCTGTGAGCTCAGCACCCAGAAGGGCTGGCTTTACTCTCGTCAATCAATACCGTACAAGCTGTCTGGGCGCACACAGGCACGGTGGTTCAGCAGAGGGGCACTGCCTCCTGTAGGTGAGACCAGGGACTTGCACCCCCGCTGATCACAGGTGGCAGGAATTGTAAAAGCTGGCGATGAAAAAGGCCTGCTAGGGCCTACATCTGGTCTATTGCCTGGGGATCAGGGCAGGCCTGGTCCCAAAAGTGAATTCTCCAAGGATGGCGCATCCACTGCTCCCTTTAGGAGGCTTCTCCACAGCCCAACAACTCCCTGCTGGGAAAGGTTCCTTGAATTTCCCAATTCCAGGCCAGCAGAGCACGGTACCCAGCAAAGGAGTTAAACAATCAGTGTCGCAGGCTGCCGACACCCCTTCTCTCCCTAGGTGTGGGGCCAGCCTTTCCCCAACCCTGGGCCTGGTTCAGAGCCGTGCTGAGCAACTGTACCGGAAGCAGCGGGAGCTGGGGACACGCTCAGCAGCTTGGACTATCCGGGCACAAGTGTCTGGGGCTGGGCACCCGACACTGGAGGCCCCCAGAATTAGGGGAGGCCTTTGGAAGTTGAACAGAGTATTACTGAGCCAGGGGGACGTTACACTGAGTGTGACTGACTCTGCCCTCGCTGCTCGGAGGCCTCTGCACATGCCACCTCATGTCACACGGGCCTCTCTTGTTCCCATATCCCACTGCAAACTCTGGCCTGATTCCCTGCCCCTCTGTCTCTCTCAGCCCTTCCTGCCCCAGGTTCCACCCTCGCAGTCAGGATCAGAGTTTCCGGTTCTTTTCCCGCAGATGGGGGGAATTTGCCTGGGCTGGTTTCTATTTCTAGCACCCCTCTAGGTGAAATGTCCCTGCCTGGCGGGTGCAGAAAACCGCATCAAAGGTAGTCCTGTTCCTGCTGCTGTGTGAGGACCGGTCACCTTGCAGCCCCGGGGAGATCAGTCCACCAAGGCCAGGGGGAAAGGGTGAAGGGTGCTGAGCAGGAGCTAATTGGGGCAGGGTGATATGGGGGGGGGCAGGCTGGCCAGTGCTTGGGGGGGGGTTAATTGGGGGAGGGAGAGATGGGGGCAGGCTGGCCAGTGCTGGGGGGGAGTTAATTGGGGTGGGCAATATGGGGGCGGGCTGGCCAGTGCTGGGGGGGAGGACCTGTGCTGGGGGGGTTAATTAGGGGAGGGGGAGATGGCCTGGGTTGGCCAGTGCTGGTGGGGGTTAATTGGGGGAGAGGGAGACGGGGCCGGACCGGCCAGTGCTGGGGGGGGTTAATTGGGGGGGTAATTGGGGTCAGACCGGCCAGTGCTGGGGGGGGTTAGTCGGGGGGGGGGGACAAGGGCGGGGCCAGCCATTACTGGGGAGGTAATGGGGGGGGACAAGGGCGGGGCCGGCCAGTGCTGGGGGGGGTTAATTGGGGGGGTAATTGGGGTCAGACCGGCCAGTGCTGGGGGGGGGGTTAGTCGGGGGGGGACAAGGGCGGGGCCAGCCATTACTGGGGAGGTAATGGGGGGGGCAAGGGCGGGGCCGGCCAGTGCTGGGGGGGGTTAATTGGGGGTTGAGCCGGGGCCGGCCCGGCCCAGGGAGGGAGCCCAGGCCCGGAACGCGAGCGCAGGGCCGGGGAGCGGCTGCGCGGCCGGCCCCGCCGCTCCAGGGTAACCGCGGCCGGCCCCGGCCATGAGGCTGCTCCGCGGCGGGCTCCGCTTCCTGCTGCGGCCCGCGGGCCCCGCCGCCTACACGCAGGGCCAGAGCCCCTCGCCCCGCGCCCGGGAGTATTTCTACTACGTCGACCACCAGGGCCAGGTGCGCCCCGGGCCGGGGGAGCCGAGCGGGGGCCCCGGGGCCGGGCGGACCCGGCTCTGCGGGGCCCCGGGGCCGGGCGGACCCGGCTCTGCGGAGCCAGCCGACGGCCTGAGGCCGGAGATCCCGGGGAGCCCCCTGCCGTGGGGCCGAGCCTAGCGCTGCCCCGGCGGTGCCTGGCCCCAGGGCGCTGGCCGGGGTTGCTGGGCGCACTGGGCGGGGGGCTGTGGGGAGAGGAGAGGGGCCGGGGGGCCTGGGGAGACGCTGCCGCCTCTCCCCGTGGGCCAGGAGCTGAAAGTGGGGCTCGGGAGCCTCCGCAAACCCCACTGCGCCAGAGCCTGGCAGCCCCCCCGTTTCTGCCGGGCAGCGTTGCCAGCCCCAAGTGTTCGAAAATCCTGAATCGGGCTCCCCGAAAATCATGCAATGGTGTAAACGGACTAGGTTTGGGGTTCTTTTTATTTGCCTTCTGTTTGTTGAGCCTTCAGGGTGCAGGTTTTGAAGCTATCTCCACGCCAGCCTAGAAACTTACTTTTTTGTTTAAGAATGGTGGCCAAAAAATCGTCCCGTGACTCCAGGAGCTGGGGCTTTAAGGAAAACAGTAATTATCATGTTTCAGAGTAGCAGTCGTGTTAGTCTGTATCCGCAAAAAGAAAAGGAGGACTTGTGGCACCTTAGAGACTAACCCATTTATTTGAGCATGAGCTTTCATGAGCTACAGCTCACTTTATGCCAAATCATGAGAGTTGGCAGTGGCTAATTTCTAGTCACTAATGGAGCAGTAACAGCATCGACCACCAGGGCCAGGTGGGGTGGCCAGGAAGGATTTGATTTTTTCCTGGTAAATGTTGATTTCGTCAAACATTCAGGAACCCACAAAATATTTCCATCCATCATGACCGACATTTACAGATAGGTAAAGTAAGAGAAATCCTGCTTGAGAACATACCAGGGTTTGATTTAAGGCTATTCACGTTGTATATTTTAACATGTGATGTTGTCAGTTTGTGTTTTAACATTTTACAAAGATTTAAAACTATTTGAATCTCAACATCTACGGGCATTAAGTAATTGTCTGACCTCCACCCCCCCCCCAACAGTTTCCCACAAAGGTGAAAATTTACATCAATAAAAATTGAAAAAATACTTAAAATCCATAACTTTGCACAACTGTGAAGATGTAAATTGATAAAAATGATAACCGTTTAGTAATGAACATGGATATTATCAGATGAGATGATTAAAAAAAATAAATTCTGTCCAGTCTCATTATGTGGGACAAGGCAGAGCTGGGCACAAAATGAAGTTGCAGTAAGGTGAGATCACTGCTCCCAGCCTCCAGACAGGGAGAGCCCCTGTGTCCTCCTTCCAGCTCTGCCTCGAGGGGAGGGCTTGGCTGCATTGTCTCTAAGAATGGCCTCTTCCCCCCCTTGCCATGCATCTGAGTCGGGTCTCTTGCCTTGACAGACACCGACATAAATACAGGGGAGCAAATTAGAGCTTATTGTGCCTGTCGTGTCATCAGCAGGACCCCCAGATCCTCCGGCCACAGACTGTTGCTGCCAGTGCTTAAAAACTGCCCCTGACGATGTGAGGTTAGCGGTGGAAAGAACCCAGCTTGCTGTCTGGCTCCCAGGTGGGGAGGGAAGGGAGGGAGTTTGCAGGGCTGGCAGGTGTTGGGTCCCTAGGCCCCACTCCCACCCCTCAATCAATTCGTAGGCAGCTATGCTGTCCTCTGGTTCTTGGCCTTCAGGTGGCGACTGCGTCTGGATTGTGTGCAGTGTTTAGCTGTGTTGGTCCCAGGATATCAGAGAGACCAGGGGATGGGGAGGTAATATGTTTTGTTGGATCAACTTCTGTTGGAGAGAGTTTCAAGCTTCTGTACTGCACAGACCTCTTCAGGTCTGGAGAAGGTGTTCAGAGGGTATGCCTACACTGCAATTAGACACCCATGGCTGGCCTGTGCTGGCTGACTTGGGCTATTTAATTCTGTTTAATTCTGATAGATGTTTGGGCTCGGGCTGCAGGCCTCTGGGACCTTCCCACCTTGCAGGTTCCGAGAGCCCAGGCTCCAGCCCTAGCCCGAACATCTAATGTGCGATTAAAGAGCCCCTTAGCCAGAGCCCCAGGAGACGGGTCAGCGGGGACAGGCCAGCGTGGGTTTTTAATGGCCGTGTAGACATACCCAACGGGTCACGGCTAAATACAAGCTGGACTAGGTTGTTTCACATAAGTAGTTCATGAATATTCTAAGGGACTATTCAAGGTGAAGTGGCCAATTAACACCCTTCCGGTCATAGAACAAAAAAAGGGAGTTATTGGGTTATTGATTGTTGTAAGACGCCATAAATCTGGTGTCTTTATTAAGATCATGATTTTTAGTGTCCAGCAAAGTTATGAATTTAACTCCGAGGCTCGTCTTTTGAAGGTGTTGTGCCGGTTTCCTGCGAAGATGAGAACTGAGAAGTCAGATATAGAACAATTGCTTTGTGGAAAGTCTTCACCCACAGTTTATACGGTGCTTTTGTCTTTTTCCTGTGTGAATTCATTTGAGAGCATAGTTATTGTCTGGTTTCACCCACATAGAATCATAGAATATCAGGGTTGGAAGGGACCTCAGGAGGTCATCTAGTCCAACCCCCTGCTCAAAGCAGGACCAATCCTCAATTAAATCATCCCAGCCAGGGCTTTGTCAAGCCTGACCTTAAAAACTTCTAAGGATAGAGATTCTACCACCTCCCTAGGTAACGCATTCCAGTGTTTCACCACCTTCCTAGTGAAAAAGTTTTTCCTAATATCTGACCTAAACCTCCCCCACTGCAACTTGAGACCTTTACTCCTTGTCCTGTCCTCTTCTACCACTGAGAACAGTCTAGAACCATCCTCTGCAACCACCCAATGCACATCTACAGACTAGGGACCGAATGGCTAGGCAGCAGTTCTGCGGAAAAGGACCTAGGGGTGACAGTGGACGAGAAGCTGGATATGAGTCAGCAGTGTGCCCTTGTTGCCAAGAAGGCCAATGGCATTTTGGGATGTATAAGTAGGGGCATAGCCAGCAGATCGAGGGACATGATCGTTCCCCTCTATTTGACATTGGTGAGGCCTCATCTGGAGTAATGTGTCCAGTTTTGGGCCCCACACTACAAGAAGGATGTGGATAAATTGGAGAGAGTCCAGCGAAGGGCAACAAAAATGATTAGGGGTCTAGAACACATGACTTATGAGGAGAGGCTGAGGGAGCTGGGATTGTTTAGCCTGCAGAAGAGAAGAATGAGGGGGGATTTGATAGCTGCTTTCAACTACCTGAAAGGGGGTTCCAAAGAGGATGGCTCTAGACTGTTCTCAATGGTAGCAGATGACAGAACGAGGAGTAATGGTCTCAGGTTGCAGTGGGGGAGGTTTAGATTGGATATTAGGAAAAACTTTTTCACTAAGAGGGTGGTGAAACCCTGGAATGCGTTACCTAGGGAGGTGGTAGAATCTCCTTCCTTAGAGGTTTTTAAGGTCAGGCTTGACAAAGCCCTAGCTGGGATGATTTAACTGGGAATTGGTCCTGCTTCGAGCAGGGGGTTGGATTAGATGACCTTCAGGGGTCCCTTCCAACCCTGTGATTCTATGATCCCCTGGGGGACTAACATGAAGGGGAAAGGAGTCCAGGAGAGCTGGCTGTATTTCAAGGAATCCCTATTGAGGTTACAGGGACAAACCATCCCAATGAGTCGAAAGAATAGTAAATATGGCAGGCGACCAGCTTGGCTTAACGGTGAAATCCTTGCGGATCTTAAACATAAAAAAGAAGCTTACAAGAAGTGGAAGATTGGACAAATGACCAGGGAAGAGTATAAAAATATTGCTCGGGCATGTAGGAATGATATCAGGAGGGCCAAATCGCACCTGGAGCTGCAGCTAGCAAGAGATGTCAAGAGTAACAAGAAGGGTTTCTTCAGGTATGTTGGCAACAAGAAGAAAGCCAAGGAAAGTGTGGGCCCCTTAATGAATGAGGGAGGCAACCTAGTGACAGAGGATGTGGAAAAAGCTAATGTACTCAATGCTTTCTTTGCTTCTGTCTTCACTAACAAGGTCAGCTCCCAGACTGCTGCACTGGGCATCACAAAATGGGGAAGAGATGGCCAGCCCTCTGTGGAGAAAGAGGTGGTTTGGGACTATTTAGAAAAGCTGGACATGCACAAGTCCATGGGGCCGGACGAGTTGCATCCGAGAGTGCTGAAGGAATTGGCGGCTGTGATTGCAGAGCCATTGGCCATGATCTTTGAAAACTCGTGGCGAACCGGGGAAGTCGCGGATGACTGGAAAAAGGTTAATGTAGTGCCAATCTTTAAAAAAGGGAAGAAGGAGGATCCTGGGAACTACAGGCCAGTCAGCCTCCCCTCAGTCCCCGGAAAAATCATTGAGCAGGTCCTCAAGGAATCAGTCCTGAAGCACTTACACGAGAGGAAAGTGATCAGGAACAGTCAGCATGGATTCACCAAGGGAAGGTCATGCCTGACTAATCTAATCGCCTTCTATGATGAGATAACTGGTTCTGTGGATGAAGGGAAAGCAGTGGATGTATTGTTTCTTGACTTCAGCAAAGCTTTTGACACGGTCTCCCACAGTATTTTTGTCAGAAAGTTAAAGAAGTGTGGGCTGGATGAATGGACTATAAGGTGGCTAGAAAGTTGGCTAGATTGACGGGCTCAACGGGTAGTGATCAATGGCTCCATGTCTAGTTGGCAGCTGGTGTCAAGTGGAGAGCACCAAGGGTCAGTCCTGGGGCCGGTTTTGTTCAATATCTTCATAAATGATCTGGAGGATGGTGTGGATTGCACTCTCAGCAAATTTGCGGATGATACTAAACTAGTACTAGTAGATACGGTGGCAGGTAGGGATAGGATACAGAGGGACCTAGACAAATTGGAGGATTGGGCCAAAAGAAATCTGATGAGGTTCAACAAGGATAAGTGCAGGGTCCTGCACTTAGGACGGAAGAATCCAATGCACCGCTACAGACTAGGGACCGAATGGCTAGGCAGCAGTTCTGCGGAAAAGGACCTGGGGGTGACAGTGGACAAGAAGCTGGATATGAGTCAACAGTGTGCCCTTGTTGCCAAGAAGGCCAATGGCATTTTGGGATGTATACGTAGGGGCATAGCCAGCAGATCGAGGGACATGATCGTTCCCCTCTATTCGACATTGGTGAGGCCTCATCTGGAGAACTGTGTCCAGTTTTGGGCCCCACACTACAAGAAGGATGTGGATAAATTGGAAAACTTCCAGCGGTGGGCAACTAAAATGATTAGGGGTCTGGAACACATGACTTATGAGGAGAGGCTGAGGGAACCGGGATTGTTTAGTCTGTAGAAGAGAAGAATGAGGGGGGATTTGATAGCTGCTTTCAACTACCTGAGAGGTAGTTCCAAAGAATCATAGAATATCAGGGTTGGAAGGGACTCCTTTCCCCTTCAAGTTAGTCCCCCAGGGGATCCTGGCCATCCGTTCCCTGAGGGAGTCGAAGTCTGCTTTCCTGAAGTCCAGGGTCCGTATCCTGCTGCTTACCTTTCTTCCCTGCGTCAGGATCCTGAACTCAACCAACTCATGGTCACTGCCTCCCAGATTCCCATCCACTTTTGCTTCCCCCACTAATTCTACCCGGTTTGTGAGCAGCAGGTCAAGAAAAGCGCCCCCCCTAGTTGGCTCCCCTAGCACTTGCGCCAGGAAATTGTCCCCTACGCTTTCCAAAAACTTCCTGGATTGTCTATGCACCACTGTATTGCTCTCCCAGCAGATATCAGGGTGATTGAAGTCTCCCATAAGAACAAGAGCCTGCGATCTAGTAGCTTCCGTGAGCTGCCGGAAGAAAGCCTCATCTACCTCATCCCCCTGGTCTGGTGGTCTATAGTAGACTCCCACCACTACATCACCCTTGTTGCTCACACTTCTAAACTTAATCCAGATACACTCAGGTTTTTCTGCAGTTTTGTACCGGAGCTCTGAGCAGTCATACTGCTCCCTTACATACAGTGCTACTCCCCCACCTTTTCTGCCCTGCCTGTCCTTCCTGAACAGTTTATAACCATCCATGACAGTACTCCAGTCATGCGAGTTATCCCACCAAGTCTCTGTTGTTCCAATCACGTCATAATTCCTTGACATCACCAGGACCTCCAGTTCTCCCTGCTTGTTTCCAAGGCTTTGTGCATTTGTATATAGGCACTTGAGATAACCTGCTGATGGCCTCTCTTTCTCAGTATGAGGCAGGAGCCCTCCCCTCACAGACGTTCCTGCCATAACATAGTTGTTATGGGGGGATTTAATGCACTGGATGAGGTACAGCACATGTGATAGGCATGTGTAGGACCCATGGATCTTGAAAGGTGTGTTATGGGGGCATTGAACGTCATAGCAGAAGAGGTGTCAACAGGTTTTGCATCTGTTCTGGCAGAGTCTGGTGCCACTTTGAGTTGGTGGGTCCTGGTGTATGGGGAGCTTGCTTCTAATGAGAGCTTGATAAGGTTGGGTGTGGGTGTTTGAAGGCCAGAAGAGGGGGTTTGGGAAAGATTTCTTTCCTGTTGGGGTCCCCATCAAGTATGCATTATAACTGTTTAGTGTTACCCTGTATGGATTCCAGTGTGGGGTGGTAGGTGACACTGACGAAGCGGGACTGTTCTTAATGTTTCCTCTGAATAGTGTGGGGGTGCCTCAGTTTCCCCTAGGCAGTTCTTAAGTATCTAGGGGGTGGGGTAAGGGTGTATGATCATTGCAGAGCCCTAGAGGGCAAGTGTGTGCAGGGGTCTGGACACAGAGAATGGCCGACACCCTGTTTCCTGGTAACTGATGGCCTGGGCCCTTCCCCCCTGCAAGGTGAGAGCTAAAGGGTTGGAGAACAAAGGAATCAGGTGACCTCCTGGCCCAGGAAAGGAACAAAGCCCAGAGGAGGAGGGGGCTGGAGGGAGTTTCAGTTTGAGGCTGGCTGGGGACATGGAGTGAAGGGCAGATGTGGTTGTCTGACTCACCACCCCCCAAAATGGACCCAGCTGAGGGGTCCCATTCTCTGCACCTACAAGCTCTGTTTTAGACCATGTTCCTGTCGTTTAATAAACCTTCTGTTTTACTGGCTGGCTGAGAGTCGCGTCTGACTGCGAAGTTGGGGGGCAGGATCATCTGGCTTCCCCAGGAGCCCTGCCTGAGCGGACTTGCTGTGGGAAGCGCACGGAGGGGCAGAGGAGGCTGAATGCTCTGAGGTCAGACCCAGGAAGGTGGAAGCTGTGTGAGCTGTGTGTCCTGAAGACAGGCTGCTCACAGAAAGGCGACTGCCCCAGAGTCCTGCCTGGCTTCATAGGGAGCAGTTCCAGAGCATTGCCCAGGGACTCCATGACCGTGACAACTAGAGATGTGAAGTCAGAGAGTTTCTTTTCTGTATTGAAGCAGGTTCTTTTGAGGCATTTGTGGCCTCTTCCATGACATGATCTACTTCTCTGGTGACGTGTCCTTGTTTAGTGAAGGTAGATTTAAGTATGTTAATGTGTGTATCCTGGACTTTCTCCTCAGAGCATATTCTGTGGTATCTGAGTGCCTGACTGTAGATAACAGATTTATTTCTTGGTGTGTTTGGGGTTGTTACTGGATGTGTGATCTGTGAGTGTTTTGTATGTAGTTGTCTGTAGGGTTCCATTGCTGAAGCTGATCGTGGTGTGCAGGAAGTTGATGCCGGTGCAGGAATGTTCTAAAGAGAGTTTAATGGATGGGTGCTGGTTGTTGAAGTTTTGGTGGAAATCTACAAGGGAGCTTAGGTCATCTGTCCAGATATATCTCAGGTATGTCATTGGTTTCATGGTGCATTTGTCCAGAAATTCCTCCTCAAGGTGCCCATGAAGAAGTTGGCATATTGGGGAGCCATTACCCATTGCTGTTCCCATTGTTGCTGAATGTGAAATTGTTATGGGTGAGGGTGTAATGGATGAGTTTGGAGATGTGTTTGGGGTGGATACCTGAGTGTTGTCCATTGTTTTGTAGATATTTGAGGAAGGCAGCCATGCCGTCATTGTGAGGAATGTTGTTGTATAGGGAGGTGACGTCCGTGGTGGTAAGGATGGTGTTCTGAAGGAGGCAGTTAATGTTGTAAAGTTTCTGGAGGAAGTTGGTTGTGTCCTGGAGCAAGCTGGCCCTTTGTGTGGCGAGTGCGTTGAGGATGGTTTCTATGAGTCCTGATCCTACTTCAGTAAGAGTACGATGGCCAGATATGATGGACCTGCCTGGGCTTCCTTGGGAGGCATGTAGAAGGTCCCTGGGGTGGTCTCATGAGGGGGTGAGGTTGTATAGTTTCTCTTGGAGTTGTTTGGGGAAGGATTTGATGGCATCCTTTAAATTCCTGGTGAATTGTGGTGTGGGGTCTTCTTTGAGTTTCTTATAGTAAGTGGTGTCTGAGAGTGTCAATTGGCCTCGTTGACATAGTCATCATGGTCGAGAACTACAATGGCACCCCCTCCGTCTGCTGGTTTGATTGTTTTCTGGTGGCTAGATTTCAGGACTGTATAGCTGTCCTCTTGATGGTGGAGGGATTGTGGTGGTTGTGATTTGTGTTAAGGATTTCACAGCCAATCAATGTAACGATCAAGTGTGTGGTTTTGTCCACTGTGTGGTGTCGTCAGAGGGTTCTTTTTTCCTATGATTGTCGGTGGGAACACGGTAGTTGTGGGTGGTGTCGTCATTGTTGTGAAAGAATCCTGGGAGGCAGAGGTGGCAAAAGATTTCTTCTAGCTCTCCACATGTTAGTATGGTATCAGGTTCTGTGATGGGGCAGAAGTTCGGTCCCTTGGAGAGGACAGATAATTCACCTCCGGTTAGGGGTTGTCCTGATAAACTGATGACATTGGTGTGTCATGGAGTGCTGTGGAGTCTCCCAGAAGTGGTGGTCTGTGAGTTGTGAAGTTTGTTGTAGTTGGTTCCACTTTTGTTATTGTGTTGGATGGCTGTTGTCAGGTGTTTTTTGTCTGGATTGTGCATGGTTGGCGTAAAGTGACAGTTCCCCAGTTGTGCCACCAGGTGGTGCTAAAACGCTAACAATGCATATTACCATGCCAAAGTCCTCAAATAAGTGACTGTAAGCGCAGCCTGATCCCTGCCATCACCCAAGGGTGGCCCAGCCCCAGGAGGAAGGGGCTGGGGACCGGTGAGGCTGTGTCCGTTCCAGCCTGAAGGATGGAGGCGACGTCGCTCGGTAATGGGTGGGGCGGTAGCTTTGCTGAGGTTGCTGTCTGGTTCAAATGCAGGGTCAGGTTGGTGGGGAGAGGCCCTTGGCTAAGAGGCTATTGCAATACGCTCGCATGGCGCCTCTGACCCTGTCCCCCTCTAGCAGCCGGCTCCAGTGACGAGAGCCGCCTGCTACGGACTCCCAGCTAATGGAGTTACTCTCCTAGGCCAAGCTGTAGCAGCCTGTGCCCGGGTTAGTTACACTGTGTATGAACTGTGGACAAACCCTGGGGAGCAGACTCCTCTCTGCCAGGAGGCAGATGAAATCTGTTCCTTGTTTCGTTTGGGGGAATTCCTGGCTCCTTGGAGCCAACAGCAGCTCCCCTCTGCCGCCACCATGCCCCCTTCTGCTCTCCTCTGATTCATGCAGGTGGCTGCAGCCCTGAGGGAAGGCCTTCCAGCATCCATTAATGCCACCCCTAAAGCAGCCAGGCAAATTGTTGCTGAGCAAACTGCAGTCACTCCCCTTGCTTGCCAGGGGCTGGAGGGCACCATCCATGCAGCATCACTGCCAGGAGCAAAGGGGATCGAGGCTGGGTTTCCCAGGCAGGATAGCGGCATGCTAGCTGTAGGGTCAGCAGGCTGGCCTGCTTTCAAAGCCAAGTGAAACTTATTAATAAGCCCCATGTGAGATCTCAATCCTGGGACGCATCAGACCGATGAAATAGTCTCTTCTGGGCTTGGGAAGTTCCATCTGGCCCTCTTCTAACCCTCCGGGCTGTTTGTGCCTCTCTAATCCATTAGCCTCAATTGATCAATTTTTCTGCATTAACCACCTACTGAATTAATGGTGAATTAGTCATAGCGGGAGAGATTAGGAGTTGTAATTAGTGCTAAAGAAGCATCTGCAGTGCTGAGATGTGTCTGCCTGCTCTGTACATTAATGATCCTGGCGAATTCAGGTTTTGTGGCTGTTTGTGGCTGCTGCAGAATTGCCCCTTTGTGCTGTGGGGAGCAGGGATGGATGGCTTCATTTTCAACGAGGCCGAGTGTCCAGAGGACCCCTGATTTCAGTGGGAGCCGCAGGTGCTCAGCACATCTGAGAATCCGCCCGCTTGTTAGTTCCCACTGGTAGGAACAAGACCCGGGGAGGGGATGGCTGCATGGCCAAAACATCAGAGGCCCCGTTCTCTTCACAACCCCAGAGGACACTGGAAACTCCTTGTGGCTCCAGTGAGTTACTCGTTCCCTGCAGCTGGGCAGGGGGGCGCCTGGCTGGACATAGCTTTCAGCAGCACCGTGTTCATGTGTAAACTGGGATGAGAGGAGCAAATAGGAAGCTGGGATCATTGACTGGATGCGGCGACAACATGGAGCAGCTGCTCCAAAGCAGAGTCAATGTCCAGCGCAGGTGCACGTTGGCAAGGGCCAGTCAGTCTCACCTAATTTGTATCATGTTGGGGCCCACTGTAGCCTCATCCTGAGACTGCAGGTCTCTGCCTGCCATTCTCCATCATGATCAAAGGGCAGCCACAGAGCTCCACGGACCATGCTTTGCCCATGCCATAGGGTAGGATAGTTGGGCCATGGACTCCTGGAGCCGCAGACGCAAGGCTCTGAAATGTCTCCCATGGCCTCTGGGGCACGGGCCTCTGGAGGAGCCCCGCTGTGCTGTGGCAGGTTGATCTTCACCGTCCACCTCTCTTGCCTTGTTTTGCAGCTTTTTCTGGACGATGCCAAAGTGAAGAACTTCATCACCTGTTTTAAAGGTAACGCCTTCCCTTCCCCGCACACTGGGCCCCTGTGCCATATGCCCGGTTCTGCTCTCCCTTGTCACCTCTCCAATGAAGGGATGAGTTCTCTTCCCCTGTCTGTGAACTTGGCACTCGCAAGCTAAGCAGGATTGGGCTGGCTCAGCATTTGGATGGGAGACCTGTGAGGAAAATCTCCCCTGCCCCAGGAAGGGGAGAGAGTGAATCAGTAGGGAATTCTCTCTCCTCAGAATTGTCACTCATCCGATGGGACCCTATGGGGTGCTCTCCCCTCTGGGGCGGTGCAGACTCCAGTGAAGCACTCGGGGGCGCTGTGCTGCAGGGAGCAGGAGGGGGGTGTTCTCCCCTCTGAGTCAGCATTGGCCCCACTGCCCTAGCATGGTGCTAGGAGATGCCGTGCTATTCAAATTGCCATTTTTAGCTGAGGCATGAAACTCAGCCCCCTAGGGCCCTGTGCGCTCCCTTTCCCACCGCTCTGGGTCAAGGTCTCTCTCCTGACTCGAGGGAGGCGTGGAGAGGGGCGTGCTGAACCGAGCGGTGCCTCCTGGCTCAGCTCCTTCCCCTAGCTGCCTCTCGGTTGAACAGCTGTGCCGACACCTGGCAGTGCTTGGAATGGGCCAAGCGGCTCCTGAGAGCACTTGGTGAGGAAAGAGGCAGGCATGTGTAGTCAGACAGTGCTGTCCTCCCAGGATCTCTGGCCACCGCTGCCCTCTGCCAGCTGGAAACCATCAGACCCCTTCGTTGGGTGACCATGCTGCCCTCCAGTGGCTGCAGCCCTCCAAGGCCGCTACTGCTGCGCGGGTGTGAATGTGTCCCAGGCTATCACTGGTAAATCTATATTCTGCTGCACTTCCTAGGCATGGAGACAGCCTGGTGCGGTGTGAGGGATCTAACTCAGCTCAGTTCTCCAGCCCCACCGCTGATCACCCGTGGGTCCCACTGCAGAAACCCAGTCTCCCTTGCTGCTCGCAGGAGGGTGTTAGTCTGGGGTCTGCCTGCAGGACTCCTGCACTGACTTCCTCCACACTCGCTGCTGCGATCTGAGCTGTGTCACACACCCCTTTGCAGGGACAGAAGGGGAGCGGCCCGGCTGGGATCGTGAAACTGAGAGCCCCATGGGAACGTTCAGGGCTAAGCCTGGAGATGATTTCTAAAATCCCCTCATTTAGCTCCTCTACAGGATTTTTATCTTCCTCTGGAGCCGCACTCATCCCCTTCTCATGGGCTGGTGTTTAAGAGCTGCGTGTGCGATTGTAATCCTTAATCAGGCTCTGAAAATCACGGCTGGCTGATCACCAGAGACAGATGGACCTGCGTGTTATTAGAGTAACTCAGCTGCAGGCAAATCCCTGCCCCCCTGTACCAGCAGCCTGCTGGGCCTGGGGCAGTGGGTGAGGAGAGAATGTGATTTAAATGGGTTCAATGGGAGGTTGCCTTGATATTAGTTCTCGCCCCTCGTAGCCTGGATGAGCACAGAGGCGTTTGGGTCAGTGAAGCCCGTCACATCACGGTGCCATGTTCCCTCTTAGCAGGTCCCTGTTAATCTGCTACCGCCCCCATAACCCTACCCCCTCGCCAGAGGCTGCAACAACTGACCAGTTAAACCTTAAATGGGGCTTTAAGATCCACCGATGTTTTCACGCAAGCTGAAAAATGGGATTTAGACCCTAAATCCCCTGAGCCGCTTCCTGCCAATGGCCCTGCTTGGCCTGCCACCCCTTAGCAATGTGTCTCACCAGGCTTGTTGCGAGCATGCCAGCGGGGTCTGTCCCTCTCCTGAATGGGCCACCTGACAGCTACCCCTTGCTGTGTTCCCTGGCCATTACATCAGCTTCTTAACAATTAGGGTTTGGGGCGGGGGAAACGAGGAGTCATGAGTCCCAAACCTTGCCCCGCAGAACAGAGCAAACTGCAGCCCCCCACAACTGTAAATATGTCTCTGCGGCTGCAGAGACTACAGGTCCCAGCATGCAATGCTGAATCTTCATCTGGGCTGCCTTCTGCTCAGGTCAAGACGGAGATTGGGGGAGCGAATAGGTCTGTCCCACTGCGACCAAAGCCCAGGGTCTCTTGGCTGCAGGCACAGCTAGGCCTCTTACTACCCGGCATCTGGGACTTCCCTCTAGTCCTGGCACCATCTTTGAGCTCCAGCTCCATTTCGGTCCATCCCAGTTAGTGTTTGCAATTTAGTTTTTCTCCAGCAGCAAATTCCCTGGCAAAGACAGCGCAGTACCTGTTGCACATTTATTTCATTTGCGCAACCAGAGGGATTCCGCTCTTGCCAGTCACAACTTCTGTTCACTTCTCCCCTACCTGTTAAACCTTCTGAGCCTTCTGCCTGTTTCACTCTCTCTACGGCCCGGATTGAAAGAGGCAGTAGAGGGCGAGCGGCCACTGTTGGCTTCCCCTCGCTGTATTTTGGGTGAACAATCAGCCACAATATGTCCACCCCCTTCCTGGCACCGTTCTGGAAGAAAGCTGTGCCATTGCTTGATAAAGGAGGCGAGGAGAAACAAAGGAATAAAAGACACCATTAGCGAACAAAAAAGGATCCACACAGCAGGGTCTAAACTAATAAATACTGGGAAGTAATTTGCTTTTGCCAAATGACTTCTCCCTGAGCTGCAGGTTTTCCATAAGCTCTCAGCAGCTCTAGCTGGCCCAGTAGGTGCAGAGGCAGCATTGCTGCTAAATAGTATTTTAAAGGTGATTTGTGAATTGCCTGATTGCTCTAGGACACAATTCACTTGGCAAACAGGCAGCTGTGACTTCATTATCTTTGTTACATAAAGCTAACCTGAAAACGCATCTCGTGAGCTTTCAGAGGGGTAGCCGTGTTAGTCTGTATCAGCAAAAACAACAACGAGTCCTTGTGGCACCTTAGAGACCAACAACTGTATTTGGGCATAAGCTTTCGTGGGCTAAAACCCACTTCATCAGATGCATGAAGTGGAAAATACAGTAGGGAGGTATAAATACACAGCATATGAAAAGATGGGCATTGCCTTACCAAGGGGGGGGGGTGAGTGCTAACGAGCCAATTCAATTAAGGTGGAAGTGGGCTATTCTCAACAGTTGAGAAGAAGGGGTGGAAATCACTTTTGTAGTGCTAACGAGGCCCATGTAAACAAGGTGGCCCATTTCAAACAGTTGACAAGAAGGTGTGAGTCTCAGCAGGGGGAAATTAGTTTTTGTAGTGACCCACAAGATGCCTCAACAACTCCTTGTTTTTTCTCGTGAGCTTGTGCCCCTTGAAAGATCCGTGAGCGACAAAGCTGGCCAGCGCTGGCATCGGGCTTCATTATGGGAACAGCCTGGCAGCTGTGTGGGTGGTGGGGTGTGTAATGGGCAAATGTTCCCTGGCCAAACTCAGCTGCTTCCCTATGACCAGCTAGAGTCCTCCGCCAAAGGAGAGTCCCCCAGCCTGCCAGTGTGACTTGCTGTCACCCCTCCTTTGTGCACACACTTCCCTGAGCTACAGTCGGAGCTTGGTTGTGCTGGTGTAGATCTCTGGAGTGACTCTAGATGTCTGGGGTGGAAGTTGAGATGGGAATCTGGCTGGAGTTCTTGGGAAGCATTGTAGTCAGCACGTAGGTTTCAGCAAGTGACTTCTACCTCTGTGGAAAACAGGGTGATTGCATCTCATCCTAGGATTCAGGCATCCTGTTAGGTTTCCTTTAGCCCATTCCCCAGGGACCAGTGCAAGATCAGTCCCTGTCCATTCACCAGCACTTTGCCCAGTCCCAAACTCCTTCCTTTGGGCAACTGCTCCACGGTTCAACAGGCCTTGCTGTGAGGAAGCTCTTTTGTTCGGCACGTCAGGGAGGAGGGTCTGGTGGCTAAGGCATGCGGCTCTGTCACTGGACAAGTCCCTTAGTCTCTCTGTGTGTCAGTCCCCCATTGGTAAAATGGAGGTAACTGCACTTCCCTACCTGACGGGGGCAGGAGGCGAGGGTACATAAATGGCTGTTTGTAAGGCACTCTCATGACTGGCCTTTGTCCCAGTAGTACTGAAGAACCTAGACAGATCAGTGTCAACCCCTTGCTTTTAGCTGTTGTAATTCTCTGAGTTTCATTGCTCTGCCCCAGCCAAAGCCCTCTCTGCACACACACAACTGAAGTCCTGTAATGTCGGTCAGTGTCCTTGCCCCTGTTGGTTAACTGAGCCAGAGAGCCATTAAGAGACTTTTCCCAAGGTCACGCAGCATCTCAGTGGCAGAGCTGGGCATAGACCTCTATAGTCCTCTCTCCTCCCCTCTGTGCGTCACTTGCCTTTTTAGATTGTAAATTCCTTGAGGAAGTGACTGTCTTCATGTATCATATGTTCAGCCCCAAACCCAACTTGAGTCCAGTCCAGGCCTCTGGCTGCTATTGTAATACATTCCCTAAATAACGATTGGATCATACGTCTTCTCTTATACCCCTGGGACCACCCTCGAGAACTCTTCTCTCTCACGCTTTTAATATATTTCCAACCCCACATGCACTGACCGATGGGGCTTCCCGTTTTCAAATAATCATTTGTGTCGGTTTTCAAGAATATGTGAGATCTTGGCAATAGATTTAAAAGCAAATGAGAGAGAGACTGTGACAAATGGAGCAGGGCTCTGCCGGGAGGGCTACGCTGGTGCCCTCTCGTCTGGTAATGAATGCGTGGCTCATTTTCTGTGGCGCTCACCATGTGCAAGGCGCTTTCCAAAGACAAAAGGGCCCCACCCCAAAGAACCTCCATTGGAGAAGACGTGAGCTGAGGGGCACAACATGCGAGGGATGTGATCAGGGTGGCCTTGGTCACTCAAGTTAACACTGGGGGTTTTTCGTGAGCTGGCTAGGTTCTCCCCAGGCAGCCCCAGCCTTCCCATAAGCAGCCAGTTAGTTTCTGTAGGCCCAAAGACTGGCATGCAGAGGGGACATGGCCCTGCAGAGGAGCTCGGGAAGGATGTTCCATGCAAAGGCAGTGGGACAGGAGGACAGACAAAGGTCCTCTGGAAGGAATGGCTAAATGGGCCCTTGAGACCTGGAGAAGTGGGTAGGGTGACTAGAAGGCAAGTGTGAAAAATCAGGACCCTGTTTTGGAGGGGCGGGGCGGCATAGTTGCATATAAAAGACAAAGCCCCTAGCATCGGGAAGTCGGGTCACCCTAAGAGGGGAGAAGAAGGGGAGACGGGGTGGGGAGGGGCTGAGGAGGAGACAACGCTGAAAGCCAGAGCCAAGGAGTTTGGATTTCATATGGTGAAGAAAGGGGAGCCATCAGAGGGATTCAGGGAGGGGGGTGAAAGAAGGAAATGGAGGAGCAAAGAACAGGGTCTCCTGTCCCTCTCTCTTTCCTGCTTCCTGGCCACAGAGCAAAGCCATGAAACTAGCCAGATCTTGTGTGTTTCACTTTCCTGCTTTGCCCACTTAGGGGGATAAGTGGGAGTCTGGCAAGAGAGGAGCTGTCAGTGCTAGGCTGGCCTCTGTAGTGCTCTGGTGCAACTTGAGAGTGCCCCCAGGAGGTTCAAGCCACCCGGGGAAAGAGGTCTGACGGGGCCCCCTTGGTTCTAAAGATCATGCCGACTATGCAAGGCTGGAAGCAGAGTGTCCAGAGAGCTGTAGGTGGCCAGTAACAGAAAGGGCTGATTCCTTAGCCCCATACAGCCCAGAGCAGCCTGTCAGAAGACACCTGGAGATGCGCGGCGTGCAGTCAGCAGAGAGATGAATGCGGGGGCCTTTTAGAGACCGGAATTAATCAGGAGTGATATTTCCAGCCTCCTGATTAGCCTGGCAGAGCTCTGGAGGTGGAAGGGACCAGGTGCAGCTTTGCTCATTTCCAAGGGAGACATTGTTTAAAGGCCTGTACCTGCATTGGAATAACAGGCAATGGGGAGGAGGCTGCTCCCTGAATCAGAACAGGGCATCTCCAAGAGCAGATCAGTCAACAGGCCCATGCGAGGCCTGGGGGCCTCCGTCCTCCTCAGCGTGCGCTTTGAGTTGGGTTTGGCGTGAGTTGCAGCCCAGAGTGAGTCCCGTGCCGAGGTTCCCGAGCCCCCTCAGGGAACGTGCCTTTCGCTGGCCTGGCATATGGGGCTTCTAATGAAGGTGCTCGCTGCCGGGGGGAGGCGTGTTGGGTAAAACAGGCTTCAGCATTGCAGTGCACATCGATCTAGTTCACCGGCCTCTGAACCCCCCGTGGTTTCTCTCTGCTTCCCAGATAAGAAGTTCCTCGCCTTCTTCTTCAAACAACTGCAGCTGAACCGGAGTGGGCGCTACCAGGACGCCTTCCCCTACCTCTCCCCCTGCGGCCGAGAGCACAACTTCGTGCGCTGCGACGACCGCCCCATCGTCTTCACCCACCTGCTGCGGGGCCAGGCGGGCGAGGAGCTGCTCTCCTACTGCGGTGGCGGAGACAGGCTGGCGGTCGGCTTCGAGCCGGAGAAACTAGTGATGCTCCCTGAGAACGGGCGTGTCTACCACCCGGCCCCGCAGAAAGCTGGCGGCGTGGGGCTGGTGAAATCAGCCCTGGCCTTCGAGCTGAGCCCCTGCTTTGAGTACAGCCAGGGCGCCGGCGGGCCCCCCACCCACTTCCGCTGGCAGGGCAAGCGCCGCACCCTCACCAACGAGCTGGTACAACTGATCCGCTCGGGCAGCAGTGTCTGAGCCAGGGCGTCGCCAGTGAGGCTGACTGGCCCAGAGCTTGGCCCTCGGCAGCTATGCTGGGTGCATCCCAACAGCCGGAGGAGAACACCTCCCTGGCGCTCACTGGAGCAGGTCGCACCCAGCCCCCTCTCTGCAGCCCACCCCTGGCTGCCCCGCCATACGTAGGCCACCTTGGGCCAAGCAGCCCCGGGGCTGGCTGCTTGCAGGGCCTCCATGGGCCTCTTCTCCAACTGGGGTGTGGGTGCCCTCAAACCCCAGGGGCTGCATGTAAGGCTCTAGATTGGGCTGGGCGGCCCTGACCTCCGACAGCCACCTCTTAGTGGGAGCAGAAGCTCTTGTCCCCTCTGGTCCAAGCAGCTGGCCAAGCCGAAGATGAACGGAGCCCCTGGTTTGCCATTGCGTGGGGAGCTGGGCTGGGATTCTGTCCCTGGAGAGCAGCGGGGGGTGGGGCAGACCCAGAATCCATGATTCCCTCACCTGTGGCCCTACAAACTCCACAGCCCAGGGCCCCTCTCCTCGCTCAGCCCCTCTCCTCTCTCACCACCTCCCCATTTTAAGGATCTGCGAATTCAGTGTGGGCCCGGGGCCTACTGCATTGCTTGTTGCTCAGTGTGTCTGCCCTTCCTCAGCACAGAAAGCGGTGAGCACTGTGGGGAAAGAGCCCGCTGATTGACTCGCCCCCCCCCACCTCCCCACACACACACCACGCCAAGAACAGATCTGCCCTGTCCCTCCTGCCTGTCCATAGCAGGAGAGGCTGCTGGGAGTGGAAGGAGAGAATTGGCAAGATTAGCCTCCGTGCCCCCAGCCAGCTGCCCGCGCCCCATTGCCCTGCTCGGCGGCTTCTTGCCATGCTGAGCCGTGGTGCTTTGTGCTGGTACAGATCCCTGCCTAGGCAGGCTCCTCTGAGCTCCTGGGTGGCTGAGTGGGACGGCTCGTGGGAGCCTAGCAGTGCTCGCAGCAAGGCTCCGGCGTGTTTATCTCTGGCACGCTCTGAACCGGGAGAGCTGGGATTAGTCAGGGGAACCAGGAGCTTAAATTGCCGTAATAACAGTGTTTAAAAAACTCTCTGCTGTTTCATAATTGCGCTCTGCAGATAACCTGACCCACCCAGCTCCCCCGGCTGCAGCTTGCTACTGGGGAGACACAGGGGCAGTGGGGAGGACTCACCCCATGGCCTGGGACCTCTAGAAACCTGGTTCCAGTTCTGACTCAGTTTCCAGCCAGCAGCTATTCTCAGTCAGCCGCAGTCACAGTTTGCCATCTCTGCTCCCAAGAGGCTCGGGAATGGGGGCCGGGGGGATGAGGACTTAGGGGCACCTGCAGAGCAGTGGGGCTGAGTGCGGGGCTGGATTGGGGGGGGTTGGGGGCGTCTGCAGAGCAGTGGGGCTGAGTGTGGGGCTGGAATAGGAGGGGGACTATGGGTCAGGACTGGTCTGCTGAAGGAATCTTTACCGGCCCAGCAATGTCAGTTTGGAGTGTGAAAACCCCACCCTCCGAGCCGCCGGAGCCCTGCTAGCAAAAGCCCCAGGCTAGGCACGGCCAAACCAGCCAAAAAGCCCCTTTGCCGAGGTCTGTTCCGTGAGGGGAGCCGGGTTAAGCTAGACTGACAGAAGCACTCCCACGAGGGGGGGTTGCCTGCAGAGATCATCTGCTCTGGCAAACCCCTCCTGGTGTGGACTAGACCCCCTGAGCTGCAGCTGCCGGGCTGCACTGGACCGGGATGAGGGGCGGGGGTGGAGGGGCAGCAGGGCAGGACGGAGGTGCCTGCGTGATGGAGAATCTTTAGCCAGTGCTGCCCAGAGCCCCAGGCCACTCAGTGAGAAGGGAAGGGTCTCCCCTGGGAAGGCGTTAACCTGCCCACTGGGGATCAGCACCCCAAGCCCACTAGCCCCCTGAGGTAACTACCAAGCTTCACTCGACCCCAGGGCCTGCGGATCCCCCTCCCCGCCTCAGAGTGCCAGGCTGCAGACTTGGGCCTCCCCTTGGGGCTGACGGTGACTGTGATGCCCCTTGCCACCCTCTGCTGGCTTCCACCCCAGCCCCAAGTACTGCCCGTAAACAAGAGACCGTTCTTATCTGGCTGGCCCCGTTGACTGGAGGGCTCGATGCGCTGCCCTGAGGGCCGCTAACCCAGCCGCTAAATAAATGCTGGGTCGATCCCACCCAGATGCCTTTTAATGGGCCCAATCCTGCCATCCTTCAAGCTGGCAAAACTCCCATCAGCCTCTGGGCTTTTGTTGATCTCTGGCCCAGGGCGTTTCCTGTTTGGGGGCTAAGGATCCCAGCCCGCTGCCCACGCGCCACTCAGACCACAGATCCTGGCTGCCTTATGGGTGTGATCGACACCAGCAGGCCGAGGTCTCATGCCGGCCCGCCCCGGGGGTTGAATCTACCCTCTGCTGCCCCAGCACAGAGCACGGTCGGGTTCCTTGCCAAAAGCCATCAACGCGCAAGGTCGCTGAGCTGCTCAAACCTCCTCTTAAAAGGCTTTTTTCCCAGGGACTTAATGCTCCCTGACAGCTTTTGAGCGGGACCCTAACCTTAGCCAGGATGCACTGCCCCTGGCATCTGTTAGCAGCAGCTGGCCCAGAAAGACTCTCTCACAATCCTTAGAGCCTATTTTTAGACAGCCTGAAGGTTTTCGGGTTCTGTTACTGCTTGGCGGCAGCAAGGGGTCAGAGGGGCATTGCCCGGAGTTAGCATGAATGGGGTGGGAAGGACCAGCAACCGCAGTCTGGGATCCGTGAGCACAAGGGGCTTTTGCTCCTTTCCATGGGATTGCTTAAGCTGACCCCTTGGCTGCCGGCTCGCCGGGGGAGTCAGGCTGCCGGGTTCTCTGCCGAGTAAACGTCACGAGTTGCCTCACCTGGAATTTTCAAGTGTCTGCTGATTGTAGGTGCCTCCTTTTTTGGTATCCAGGTTGAGGCCCCCTCCAGCCTGCTACTTTAGAGGGGCTGAGCCCCCCCCCAGCTCAGTGGATGAGGTGGGTGTTCAGCACCTTTAAAAATGCCTCATGCTGGGTATCCAGAACCAGAGGGCCCTTGTGAATGTGTGGCCCTTTGCTGCCCGGTGCCTTCATTTCCCCCATTGTGAAACTGGGCCAGTGCTGTCGACCTTTGTGAGGTGCCCTGAGATCTCATTGTGCAAAGCACCAGCTGAGGGCCAAGCTCTCTGGAGTCCTTGGGCCGTGTCATTGTTCCACTGTCCGCTGGGGGAACTAGGCCCTAGGCACCAGGACGGCAGCAGTCAAGTCGTCAATGAGTCGCGTCTGTTCCCCTCTGGAACAGGCCTCCCTCCGAGTGGGTGGATGCTCTCAGCCTTTGGCAAAGCCTGTCCCTTGATTTTGATTCCTCTGAGTGAAAAGCCCAAGTGAGGAGAGGATGGGGGAGGAGAAGTCACCAGCAGAGTGCGTGGGGATGAGCCAGCCAGGCTGCCCTGGTGTGGCCCGCGCAAGTCAGTCTGAGCGCCCCCTTCCCGAGAGGGGCTGGATAAGCTGGAGTATTGGAATTGATTGCTGTGTGCTGCAAAGGGCTGCTCCCCCCCCGGCTGCCACCTGACACCCACACCCCGTGTCCTGGCTGGGGTCTTTTTGAGTGGAACACTTTGGTGTTTTATCTGTGACAGCCACTCAATAAACAGATGATTGGCCGTGGCTTGGGGTGGGCTGATTTCTTTGATGTTCTCACTGGACTGTGGGGTCCAAGCTTCCCACGGTTCAGGGATCCAACCTTGCTTTCCAGCCAGCAGGCCCTTCAGTCACCTGTGCAGACAGCCCCCACCCACCAACTCCCACAGGAGCGGGGTTCATGGCTGGGGAGGAGGCAGCTGAATTGCTGTGCTGGGTAGCAGGAAGGCCCTGCTCCATCCCTGGACCCTCCCCATCCCATCCCGGCTGCAGTGATCTAATTCTCTTCTGTCGGGCATTCTCAAGGCTGCTGTTTCATCTCCACTCTCTGGCCACAGCAAACAATCCACCCCAGCCGACATTGGGGGGAGCTTGCTGACGAGCCCACCCAGTGGGCAATGAACATGGAAGCCACCACATGTCAGGTGCAAGGGGCCCTGTGCACGGCTGGCTGCTGGTTCTCCCTGACAAGGAGGAATGAATTCGTGGGCACGCCTCTACTCCCGCCAGGGCTGTTTCAACCCCCAGCTTCGTTAGCACGTGGCATTCAGCATGCTCCCTTGGGCTCTCCCTGGCTTCTCCCAGCTGAGAGGCAGGGACAGAGCAGGGGCCGAGGGACAGGAATTAATTGCATGCTGCAATTAACCACCGATGGCTCCTCAAGCCGATGCTTTCTTCCAGCCCAGTGGTACGGCAGCCAAACCTTCAGGGAACCCCGGAGCGAGCAGGGAAATAAAATGAGTGCAGCGGAGTGCTTTTATCTCCGCAGAGCTGTGCAGCCATTAGCCCCTCGGGCCCAGGCCAGGATCCTTATCTCCCTTGTTCAGATGGAGAAACAGGGACATGGGGAGTGGGGCGGGGGGAGGGACTTGCTTGGGGTCTCACAGCCACATCACTGGGCTGGGCCCAGGAGTCCTGGATGCTGGTGCGTGCTCTGATTGGCATCAGCGGGGGTGGCAGCCGCGGGCTGGCGGCTGGCTCTCCCTCTGCTGATCAAGTGGCAACGCCCCATGGTACTCGGTGGGAGAGGGTGTGTTGGCGTTAGCGACTGGCCCGAGCGTTGCAGAGGCCGTGTTTCACCCCAAGGGTGGGGAGTTACCCTCTGGTGATCCACACACCCAGGCCACGGATCATAGCAACAGTGCGGGAGCTCTCTCCGGCCAGCTGTGGCAGTGGGTAGCTTGCCTGGCGCTGGAGGGGCAAAGCAGAGCCCCGAATTTCCCATTGTGCCGAGGCTGGGAATTCTCCGAGCCCTGGCAAGCTACACACGTTCAGCTCAAGAAGTGCCAAAACTCAGAGGAAAGCGCCACGCTCCCCGTGCTGCCCAGCATCGGGCAGGAAGGCACTTGCCTCGCTTTGTCGCCAGCTCTTGAAGATCAGAGGTGCTGGTGCCCGGCCCAGCCCTCAGTCCGGAGCTGGGAGTTTCACAGGGGCTTTGCAGGGAACCAGTAGAAAATAAATCCCCCCGAGTCTTCCTTCTCCTCTGGGTTTTCCCCACTGCCAATTTTACATCCAGCCTCTGGCTCTAAACTCTCCGCTCCTGCTGCCCGCGCGCTGGCTCCTACAGCGGGAAAGAGCATCCGGGGGGTTCGAGCTGCAGAGCGAGGGACGGCTGTGCTGGAAAGGGGCGTCTGCACCGCGGATCTCAACCGAGCGTCTTGCCAGGCCGTGCCGCGCCAGTGACTCATCCCATGTGTACGTACACAACAGGTGGGTAGCGTGTGGTTCCTAACCACGGGAGAGGCAGCGTGTTCTGAAGGGCTCTTTGGCATTGGGGTGAAATGCGGAACAAGAGCCGAGGGCTGGAAGTTAAACCAGTTAGACACGTTTTTCAGTCTGGGTCAGTAGCCACTGGAACAACCAACCAAGCCAAGTGGTGGATTCTCCATCTCTTGAAGGCTTCAGAGCCGGCCTGGCTGCCTATAGCCAAACAAGTGATGGGGCTGACTAGCGGGGTGGTTGGGAGGAGGTCAGACAAGATGCCCCAAGGGTCCTGTCAGGCCCGGATGTCTCTGAGATGAGCACACAAGGTGCAGAGGACCTGGGCCCTGGGAGAGAACCGCCAGACGGTTACTACAAGGCTGGTGGCTGTGATGGGTGTTTTCCCGAGTGCTGACCTTTGAGGAGTGCTGGAAAGTCCTTTCCTCTGGCTCCACCCACCCAGCGAGTCGAGGCCCCGGGGAAGTTTTGTTTGGCCTCCGTTCTGGGCCAACTGAAGAGCAGTGGGGCCAAATGGTGCATTTGCTCTAGGTCCTTCATGTAGACAAAGTGTGCACAGACCAGTGTCAGAAAGCTGCTAATGAGGGTCACAGCCTAGAATCGGGTGTATTGTAATTATGGCTCATTTCTCTGCTTGCTCCAGTTCGTTGGGCTATAGCAGGAGATCCGAGAGGCTGGTGAAGCCCAGGGAAATGAGCCTTGTTAGACTGGAATAGCCACCGGAGGGCAGGGGCATGAGCCCCGTTGCTCAGCACCCTCAAAATGAGTCTGGGCAAAGCACTAATCTGTGCCCCTGGGGAATACGCTGTTCCGGCTGGGAGACGGGCGGCTGAGCCCACAGGCTATTCATTGCCTCGGCCTCCACCCACCCTGAGTATGTGTTATGGCTCAGCTAGCCACGTACCAGGCGAGCGTGTAGCTGCACGCTCCTGTCTCCTGCTGAAATCCCCTGTGGTGCTGGGCAGCAGGGTGAGGTCTGGGAATGACGTAAATTCTGCTTCAGGCCAAGGGCCTAGACCTGCCCCCAGCACCGGGGGAAGTACTGCCAGGGCCGTGTCGTTCACTGCACAAGTCCCCTCTGTCTTTGGCCTGGGGCTGGATAAAAACCAAGAGCCACGAAAGAGTTATCCAGTAACTAGACGCCACTGAAGACGAGATACTGGTGTGCAAGGCACAGCACGGAAGGTGAGGAGAGATGGCTCCACCCTGGGTGCTTGTGGCTCAGGACACAAGCGATGCCAGGCTGCAGTCAGGGCTGCCCCTGCTGGTGCCACTCGGGCAAACTCGCTGGCGCCATTGCACGGGACGTGAACACACCACCGTGGAATGGACGCATGCGACACATCGTGAGGAACAATAGTTACCAGAAGGCAGGTGGCCGTTTCACTCACACGCTGCCTCTCTCCCTGAGAATTGGAATGGCAGAACCAGCCATTTCCCTTCAAACCAAAATTCGCCTTCGGGGCAGGGCCTGAGGCTGGTGAGTGCTGGTAAAAGCAGTGCATGGCTGAAAACAAGGGGGTTCATATGGAACCTGGGGTGCCAGTTTAAAGGTGGCCCAGGGCTCTTTGCCCCCCCTCGCTAGAAGGCGTGTTGGAACATTATTACTGATTTGTATTATCCTAGCGCCGAGGGACCGTGGAGCTGTCTGGCGTTGAGCTAGGCTCTGTACAAACACTGACCAAACCATAGGCCCACCCCAAAGAGCCGACAAGCTCAGTATGAGACAACAGCCAGACAAGGCAGCACCAGGAGAATGATAGGCGGTGGTCACAGTGTGCTGGCTCCCCTAAGCCGGGTCTATCTGAGAGCCGGGGTAGCCTTGCGGTTAAGGCAGTGGACTGGAGTCAGGCACAGGGGTCTGCGAGGGCCACATTTTTAGGCCTGAACCAGACCCAAGCCCACCCAAGTTAGGCCTGGTGGGTGGAGCTGTGCTCGAAGCCAGATGTAGAGACGGGACTATGCTGAGGGCAGCGCTGAAATGGGGGTCTTGGGACAGGTCGTGGGTCAGACCTGAGGTCCAAGCCTGCGGACTAGCCAAATCAGGATCGCAGTCGGCATTTCGATGCAGGCCAAGGGTTGAAGCCGGGTTGGAGTCAGTCCAAGGGTCGGGGGCAGGAGTGGGGGCAGGGCTGGAGCGGGTCAGAACAGGGCTGGAGCGGGGTCAGGGGAGGGCACAGACGAGGCTGAAAGGAGCTGGAACAAAGCTGGGGCAGCAACTGGATCAAGGGTAGGCTGGAAGCCTGGGGAACCAGTAGCCCCATGAGGCAGCAGGGGGGCGCCTGGCCGGGCAGGACTGTCGCACAGTCCTGGCGCTGGAGGGGCAAAGCAGGGGGTGCATGCTCTGGTGGGGTCAGGGAACCCCCTGTGCCTGCGGTCGGCACAGCAGTGGCTGCATGCCCCGCTGCCGCATCTGCCGCCCCCTGCTGGTTGGGTGCGCTGCGCAAAGAGACGCTCTCCCGCCCCTTGTGCCGCACGCACCGGCATGCCTGCCCCATGGGCAGGAGGAGAGCTGCCCCCCAGCATGAGAGAGGCCCATTGTTTTCTCAGCTGACCTGACCCACACCCGAGGCTGGTAGTCGGAACTGGAGGGTTGGGGTCAGGTTGCAGGGCTCTAGGCGGGAGACAGCAGCACGTCGGCTGGAAAGGGCCCCCTGGGTCACTGAGTCCAGTCCCTGCAGGTGCAGATGACCCCGTCAGCTAATCCTGGTCACACACGCATCGAGCTCCACCTTACCCCTGGTTAGGGTCCTGGCCTCACGCCACCTCTGGGGGACCCGGTTCAATCCAGCTCCCCCACAGCCGCCCTGGGTGGCCCTGGACAAATCACTCCACCACCCTGTGCCTGGGGTCCCCAGCTGGAAAACGGGGCTCATGCTCCCGCCATGTCTTGCCTGTTTAGCGTGTCAGGGCACGTCCTGCGGGAGAAGGAGCTTAGCCGCAGCCTCCAGGTGCTCCTGGCGGAGCAATATGAGCAACCCCCTGGCTGGCTTGTCACGAGCCCGGCTGTCCTCAGGTGTGAGCAGGTTTGCGTTAGATGCCAAGCCAGGGGGCCTCTCTCTGATTGGATGTGTGGTAGGTGGGGGTGCTCCCATCCCCCCACACCCTGTGCCCCCCCCGCTGGAGCAATAGGGGGCAGCGCTGGGGGGGGGGCAAAGGAACTGGCTGGCTGTGCCCCCCAGCAGCACCCCCTGTGGTGACAGGGTGACCAGTCAGTGCTGGGGGCAGGAGTGGGAGCAGGCGAAATGTGCCCTGGCCCACCTCTGTGAGTTCCTTGGCTGGCTGGGCCCAGCGCTCCGTTGGGATCTGCATGGTCCACCAGCCAGTGGAGTCGGTGAGCTCCCCCGCAGACGTGGCCAGGGAGGGGCAGTGGCACGGGGTGGTTGGCCCAGCCCGCCCTGACAAACTCCTGCAAAGGGAGGCAGCTGAGTGACTAAGGAGCCCATGGGCATGAGAAAAGGCCGTTAGGGCCCAGCTGCAGGGAGGTGTCCCCACGAGTGACGCGCTCATAGGGAAGAGGTGCCCCCAGGCCACGGCTGCGAACCACACGCCCTAAGGAGGAGCCTGGGGAACCCCCTGAGCCCAAGGTGAGAGACTTTAGTTCATGCTTCTTTGGGCTTCATGGAACCCCGGAGCGGGGGTCCTGTCTTACCTGCTTTGGGATGGTGTGGAGTTCTTAAGGGGCCCTGAAGGAAAGGAAACTGAGGCAGGGTGCGTGCAGAGCCATGCTGTGCCACAAGGGGGTGTGCGTGAGGGTGTTGCCTTTCAACAAGCCGGAGTCACTAAGTGCACAGGGCAGGGCAAGCCCTCTGGCCCCCTGCCAGGATGCTCACCCTGCCCCCCGAGGGGGAGAGAGGCGCTCAGCTCAGCCTCCAGGGCCTGTTCAGTCCCTGGGCAGGTGCAATACAGACACCAGGGGCCAGGACTCATTTCACTAGTGAGCTGGCTGGACTCAGGCCTCCTCGCCCTGGAAGGCCCCCCACCCAGGGCAGGTGGGGGAAGCTGGCACTGCCCAGCCTGTGCCTGCCCTTGGGATACCCAGAGCATACCCAGCTGTGCCACTCTGGCATGAGAGGCAGACATAGGGCAGTGGGGTCCCAGCATGGGGTGGGGATGGCATGCCAAGTGGGGAGTTGGGGGGGCAGCAGGGCGCCCTGATACCTGATCCCCATTTGCCACCAGGGCTGCTCATGCGAGACAAACAGCTGTGCATTCAGAGGGAAAACAAGCCATTAGTGCCGGGCTTAAGAGCTTGGCAGGCAGATGATGCGTGTGACGCTGGCATTGCCGGCTCTCAGGGCCCCATGCCAGCTGTTGGGATTCCAGCAAAGAGCCGATTGCAGAGCAGGGGGCAGTGCCCACACCACGGCTGGGAGCCCAAGGGGTGGGGGGAGCCCAGCGTCCAGCCAGATCCTTTTCCATCCTGCTGGCTTCCAAACCTTGCCCACTGCAGAGGCTCCTAACACTGCTGCTCCCTGTGGGAAACTGAGGCACTAACCCATCCAGTACCCTGGAGAGATGAACCCACCCTAGCCTGGGCCCTCCTCGACCTCAGTGCTTAGCCCTCAGCTCTGTCTACTGAGTTAGCATCACCATGGAAGGGCTGTGGGGCACACACAGATCCCCACAATGCAGGGGTGGGGGGAGCAGAGTCTGTGCTCCTAAGAAGGGGGAGGGGAAGAAATGGAGCTGGGGGGGGCAGGGAAACCCAGGAAAGGAGGAGACAGAAGACACCCAAGAGATAGGGAGGAGATGGAGAGCGGCTGGGTTGCAGCAGGGGGAGTTGATGTCCAGAGTCACATGGGGGGGTGGGGGGGAAGGGCAATAAAACAGTCTAAAGGACACCGCCCTCCAGCCAGCCCCACACCGAGGGCGTTAGGGGCTAACTCCCCCCAGGGGCAGGTTACTCCAGTATTGGCCACTGGGGGGTTCCTGCACCTCCCTCAGATGCAGCAGAGCAGCCAGGGGACTGGGCTGGATGGACCACCGGGTCTGATCCAGTCTGGTGATGCCCATGCTCGTGCGAGTCCCAGTGCATGCTGGGAAGGATATTTGGGCCCATCTGCAGTACAAACGCACCTGATTGCAGGCAGCCCGGCCCTTAGCTCAACCCCGACCCAGGGCAAGCTCTGGGAAATTCCTGGTTACGCCGCAGGGCCCATGGCCCAGTGAGCTGCCCCTGCGGGGGGGACAGGGAACGGAGAACGAAAGTTTGTGCCCCGGGCCAGCTCCTTGTGCCAGGGGCGCGTCAGCCACAAGAGCATCCCACGGGGATGGCCGATGAAGTGGGTGTGAGCCCATCGCTCGCTCAGCCCCTCCGCTCGCTCAGCCTGTCGCTCGCTTAGCCCTTCCGCTCGCTTAGCCCATCCGCTCGCTTAACTCATCGCTCGCTTAGCCCATCCGCTCGCTCAACCGGTTGCTCGCTTAGCCCATCCACTCGCTTAGCCCGTCGCTCGCTCAGCCCATCCACTCGCTTAGCCTGTCGTTCTCTCAGCCCGTCGCTTGCTTAGCCCATCCGCTCGCTTAGCCCATCCGCTCGCTTAGTCCATCGCTTGCTTAGCCTGTCACTTGCTTAGCCTGTCCGCTTGCTTAGCCCAACCATTTGATAAGCATGTTGCTCACTTAGCCTGTTGCTCGCTTAGCCCAACTGCTCACTTAGCTTGTCCTCTCACTTCCCCTGTCCGCTCAGTGACCAGAGCAGCAGCGGGGCCCACAGAGCGGCAGGCTCTCAGCTCCAGGCGGCTCAAACATTGCCACTTGTCTTCCCTGCCCCTGCTTGGTCCAGTGCTGCTCTGGCTCAGGGATTGGATGGTTCACTTTCCAGGCAGAGGCCGGATACCGCAGTGTGGCCATAGGGTGGGGGTTGGGGGGCAGGGCAGGGGATTATCCGCTGAGAAGACTTGTTCCATGTGCCATAAAAGGCACCATGGGGCTGTTCAAAATGTTTCTTTGCTACGTCGTGGGTGAAGATTTCATTAGCGTGAGAAACGACAGTTCTAGAGCTGGCAAATCTGCTGGCACCCATCAATCCCAACCCGCAGGCCCCCTGCTATTCCAGCCTTGCGCTCCCCACCCCACACAGCTCTGCCAGTGCCCTTCAATCGCAACCCTCACCACCACTAATATCCCTGCCTGGACTCCCTCCACCCCCATGCCAGCTTTGCCGGTGCTGCCCATTTCTGAACTGCAGCACAAAGGGGCAACCGGAAATTGGGCATTTCCTAACTTTTGCAGGCTTGACTTTGCAACTGTCACATGACAGCTGGCCGGTAACAGGGTGCATTCGCCCTATAAGCCAAAGGAGGATCCTGGCCCAGACAGAGTTGAATTGTGGGAGTTGTAGTTCCTGGGGCTGATGGGAGCTGTAGGCCTCACAGCCGGGAATGCTGGGAAGGGAAGCTGTATATAAACAGCTCCTTTCCCTCATTTTATGGCAGGGAGTAAGAGTGGTGTTGTGAAGGGTGGTTGGGGAAATGCCCTGGGGAGGGGCTTGTGAGCCGGGCTTCCCCAGGGAGTGTAGCAGAGCTGAAGAATCTAGGCTTGCAGGGAGGGGTGTGGATCAGCTCTGGTGTTTTTCACCAGGGGCCCAAATTCTCTAGTATGTTCCCAAGGGGCCCAAATTTTCTTCTCCCAGCATCAGCCTTTGTGGGTTGTTTAGTACTGTGGGAGGGCGAGTCAGCTCCCCTTTCCCCCCACCCCCTGCCCCAGCCAATGGAGCAAGAGCTGGGGGGTGGGTAGGAAATGGGGGTAGGTTAGGGGTATTGGTGACTCAGTAAGGGGTGCTCTTCATCCTTAGTGCTGAGTCCAGTGCCCCAGGTCAGCACCGGGGGGTGCTCTGCAGAGGATGCCTTCCTCTGGAAGTCACTGCTGATCCCAGGGCTATGGGGAGCTGTGCGGCTGGAGGTGTGAAATTGAGACATGGCCATAGGACTGTGGATCAGGACTAGGCTGGTAACTAATGGGCCTGCTCTCACCCTTTATTATGCATGTGGGCTACCGGGAGCCCCTGGGCCAGATCTGATGATCCAGCCTGCATGTGCCTATCGCAGCTCCAGTGGGAACGGGGCCGTGGGGTGGGAAGCCGAGCCGCCTGGGGCTCTGCGCAGATGGCCTGGGGAGAGAACTAGACCGTGTGTGCACAGCAGGGCTCCGGGCTGCGCTGGGGGGATGAAGGGGCTGGGTGGATAGAAAAGCTTCATGGGTGCTGTTTCCTCTGCAGGAGCCCTGGCCCCAGAGCTAAGGGGGGCTGTGCTGCAGGGAGTTCCCCATTGGGGCCATCTCCTAGGGCAGGTCGGACTCTTCCCCCTGCACCTCCTCCGGTCTGGCTGTAAGTGTCCCATGTATTATTATTAAGTGTCGGAGGCCATTTCCCTGCTGGAGAGTTCTTCCTACCCCGGCTTGAGATGGGGCTCGGTAGAGGAGAGTGGAGTCAGCTGATGGAGAAGGCAGCTCCCAAATGACCTGCTGCCGTGCGAATACGTGTGTGGCCGTGGGTGCCCGCAGCAGCATGCCTTGTGTGCGCTCCCTCATGCACTCACCGCCTGTCTTCGGTCTTGCTTTCTTGGCAGCCGTCCCGGATCCTGCCTGGGGGGGATCATCTGGGTAAATGAAGTGACATTCTAGAAATTCATGAGATCTGCTAATTGAGTTGATCTAGGTAAATTAGTGCAATTAGAACAGCTCTGCAGAAAGCAGCTGCTTTGTTCGCCGGCTCTTGTCTGACTGGTGCGGCGCTGGGGATTAATATCTCTCACAGATACAGCCCGTTCCTCAGCAATCCAGGGCCGGTTGCTCCTGCTTCCTGGCCATCTTGGTACTCTTCATGAGAAGCTGATCTCACGCCCAGTCTCTTTCCACCTGCTCGTCCAACGACCCCGGGGCAGCAGGGAGTTCGAACCCCTCTCCCTCAGAGCCAATGCATCTGCCACTGGAGCTGAAGAAGTAACTCCTTTGGCTGGTAGCAGTAGTTGTCCCTTACCCTCGAAGGGGGCCCAGCCCTTAGACCAAGAGGTGAGACAGACGGCTGGGGGGGGGGGGTTGCCCTTGCTCAGTTACCGTTGGCCTCCTCTGTGACCCTTCCCGTAGTCTCTGCACGCTTGGCGTGAGAGCTCTCGTCCCGCTCCTGGGGTCTGGCACAGTCTCCCCGCAGCTGTCTCATGACAGGGGGCCTGCTGAAAGTGCAAGGGGCCACCCCTTGCACTGCCCTGGGCTCAGCATGACTCGGAGGAGAGAGCTCCCTGCACTGTGCTCGGTCAAGCCTGATGCTGAGGAAAGAGCATCCGTCCGATAACACCCCCCTTCCTTTTGGGCGGGGGCCTCGTTTGGCTCCAAAATATCAGCAGAGCAGCAGCAATTCAGATTGCCCAGTGGCTCTGGGTGGTGCTGTCCATGTCCCCTTGTCACTAGTGTGCCCTCTATGGGCCAGCCAGTTCTCTCTAGAGATCACCCCGTTTCCTGCCCTGCCTCTGGGGATTGTCTCCCCCCATGAACGCTGGCCCTGCTTCGCTTATGAACCCACCACGGCGTTGCCACTGAGCTCAGCACTGCCTGGTAACCCCTGGGGCCTCTCCGCCGGGCGCGTGCTGCAGCCTGCCCGTGTGCGGCTAGCGCCGGCCCCCGCCCTGCCGGTCAGCCCCTCGGAGGCCTGCAGTACGGGCCATTTTACGGCTCCCTGAGCCCTGGCTCTGCCATGGCTCTTTAAGCCTGTTGCTGCTAATTCAGTTTTACTAGCAACTTTACCGCTCTCCATTAAGAGCCCTTTAACAGGCTCTAGGCATAGGCCTGGCAGCAGGTCCCTGGACACGTCTGTCTAATGCAGCCACTCCCAAGGGGTGTCTGGGGGGACGAGGCCCTTCCTGACCAGGACAGGGGTCTGCCTGCCAGTCTTGTGCCATGTGTGCTCACAGGGCAGTTGATCTGGATGGAGCTGGGGGCATGATGTCAGCAGCAGGGTTTGGTCTCCCTGTCCCCCAACCAGACTCACCACTCTGTTGCCCATCACCTCCATCCAGGCCTGGTCACTCCGTGAGCTCTTAGCTCTGAGTGCAGAGGGTGGGAGGTTGGGCGCTGGCCCCAGGATGCTAACTGGTGTTCCTTAGGGTAGATCTGCACTTCTGTTAGACACCTGTGGCTGGCCCAGGCCAGCTGACTTGGGCTCAGGGCCTGTTTCATTGCAGTGTAGATGTTTGGCCTCAGGCCGCATCCCCAGCTCTGGCCCGGCCTCCTCGCTGGGTCCCAACTCCCAGAGCCTAACCCCGAACGTCAATACTGCAACGAAACCGCCCCGTAGCCCAAGTCAGCTGGCACAAGCCAGTTGTGGGTTTTCAGTTGCCGTGTAGACCAACCCTCTAGTGTCTCTGTATGGCACCCAGTGTGTGAGGGCGCCAGGAAAATCCATTGCTGGGGCAACAGTTTGAAGACGTTGCCTGTGTCTCATTTTGCTCCCTGATCGGCCTTCATTTCCCTGCAGGTGACAACATGCTGGCCTCCTTCCAGCCAGGGACCTCCAAGCACTTGGCAGACATCCGTGATCTGCCTCAGACAAGCTGGGAGCCTGGCTCTGTGTCCCCCTGTAAATTGTGGGGGAGAAACTGAGGGACAGAGCAGGGGAGTGACTCACCCCCAGCTGTGCAAGCAGTCTGTGTTAGTACCAGGAGCCCTGAGAGAGACCCCCCCTAGGAGAGGCTGCCCGTGGTTATCTGGGAACATCCTTCCCACTGCCCCCATCCCCGCACTAGGCTGCGAGCACACTGACTTTAGCCCGCGTGGCTGAGTTTGGAGGGTAGGAGGCTACTTGGTAACTCATAGGAATGCTTTGGCCCTTTCGATACCCTGAATAATAGCCCATGGTGCTTCCTCGCTATGGCGTGCCTGACAACCCTTCATTACTGAAGAGGAAACTGAGGCAGAGCTAAGTGGGGTGACTTGCCCAGGAAGTTGTGGGCAGACCTGGGATTGGCTGCATGGCTCCAGCAGGTGGCCCCAGGCCACACTGCCTCTGGAGCACCCTGCTTGGGCAGCGAGTGGCTTTGACTCCTGCTCCATGGCTTTCTGGGCACTTTGCAAACTTCAGGAGATATTCTGCCAGTGGCAGGCCTGCTGGTGTGCAACTTTACCTGTCAGCTTCGCCTCCCCACCATGGGGACGGAGCGGGAGCCAGGAGCTGCTAATTGCAGTGAAATTATATATTGGATTTATCGACAAATGTTGGCACAATAGGCTAGTTAATTGCAATGATTCCTGGCACCTACGACTGCCACAAAGAGATGGGTGAGTGCTGGTAGCTGGGCTCATATGGCCTAGGAGTGCTTTAAAGCTAAGCAAGAGGGAGCCCTGGTCAGCATTTGGATAAGAGACCCCCGTAGGGGCAGGGCTGTGGATTCAGTAGAAGGGGGTGGCTATCCTTTGCAGAGGAGACATGATCCTGGGGTGGGAGCCTCTCTAGTCTGTTCTCATGGGATTCTTATCCTGCCCTTAGCACTGGAGCCCGTTCCAGACGTGCACTCAGTGATATGAAGTCCCTTCACTGGGGGGCTCCAAAAGGAGGCTCGCTAGCCGTCTGTCTTGGGTGGGTCTGTCACGGAGTCACCGGGCCATGCTCTGGAACTGCTCCCTACGAAGCCAGCCAGGACTCTGGGGAAGTCTCCTTTCTGGGAGCAGACTGTCTGTCTGCAGGACACACAGCTCACACAGCTTCCACCTTCCTGGGTCTGACCTCGGAGCATTCAGCCTCCTCTGCCCCTCCATGCGCTTCCCACAGCGAGTCCGCTCAGGCGGGGTCCTGGGGAAGCCAGAGGATCCTGCCCCCCAACTTCGCAGTCAGATGTGACTCTCAGCCTGCCAGTAAAACAGAAGGTTTATTAGATGACAGGAACACGGTCTAAACCACAGCTTGTAGGTGCAGAGAATAGGACCCCTCAGCTGGGTCCATTTTGGGGGGGCAGTGAGCCAAACAACCACGTCTGTACTTCACTCCATGTCCCCAGCCAGCCCCAAACTGACTCTCTCCAGTCCCTCCTCTTCTGGGCTTTGTCCCTGTCCCGGGCCAGGAGGGCACCTGATTCCTTTGTTCTCCACCCCCTTAGCTCTCACCTTGCAGGGGGGAAGGGTCAGGCCATCAGTGACCAGGAAACAGGGTGTCGGCCATTCTCTGTGTCTAGACCCCTGCACACACCTGCCCTGTAGGGCTCTGCAATGATCATACACCCTTACCCCACGCCCTAGATACTTAAGAACTGCATTGGGGAAACTGAGGCACCCCCACACTATTCAGAGGAAACATTAAGAACGGTCCCGCTTCGTCACAGGGTCGGACACAACAAATCCTTCACTTTGGCAGGGGGTTAGAGTAGCTGACCCTTGCGCTCCCTTCTAACCCTGTGGTTCATCTGAGACTTGCATGTGTCCCTCTTCTTCTTTTTTTTTTTTCCCCCCCCTTCTCCTTATCTGAGAGATTTTTAGTTGTTTGTTTGGGGGTCTGCTGTGCTGTGCGTGAGCTTGAAGGGCTGGTCCTGCCAACTGCACTCCCTCTGTAGCGCCAAGTACACCTGGGGGGGGGGGGGGGCTCTTCTTTCCTCCTGTTTTGTCAGTGCTGCCGTGCAGCTCCCACATGCCACCCTAGAGACGGCTGCATTTGGCAGGTGAGTGAGCTGCCCCTGACCGACCTCAGGGGATGGCGTGAGACTTAGTGAACGAATATTTGCGGGGGCTTCTTGGGTGAAAGCTCTGGAGGACACTCCCAGTGTGTCTCGGGGAACCCGTTTTCTGACAGCGGTTAACACAAGAAACTGCCCCACACTGAGCCCTCTCTCCAGCAGCCAGCTGGGTAGCTCTCTGGAGCAGTGGGCCAGAGCGGGGGGCGCTCTGGGAAGTGGGGGTTGGGTTGGGTGCAGCTCTAGGGGATGCAGCCACCCTGGCGATGGTCCCCTGGAAGTGCTGTGCCTCACCGACAGGCCGGGGCCCTGCTCTGGCCGGCTTCACCCGGCCAACGGGGATTGTTCGGGTGTTACAGCCGTCAGTGTCCGCGCCTCCATAGCCCGAGGCAGCCCCCGGCCAGCTCACCCTCCAGGGGCTCTTGGCTCGCCCGCTCTGTGGGGCGGCTGCTGAACTGCTCATGCACCGGGGCAGCTCAATGGGGGCTGCACCCTCATACACAGCGAGGTGTGAGGCCTGCCCCACGCAAGGAGCAGTTTTGTGTGTGATGCACCCGTATAAAACCCCCCCAGTTTATAAACCACCCCCCACACACACCTGAATACACCACCAGGCCCCTGCCTCACACACAACCCTACCTCCACCCCCAGCTGAGAGCACCTGTGAACTCAGCCCCCTGTGATGACAGGCAGCAACTGTCCTGCCCTCCTGGGAGAGCCGCTGACCTTTCCACCCATGGGCCAATGCACGGCCTGAGCTTCAGTGAAACCATCGTAAATACAGAGAAAGCAAATCACCCCCCAGCCAGAGCATTTTGCATGCTGCGCATGCGAGGGTGAGGGAGGGCAGCCCTTAGGCGCAGAGCCTGGCAGCTGTGCTCTGTCTTCACACAGGCAAAGCACCTGTTGATGCCAGCTCTGGCCTTGCCCCTGTGTTAATTGGGAGTCCCCTGCCATCTCGTGCAATGCACAGGGGCTCAGAGCTGCCAACACCCTGAGGGTCAATAGCAAGGATTGAACCTGGGACCTTCAGCACCAAAAGCCCCTGCCGGCTGAGCTAAAACCAGCTGTCCCTGAGCTGCAAGCAGCAGGCTCAGGGCAACCACTAGTGGGAGACATGCTCACGCACACTGAGCCACTGCGTGGTGGTTGCCCCTTCTGTCCTTGGTGGCTGGTGGGACCTGAGAGCTCTTCAAGGGGCACCGTGTGGCTGGACAGGAAGGGGAGCCCAGGGGTCTTTAAGCGGAGCAGTCAGGCCTGTGCCGTTCACAGGGGAGGGTGTCGTGGCAACCCCTGCTAGTGCCCCTTGGGGTGGGAGGAGGCGGGAGCACGTCCCCTGTGCATGCTGCCCCCTCCTAAGGGCTGTTTCAAAGGGGCCCTCGCCTGGGAGCTCCAGGTGGCCTCGTGCCAGGTGCTGTGAGGCTTTTATGGCTCACCTCAGACTTGTCCTGCCCCCCCCCCACCATGCTGCCCTGAGAGCTGGGGGGGTGAAGGGCTTAGACAGTGACCCACCGGGCCTCAAACGAGGCCTCTCCCCCACTTCAAGGGGTGGCAGCCAGTGGGCGCTGTCCATGGTACCGAGCAGCAGCCACCCCGCACCCCCATGCAGGGAGCAGAACCCGGCTGCATTCAGCTGTAGGTGGGGAAAGGAGACCTGGGGATACCTTGGGAGTGGGGGATGTTCTGGGGGGGGGATTGAAGGGAACCATCCCCCTGTGGGGACTCCCGGGGCAGCTCTGGAACTGATCAGCCAGCAAGAACTGAAAGAGTCAAGCCTGCCAAGAAGTTTAATAACAGAGCTAATGCTGCTGGCTACGTCTATGCAGCTGTCGCCCTCTGTCCGTCAATCCCCGTACGCCGCCCTCCGTCTGTCCATGTCTGTCCAGCCCCATACTCAGCTCTTTGTCCAGCCAGCCCTGTACCCCATCCTCTGTCTGTCTGTCTTTGTCCATCCATCCCCATGCACAGCCCTCTGGCTGGCCATCTATCACTGCTCACAGCCCTCTGTCTGTCCATCCCCATACACAGCCTTCTGTCTGTCCGTCCATCCATCCACCCATATTCCCCATAGGTACAGGTCATCGATCTCTCCCCGTATATCCCATCTATCTATCATCCCCCCCCACTCTCCCCCCCCGCATACATACACACTTGTCTTCCTTACACGTCCCTTTTCTCAGCCCATCAGCCATGCTAAGACCCGTCCCCCTCCCCCCAGGTGTCTGCCCCCCAGGCACGGCACAGCGGTCCCTTGGCCGAACCGAGCCCACACGGCTGTTTCCAGCCGGCTGCCCCCGGCGCTTTCCCCAGCGCGTTGGGGCTGTGAGGAGTGTGAGCCCCCCCCGTCCCCCCCGGGCCGGCGTCGTCCCCCCCCCCCCCGCCGGAGCCCGCAGCAAACGCTCCCGGTCACAGCTGCTGCTATTGACTGAAACCAGCCCCAACGCCCGGGGTCTGCGCCGTGCGGGCAGACCGAGGGGGGGGGCGCTCTCCCCTGCCCCCAGCCCTAGGCTCCCGCACACGGGGTGTGTGTGTGTGTGTGTGAGACTGACTGAGACAGAGATCTGTGTGTGGATGTCCTATCGGGGTGTGTCAGTGCGCTCTGTGTGTGTGGGGGGGGGGGGCGGTGTGGGGGGGCGGTGTGTATGCTTTGTCAGTGTGTGTGTGGGGCGGTGTATGCTGTGTGTGTGGGGGGGCAGTGTGTATGCTGTGTGTGGGGTGTGTGTGTGGGGGGGGCGGTGTGTGTGGGGCGGTGTGTATGCTGTGTGGGGGGGGGTGTGTGTGGGGGGCGGTGTGTATGCTGTGTGTGGGGGTGGTGGTGTGTGGGGCGGTGTGTATGCTGTGGGGGGAGGGGGGCGGTGTGTGTGGGGCGTTGTGTATGCTGTGTGGGGGGGTGGCGGTGTGTATGCTGTGTGTGTGGGTGTGTGTGTGTGTGTGGGGGCGGTGTATGCTGTGTGGGGGGGGGCGGTGTATGCTGTGTGTGTAGGGGGGGCGGTGTGTGTGTGGGGGGCGGTGTGTATGCTGTGTGTGTGGGGGGGTGTGGGGCGGTGTGTATGCTGTGGGGGGAGGGGGGCGGTGTGTGTGGGGCGGTGTGTATGCTGTGTGGGGGGGGTGGCGGTGTGTATGCTGTGTGTGTGGGGGTGTGTGTGTGGGGGGGCGGTGTATGCTGTGTGTGTGGGTGTGTGGGGGGGGCGGTGTGTATGCTGTGTGTGGGGTGTGTGTGTGTGGGGCGGTGTGTATGCTGTGGGGGGAGGGGGGCGGTGTGTGTGGGGCGGTGTGTATGCTGTGGGGGGAGGGGGGCGGTGTGTGTGGGGCGTTGTGTATGCTGTGTGGGGGGGTGGCGGTGTGTATGCTGTGTGTGGGGGTGTGTGGGGGGGGGGCGGTGTATGCTGTGTGGGGGGGGGCGGTGTATGCTGTGTGTGTAGGGGGGGCGGTGTGTGTGTGGGGGGCGGTGTGTATGCTGTGTGTGTGGGGGGGTGTGGGGCGGTGTGTATGCTGTGGGGGGAGGGGGGCGGTGTGTGTGGGGCGGTGTGTATGCTGTGTGGGGGGGTGGCGGTGTGTATGCTGTGTGTGTGGGGGTGTGTGTGTGGGGGGGCGGTGTATGCTGTGTGTGTGGGTGTGTGGGGGGGGCGGTGTGTATGCTGTGTGTGGGGTGTGTGTGTGTGGGGCGGTGTGTATGCTGTGGGGGGAGGGGGGCGGTGTGTGTGGGGCGGTGTGTATGCTGTGGGGGGAGGGGGGCGGTGTGTGTGGGGCGTTGTGTATGCTGTGTGGGGGGGTGGCGGTGTGTATGCTGTGTGTGGGGGTGTGTGGGGGGGGGCGGTGTATGCTGTGTGTGTGGGTGTGTGGGTGTGGGGGGGCGGTGTATGCTGTGTGTGTAGGGGGGCGGTGTGTGTGTGGGGGGCGGTGTGTATGCTGTGTGTGGGGTGTGTGTGTGTGGGGCGGTGTGTATGCTGTGGGGGGAGGGGGGCGGTGTGTGTGGGGCGGTGTGTATGCTGTGTGTGTGGGTGTGTGTGGGGGGGGCGGTGTATGCTGTGTGTGTGGGTGTGTGTGTGTGGGGGGCGGTGTATGCTGTGTGTGGGGGGGGCGGTGTGTATGCTGTGTGTGGGGGGGGTGTGGGGGGGGCGGTGTATGCTGTGTGGGGGGGGCGGTGTATGCTGTGTGTGTAGGGGGGGCGGTGTGGGGGGGGCGGTGTGTATGCTGTGTGTGTGGGGGGGTGTGGGGCGGTGTGTATGCTGTGGGGGGAGGGGGGCGGTGTGTGTGGGGCGGTGTGTATGCTGTGTGGGGGGGTGGCGGTGTGTATGCTGTGTGTGTGGGGGTGTGTGGGGGGGGCGGTGTATGCTGTGTGTGGGGGGGTGTGTGGGGGGGCGGTGTATGCTGTGTGTGGGGGTGTGTGGGGGGGTGGCGGTGTGTATGCTGTGTGTGTGGGTGTGTGGGGGGGGCGGTGTATGCTGTGTGTGTGGGTGTGTGGGGGGGGGCGGTGTATGCTGTGTGTGGGGGTGTGTGGGGGGGTGGCGGTGTGTATGCTGTGTGTGGGGGGGGGGTGGGGGGGCGGTGTATGCTGTGTGGGGGGGGGGCGGTGTATGCTGTGTGTGTAGGGGGGGCGGTGTGTGTGGGGGGGCGGTGTGTATGCTGTGTGTGTGGGGGGTGTGGGGCGGTGTGTATGCTGTGGGGGGAGGGGGGCGGTGTGTGTGGGGCGGTGTGTATGCTGTGTGTGTGGGGGTGTGTGTGGGGGGGCGGTGTATGCTGTGTGTGTGGGTGTGTGTGGGGGGGGGCGGTGTATGCTGTGTGTGTGGGGGGCGGTGTGTATGCTGTGTGTGGGGGTGTGTGTGGGGGGGCGGTGTATGCTGTGTGGGGGGGCGGTGTATGCTGTGTGTGTAGGGGGGGCGGTGTGTGTGTGGGGGGCGGTGTGTATGCTGTGGGGGGGGGTGGGGCGGTGTGTATGCTGTGGGGGGAGGGGGGCGGTGTGTGTGGGGCGGTGTGTATGCTGTGTGGGGGGGTGGCGGTGTGTATGCTGTGTGTGTGGGGGTGTGTGTGGGGGGGGCGGTGTATGCTGTGTGTGTGGGTGTGTGGGGGGGGCGGTGTATGCTGTGTGTGTGGGGGTGTGTGTGGGGGGGGCGGTGTATGCTGTGTGTGTGGGTGTGTGTGGGGGGGGCGGTGTATGCTGTGTGGGGGGGTGTGTGGGGGGGTGGCGGTGTGTATGCTGTGTGTGTGGGGGGGTGTGGGGGGGGCGGTGTATGCTGTGTGGGGGGGGCGGTGTATGCTGTGTGTGTAGGGGGGGCGGTGTGTGTGGGGGGGGCGGTGTGTATGCTGTGTGTGTGGGGGGGTGTGGGGCGGTGTGTATGCTGTGGGGGGAGGGGGGCGGTGTGTGTGGGGCGGTGTGTATGCTGTGTGGGGGGGTGGCGGTGTGTATGCTGTGTGTGTGGGGGTGTGTGGGGGGGGCGGTGTATGCTGTGTGTGGGGGTGTGGGGGGGGGCGGTGTATGCTGTGTGTGGGGGTGTGTGGGGGGGTGGCGGTGTGTATGCTGTGTGTGTGGGTGTGTGTGTGGGGCGGTGTGTATGCTGTGGGGGGAGGGGGGCGGTGTGTGTGGGGCGGTGTGTATGCTGTGTGTGTGGGGGTGTGTGTGGGGGGGCGGTGTATGCTGTGTGTGTGGGTGTGTGTGTGGGGGGGCGGTGTATGCTGTGTGTGTGGGGGGCGGTGTGTATGCTGTGTGTGGGGGGTGTGTGTGTGGGGCGGTGTGTATGCTGTGGGGGGAGGGGGGCGGTGTGTGTGGGGCGGTGTGTATGCTGTGTGTGTGGGGGTGTGTGTGGGGGGGCGGTGTATGCTGTGTGTGTGGGTGTGTGTGTGGGGGGGCGGTGTATGCTGTGTGTGTGGGGGGCGGTGTGTATGCTGTGTGTGTGGGGGTGTGGGGGGGGGGCGGTGTATGCTGTGTGGGGGGGCGGTGTATGCTGTGTGTGTAGGGGGGGGCGGTGTGTGTGGGGGGGGCGGTGTGTATGCTGTGTGTGTGGGGGGGGTGTGGGGCGGTGTGTATGCTGTGGGGGGAGGGGGGCGGTGTGTGTGGGGCGGTGTGTATGCTGTGTGGGGGGGTGGCGGTGTGTATGCTGTGTGTGTGGGGGTGTGTGGGGGGGGGCGGTGTATGCTGTGTGTGTGGGTGTGTGTGGGGGGGGCGGTGTATGCTGTGTGTGTGGGTGTGTGTGTGTGGGGGGGTGGCGGTGTGTATGCTGTGTGTGTGGGGGTGTGGGGGGGGGCGGTGTATGCTGTGTGTGGGGGTGTGTGGGGGGGTGGCGGTGTGTATGCTGTGTGTGTGGGGGGTGTGTGTGGGGGGGCGGTGTATGCTGTGTGTGTGGGTGTGTGGGGGGGGGGCGGTGTATGCTGTGTGTGGGGGGGGCGGTGTATGCTGTGTGTGTGGGTGTGTGTGGGGGGGCGGTGTATGCTGTGTGTGTGTGTGGGGGGGGGTGGCGGTGTGTATGCTGTGTGTGTGGGGGGTGTGGGGGGGGCGGTGTATGCTGTGTGTGGGGGTGTGTGGGGGGGTGGCGGTGTGTATGCTGTGTGTGTGGGTGTGTGGGGGGGGCGGTGTATGCTGTGTGTGGGGGGGGCGGTGTATGCTGTGTGTGTAGGGGGGGCGGTGTGTGTGTGGGGGGCGGTGTGTATGCTGTGTGTGTGGGGGGGTGTGGGGCGGTGTGTATGCTGTGGGGGGAGGGGGGCGGTGTGTGTGGGGCGGTGTGTATGCTGTGTGGGGGGGTGGCGGTGTGTATGCTGTGTGTGTGGGGGTGTGTGGGGGGGGGCGGTGTATGCTGTGTGTGGGTGTGTGTGGGGGGGGGCGGTGTATGCTGTGTGTGGGTGTGTGTGGGGGGGGTGGCGGTGTGTATGCTGTGTGTGTGGGTGTGTGGGGGGGGCGGTGTATGCTGTGTGTGTGGGTGTGTGGGGGGGGGCGGTGTATGCTGTGTGTGTGGGTGTGTGTGTGGGGGGCGGTGTATGCTGGGTGTGTGGGTGGGTGTGTGTGTGGGGGGGCGGTGTGTATGCTGTGTGTGTGGGTGTGTGGGGGGGGGCGGTGTATGCTGTGTGTGTGGGTGTGGGGGGGGGCGGTGTATGCTGTGTGTGTGGGTGTGTGTGTGGGGGGCGGTGTATGCTGTGTGTGTGGGGGTGTGGGGGGGGCGGTGTATGCTGTGTGTGTGGGTGTGTGGGGGGGGGCGGTGTATGCTGTGTGTGTGGGTGTGTGTGGGGGTGGCGGTGTGTATGCTGTGTGTGGGTGTGTGGGGGGGTGGCGGTGTGTATGCTGTGTGTGTGGGTGTGTGTGGGGGGGCGGTGTATGCTGTGTGTGTGGGGGTGTGGGGGGGGCGGTGTATGCTGTGTGTGTGGGTGTGTGTGGGGGGGGCGGTGTATGCTGTGTGTGGGGGTGTGTGGGGGGGGCGGTGTATGCTGTGTGTGGGGGTGTGTGGGGGGGTGGCGGTGTGTATGCTGTGTGTGTGGGGGTGTGGGGGGGGCGGTGTATGCTGTGTGTGTGGGTGTGTGGGGGGGGTGGCGGTGTGTATGCTGTGGGTGTGTGTGTGGGGGGGGGCGGTGTATGCTGTGTGTGTGGGTGTGTGTGGGGGGGCGGTGTATGCTGTGTGTGTGGGTGTGTGGGGGGGTGGCGGTGTGTATGCTGTGTGTGTGGGGGTGTGGGGGGGGCGGTGTATGCTGTGTGTGTGGGTGTGTGGGGGGGTGGCGGTGTGTATGCTGTGGGTGTGTGTGTGGGGGGGGGCGGTGTATGCTGTGTGTGTGGGTGTGTGTGTGGGGGGCGGTGTATGCTGTGTGTGTGGGTGTGTGTGTGGGGGGCGGTGTATGCTGGGTGTGTGGGTGTGTGGGGGGGGGCGGTGTATGCTGTGTGTGGGGGTGTGTGGGGGGGGCGGTGTATGCTGTGTGTGGGTGTGTGTGGGGGGGTGGCGGTGTGTATGCTGTGTGTGTGGGTGTGTGTGTGGGGGGCGGTGTATGCTGGGTGTGTGGGTGTGTGGGGGGGGGCGGTGTATGCTGTGTGTGTGTACGACCCGCGCGTGCCTGCGGGAGCCCGGCGCCCCTGCCCCGCACGGGGCGCTGGCGGGGCTCAGGAGCGTGACATCACATCGCAGGCCCGCGGTTGGCCGAGCCCCGGGTGATGTCAGCCGCGGCCGCCAATCGGGTCCGACGGCAGCGGCCCGGGGCTGCGGGTTCGGTCCCCGCCGCCGGCCGGGCGCAGTCGGGGCCGGGCGCAGGGGGTGGCGGACGCGCAGCGCGCAGGGGCCGCCCGGATCCCGCTGACCCGGTCCGGGGCCGCCGCCCGCTGGAGCCGGGGCCAGGCGCGCTGAGGCTCCCCGCGGGCTGACGGCGGATGCCATGGACGGGGAGCGCTGGCCAGGCAGCCCGCCCGCTCAGGTGAGCCCGGGCCGGGGGCGTGTGCGCCCTGCCTGCCCCCGGGGTACGGGGGGGTCCCCGGATGTTGCATGGGGGCGGGTCTGGCTCCCGGGGCTGGGGGCAGCATCCCCCCCGCTGAGGTCACCTTCTGGGGAGGGCGGGAAGGAGGAAGGCGAGCTGCGTATGGGAGCAGCGCGGGGCCATCCGAGCTAGGACGCCTGGGTTCTCTTCCCGGCTCTTTGGCCTGCTTCAGGTCCCTGTAAGGTGTGGGTGAGGGAGCGGTCATGCCCCCCCCCCGGTGGGAGGACCCGAGTGGCAGCAGCGGGACAGAGCCCGGGGTGAATTCCTGGCAGGGGAATGGAGATGCCAGGTGCTCTGGGGACACATGGGGCCAGTGTCCGGGGGGAGTTCCTGGTGGGATCTGCTCGCACCTGGGCGCCTTTCCAGCCTCCCTCCCCATTCCGTCACAGGCTGCTCAGGGTACCCAACGAGGGGCTGGCCCCCCATGCAGCCCCATTGATTCCTGAGCAGAGAGTCAGGGCAGAATTGAGCCCAGACGTCCCAGGGCAGGGGACTGTTCTGGTGCCAGTTTGCAGGGGGGTGTTTGGGCAAGAAGGGTTGGGTCTTGCTCCTGGGATGGTCCCCAGGTCCGGCTGGGGCATAGGGAGAATCGAGGGGAGGGGGTAAGACTGAGACCAGAGCTTGGCCGGGGGGGGGGGGGAGACTCGGGGATGAGTGGGAAAAGCCAAAGGGAAGCAGCAGGATCCCAGCCAGGAGCATTCCTGTCTCCCTTACCTGTGAGAGAGGGTCACTGGCTGCCACTGCCCCGGGAGAGGGGGTGGGCCAGGATTCCCCCAGCTTTGTGACCCTTTCTGTAGCATCGGGCCTGAGCCAGGGCTGGTGGGCTCAGGCGGCTGATGTGGCCCTAGGCCCAGAACCGCAGGGTCCCACTAGTGGTTGAGGGGGAGTCTCCTTGGCTGAAGTGGCCGGGTCTGTGTGTTTGGAACCCGAAGATCTGTCGTTGCTTTAACCGTGAGGTGCCGGTTATGGACGGTGGCAGGGTGCGCCCGGGTCGGCTGGTGGCAGTGGGTCTCTCTCTGCCTGGGGGGAGGTGTTACATGAATTTATTGATGACTCTGGGGGCTGGATCCTCTGATCCTCAGAGCAGACGCGGCCCAGGAAGCAGTCTGGCAAGGCTCTGCCCTGGTGGCACCCCATCTTCGGGGCTCATTCGCTCCCAGGCCCTTCTGCTGTGGCAGCCAAGCACAGGGCCAAGGCAGTGCAGGTTGTGATGAGGACGCCCCTCGGGACATGGGCTGAGACCTGGACGCTAGCCAGCAACAACCTCGGGACTGGATTGTCAGAGGGGCTCAGCGCGGTGGGGGCACAGTGGGTGCCAAGCCCTTGACGAGCTGGCCTCAGGCCCTGTCGCTCTAGGAGCAGTTCAGAGCCAGCTGAAAGGGGCTCTGTTCCCACTCCCGGTTCTCTGGGCTCCGGGGCAGATGGCTGCCAGGCGGCTGACCCTGCCGAGTCAGGGTTAGAGTGCGGCCTGGCTGGGCATCTGCTGTGGCCACTCTGCACTTTTGGCCATGGTTTGACTTTGTGTGGTTTGCTGATCTCGCTCCGTCTTGCCCGCTGGGTCAGCCAGCGAAGGACCTTGTGTCACGCCCCTTCTGGAGGTCTGGCTCCCTGCGTGCCCAGGGAGTCCACCAGAAGTCACTAACCTGTAGCCAGTTTGGGATGCTAATAATGATAGTGTAACATATTGGACCAGATACATGTGATTGCCACTGCCCCCTAGCTTCCTGAGTCAGAGCTGTTCAGCTGTGTATCACAGGCCCTGTACTGTTAACAGCCACGGAGATTCTCTTGTAACTCAGGTGGAAAAGGCCTGGGCTTTCAGAGCAGGCTGGTCTAATTCTAGCTGTCACTCTGCAGTTTCATGTAGATTTGTTTTATCCCCTGGTGGCAGAAGGGTTCGTCTGAGCAGCTTCCATTTCGGTATTGCGCCAGTTACCTCAACCAGATTGCCACATCTCGCCTGTCGGCAGCATAACCCCTGTGCTAAATGCACTGTGCGGGGCAGAGCCAACCTTATCGGAGAGGGTGGAGCCAACCCCAGGTTTTCATATCTTCCTGGGGTTGGACGAGCTAATGACCCCCCCACACCCCACTGCTGAGTTTGCCTCGGATCAGCCCCTTTGGAGGCACCTAACCTGTTCCGTGGCCCCTGCACTGTCCAAGCAGCAACGCGAGAACTGACCTAACCTATCCTGCCCTGAGGAGCTTCCAGGCAACGAAACAGACCACGGCCGAGAGGGGAGCGAGGAGAGGCTGTCAGTGCGGAAAGGGAATGTGAATCCTGGAAGGAGGAGAGAGGTCGATGGGTGGGCAGGAGGTGGGAAGCTCGGCTGGGAGAAGCCATGAGAGAGGGGCGAGGAGTAGCCTGGAGAGTGTAGCAGTAGGATCGGGTGGCATCATTATCCCTTTTCACAACCAGGGAACTGAGGCGCTGAGTGGCCACGGGACCCGCCCTGCCCAGTCCAGGGTCACAGAGTGAGTCAATGTCAGTGCTGGTACGAGAACTCCGACTCTGAGAGCTCTAACATCCCTCCGAGGCTGCGATTGGCTGCGGGCTTTCTCCTCACTTCCTGTCCCAAACCGCTCTGTGAGATTGCTGTGCACCGTTACATGGCTGAGACATTCCGCTCCAGAGGTGGCTGCATTTCAATGGTGAATGAAAGGATTTATCCTGTGTATAGGACCGTGGGAGCCTTCAATGGAAAAGTCTCATTCGTCAGATCCTATGTGCGTTGTGACCTGCCGGTGCCTGTGTGCTGTTAAACTCCAAGGCCGGTGGTGGTTAATATTAGCGTAGGGTTGGAGACGGAAGCCCCATTGTGCTGTGTAAGACATGGGCCCTGTCCCAGAGAGCTGGCACATGGCCTGCCTTGGGGGAGGAGAAGCAGAGCCCCAGTCAGTGGCAGAGCTGGGGACAGACTCCAGCTCTCGGGACACCCAGCCTAGTACCCACGACCGGAGTGGGCCAGAACCAGAGCTTTGGGTGGGAGAGAGATCGCGGTGCTGGGCGTGCGGCCGATCCAGCTGGAGTCAGAGCCATCTGACAGCAAGCGGCCCGCATGGTCAATGTCCTGTTCCAGCACTGGTGGAATTGGCTGGCTGCTCCGTTCCAAAGCAAACACGGGACAGAAGCCGTGAGATCCCAGTCGGGCTACAGCCCCGAACCTCAGCTGAGCTGGCTAAATAACCACCCAGATAACCAGAGCGCTGGGCCCGCCCAGCCTGGCTGGCAGACTTTGCTCTTTCCCCCCGCGAGCTCTGACAACCAAGTGAGCCCGAACTGGGGTTTGTGGACTACACTGACCGCTTCTGAGCGACCTGCTGCGAGTTCACAGGTCCTGGTGTGCAAAGCGAGCGTGCTGCCAGCACACGAGGCAGGTCAGGTGGAGAAGCTGATCGGAAGCTCCCGGGAGCCGCTCTGCCTGCTCCACTGCTCTGAGCCAACTGCCGGCTTCTTGTCAGAGCCAACATTGTGCGGGGGAGCAGGGCTCTAGCTGGCAGGCTCCCTGCAGCACCGAGCCGTGAAAGCAGACCCCTCGCCTCTGCTCCGCCCCGAGGAACACGGGGTCCTGCTCCCGCGTGCACCCACACGCATGCTCACGCTTCAGCAAACACACCCACACGGCCCCATCAACACGCGCTCCCACCCACACAGAGAAAAGAGCTCCGTGTTAAAACACGCTCCGGCTCAAACGTATGCCCCCTAGCCAAGGACACCCTGCTCGTCCTGCTGCTCATACGCCCCTGCAAACAGCCACCTTCAAATGTAAGCACAATGGGGAGCGCCTGTGCAGGCCAGTCACTCGCACGCACCCAGCATCCGGCACACGCCACGGCACTGACTTCTGTGCACGCTCCCCGGTGCCAATCCCCCTGGACGGACGGGTGGAGAGAGAGATGCTCATGCCCTGCAGCTCTTGTGATTTTAATTGCAACTTTTGTGATGGGGGGTTTTCTGCAAGCCCCGTTACTGCAGGCAGGTGAATAAGGGAGAATCTCTGGTCTCCTCACCCTGGTGAAAAGCCCCAAAATGTAGCTCAAACCAGCAGGTGAATAACAAGAGCCTGCATCTTACCGTTGTTTAAACTCTCCTGGCTTTTGAGCCAGTCTCGTGTCCTTCTGGGAAGGACTGCTGGTTTTTGAACCCATGGAGCGAGTAATCCTGCTAATGATGTGTCTGGAGAGAAGGTGGCAGCTGGTATCGGTTCTCCGTGCCATGGGGCGGGCAGCGTGTGTGTGGGCTGGGGGAAATGGCCAGTCTCTCTGTGTTAACAGTGCTGCGAGAGCGTCCGTGCTGGCCCCGGCGGGCCTCGAAACGTGTGAGGCTGTCTGCTTCAGGGCTTTGAGCAGGAGGGAGCTGGGGTCTATTCCCGGCTCTGCCCCTGACTTTGTGTGAGACCCTGGGCATGTCCCTTCCCCGTCTGTGCCCAATCCCCCAGCAGCACCTTGCGGGTAGAATGGCTGGAGCAATCTATGGCCCTGAGCTGGAGCAAGGGGCCACAGGGCCCCTCTCTAGAGTGGGGCGGGGACTTTCCCTGCCATTCATCCCCCTCAGCTCCCCCCGGGCTGTGGATGATGTGTGCGTGTCCGGGGCTGTGTGGTTGCTGCGTGGGCGATGCACTGACCTTTCCTTTGTTGGCCCCTCCCTGCTGATGGGCATTTGAGGAGCTGAGCAGTGTGCCCTGAAAGGACCCCCTGCTTCCCCGCTCCCCCCCGCAGACAGCTGGCGGTTCCCCCCTCTGATAAGCCCCCTCCTGAATTCTCCTCCCTGCTCTCCTGGCTGGTTGGCCCTGGGCGCCCTGATGGGAGCGGGGCTGAGGTCTGGGTAAGTGTCTCCTCTCGGGCGTTATTCTCCCATCTCGCCAGCCTGGCAGCCGCTTGTGGGGCTGGGGGCAGGGGCCTGAGTTGCCGATTCACGGGGACTCCCTGTCACCCTCTGCCTGGCCCGGGTTGTGCGTCGTGACTGTCCAGCGCTGGCGGATATTGTGGGGAAGGTGCTTTACAAGCCCCTCTCAGCTCATTCTGCGTCCCCCACACCCTGCCCAACCAAAGCCCCTCACGGGACAGGGAAGCGGCTGGAGCCACCCTGACCTGTCTGAATGGCTGTTTTCTGCTTCACATTTTCACACGCTTCTGCCGATGTCCCTCGGTCCCAACCCACGGCCGTCCCGCCCTGGGATCCCTGCCACTCTGCCAGTGCCTCTCGATTTCCACCCACGGCCGGCTGCCCTCCCAGCCAGGGGCTCCCGACACACATAGCTCTGCCAGTGTCCCCCAGTCCCAACCTGCAGCCCCCCAGGTGTCCCACTCTGGGACCCACCCCCCAAATTCTGCCCGTGCCCCTCACTCCTGCCCTGCAGCCCGCTGCTCTCTGAGTTCTAGCCTCCTCCTGAGCAGAGACGGATTTGGTGAACAGCAGAATCGAGTCAAAAGGCCAGTGCACCTGTCCTCGCACAGCAGGGTCCTGTCCTAGCCTGCAGGCCTGGCCCTCGGCCGCCCGTGTGCATGGGGCGCAGCATCAAAGCCCAGTTCCCGCCCCCATCCCCGCCATCCATCATCTTCACCCCTTGATGCTCCTGGCTGGGGATCCCGCCCTGCTCTCCTGACTTGTGGGAGGAAGTTCTGGAGGGTGGTCATGGCACAAATCCTGCACACACAGTCCCTCAGCAGAGACTGAGCTGAGCCCATCAAACTCATCTCACTGATGTCCTGGGTTGGGAGCCCCAGTGCTTCCTTCAGAGCCGGAGAGACTCCGTCCTTCACAGACGGGCCGGGTCCAGCCTGGGCGCTGTTCTAGCAGGTCCTTGCCCACGGCAGGCAGCCTCCCAACCCAGCTTAGGAACATGTTCGGTGCATGAGACCCCCAGCTCCAGCGAGATCTCTGTAGGCGAGAGAGGCTCGGGCTGGATCCCGCCGGTGGCCAGCAGCAGAGGTCGGAGCCTGCAGTGGCCATGAGGCCTGCACAGACGGGGCCTGGAGCCCAGCTCCTGGATTAAAACCTCCTCTCTGCTCCCGCCGGGGCAATGGCACTGTGGTGTTTTTAGAGCCCCCGTCCCCAGAGCATCGCTGCACCTGTAGTGCATTACCCTCCCAACCCCCGGGACTCTGGGTAGGGCCATTACACCCATTGTACACGTGGGAAACTGAGGCATGGAGCCACTGAGTGATTTGCCAAGGTCACACGGGGGCATGGTAGAGCAGAGACTCAAAGTCAGGTCTCTCTAATCACGGGACCAGCCTTCTTCTCACAGATCACTGTTAGCCATGCAGGCAAAGGAGGCAGCGTGGCCTAGCGATTAAAGCACAGGACTCCTGGGTTCCGTCCACAGCTCCTCCACTGACTGGCTGTGAGTCCCTTCCCCTTTCTGTGCCTCAGTTTCCCCCCAGTGATCCCAACCCCAGTGATCTCACTGGGCTTGAGGTTAACATCTTCCTGCCCCCCGCCCCCCCGGCTCCAAAAGTTGGGAGGGCAGTGGCCAGGCAGGGGGACACACCCACCATCCCTGGCAATGCCACAGCCTCCCTCCACCCCTGAGTTCAGAGCAAAGAGAAAAACAGCATCTCTATTTAGTGTGTTTTGGGGTGGGGGTTGGTCAGGTCTGGTCAGGCCGATAGGAAGAAAGTAGCAGGGAAAAGCCAGAGGCAGGGCGTGTGCCAGTCTCAGGGGGGCAGATGTTCTCAGCTGGGGGAGAGGAGCAGGGCGTGGGTGGGTGAGGAGCGGGGAAGAGGAATATATGTGATGGAACATGTGTGAGTAGGCAGCACTGTCTAATGCATGAAGCACAAGGCCGGGGGTCAGGACTCCTGGGTTCTATCCCCAGCTTGGGGAGGGGAGTGGGGTTTAGTGAGGTAGAGCAGGGGGGCTAGGGACAGGACTCCTGGGTTCTATTCCTGATTCTGCCACAGATTTTCGGTGTGACCCTGGGCAAGTCCCTTCCCTTTTGTCTCTGTTCTCTCCTTCCCAGGAGATCTATATAGCCCCTGATGCTGCCCCGGGGCCCCCCTCTCCTCAGTAGGGCAGGGCTCCTGTGCTCTATGGCATGTGTTGGGCATGCGGCTCCCTGATCCCCTCCTGCGATGGGGATCCAGCAACCAGTGCAAGGAGTCAGTGTCCCTAATGCGGGCATCCACTTCTCCTGCCCATATCCACGCATCTCCCCTTCCCTATACACACACGCACATCCCTTCCCTGATCATACACTGTCTGCACACACCTGTTACACACACACACCCCCGCTTCCCTGATCATACACCATCTGCATGCAACCATCACATGCACACACCCGTTCCCTGATCATACAGTGTCTGCACACACCCGTTCCCTGGTCATACAGTGTCTGCACACACCCATTACACACACGCACACACCCCGTTTATACACACATCACCCTTCCCACAGGCTCCCCTCCCCTACACATACCGACTGTCCACCCCCTTCCCTGCACAGAGATGCCCCACTCCATGCATACACCCGGCTGCCCACTGGGACCAGCCCAACGAGTCCTGCCAGCCCCCACACTCCCGGTGCTTGTGGGTGCCCCTCCCCCTGCCCATGGCTAATCCCTCTCGGGAGAAGCCTGAGTCCCAAATCCCCCGCCCCGTAAGCAGCTTTGGAATTATTTGGAGCTCTTTAAATATGCCATGAAACCCGCGGTAAAGAGGCCTAAGCTGATAGCAACCCCCTGTGATGCCCCTGCAGCGGGGCTGCCTGGGAGTCATGCCCTCCAACCCCGCCCCCCAATAGCCAGCCACAGCCCCCAGTTTCCCCCCCCCCGCCCAGCGCCCAGCTGCCAGCCATCCACGGCCCCCAGCTGCCCAGGTGTCATGTTATCAACACCCCCACCCCCAGCCACCCAGGAATCGTGCTATCACCCCCCCAGCTGCCCAGGTATCATGCTATAAACGGCCCCCCACCCTCCCTGCTGCCCCATGTCATCTCATCAACCGCCCCCACCCCAGCCACCCAGCTGTCACATCAACCAGGACCCCCACTCCAAGTCTCTGTGTCGGGGGGAGGGTCCCTTTGGCTGGTGCTGCTTCATGGGGAGGAGACAATGCCAGGCTGATGCAGACTTTGCCCACTGGGCTAGCAGCCCAGAATCCCAGCCCCCAGCCCTGCTGGTGGCCAGAGCCCGGCACCCCCAGAGCCAGGCACAGTCTCTCTTCCTCGCCTCTCTGTGCGATGTCGTTTCCGATTCCTGGCCCCGTGGGGGAGTCTCTCCCTTGGCCACTGGAGCAGATGGTGTTTGTGTCTCGCGGACACTCCTCTCTGGACGGGGTGGCTCCCTGCCTGTGGGACCCAGCGCTGCGGGGAGCAGCTACTAGCATGCCCCTTCCATGCAGGGGGCCGGAGCGTCCGGCTTCTTGTCTTTGATTTGCTCTCCTCAGTGACTCGTCCGCTCTGGCCTCCTGAGCGTTTGGGGGCAGAGTGGGGTGGTTGGCCCTGCTGCCCGAGGGCTTGGAGTTAAGGTATCCGCCCGGGCTGAGCGGTAGATCGTGTCCACGCGTGAATGTGCTGCCTGGGGACGTCAGCTTCTTGTGGCTGTTTTAGGGGCTTTTCCTCAATTGCTGTGTGTTTGTGATGGGGGCCAGCTCCTCCGGCAACAGCCGGGGGGGGAGCTTGCAGCTGGGCTATTGTTTATTTTATTTGGGTTGGACCAATGTGGGTGCAGCGAGACAGTCCCTGCCCTGAAGAGGTCATGGACTAGTGGCAGGGTTTATCCTCCCCCGTTCAGATAGGGGGGAACTGAGGCGCAGAGAGCACGAGTGATGTGCCCAAGGTCACACGGGAAGTCAGTGACAGAGGCAGGAATCGACTCCAGGCCTCCTGAATCCCAGCTCAGTGCCATGGAAAAGCCATTTTAGGCCCCCACCCTGGTCTGCTCCCTAGGAGCCAGTGCAGAGTCGCTCCCTGCCATCTGCCCAGTCTAGCTGAGAGTCGCCCAAGCAATGGGAGAGTCGACCAGTGGGAGGCGGTTTGCACAGCCCAGGACGTCTCCTGGTTACCTTCTTTCCCATTAGTCAGCCTCCACTTTCCCTTTGCTCCATTTCATTCTTGTCCTCTCGTTAGACCCCCTTGTTGCCTCCTGACTGATTCCCCTGCCTCCTGGAGGGGCTTGGTCCCTTCCCATACTCGGCCTCCTTCGGATACTCAGCCAGTGTGCGCTGATTGGTCCTATGGGGTGAGCAGCTCTGGGTCTCTCTGCCCCATTGCTTGGGTAATGCTGGGCACTCGTGTAGGCCAGTGCACCAGGCACAGCTGAGCCCCAGACCTGTTGGCTCCCAGGCCCTGGGCAGTGAGGCCATCACTCCATATAGGATGCAGCCCACCTGCGTAATGACTTTGCGCTGATGCCCCCAGGGGTTGGCCAGCGCCGTGCCCGCCCAGCAGCTGGGAGGGAGGAAGTGGTGAGAGCCCAAAGGTCTCTGCTTGCACAGTAAGTGACTCTCCCAGGGTCACGCAGGGAGTCTGTGGCAGAGTCGGGAGTTGACCCCCGCTCTCCTGAGCCCTCCCGGGGCTGTGCCCACGAGGCCGTGCGTCAGGACAGGAGGGGAGCCTGGCTCGGGAGTTAGTGTGGGACTTGGCACCATGCTCCCTTCCGGGTCACAGGATCCAGTGCCTGGGGAGTCCTCACCTCACTGTCTGAAGGCTGCTGAGCGAGCCGAGGTCTGTCTGGGGACGTCGCCGCCCGTTGACAGGGGCGGCACCGTGATGGAGAATCTCAGCAGAAGGAAAGGCGAGGAAGGAATGGGCTGGGGTGAGTCCTTCCACCCCGGGGGCAGCAGCTTGCATGCCCCATGCCGCACTTGCTGCGAGGCCCTTTGGTGTCGAGGGCCAGCCCAGCACCTGTCAGCAGTGAGCAATCGCCTCTCCAGCCCCTAGGCTGGGGCGGAGGCTGTCGGGGGGCTAGGGAGGAGGGAGGGACTGCCCTGGTGTGAGCCCTCCTGGCCGGGTGCTGCTGGCATTCGGGGCTTTGCTTGATTGCTTGAGACAGGAGCCAAAGCCTCTAATGGGTTTAGGAGGTGCTGAGCTGTCTCTGCCCGTTTGGGGGTGGGGATGGTGGCACAAGGACCCGAGCGAACCGGTGAGCATGCCAGTGTCCCTGGCCTGGCTTCGCCCAAGCGGAGCAGCTGGGCCGGAGCCTGGGGTCCAGTGGGCCAAGCGGGTCTCTCACCCTTCCTGTAGCCAGAAAGACCTCGCTGCCTGCGGGTGTCTCCATGGGGCCCTGGCACCTCGTGACCACGGCTGCCCATCTTCAGCCCAGGTATCCAGCCCAGGGGCCCCCACCCAGCCTCTTCCCCCTCATCTGTGGGGCCTCCTGTGGGGTGAAGATGTGTCCCAAAGCACGTGGGAAAAGGAGACCATCTCGCTGTGCTCCTGCCATGGGGCAGCACAGGGCTCCACGTGGCCCCAGGGCCTGGGCCTAGTTAAGGGGACACCCCTGGGGCAGGTTTGTGGGTGTCAGAGCCTGAAGGCGGCAGGGGACAAATGGCCAGTGGTGGCCCGGTCCTGGGGCTCCTGGCCACGATTGTTGGCAGTGTTCTCTGAGGCCGCTCTCCTGGTCCCCATGGCCGTTCCAGAGGGGGAGGGGACCCCACACCCATTCCTACTCCTTGGGGTGGGGGCCCACTGCTGTTCTGCCGGTGGCTGCAGAACTGGAAATCAGGCCTCCCCAGACAATGACAAATTAGTGAAAGCAGCTTGCGAATCCCCAGCAGACAGCTGGCGGTACCCCCCACCTCCACCCGCTCTGCGGGACAGATCACGGGAGCCAGGGAGGGACCTGAGCCTGGCAGGGAGCCTGCCCGCTCCAGGGGTGGGATCAGCGCTAGGCCCTTCCTCAGAGCTCTGGGGGTACGTCCCAGGCCCCAGAGAGCTCAGGGAGGGGGACCCTCTGCTCTGGAGACCAGCAGTAAGTCCCTAGCACCCAAGCCGCTGGAGCATCTCTCTCCCGCCTGCCAAGAGAGGTGCTCGCAAAGTTTGGGGGCTAACTGCCTGGGGGCTGGCAAGGGGTGCGGATCCCCCCCTCCCCCCCGGCTTCATCTAATAAGAGCTATGTCCCTTTAACACAACACCCTGGGGAACGCGGTGTCTCTGCTCCCCCATCCCAGCCGGCTGCCAGGTGCAGCCCTGCCCGGAGCCGCTCCGCAGGGCCTGGCATTTGCCCTGCATTAGGCCCAGCCAGGGAGGGGCCTTCCCCACTGAGACGCAGCCAGGCCGACCGCTCCTTCCCCGCAGGGAGCCCAGGGCAGGCCCCTGAGCAGGGGTTCTGGGAGCCCCAACTAGCCGATGCCGCGCTGCTCCTTAGGGAGTGGGGGCGTTCTGGGGGGGCCAGCTGGTTCCAGGATGAGGCGACAACCCTGTCCTCCCCATTCCTGCCTGACAGCTGGCGTGATGAGTTCGCTGGGTCTCAGTCCCGTCTTCGCCAGGGCTGGGGGCCAGAGATGACACGGCCGCTGGCGCTCGCTGCAGCCTCTGTTGGGAGGCCAGGGACTGAACGGGCCCCAGAGGGTGAGCCCCCGTCGCTCTGCCCCTTGCGGGACGCCCCAAGGCCATCGGGCCCAGGGCTGTCAGCCTGGCCTCATATTGGGGCAAAGCAGAGGGCCCGATCTTGCTGCCATGGGAGTCACTCGGCAAACTCCACTTGGCATCAGTGCGGGCAGGGCCGGGCCTGTGAAGTGTCAAAAGGGCTGCAGAGCAGGGACGGGGAAGGAGCTGGAATGGGGGGCTGGGGGCAGGGTGGGAAGGCTGGGGGGATTGGTGCTCAGGGACGGGGAAGGAGCTGGGGGCAGGGAGGGAAGGCTGGCGGGGATTGGCACTCAGAGATGGGGTGGGGCTGGGGGCAGGGTGGGAAGGATGGGGGGATTGGCGCTCAGGGACGGGGAAGGAGCTGGAATGGGGGGCTAGGGGCAGGGAGGGAAGGCTGGGGGGGGTGTTGGTGCGTAGGGACAGGAGGGAAGGAGCTGGGCTGGTCCGGACAGAGCTTCCAGCCCCATCAGCCCCACTGAGCAGCAACAGAATCTTGACGGCGGAGCTGCAAAGGCCTGATCTGGTCCTACCCAGGCTCCAGGGCAGGGCTGTGCCCTACTGTCCAGCCTCTGGCCCATCCAGCTCAGAGCATCTGCCCCCTGTCCCTTGGGAGCCAGCACCCCCATTTGCCCTGCCATTCAAAGTCCGTGTTCCTTGCCCCATTGGCTGCTCCCCCAACTGATACCTCCCCATCGTGGGGGCTGCTCCAGGCCGTTCTCCTGCCTCTAACTGGTGCTTCCACTCGGCTCTGGGCCGTTTCCCCCAGGGTCGGGGTAGCTCTGGGCTGTGGGAGCCCCAGTCTGGTTTGGGGATGGATGGGTAGGACTCACATGTGAGTGTCGCCTTCTGGTGGCCGGACCCGTGTACAGGAGCAGGGACCTACTGCTGGGGCTGGGCCGAGGAAGACCTCCCCTGGCTCAGCGGGCAAGCGTGGGGCACCTGGTTCCAGTCCCGTCTCCGCTGGGGCGGTGGGGTTTGGGGCAGGGGATCCGTTCAGCATTGGCCATATTCAGCCCCCGCTCTCTGTCTCTTTGGCAGCTGGTCTAAAATGGCCCTGCTTGTCTCGCCCCTCCTCCTCCTGGGCCTGCTGGTGCTCAGGGCCAACGGCTGCCCTGCTACCTGCCGCTGCTACAGCATGACCGTGGAGTGCGGCTCCCTCGGCCTCAAGGAGATCCCGGCCAGCATCCACCCCTCCACCCAGGTACGGCCGGGCCCCCCCCAGGCCCCCCAGTTTCATGTTGGCATCCATCCAGCAGGCACCCTTGGGAGCGGGGGAAGGGTCATTATCCCCTTCTACAGAGAGGGAAACTGAGACATGGGGCAGGACCAGCCCAAGGTCAGGGATGGAGCTCAGGTGCCCATTATTATTATTATTATGGTAGCGCTAGGTGCTGTACAGACAGAATAAAAAGTCAATCCCTGCCCAGGCTAATTACAGGGCTAGAGACAACAGATGGCTACAGGCGGGGGAGAACAAGTATACGATACTGGTCCATGGCAGGCAGTTGTCTCAATGCGCTCGCAGCTGAAAACAGGAGCTCGTGTTCGATGAGCTAGACCAGGGGGAGCCGGGGGAAGGATCCAAAGAGAGGGGCCAGCTGGGAGAACGGTCTTGGCAGCAGAGTGGAGAGGAGGCGGGGAGATGGCGTTTGTGGGGGCCAGAGAGAAGGATGGAGCCCTGATGGAGATGCTGGGGCGAGGGTTTGAGCGGTGTGGATGGAGAGGAAAGGCCGGATCGTAGCGATGTTGTGCTGGAAGAGTCTGCATAGCAAGGACTGGTCTATGTGTAAAAATTAACTCGACTTGGCTACAGGGCTTAGGACTGGGGGGAATGTCATGCCCTGAACACCTCACTCCTGGTGTAGACGCCACAGGGGCTGGGTCAGAAGGGGCCGTCGGCACTAACAGCCCCACCCGGTCCGCTGGGTGAACCGGGCAGCAGGCCCCTCGCCAACCTGCAGCCGCTGAACGAGGCTAGAGAAACCAGGAGAGAGGATGGAAAGGCCAGTGCTGTGATGAGCCTCAGTGCATTCTGGGTAAACCCTGCTAGAATGCCCCCCGTGCACGCGGGGTACCCGACCCCTGAGCAGGGGCCCTAGTGACAGAGCTACTGGGGCTTTATCCCTGGCCCGGCTGGCACGGGAGAGCCCTGGGCCAAAGCCTGGCATGTGGGGGAGGGAGGTTCTGTCAGGGCTGGGTTACTCCAGTGGGAGTTGCACCTGTTTCTCACCATGGGGCAGGGAGGTTGCAGGGGGCTGGGGAGGGCTGTGCCCCCCGGGGGGTGAAGCCAGGGTGTTGCTCTCACCCCGTGTCCCCTCCGCAGACCGTCTTCCTGCAGGATAACAGCATCACGCAGATCCACCAGCAGGACCTGGCGGTGCTGCGGGGCCTGCGTTACCTCTACATGCAGAACAACACCATCTCGGCGCTGGAGCCGGGCGCCTTCCACAGCCAGCAGCACCTGCTGGAGCTGGCCCTCAACGGCAACCGCATCCACCTCCTCGACAGCAGCATCTTCAAGGGCCTGGAGCACCTGCGCGTCCTCTACCTGGCCGGCAACCAGATCACCAAGCTGCTCGACTTCACCTTCTGCGACCTGCAGGTGAGAGGGGGCTGCCTGTGTCCGCCCACTGGCGGGAGCCCCATGCTGCCAGGGGAGGCAGGTGCTCCGCTCCTGGGAGGAACACAACAGACAAGGGGCTGGAATGGCCTGAGAAACGGAGGTCAGGCTGGGAGCCCGGATTCCCCCACCCCGTCACATGGGAATAATGTTCCCGCATCCCCCAGGGGCCAGTACGTGGAACGCGGAAAGAGCTGAGCCTGTTACTGGTAAATGCTCCGGGGTCCCTGTGAAATTGGGGGGGTCTCTTGTGGCTCGCAGCGTGAAGGGCAGCGGCTTGCGGCATTCTGGATATGAGGCGGGGGAACGTGTATGCGAGACGGGCTGGGAACCGGCGGGCGTACGTCAGCCCCTGTGTACGCGACGGTGTGTTTGGTGGGGGCGTGGACGTGGGCACGATGGCTTGTGCCCGCCGGTGCAGGCGCGTGTTTGCCCGGGCGTGGGCATGTCAGGTGTGTCGGGCCCCGTCAGCCCCCCAGGTCTAGCCCAGCGCTCTCCAGCGGCCGAGCGAGCAGCCCTTTCAGGTGACCCTCCATCCCCCTGCTCCATTGCAGAGGCTACAGGAGCTGCACCTGCAGGAGAACAGCATCGGGGCGCTGGAGGATCAGGCGCTGGCTGGGCTCTCCTCCCTCGCCCTGCTCGACCTCAGCAAGAACAACCTGCGCACCATCAGCCGCCCCGCCCTGCGCCCCCTCATCAGCCTGCAGGTGCTGAGGCTGACAGGTAACCACCGCGCCCCCCCCCCCCCCGTGCCAGGGCACCTGGCCGCTGCAGCGCCACCTGCAGGTCGGACGGGGTGGGGGGCGGAATCTGCTGGTCTTGTTGCTTGGCAGGACCAAGGGCTCCCTCTGGAAAGTCCAGTGATGATCTGTGTGACCAGGCCCTGAGCCTGGCTGCCCCCCGTCCCCAGCGTTCAGGCTGTTGGGGCCCAGGCAGCTCTCTGGCCTGGATGCAGAGCAGGGAGCTGGCAGAGAGAGCCAAGGCTCTGGGCAGGGAGTGGGACTGCAGGCTGCTCTCCCCCCGGCACAGCAGACAGGGCCCTGGCTCGGGCAGCGAGGCCTGGTGTCATGGAGTCACCGGGCGATGCTCTGGAACTGCTCCCTACGAAGCCAGGCCGGACGCTGGGGAAGTCTCCTCTCTGGGAGCAGCCTGTCTTCAGGACACACGGCTTCCACCTTCCTGGGTCTGACCCCGGAGCATTCAGCATCCTCTGCCCCTCCGTGCGCTTCCCACAACAAGTCCGCCCAGGTGGGGTCCTGGGGAAGCCAGAGGGTCCTGCCCCACAACTCCGCAGTCAGACGCGTCTCTCAGCCAGCCAGTAAAACAGAAGGTTTATTAGACGAGAGGAACACGGTCTAAACCAGAGCTTGTAAGTGCAGAGAACAGGACCCCTCAGCCGGGTCCATTTTGGGGGGCAGTGAGCCAGACAACCCCGTCTGCACTTCACTCCATGTCCCAGCCAGCCTCAAACTGAAACTCCCTCCAGCCCCCCCCTCCTCTGGGCTTTGTCCCTTTCCCGGGCCAGGAGGTCACTGGATTCCTTTGTTCTCCAACCCTTTAGCTCTCACCTTGCAGGGGGAAGGGCCCAGGCCATCAGTTGCCAGGAAACAGGGTGTCGGCCATTCTCTGTGTCCAGATCCCTGCACACACCTGCTCTCTAGGGCTCTGCAACGATCATACACCCTTACCCCACTACCTAGATACTTAAGAACTCCCCAGGGGAAACTGAGGCACCCCCACAATATTCAGAGGAAACATTAAGAACAGTCCCGCTTCATCACACCTGGGGAATTAGCTGCCGTGGGGTTGCCCCCTGTTGTCCAGGGGGGATAGAGGGTGCTGACTGGTAGGGGCATTTAGGGATTGTCCCCCAGCATACTCCCCCAGCGATGGTGTCGTTCAACATCTCTTCACCTGTCAGGCGTCTCTGAGAGGCAGCGGATCTAGCAGTTAACGACTGGGGTGGGGAGTCGAGAGGCCTGGGTTTGATTCCCGACTCTGGACACACTCCCTGTGGGACCCTGAGTGACCCCCCCTCCCCTCCGGCAGTGCAGCGGGGACGATTGCGCTGGGGTGTGGGGGCTGAGGTGCCGAAACTCTCTCAGAGCACAACGTGCAGGAGAGGGGCGAGGTGTAACCAGTCTGCCCCCATGGGAGATCGGTCACCACCCAGCCCCCCCACCTGTGCTCAGCCCATGAGCCCCCCCCCGCCCTCCTGGACCACCCCATGGCTCTCCCTGGCAGGGAAACTCCCCCAGCTTCAGCCAGACTTTCCTTCGACTGAATTTCAGCCCACTCCCCGAGCTACCCACCCCACACGATCCCCACCCCGGCTCCCTGGAGCTGCGCAGCACAGCTCCCTGCGGCCCGGTGCACCGCGGTGGTATGGCTGAGCCGTCTAGACGTGCCTCTTCATCGGCCGGCCCCTTCCTTGGCTTGGGGCGGGGCTCAGGCGACTGGACACCGTCCCGACTGACCCAGCTTCTCTTGGCAGAAAACCCCTGGCGATGTGACTGCGCCCTGCACTGGCTCGGCGCCTGGATCAAGGAGGAAGGGCAGCGTCTCCTCAGCTCGCTGGACAAGAAGATCGTGTGCTCGGAGCCCCCGCGCTTGGCCTACCAGAGCCTGCTGGACATCTCCGGGAACAGCCTGATCTGCATCCCACCTGTGGTGAAGGTGGAGCCGCTGGAGGCGACGGCCCGGCTCGGGGACGACCTGCGGGTCTCCTGCCAGGCCTCCGGCTACCCGCAGCCGCTGGTGAGCTGGCGGAAGGTGGCCCACGCGCGGGCAGGGCCTGCCACGGCGAGCGCCAAGCCGCTGGGCGGAACGGCGGAGCTGCGGGAGCCCGGCGGCAGGGAGCGCTTCGACTCGGACACGGGGAGCGGGATGCTCTTCCTCAACAACATCACGGTGGCCCACGCCGGCAAGTACAAGTGCGAGGCCTCCAACCCGGGCGGCACGGCCCGCGTGCTCTTCCGCCTCATGGTCAACCGCTCCCAGCAGCAGCCGCCGCCGCGCGCCTACCCGGCCTCCGTGGACGTCAGCCAGGAGCCCCTCTACGACATGGAGAGCATGGACTTCAACGCCCTGAGCATGGCCACGCAGACGGCCATCGCCGTGGGCATCTCGCTGCTGGCCCTCGTCGCGCTGCTCCTCGTCGTCATGATCTACAGGAAGCACCGCAAGCGGAAAAAGGCCAAGAAGGAGGAGAACATCCTCTACGTCAACGACTACTCGGACGGGCCCACCACCTTCGCCCAGCTGGAGGAGTACCGCGACGAGCGGGGCCACGAGATGTTCGTCATCGACCGCACCAAGCCGCTCTTCGCCACCTACAAGGACCCCAAGGGGCTGGCCGGGGCCTTCCCGGGGCTTCCAGAGCTGCTGCAGGACCAGGCCACGCAGACCCTGGAGGGGGAGGAGGAGGGCGAGCGGGAGGCCAGCGAACTGTTTGTCAATCAGGGACTTGCGTTCCAGCCGCAGATCGCCTACGAGATCCACTGCTGAGGCGCCGTGGGGAGATGGGGGGCGTTAGGGCAGGGCAATGGGACAGACCCCCCCGTCCTCACTCCAGTGCGGCTGTGACCCCTGACCGGTCTCCTGCGTCCCTGTAGCTGCGATAGCTCTGCCCTCTGGGATTTCGGGCAAGTAGAGAGGGAGCTGGGTCTGCCCTGGCAGAGGCTGAAGCCTGCCTGGGCGTCACCGGCACCGGGCATGGTTGGTTCCCGGGGGTGGGGGGCGAGACAGGCCGTCTGCCCAGCCAGACAGCTGCACGGCAGGGTGAGCCCCATTTGCTCCCGGCTTCCCCTGCCCGGCTGGAGACACTGTGAAGCCACCCAGGGCGTCGCCGGCCTGGCCAAGGGAGGGAAACCTCTCCCGGAGCTGAAAGAGTCGCCGGGGGCGGGGTGTTTTTTAACGAAAGAAATAAAATTGCGTCACTGTCAGGAGCCATGGAAAAGCGCCATATTTGTAGGACCTACAAACCCCAGCCTGGCTCCGGTCCGTTCAGCCCCAAAGGCGGGACGTTTTACACAGGCGCGTGACGGCCAGAGCTGGGGGTTGGTGCGTCCGGCCCAGCCCTTTCTGTTACCCTCTGCAGGGAGCGGACCCCATCGCTTCCCAGCCCCCAGGCCGGGGCAGAGCCCCGTGGCTATTTCTAGCTCTGGGGTGTCCTCCTGGGTGTCGATCCCCTTCCCTGGGCCAGGGGATGCTGCCGCTGAGTCCTCCCATGTCCCCCCCCTCCCTTGCTCACACGTACCCCAGAACCCCAGCTCGGCTCGGGCTTCTCTTAGCTTCCTGGTTCTGGCCCCAAGGCTAGGCCAGACCCCCGCGCTGAGCCAAGTTTTTTCTTAGCCACCGTGACTGTACCCTGGGCCAAATGGATCTTTGAAAGCCAGCGTCCTGAGGGGCCAGAGATGAGCCTGAGGGTCAGTGGCCTCTCGGGCTGGGTCGAGTCCCTGCCGCCGGCTGGCTCGTGGGAGCCCTGCTCCAAGGGTGGGTGATGGCTCCTGCCCCACGATGGCACTGAGATGTTGCTGATCCCCCGCATCCTGCTCCTCTCCCTCCCCGCTGTCTCGAAAGTCCCCACGCTCTCGGCGGCTTTGCCTGGGCAGGCCCGCAGGCTGGGCTGGAGGACGACAGGCTGATGGTGGGGCTGCTAATATTTCCGGCGCCCCCCAGAGTTCGTGCTCGAGGACAGACGCACCCCTCCCAGCCCTGGGAGTGCAGGGGGGTTGCGGAAGGAGTAGAGGGCACAGCGCGTGGTGCAGGCAGATGCCGAGTCGCCCTTTCCTGGCAGGTCTCGCAAGCAGCTGCGACTGCAAAACTAAAAAGGGCCCAGTAAACTCGCCAGGGATGGTGGCCGGCGGTGCTGGCAACTGCTCTGGTGTACCGGTGTCGGGCTGCCTGAGCAGCATGGCCCCCAGCTTTCATGGCCTGGGGGGGTGTGCCCAGGTGGGAAGGCTCAGACCTGGGGTTCCCCACATTGGGGCATCATCCTGCCATTGATGGGCTTGGAGGGCACGTGGCACCCTGCTGGATCTGGCCCAGTGTTTGTCTCCGAGCTGGGCGGAGGAAAGGGGCCTTTGATCCCCTCCTGTGTGGGGCCACACCCCTTTCCGAGGGCAGCAGCCAACCACAGCCCAGCCAACCTTGAGCGACCCAGCTGGGAAACGAACTGGCAGTGGTCTCCCCCTCCCGCACCTGTCCTGACCATACCAGCAACGCGCCTTTTGGTCCAGGATCTGATGGGGTTTGGCTTGGTGGGAGCAGACACTGATGAGGAGAGGCCTTGCTGGGTTCTACACCCCCCCGGCTGGATCACTGTATCCTCCTGCAGCATGCAGTTAATCTGTGCAACTCCCTGCTGCAGGGGGCTGGTGAGGCAGGTGGCTCATTGAGACCCTACACCAGGGTGGGCAAACTACGGCCTACTCGCTGGGTCCAGCCCCTCAGGGCTTTGGATCCGGCCCGCGGGATTGCCACCCCCGTGGCACTGTGGGCCCCGTGCCACCCTCAGAAGCAGCCGGCACCACATCCCTGTGGCCCTGGGGGGGGGAGGGTAGAGGGCTCCGCGTGATGCCCTTGCCTGTGGGTACCTCTCCGGAAGCTCCCATTGGCTGGGAACAGGGAACCGTGGCCAATGGGAGCTTCAGGTGTGGAACCCACAGGCAAGGGCAGCGCGCAGAGCCCTCTGCCCCCACCCCCACCCCCACCCTAGGGGCTGCAGGGACGTGGTGCCAGCCGCTTCCGGAGCGGCACAGGGCCAGGGCAAGCAGGGAGGGAGGGAACCTGCCCTGGCCCCGGTGTGCGCTGCTGCCCCCCCGGAGCCGCTCCAGGTAAGCAGTGCCGGGCTGGAGCCTGAACCCCTCCTGCACCCCGCCCCCCAACTCCCTGCTGCACCCTGCACCCCTCCTGCTCCCCAGCCCCCTGCCCTGAGCCCCCTCATGCACCCTGCACCCCTCCCACACTCTACACCCCTCCTGCACCCCAACCCCCTTCCCTGAGCCCCCTCCTGCACTCTACACCCCTCCTGCACCCAACCCCCTGCCCTGAGCCCCCTCGTGCACTCTGCACTCCTTCTTTGCCCCAACCTCTGCCCTGAGCCCCAACCTCTGCCCTGAGCACACCGCACCCCCTCCCACACCCTGCACTCCCTCCCGCACCCCAACCCCCTGCCCCAGCCCTACATTCATGGCCCTGCATGCAATTTCCCCACCCAGATGTGGCCCGCGGGCCAAAAAGTTTGCCCACCCCTGCTCTACACCCTGATGCAAATGTTTGTCTATGTACAAAAACCTTCTCCACTGCCCTCCAGCTGGGATTCAGCTACAACAGGCCTTGATCCTCATGCTCCAGGCCATAAAGGGAGCCAGGGCCGGGGGCAGCTCCCTCCCCACATCCCCAAGTAGATTATGGCATAGTAACAGGCATTGCGGGGGGTTACATCTTCCTTGGAAGCATCTCACGTTGGTGCCGACTGTGAGATGATGGGACAACAGCTCCGAGGTGGCAGCTCGATGGGTGTGTGTGTGTGTGGGGGGATCCCTGCCTGGGACCCCTTGACTGAGATCCCTGCCAGCCCACCCCTCAGAACAGCCCTGCTCAGACAGGGCAGGGGGGACAGAGGCGCAGAGCTGGGTGCAGCCGCACACGCAGTGCCCGGCAGCCCTGTCTCCTCGATAGCACTGCCAGGGGCCTCCCAGGGTACGTCCACACTGCAATTAACCACCGGCTGCTCCCCCTCTGCCCAGGCTCCAGCCCAGCCCGACTGGCTCTGCTGCAGCTTCATAGCTCCGCAGCTCGAGCCCCGTGAGCCTGACAGCTGACACAGGCCAGGCACGGGTGTTTCATTGCAGTGTAGACAGACACCCCCCGCAAACACACTGAAGCAGGGGAGACCCAGTGGGGGTGTGTGTGGGGGGGGAAATGGCTGGAGGGCAAGATAACCAAGAGCCCCCCAAGACCCCGGATAGCCAAGCCTTACATGTGGGCCTGACATTTACCAGCACAGGACTCCTGGGTTCTGCCCCCAGCTCTGGGAGGGGAGTGGGATCTAGGGTGTTAGACCTGGGAGTGGCGGTGCGGGGGCTGGAAGTCAGGACTCCTGCCTCCTAGTTCTGGTTCTGGGAGGGGAGGGGAGTGAGTAGGGGGCGGAGGGAGGGAAATCTGAAGTCCTGGTTTCTTCTGCCACTGATTTCCTGGGACACGGTGGGTGAGGTAACATGAGGCTTCTCGCTCTCACCAACAGCCGTTGGTCCTATAAAAGATATCACCTCCCCCACCTTGTCTCTCTAAGATCCTGGGGCCAACATGGCTACAACAACACTGCATCCAACTGATTTCCTGGGTGAGTCACTCACCTGGCTCTGGGCCTCAGTTTCCCCCTGGGTGAATTGTGCCTGTGGACTGGTAGCACTAGTCAGCTCCCTGGCTTGGGTGAGTGTCTGGCACGCTGGAGGAGCCGGGCAGCGGGTGCCGCTGGAAAAGCTGCAATTACTCTAGCTTTATTGGGACTGGCAGGATAACAAACCCACGGCACTGCCCCCTCCCCGCCCCACACGGGGCATCTTGGCCTAGCGGCAACGCACTGGCCAGCTGCTCCACGCACTGTCCGACTCCTCCTCCGTCTCGCCCCCGCTCAGGACACCCACCTCAGAGAGGTAGGTCCTGGTCCGGTAGCCCCGGAACGCCGACTGGATCCTGATGGCAGCCTCCTTCTGCTCACGCAGTGCCCGCCGCGCCTGGCAGCCCCGCCAGAAGGCCTGGATGAGCGTGGCTGCCCGCGCCAGCTGCCAGTACCGCTTCCTGGTCTTGAAGACCGGTCTCTCGCCTTTGGGCTGGCTGGGCCAGAAGCTGCTGGAGACCCAGGTCGTGGCTGTGGCCCTTGCGGCCTGCTGGCGCTCGGAGCTCGGGGGGAAGCTGGCAGAGGAGTGGTACATCATGGCACTCGAGTCAGCCGTGCTGCCCCTGCCCCGCTCCCTGCACCGGGTTGCTGCCCAGGCCGCACAGGGGCGAGCCGTCTGTCCTTTCTCCCTGCCCTGATACCACGCATTGGGGGCAGCCCGATATTCAGCCACCCTCTTGCTTGCTGGTGGGGTGCCTGTCCAGTGACGGTGCCCATTGCGGACTGCTCCCTCCGCCCTCTCCGTGTGGGAGGCCCCGGCTCGTCGGGCCTGAGCGCGGCCATGCCCAGCTCTGTAGCTCGCTTGATCTGCAGCAGCACTGTACCCGGTGCCCTCCCTCCTGGCGCTGGGGTGGCTGGGTGCCGCCTGCCGGGGGAGCCCCTGTGTGTGGTAATAATGTCCTTCCAAGCTGGCATCCGACTGGTAGTCCGTGCCCCTCCCCACCCCCACCAGGACCCGGACCATCGTGTTCTGCCCACACTGGGGGCATTTCTTGAGGGCAGGCAGCACCGTGCCCCCACTCTGCGCCAGGGCTGGCGGCTTTGTCGGCTTCTCCCTGCCAGCCCCGCGCCCCCCTGGCCAGCAAGCAGGGAACCCGAGCGGAGTCTGGGCCCCCGGGTGGGCGTGTCTCCTGGACCCCGGTCTGGTGCGGGACGGGACCTCCTGTGCCCCCGTCATGTAGTCGACGAGCCCTCGGGACGTCTTGCTGAAGAAGTCCCTCAGGCTGCTGGTGGGGCGGGGCGCGGCCCTGGTGTAGGCTAGTGCCTGCCTGGTATGGTAGCTCCGCCAGTGGGCTTGGATGGTGGTGGCGGCTCTGTGGCTCTCTGCTAATGCCTGGCGTGTCCGGTACCCCCTGTAGTGGGCTTGGATGGTGGTGGCTGCCAAGTACTGGTTGTATATCTCACACCGCACCCGGTAGCCCCGGTAGTGGGCCTGGATCACCACAGCAGCCTGCTCCTCGGCGAGCTCCGGCTTGGCCCAAACGTGCTCCCTGCTGGCCGCGTAGCCCTGCTGGACAGCCGCCTCCGCCCTCTGGCTGGCCAGCCGCTCCCTGGTGAGGAATCCCCTCCAGGTGGCTTGGATGGTGGAAGCTGCGTGGTCCTGGGCGCGCAGCTGCTGCCTGGCCTGGTACCCGCGCCAGGCGGCCTGGATGACGGTGGCCGCTGCGTCCAGGAGCATGTCGAACTCGTCCACCAGGACGTCGTCGAAGGACCTGGACCGGTGCTTGCTGTGGTGCCGACTGGGGCTGGGCCTGCTTCTGGGCTGCTGCCGCCCCCCCGGGGTCGACTCCTCAAAGCTCAGCTGGACGCGGGCATGCCAAGGGCGTGGGACCAGGGGGTACTGCTCAACGGCCTCCATGCTGTGGGGGCAAAGCCACCTGTCAGGCTGGGGGGGGGGAGCACAGGGGGGCCCTGACCCTGCCGCTTCCCCCAGGACAGATTCCCCGGTGCCACAGGGCCCTGCTTCTCCTTTGCCTCTGCCGCGAAGCCAGCAGCAGCCAGAGAGGAGTGGGGCAGGCAGCTGTCTGGGACCACGGCTACTGCCCCCGCCCTCCCCCCTGGGTTCGTCACTTCCAATCCCCTGTTGGGCCCAGCCCTAGAGCGAGAGCCCTGGCTGGTTTGCCCAGTCCCATGGGGCCCCGGGGTGATGCTGCAGGAGAAAAAAATGATCATTAAGAGCAGGTGTGAGAGGCACAAGTGATATGAGCCACCCACCCCCCAACGGGCGGCACTGTCAAGGCTGATGCACAAGCTCAGGGAGCCCCATGAGCTCAATGCCATCATGGGGAACCCCTTCCAGTGACCCCCTGCTTTGTGATCAGCATGCCTCTGGTCAGCCCCGAGCAGCCTCCTCCCCAGAGATCTCAGGGCTCCACCAGCCCAAGGGGAATGCAGCCACAGCTAGGTGGGAGCCAGCTGGGCCACCGGTACCCTGCACAATGGTTCTAGTTCACTGACATCTGAAACAGCGCAGCATCGAGCAGCGATGGCGGGCAAGGACATGCCTCCTGCCCCATCCCCCTTCTCCTGGCTCATGTCTGGGTCTCAGCCGGCTGCAGGCAGTGGATGGGGGTGCTGGGGCAGCTGGCAGAGGTACAAGGGACTGAGGGGGCAGTAGCAGGGGTGAGGGAGGGCAGGGCTGTTGGGGGAGAGGGGCCTGGCAGATCCCATGCTTGGAGGACAAGGTGCAGGCTGGTGGGGAGATGGCTGAAAGGGAGCTGTATGTTGTTAACCTGAGGAACTCACCACTGCAGGATATTAGCATGGCAATGCCTGGGAAGCTTTTTAAAAAGGCTTAGCCAGAGCAACCTAGACCTGGGGACATGAGCTGCACTTCCACTCACTAGGACAGACAGACAGTGTGATTCCTGGCCACCAAACCGGGCTCACACAGGTTCCCCCTGCTCCCCACCCTCGGCAGAGATTAGGGCAAAACTCAGGCCAGGATGGCTTGGTTCTGCTATAGCGCCCCAGCATGATGCCGGCACGCCCAGACACACTGGGAATGGGGTGTGCAGGGCTGCTGGGCTTGGATGGGGCTGGATCGCTCTCCTGTGCACCTGAGGTCATTCCTTGCCCTGACTCTGCCTTTGGGCTGAGGGACGCCTCTTCCCAGCACGCTGAGCAGGGCACATCCTACCTGTCCCCAGGTGAGCATCCCAGCTCTGCTGCTCTCAAGCCTCTGTGATGCTACTTGCCAGAAAGCGAAGCCTGGCTGCAGGGCATCACCTGCAACATCTCTACTGGGGGGTGGGGGGGGGGAATGAATGGGGAGCCCAAGGCAGGCCACTGATCGGCATTCACGTGCCAGAGGCCCTGGTCCTGTCCAGCCCAGGGGCGAGGCATTGAGGGACCGGGGCACTTGGCAAAGGCACAGCATTGGGGGCTAAACAGAATTTCACATTTCATGCAAAGGCAGGATTCCTGCCAGGGGCTTGGGGGGGGGGGGTGAGTGCCCAGACAGGCTGCCAGGTGCTTGGGTTGGGGGTAATCCATCCATGGAGGGCCTGGTCACGGTGCCAAGCTCTCAGGGCTGCTTCCCCGCCCCCGCAGCCCCATTCCCAGGGAGAACTACAGTCCTGAATCCTGGCTGCACCTGCACTGAAGTGGGGAGCTGGGAAGCCTGCTCAGGTGCCAGCTGGGGTGGGCCTCCCAGCTCCCTTGTCTCCTGCTGCCGCACGCCCAGGGAAGGCTGATGTCTCACTGTGTGATGTCACAGTGACTGTTGCCATGGCCTGTGCTCTACCGGTCCAGATGTGGGGGTGGGGGGGGGTGCCCTGGCCTTACCGTGCCCAGCCAGCAGTGCCAGCTGTTTGTGGAGGCATATCTGCACCAGACACCCCATTCCAGGGGCAGGCGCAGCCTGAGGCCCTGATGGCCCCATACGTGGCTGGCGGGGGAGGGGGCCCACTCGCTCGCACAGCCTGGGGGCACAGGGGTGCGCAGCCACGTCGCCTGCGTCAGGCTGTGAGACATCACAATGGGCCGTTGGCCTGATGATGATGCTGGCATGGCACGGGTCCAGCAGTGCCAGAGTGAGTGTGTGAGCGTGAGATCCAGCCCTGGCATCCCTGACATGCCCCAGCTGCAGGAGGCGCTGGCCTTGCCGGGCTGCACTTGAACTGACTGCCCAGCCCCAGGAAGCAGGCAGCGAGGGAGGCCCCCCGCCGCCCAGGCAGGCTGGGCTGGGCTCTCCAGCCAGGGTTTACAGCCCCTTGCTGTGCAGCCCCTCCCCAAGTGCCCAGCCCTTACCCCGCGCCCACTCCCTGCAGCCGTACTGGCACACCGACCCGCCTGGAGGGGCTGGCGCCTGGGCGACCCCTGCCCGTGCGCCTCACACATTTTCGGCCCCTGCTGGCTGACAAATGGCCATCCCGAACCCCTCAGACACCCTCAGCCTTGGAGACACATCGGACCCGCGAGCCGGGGCGCTGCGGGAAACAGGGCTGGTGCTAGTCCGTTAGGGTGGGGGGGGCCTACACACAACACATACTAATAATTAATAGCCCCCCTCCCCCCAAGCTGCTTGGGGCCCTGAGCAACTGCTTTGTCTGCTCAGGCCTAGCGCCAGCTCCGGGGCAGGAGCTGGGCTGTGATGCCCCACGGCCGTGTCCATTGGCTCGATTCAGCAGCAGCACAGGGGATTGGTTAGGCCTCAGTGGGACAGCAGAGGTGACTCAGCCAATCATCACCAGGCCCCGCCGGTTAATTTGCATGCTGCAGTCTCATTGGTGGATGTGACGAAGTGGGACTCTTCTTAATGTTTCCTCTGAATAGTATGGGGGTGCCTCAGTTTCCCCTAGGCAGTTCTTAAGTATCTAGGGGGTGGGGTAAGGGTGTATGATCATTGCAGAGCCCTAGAGGGCAGGTGTGTGCAGGGGTCTGGACACAGAGAATGGCCAACACCCTGTTTCCTGGCAACTGATGGCCTGGGCCCTTCCCCCCTGCAAGGTGAAAGCTGAAGGGTTGGAGAACAAAGGAATCAGGTGACCACCTGGCCCGGGAAAGGAACAAAGCCCAGAGGAGGAGGGGCTGGAGGGAGTGTCAGTTTGGGGCTGGCTGGGACATGGAGTGAAGTGCAGACGTGGTTGTCTGGCTCACTGCCCCCCAAAATGGACCCAGCTGAGGGGTCCCGTTCTCTGCACCTGCAAGCTCTGTTTTAGACCATGTTCCTGTCGTCTAATAAACCTTCTGTTTTACTGGCTGGCTGAGAGTCACGTCTGACTGCGGAGTTGGGGTGCAGGACCCTCTGGCTTCCCCAGGAGCCCCACCTGAGTGGACTCACTGGGGGGAAGTGCACGGAGGGGCAGAGGATGCTGAATGCTCCGAGGTCAGACCCAGGAAGGTGGAAGCTGTGTGAGCTGTGTGTCCTGAAGACAGGCTGCTCACAGAAAGGCAACTACCCCAGAGTCCTGACTGGCTTCATGGGGAGCAGTTCCAGAGCATCGCCCAGGGACTCCGTGACAGTGGAAATGAACGGGGGGGGGGGGCGTGAGGGTGGGGCATCAGAAGGTCAGTATGGCTGATGCCGAGGCGCCGGACCCCATGCACCCCGCCAGGCCAGCCCACCTCCTTGCCCCTGTGGGGGCCCTGGGGGGGCAGCAGAAAGCAGCGCGACGCGGGTGTCCTGCCTGCAGGTAGCTCCCTGAGCCACACTGGTGAGCAGCATGGCAGAGATGGTGACCCCGGAGGCACAGATGTCCTGCTGGCCTCCAAACTCCCGGCAGGGGATCTGCTGCCCTCGCCCAGCCTGGCGAGGGGCGGGTGGGGGTCTGAGAGCTGTCGCTGAAGGGTGGCAACCCCAAAGCAAGGCCCCTACAGCTCAGGGTGAAGGTGCCCTGGCAGGGGGCAGTATGTGCGTGGAGAGGAGCTACCCCTGCCCTGAGAGATACCCTGGACATCAGACACCTCCCCCCAGCCCCAAATGCACCGCAAGAGAGCGGAAGGCTAAATAGGAGGAATGAGGGAGCTCCATCCCGGGGAGAGGTCTCAGCGTGGGAGCTCATATTGGGTTCTGGGAGACTAAAGGACCCTCCCCCAGCCTATGGGGAGGAGCCACTGTGCCCTGGACTCAAATGATTATTTGAGACCGGGACGGGGACGGACAACAGAAAAAATAAAAAGGACAGGTGTGAGGGTCAAAAGTGGGGAATCTGAAGGGGACACTGAGCAGAGAACCCCGGACGGCGCTCACTGATCTGTGAAGGTGTCAAGGGAGCCAGCGGACGCCGCTGAAAGGAACTCTGCCCAGATACATGAGCAGCACGTGGAACAGAAATATGCCCCAGAGTCGCAGAGCCCCCCCCCCCCAACCAACAGCCTCTCCCTGGGGCTCTAGACGGCCACTTTGGCCACTGCTAGGAGGAAATTGACAAGGAGGTTCCACGACTTTGTGGCGTCACCGACAGGATGTGCGAATATAAGACGATTGCCGGGGGGGGGGGGGGGGGGGGAGTGCAGCCAAAAACACAACAGCAGGTCCAGGAGGAGCTGGAATAGAGGCTGCAACCCGGCACACTCAAGGTAAACGTGCGCCAGGGTCTCCCTCATGCCACAAAAGGGACGGGGTGAACCGCGCCAGATACATGTCCATGCTCACGGCTCCGTGAAGGAGTCGCCAACCAATATCCCCGGTGGGCCGTGGGGCCAAGGTGGAATACAGGCTGGCCCACCGGTCAGCGTGGGAGCTGTCAGGCAGGCAAGTTAATGGCAGGAACCAGGCGATAACTATTTGCTCCCCTCGTAAATCTCCCTGACAGCCAGAACATGGTTTTGCCAGTTCCCCAGGGAGCAGGGCACAAAAGGGACGAGCAAAGGGCTGCAGAGAGGTCTCTTCATCTCGCTGCCCAGCCTGTCAGCCGCCTCTTTCCAGCTCCCATCCTTCCTGAGGGGGCTTTCTGCTACAGGGGGCCCCACAGTGCTCAGTGACTCATTACCAAACTGAGGGGAGGGGCTCACCTTTCTCATCACATCCCATGGGACCCAAGGATGCAGGCCCTGAGAGCAGAGCTCCTAGGTTCTATCTCCAGGTTTGGGCAAGGCCTGGGAATCAGGACTGTGAGGCTGGCAGACCAGGTGCCTGCTCATGCCAAAGTCCCCAAATCTCGGCTGAACACTGACAAATACACGGTTGGAATCAGCCTGGCTCACCTTGGTACTGTGCAACTAAGTGTTAGAATGATAAGATTGTGTTTTGTGTTTAGCCTTCATGGAATGCTTGTGAGTTGTTGCTGGCATTAATCTCAGACCTGGCCTACATTACAGTTAGGTCGGCATAAGGCAGCCTACATTGACCTAACTCTGTAAGCATCTACGCTAAAATGTCGCTCCCACCGATGTAACTTGCTCACTACATTGACGTAATAACTCCATCTCCGCGAGCAGCGTAGCACTTAGGTTGATGTAGTTAGGATGATGCAGTGTCAGTGTATGGTTTCCTGCTTTAACTGTGTGTTGCTTACATCAACTGTTGCTGCCTTTCATAAATCATCCCACAATGCCCCACGCTGGCAGTTAAATCAGTGCAAGCATTCCTGGTGAGGACACACACCACCGACACAGAGGCATAGTGTGGACGCATAAAAACCGATTCAATTGGCTATATGTCGAGGTAACTTGGGTTGACTAGTGTAGACTTGCCCTCACTTATAACATCGGTATCCCATATTGTAAGGTTGCATTGTGAGCCTCTGTGACAGTAAATTACCAGGCAGGAGAGAGACATTAACTAGTGTGAAGTGCAGAGCTCCAAGAGATGGTGTTATGCCCTGCCCAACACAAAAGGTCCATCGACACAGATGGACTATTGTGGGCTGATAAAGAAGACAAAGGACTGTGTTCTGCTTGCCCCCATGAAGATGAGTCATGCAAGTGGATTCCTCCCACCTGCTGAGTTTGCATCTCAGAGTACATGGCAGGATGCGGATAACACCCCCAAACAAAAGGAACAAGGTATCTCTATGCTGCTTTGGGGAGGAGGGGTCGGCGGGGGGTGGGGGAGAAGATGCAAGGGTTTCATAGAATCATAGAATGGGAAGGGACCTTGAGAGGTCATCTAGTTCAGTCCCCTGCACTCATTGCAGGACTAAGTATTATCTAGACCATCCCTGACAGGTGTTTGTCCAACCTGCTCTTAAAAATCCCCAATGATGGAGATTCCACAACCTCCCTGGGCAATTTATTCCAGTGCTTAACCACTCTGACAGGAAGTTTTTCCTAATGTCCAACCTAAACTGCCCTTGCTGCAATTTAAGCCCATTGCTTCTTGTCCTGTCCTCAGAAGTTAAGAAGAACAATTTTTCTCCCTCCTCCTTGTAACAACCTTTTATGTACTTGAAAACTGTTATCATGTTCCCTCTTAGTCTTCTCGTCTCCAGACTAAACAAACCCAGTTTTTACAATCTTCCCTAAGAGGTCATGTTTTCTAGACCTTTCATCATTTTTGTTGCTCTTCTCTGGACTTTCTCCAATTTGTCCACGTCTTTCCTGAAATGTGATGCCCAGAACTGGATACAATACTCCAGTTGAGGCCTAATCAGTGAGGAGGAGAGTGGAAGAATTACTTCTCGTGTCCTGCTTACAATACTCCTGCTAATACATCCCAGAATGATGTTTGTTTTTTTTGCAACAGAGTTAAACTGTTGACTCATATTTCGTTTGTGATCCACTATGACCCCCAGATCCCTTTCTGCAGTACTCCTTCCTAGGCAGTCATTTCCCATTTTCTATGTGAGTGTGATATTCCCCTCTGGTGTTGTCTGGACTGGTGATCTGCTAGGTCACTCCAAGCTTTGACTCTGGGAGCCAGCGTTACCCGCTCTGCTGTGAGAACCCCCACTCCTGGGCTGTTCATGCACAGCCTCTGGCATGTAAGCTGCTCCTTGGATTGTGTAACCAAATGACACTAGCCAATACCTCCGGTCCCAGACCCAAACCATCTTGCAGTGTCCAGTAATGCCCACTGGACACTGCAAGCTTATATAAGTTTGTCAAATTAACAAAGAAATTGATATGCACCAGGCTTGTTATCCCAAGGGGAGTCTCTGTCACGCTTCAAACCAAACGCACTGCTTCAGGTAGAATAAACAAACAGATTTATTAACTACAAAGATAGATTTTAGGTGATTATAAGTCAAAACGTAAGTCAGATTTGGTCAAATGAAATAAAAGCAAACCGCATTCTAAGCTGATCTTAACACTTTCAATGTCCTTACAAACTTAGATACTTCTCACCACAGGCTGGCTGGTTGCTCTTCAGCCAGGCTCTCCCCTTTGATCAGCGCTTCAGTGGCTTGGTGTGGTGTCTGTAGATGTAAGTGGAAGAGAGAGAGCATGGCATATGTCTCTCCCTTTTATCATGTCCTTTCTTCCCTCTTGGCTATACCACCCCCCTTCAGAGGCAGGTAAGCATTACCTCATCGCAGTTCCAAACTGACCAAAGGAAGGGAGGTGACTCCCTTGAGACTCTAACAGATTCTTTTGTTGCTGCCTAGGCCAGTGCCCTTTGTTCCTGTGAGGCTGGGCTGGGTTTGTTCCATACCTTCCCTGATGAGGTTGTCACGGAGTCCCCGGGCGATGCTCTGGAACTGCTCCCTATGAAGCCAGTCAGGACTCTGGAGAAGTCTCCTGTCTGTGAGCAGACTGTCTTCAGGACACACAGCTGACACAACTTCCACCTTCCTGGGTCTGACCTTGGAGCATTCAGCATCCTCTGCCCCTCCATGTGCTTCCCACAGCGAATCCGCCCAGGCGGGGTCCTGGGGAAGCCAGAGGGTCCTGCACCCCAACTCCGCAGTCAGACGTGACTCTCAGCCAGCCGGTAAAACAGAAGGTTTATTAGACGACAGGAACATGGTCTAACACAGAGCTTGTAGGTGCGGAGAACAGGACCCCTCAGCTGGGTCCATTTTGGGGGGCAGTGAGCCAGACAACCACATCTGCACTTCACTCCATGTCCCTGCCAGCCCCCAACTGAAACTCTCTCCAGCTCCTCCTCCTCTGGGCTTTATCCCTTTCCCGGGCCAGGAGGTCACCTGATCTCTTTGTCTCCAACCCTTTAGCTCTCACCTTGCGGGGGGAAGGGCAAGGCCATCAGTTGCCAGGAAACAGGGTGTCGGCCATTCTCTGTGTCCAGACCCCTGCACACACCTGCCCTCTAGGGCTCTGCAACGATCATACACCCTTATCCCCCCACCAAGAGACTTAAGAACTGCCTAGGGGAAACTGAGGTACCCTCACGCTATTCAGAGGAAACATTAAGAACAGTCCCGCTTCGTCACAGAGGTGTGAACTGCCTGTCTGCCCTTGGAGAGTTTTTTCCTGGGCTTATTTTAAGCCATGAGGATACAGTTTCAGCCTCATAACTATATATATGAAATTATAACGTATAACATTACTGTAACAACAATGCTCAGTGCACCATGAGCAACATGACAAACTTTGAATTGGATACCACAGAATCATTTTATAAAGATGAACATAGAGGGTGCAGGGTGTTCCTCCGAGGTACAGAGCGTCACAGTGTGCATCTGATTGTTCCTTCCTAAGTGGAGCGCTTTGCATTTGTCCTTATTGAATTTCATCCTATTTACTTCAGACCGTTTCTCCAGTTTGTCCAGATCATTTTGAATTTTAATCTTACCCTCCAAAGCACTTGCAACCCCTCCCAGCTTAGTATCATCTGCAAACTTTATACGTGTACTCTCTATGCCATTATCTAAATCATTGCTGAAGATACTGAAAAGAACCAGACCCAGAACTGATCCCTGCGGTACCCCACTTGTTGTGCCCTTCCAGCATGACTGTGAACCACTGATAACACCTCTCTGGGAATGATTTTCCAACCAGTTATGCACCCACCTTGTAGTAGCTCCATCTAGGTTGCATTTCCCTAGTTTGTTGATGAGGTCATGCAAGACAGTATCAAAAGCCTTACTAAAGTCAAGATACACCACATCTACCGCTTCCCCCCCCACACATCCACAAGGCTTGTTACCCTGTCAAAGAAAGCTGTCAGGTTGGTTTGACACGATTTGTTCTTCACAAACAAGAGATTTCCCAGCGGCTCAGCCTGGGCTAGCCCTAAAGGACGTACAATACTTGCTTATTATAGAAGCTTCTATTAACTTTTGAAGTTTAAGTTTGTAGCAAATTTGTGTATCTATTGTTACCTGCTTTAACCTTGTAAATAACGCTCTAATTTCCTTTTCTTATTTAATAAATCTTTATACAGATTTTTATAGGATTGGCTACGAGCGTTGTCTTTGGTGTGAGACCTAGGGTGCAATTGACCTGGGGTAAATGACTGATCCTTTGGGATTGGGAGTAACCTGAATATTGCTGTGATTCTTGGTGTAAGAGACCATCTATCACAAAGGTAGGCTCACCAGGGTGGTGCAATAGATCGGAGTATCCAACAGGCCTGTCTGTGACTCCATGGTAAGGCTGTTATAGTGTCTGAGGAGTTCACACTTGATAACTGCTTGGTGAAATCCAAGTATAGAATTCACAATCAATGTGGGGTTTTTGCCCTGGTTCCTAACAGTCTGCCCTGAGGTAGGGTCTCATGCTCTTGAGTCACTGCAGGCAGCGTTACAAGGACACCTGGGTTCTACTCCCATTTCTAGATGTCAAGGTGGTCTCATGTTTGGAACCCAGTCTTAAGAGTCAGGACTCCAGGCTTCAATCCGTAGCTCATTCCCTGACTTGCTGAGCCTTCAGGTAAAGTGCCTCCACTTTATGTGCCTCAGTTTCCCCATGGGGTTAATGATACTGACCAACTTCCCAGTGGAGTTATAAATGCTTGATTCATGACTTGGAGTCCCTCCGCTTGGAGGAAGCACAGGCTTATTATAGGTGGCATCTGTTCTCATCCGAGCCACTAAGGGCTGGTTGGTATGCAGCACGTTACTGCAGTTCCGGTCTCAGGGAATTCCTCAGCCCCATTCCAAAGGAGAGGACATTTTGCCCCCATACATACAGGGTGAAATTTAGAACTCTTAAGCGGGGTGCTGGTGTGAGTAGTAACGAATATGTCGACAGGGTGAACGACCTAATGGGAAAGTGGGTGAGGCTACGTACTGGCTCTTGCCCTCCTGGCGTACTGTCATCTCCGCCCGCGCCCCAGCCCCTGCCCCAGCCCGGTGAGAATGAGCCATGGGGAGGGAGTGAGGGGAGATGGAGTGAGCAGGGGCGGGGCCTCAGATAAGGGGTGGGGCATTAAGGAAGGGGCGGTGCATGGGTGGGGCCTCAGAGAAGGGGTGGGGCATTAAGGAAGGGGCGGTGTATAGGTGCAGCCTCAGAGAAGGGGCGGGATCTCAGAGAAGGGGCGGGGCCTCAGAGAAGGGGCGGGGCATTAAGGAAGGGGCGGTGCATGGGTGGGGCCTCAGAGAAGGGGCGGGGCAGGGTGTTCGGTTTTCTGCAATTAGAAAGTTGGCGACCCTCCGTGGCCTTGCAGGGGGGGGGCGGCGGGGAGCTCGGGGCCCAGCCGTGGGGGACCCTGGGGATGCGCCTTGCGGAGTGGGGGGGGGCATTGACCCGCCCCGGGGAACTTGACTCCCTCTGCTAGGGGCGGGCGGTGCCGGGGCCCGCCAGCAGGGGGCGAGGGGCGCGCCGGAGGGACGCTCTGGCCTCACCTCTCCGCTGCTCCGGCCCCTGTCGCTATTTGATGACGTCTACAGGGAGCGCGCCGCTGTGTGGGCTGGGCACCCGGAAGAGCCCGTAACAATGCGGGCAGCAAGGGGAGGGGCCGTTCAGAGCCCGGGGCGGGGGAGCAGGTATGTGGGAGGGGGTCAGGGCTGTACGAGGGGAGGATATGGGGCTGCTCTGGGGGAGGGGCTACTCTGGGAGGCTGGGGGAGGGGCTGCTCTGGGAGGCTGGGGGAAGGGCTCTGCCGGGGGGGGGGCAGAAAGCAGTACTGCCAGAGGGGGGGTGGAGAGGTCGGTCGGTCCGAAGCGGGCAAGCTGGGGAGGTAGGGTTGGGGGAGGGGGATGGGTAGCAATCCAGAGAGGAAGGTGGAAGACAACAGGGAGGCCATGCCCCCCCCCCCCGATCCCAGAGCGATTGAGCCATCTGGCTGCAGGGCACCGGGTGCTGTGAAGTTTGGAGGGGGGGTTTGATGGGGGTTTCTGGTCCGTCCTGTGTAACAGGGTGTCGTGCTCTCTCAGCAGGACTCAGCCAGCCACGCCTCCCTCGGACGTGCCTAGTTGAGCATCATTGCCACTGACCTTCTGCCTTGGGTGGGGCCTGGGTTGTGGCTGGCTGGGCACGATGCCTCGGAAAAGGAAACATTGTCAGCGTGCGGCCCCCCCTCAGCTGGCTGCGGTCACTGCCACGGGAACCCCAGTCGTGGCCAGGGCGGGCTCAGGGTGCCGCATGCAGCTGAGTCGCAGGACTAGGAGTCCAGCCTACTTTCCCTTCAGCTTCCTGCCAGTGGACTGTCAGCTCCATGTCTTCTCTTTCCTTTCCGAGGTGGAGAAGTGCACAGCTGCCCTGGTTTGTGAAGCCTGGAGCAAGCTGATCCGCACCCCCAGGCTCTGGAGGGTGGCTGACTTCATGAGACTGGGGGCCTTCCAGTCAGGCATGGATTTGGTGCTGGTTTCTGCCAGAGAATTTGAGAGATGGAAAGAGTGGGTCCACCAGTATGCCTATCACCTGAGCTCTCGCAGTGCTAGCCTGTTAGTCCTCAGGGCCAGCTTTGATTTGGGTGACCAGAAGACCAAATGGGCTGACTTCCTTTCACGCTTCTTGGACACTGTCCACTGTGGGGAGCTGCAGGAGCTGGAGCTCAACTGGACCTTGACTCACTTGGAACCCCCAGACTTCTACCCGCCAGGCACCTGCAGTATGACTCAGGTCAGCCTGACCAAAATGGACCAGATCAGCAACTTCCAGACCCTTCTGGAGAAGTTTATCCAGAGATCTCCAAAGCTCACCAGGATGAAGCTGCCCTTTGACTGGTCTGCATACTCAGTTGCCATGCTGACCCAGTTCCAGCAGCTTCACACCTTAGAGTTGAAATACTTCTGGAGCTTCAAAGGGGTTTGCCCAGAGATCATGCAAGATCTCACCAAAGCCCTACCCAACCTCAAAACTCTCATCCTTCATGTGCTGGTGCCAGTCAAAGACTTGGGCATCTCCTATTCTCTGGAATCCAGATCCCTGGAGTACTTGGACGTGTCCCAGAGCCGTGGCCTGGTGTTCTGTCACCTCGACCTGCCCTCCCTGAGAGTGCTGAGGATCAAGAAGACGGTTCGGGGCATCATCCTGAACCGGAGGACGAGGCTGTCTCTTCAGAGCCGCTGGTCCTGTCTGTACAGCCTGTTACGGAGTGGCACGCCCAACCTTCGGGTGTTCAACAACCAGGTGTTGCTGCCGCACTGGCGGGAGCAGACATACAAGGAGCTGAATGCCTTGCTGCTGCAATCATGCTACTGTGTTCAGCACTCGGACACGTGGTTACTGTAAAGACTGATGGTGAAGGGAACAGAAAGGAGAACCTGGATTCTCTCGTATCTAATGGTGTCAGTGGAGGGGGTGTATAGCATGAAGAGACTATGTGTTGCCTTGGGAGGGACCAGGTGGCCTATGTGTCTCTGGGCCTAGCATTTGTCAGGTTTCAGGAGAGGCTACATCTGGGCCCAGAGTTTGCTCAAAATGGGAGGCTGACTGAGGGATGTTTAGAGAGAAGGACACTCTGTTTCCCTTCTACCAAGACAGAGTAAATGTTCTGTTCCCCACAGCTGGTCTCTGCTTTTCATTTATAAGTGCACTTTATGGCCCATAAGTGATGGCCTGTGCTCCTTACGTAACAGGAAGGGCTCTGAGTGCTGCACACAGTAAAATCACAGAGCTGCAGCCAGACACGGGTGCCCTGGTTGTCTAAATGCGCTGATGCAGAAGTGAAGGTAGAATTTGTAACCTTTTGAGCTCAGACCCCCATGAACCTCTGTCTGACACAGTCACAGGGTAGTTCCATGCTCTTAGCTAGACAGTGTTATCAGCTGGTTACAGCAGGGGAGTTGGGTTTCCTGGGTTCTTTTCCAGTCACTGTCATTAATTTTGGACATATTACTTAGACTCATTTTCAAAAGCAGCCTCTAATTTTGGGTGCCTGACTCGAGCTATCGTGCAAGTTGTGGGAGCGCAGCAGCTCTGCAAATCAGGACCAAGGGGTCTCGAGTTAGGAACCTCAGGGTCCCATCTTTAAAATGGGAATAAGCCAAACTTGCCTCTCTAGGAAGATGGTGAGGCCTTTAGACCCTTGGACTTCGGTGCTGCCAAAATGTAAAGTAGTATTAGATCGTGGAGGAACATGGATGTGTGCCATTTCCCAGCCAGCAGAAGGCACCCTTTACTTTGTTATGCCGATACATAACCTGACTGATTCTTCAGACATATCCATTCCCAGACGGTTTCTCTGATGCTGGTGGCCAAGTGCTGAGTTGACCCTAATAAAGATAAAAAGAGCCGCATCTCTGTCAGTCTGTTCTAACTCTGCACTGGGCCAGGAATTCTTACTAATGGTTGGATCTGTTTCGTAGTAGCCTCCTCCTACCCTGGAGGGAGCATATGTGTAATCCTGGCTTTGTAGCGGTGATGCTCCTTGTGGGACATGGTGTGGAAGACGACATGGCTTTGTGCTGGGGTCTGTTTCATAGGCTGTGGTGAGGGGGCAGATCCAGAGTTATTTCAGACTGCACAAGTGGCTGGGGAAGAGGGAGCTTCGTTGTCAAATGCTGGCAGGGGTGATTCCCATGTGTGGTCTCCGCTGCTGTTGATTCTCTTTCCCTCAGGAGGCTTGAGCCAAAAGCCGCGGGTAGCCTCTGGCGCAACTGACCCAAGTAAGGGTTTGTCCAACACCTAGCACACCTAGGTCCATGACTAGGGCTCCTAGGCACTACAGTTAGACAACTAAATAATCAGGGTCCTACCCCACATCTGTTTGTAGCTTCAGTCAAATGAGTGGGGCCCTCCTGTGTCTCCTGCCACTTTCTGATGCCTGAAAATGTGCTTTGCTTTTCCTGTCGCTCCCTCTCTCACAGCCCTCCCTGCCACAAGCCCTAAGAGCATTTCATGTTCACCTCCAGGAGCTCTGCTTGTCTCTGTGCCAGCAGTGCTGATCGCGATTGCAATCTCCATCCCCACAGTGGGTCCGTGAGGATGGTAGGGAGCACAGCAACACTGGCTGCCAGGAACACGTTACTCCTCTCCTCTGCTCATGATGCTGGCTTCCCCAAGAACATCGAATCAGGTTCAAGGTCTTGGTCCTCATCGTCATAGCCTGGACCCAGGGTATCTAAAAGAACCTAAAGCTCCAGGATGCAAACCTTGATTGACAACTCCATTCCTCTGGCACCATGGGACTCTCAACAATGAGGATAAAGCTTGTTTGTGCAGGAGACAGAGCCTCCTCAGCAATCACTCTGAGCCCATGGAATGAACCCCCACCCCCAGGCACCAAGGACCACCCCAAACCTCCCCACCATCCGCTCTGAGCACATTGCCTTGCTTTCTCTAACAAACATGTTGCAGTGTGTGTGTATCTATGCAAAAGAAAACACTCCCCTGCATGTAGGGAGAGGATGAGAGTGAATGCATTACAGATGTGTGGTTATGTTGCTTAATGCACTCAGGCAGGTGCTCAGATACAATGATGAGCACGGTAGAAGAAACTCTGTAGTACAGAATAGATTGGAACTGTGGGGCTCTGCAGCCTGAAGTGATTCCCATGGCTATGGGCACATCAGTAATGCGCACAGAGTGACGGTGGTTTTTGTTCCTCCTGCATACAGCTGTGCTCGATGGGGGTTGTGGTTTGGTCACACTGTGTAGGGTAAGGGGAGACAGGATTGTACCTCCGAGCCCCAGTCCTGGCCCAGGACTCCATTACGCTAGGTGCTGTACAGACACAACGGTCAGTCCATGAGAGAGGTAGTTCTGTCTTATGTTGTACTGGAACATAGTAGCCAAGTGCTGCTTGTCCCTGACCTGGTCGCAGTGCCTGCGTGACCTCAGTCTGACTGTCCCACAAGGGTGTGTGGCCATGCTGCCTTCGTTCCCCCCGTGCTCCTGCAGGCAGAGGGGCTGCTGAATGCATTGTAAAGCATCCTATCTGTGCTGTTGGAAAAGACGCAACCTGCTTGAGGAGGGAGGCTGCAGCACTTCCACTTCCCTGAGCTACGTGGCGACCTTTATGAACATACAGTTCAGTGTGTGTGGTCTGAAGCAGCCAGGCACTCCAGACGTGCTCTCTCTTGCATGGAGCTCAAGGTAGCGCTCCCCACCATCCCCTTTGAAGGCTGAAGTCCTCTGTTCCCGGACAGCTCCACTCCGAGCAGTGCAGTGTAAGATCCCCCTTGTCCTGGACAGGGGATCGCCTTTAGGGGCCCGAGAAGAGTCTAGGCTCCTTTACATTTTGCTCTCTTGAGTGTAGTTGCCAGCGAGGGTTTTGATTGTGATGCCATTTAGAAACTGGACAGAGAAACAACTTCCTTCTCTTAGGCCACTGGTCATCGGAAACGTGCATAGCCATCACTGAAGCTGTTACCTGGCGTGGGTCATGTGAACTGGTGCCCTAGAAGTGGAGGCCGTGTGTCCCATTACAAATTCCTTGAATCATCCAGACCCTTCTCCAAGCCCAGTGCTGCGCTGTTCTGAGTGTTCAGCCATGCCCTGTATCTTGTGATCACAGCACAACGGGATTTTACAAAGATCACAGCCCCTTTCTCTTTCAGTTGCAGGATTAGTTCTATGGTGCGTCTGTTCTCTGCTCGTAATTCATTTGTTTCTTAAAAACCATAAGAACGGCCATACTGGGGTCAGACCAAAAATCCATCTAGCCCGGTATCCTGTCTTCCAACAGCGGCCAATGCCAGGTGCCCCAGAGGGAATGAACAGACCAGGGAATCATCAAGTGATCCATCCCCTGTCGTCCATTCCCAGCTTCTGGCAAACAAAATCTTCTGAAATTTAAAAAAACCCTTCCAGTCCAGATGTGAATTAAATTTTAAAAAAATCCACTGAGTTGTGGTTGGTTTCTTTTAAGATTCCCAAAACTTCTGAAAGCAGTTCTTACCCGTTGTAAATCACTTCGCTGAGAACAAAATGAGACATTTCAATCCAAATGGAACATTTTTCACCAGAAAATTAAGGGCTTGGACTGGAAGTGTCACCATCACTCATAGCATCACAAACATGTGGACTGTGTGAGAATCTTTCTCAGTTGACAGTAGTTTTAAGCGGGTATAGAGTTAGGTGATTGGAGAGACCAGCTAGTCCATCTTCTACATCGGCCTAGGTTGGAATAGATACCAACAGTACTGCTCTCCCCTGTCCAGTCCAGTTCTAAACTCTAACGCAATGATCAGATTTTAGGCCTGAAGCTGCCAAACTGTGTCCTTGTTTCCATCCCAAACCTCTTTGGGATTAGTAGGTTCTCTCTGAACCAAAGGAGCATTTCGATGTTACTTGCTAACCATGGGCTGAATACTGAAGAGTAAAAACGTGTCATTGAAGTAGTTTTGGTTATGCTCCCTAGTTTCACGCAGACAAGCTTGCATTTGGTTCTTGTCTCAATCCAGAATAACTCCTTTCACTTCAAGGGAGATATTTTACATTTCCGTCTGTGTAAGTGAAGTCAGAATCTGGCCCACTAAAGGCATACCCAATCAAATGAACAGCTACCTCAACTTTTCAGCAGTAACAAGAGAGATCCAGTGGTTGCCTTCAGCTGTGCTGTATGCCCAATCTGTGTTTAGAATTGTGCTGCAGAGAAGCGTCTGTATTATTGATCAGATGTCAAATGGCTCACGTTAACACTTGAATCATACAGGCTGCTGTTTTAATGACCAGCGCTTGCTGTTCTAGGCTCTGTTGGGAGCCTACATGTCTGTCACTTATCTATAGAAGTGGTAAGGACAAATGGTTAACAAACTGTCCTCTTAGCACTCACCTCGTTTGCATTTCAGGCTGCACTGCTACCCAGCGCTACATTGCTACAACCTTGAGAATGATGCTATGTCTCAACTATAAATACACTTAATGCTTCAATTATTCTTTCCATCGGAGGAACTCAGAAGCACTTAACAGACATTAACAGCCTAACCTGGGAGCTAGGTCAGTACGGGTCCCTTCCAAGCATGGAGGAACGGAGATGGAGAGAAGTGAAGCAACTTGGCTAAATTCCCCAAGAAACCAGATGTGCTGACTCTCCCTGTGCCTTTTAACCACAAGGCTGTGCTTCCTAAACAAGGTAGGGACTTCTCAAACCACAGAGTGCCTTTTAAACTCCTCTCAGCTGGTTCTTGCCACACACCTTCCTGGTGAACTAGAAATGTACTTCAATTAACCAGCATTGATCATCAATAGGAAATGCCCCAGGAATTATAATCCTCAATATCCATAACTGAATTAAAGTTGCCTAGGCCCTAACCCTGAGGCGTGTACAGATGTTTTGTGGGATTCCCCTCCTAGCAATCAGACTCTGTGCTATCAGCACCTTTTCCTCTCTTACGTTTTTGAGCTGATCGCTTCTTGGGCAGGCTCAGCACTAAGAGACTCTTCTCTCCAACAGCTGAGGTGCCTAGAAATGAAGGATTTTAGGGCTGGCTTGGTCAGGGCGCTGGAATCGCTCTTGGAAGTGATTTGACTAGAGAGGAACAATTGCTTCCCAAACAGTGCATCAGTTACGTTCATATGCCGGAGCAGAGTTTAGATACATGCAGTTCAGCTATTTCTTTCTCCCAGCAATTGCTGGGCATAGGGCACAGGCTGATCTCAGAGCATTGTCCATGCACGCTAAGAAATGAGGTATATCCTTGAAGGCATGAACTGATGCAGCAATGAGGAGTCAAAGAGGTGTAGCTCCAGCTTTAGAATGCTGTTTTGCACTCCACCTCTGTTCACTTTCAAACCTCCTCGCTGCAACCTTAAGCTCTTCAGCGAGCACTGCTAGCAGATTGTATGGCAGGAGAAACCCTTAATGCTGGTGCTCATAGAAGAAAGAAATTCCATGGTTTACATACAACAGTGAGGCAGCATGATCTGATGGTCAGAGCATGGGACTAAGAATCTTGGGATCTACCAGCTCTGACCTTAACTCATTTGGGCAATCTGAGTTTTATCATCTGTAAAATGGGCATAGGCGTACCTGTCTCCCAGGGAGTGGAGTGTTTGTAAAGCATGATATAGCTGGGTAGCTAATGTCCTCCAAATCTCTAATGCAGCACTACCCATTTTGTAGGGAAAAAGGTAGGAAAAGGAATTAATGGGAGGAGGGCTTTTTTGTGGTTAGCACATGGGACGGGAGGCAGGATGCCTGGATTCTATTCCCAGCTCTGCCACTGACTTGCTGAATGACCTTGTATCAGTGACTTTTCCCTCTCTGTGCCTCAGTTTCCCCATCTGTACAAAGGTGCAGAGAGGCATAGTTCATTTGTGCTTGCTAAGAGCTTGGATGCAGGGGAAACAGTACAGGACAGGAGCAAAATGTTAATTTAAAGGGCTGTTTTGTGGCAGGTGAGGGATCCTGACCCAAACAAAGCACACTAAGGAACACCTTGGGCGAACATCTCCATGTTATGAGTGGGCAAACGGTTACACAGAGAGGTGACGTGACTTGTCTGGAGTCACCCAGCGAGTCAGGAATAGATCCCAGATCCTCATGATACTTGGCCCAGTGCCCATCATTTGTCCATGCTGCTTGTCCTGGCATTTCAAGTCACAGTTCCCCCGGCTATGTCTTCTGTGCATCCCACACTGAGGTAGGCACCATTGCTTTGCCAGGGGTACTTAAGAGACTGCAAAACAGAACGAGCTCAGTCCTTAGTATTTGTTTTCCAAAAGCCCCAAAATGTGCTGGGGGTTCCCCTCCCACGATAAAAACAAGGAAGGGGTGTGCAGTCTAAATTAAATATAATCCCCCTCACACACACACACCCAGGTGTTGGAATAGGGTTGGGATTATCTTCCCCATTCTAAATACCTTAAAAGATGTATTCCACCTGTCTATCGCTTAAAAACCAGGATACAAATAATAATAACTGGCCTTTATACAACATCTTCCCGCTGAGGATCTCAAAGCACTTTACAAAGATGCATAGTTGTTGTTGCTGTTTGACAGAGGAAACTGAAGCACAAAGAGATTAAGGGACCTGCTCAAGGCTACCAGGAGAGTCCTAGGCAGAAATGAACGCTGGTCTTCAAGACCTCAGGCTTCTGTTCCAACCACCAGCCAGTGCTGCAGCTGCTTAGGCCGGGTCTATAACATTTTTGTTGTGGCTGCAACAATAGTATAAATTGCTAATAGGCCCTTTCCTCTGAGCTGGATTGCCTTGAGCTGTAGCATAACAAGAAGAGCATGTTGGCTTTAACTGACTCATAGAAGATAGACATGAAACTGACCTAGGAGGTCATGCAATCCATCTCCTCGTCAGTGCCTATTCTTTTGCTAATATTTTGCCCAGTCTAGTGCAAAAATTTCCCAAGCCACTGGGCTGAAAGAAACCACAGAATCCCCCATGGTCCATCTCACTGTTTGCTAAGTGGATCTGACATGTTCAAAGAGTAAAACAAGTCTCATAGACCAAAAGCAAGGTGTAGTGCAATGCTGTTCTGCTCTGAAAAGTGCCTCTCTAACAGCAGTGCCATGGGACACTGTTTGTTGCCTCCGGCTCCGGTCAGACTAGCTTTAGTTCCTTGTGAATAGGGCTTTGTGTTGCTAGAGACGCCCCCTGAGATCGGAAAGTCAAGCTGGGGGCTTCTTTGCCGTCTGGGGATATTTTAAGGCTGACTCCATTAATGCACAGAAATTGCACTGAGATCCTTGAATGCAAGGAATTGTGGCTCTGTGCATTGGCCAGGTCAAGTTAGGTATATTCCTACTGGCCTCCTCGTCTGAACAGATGGAGCAGGGAACCCTCTGCTGGCTTTATTTATTAATATACAGCTACAGTGCCATAGGGCGCTTTACTCAGCTGGCCTGTGTCCTGAAGAACATATAAACTCTGCTGACTATTATAAGCTGGAGGAGATTGGAGGTTATACCTGGCAAGCGGGAGGGAGGGAGGTAATCACAGAATAAACCTATGGGTGCTGTTGTTGGCTCCTAGCTCTAGAAAAACATTTCTGTTGCTTTTTGATTGCTGGAAAGGAAGCAGTGGATTGTTTCAGGGCCTGTGGGAAAAGGAGAAAGGGGAGGTAGTGCAGAGTATGGGGTCAGAGTGTGCTCTGGGGAGGGGTAAGGAAACAACAGGGCATGGCAGGGAGGTGTATTGGTGGACCAGAGAGGTGGGGGACCGATGCAGGCAGGTGAGAACTGGGCAGGGCCTTGGAAACTGCAGAAGGGGCTGTGGAGCCTGTGAAGGGGGGGTGGGGTGATATGATCCGAGCAGCCAATGAGAAAGCTGGGTGGCAGCAGCATTTCAGGTGGGAGCGAGGTGGCTGTTGGGAAGGCCGGTGAAGGAGGTTGTAGTTGTCCAGGCGGGAGATTGACGAGGGGTTTGGCAGTAGGGAACGGACTGGGAAGCAAGAGCGTCTTAGCCAGAGGTCAAGCATGTGCTCGGCCAAAACGAGGAGCCGTGCCCTTCGCCTTGAGGCCCAGCAAAGAGCCACAGGGGGAGAGACCTGCAGCAAAAGCCTTTCCACTAAACCTGCCTTACAGCCAGGTCTCCAGTTCAAATCCTGGCCCTTGCCCTGCTGCACAGAGAGAAGCAGTCCTGCAGCCCCACTCCCAGCTTCAACAAAGGGGCAGAGTGCTGCCTTACCTCCTACAGCTGACCAAGAGGGCTTTCTCTGCCAGCATTTCCTGGGCTCCAGTGTTTAGCGTTATTCGTTTCCTCACACGAGCTGTCACTTCACCACATCCTAGAGTGCACCACTTTGAAGTTCCCTGTAATTTGCAGTAAGGACCAGGCACTTAATGCCCCTTGTTGATTTCAGCAGGTGGCAGGAGGTGAACAGACTCCATGTTAATAAGCCTGGAGCTACTCTCAGCAGCAGCCCATTAATCTCTCAATTAGAGGGAGCATATAGCTTTGTGCATAAATTTGTGGTCACGTATATTTAAACTTCACTAATGCAGGCTAAAGGGAGTATGTAAATCCTACTATCTCTTGCCTCCACATCAGAGTGTCAATGCAGGAGATCATTTTATGCCCGTGGATCAGTAGAGTCTGCAGAAAGAGGAATTGCTTTATGAGAGCAAATGTTTGGGCAAAAGGCAACAAGTGGGGGTTCCTGTAATGTCTCCCCATCCCAAACCCAGGCTAGGTAAAGAAAAAATAGCCTAGAAAAAGAACTGGGTGGTGATCGATAAGCACAGTCTCCTACAGCTGGGCTCAATAGGTGGAAGGGCAGATCAATGGAAGGAGCTATCACGGCTCAGCTGAGAAGCTAATAGCTTGGCCCTAAAGGAGTTGCCCCTGTGTTGTGGGTATGAGGCAATTCTAATGTTCACGAGATTCTCTGAGATCACCAGATGGAAGGGATGTTAAACCTCATAGAATATCAGGGTTGGAAGGGACCTCAGGAGGTCATCTAGTCCAACCCCCTGCTCAAAGCAAGACCAATCCCCAACTAAATCATCCCAGCCAGGGCTTTGTCAAGCCTGACTTAAAAACTTCTAAGGAAGGAGATTCTACCACCTCCCTAGGTAACACATTCTAGTGTTTCACCGCCCTCCTAGTGAAAACTTTTTTCCTAATATCCAACCTAAACCTCCCCCACTGCAACTTGAGACCATTACTCCTTGTCCTGTCATCTCCTGCCTCAGGGTTTAAGGTGATCTCTCACCTTTTGAGACCAGGATGATCTCCAGTTATCCCACCTCTGCTACTGGATTCTTACACCTTCCTCTGCAGTATCTGGTGTTGGCCACTGTCAGAGACAGGAGACTGGGCTAGATGGACCTCGGTTCTGATCCAATCTAGCAACTCCTTGTTCCCAAGCCCAACAAGATTGCAAAATGCTTCTCTCTATGGCTGGCTAGCAGTGCTGCGCCACGGGAGCGTACATGGGTCACAGCGCTGGCGTTGGGCTCACTCATTTCCCATAGTTTTCTTGGTTAATATCCGTTAAATGGAATCAGGGTAACCTTAACTTCCCCAAAGCAGAGACCTGCTAGCCAGCGTGGCCGCCTCACGGAAGAAATCATGATAATGCTCGTCACTTGTTAGACTGTGACTCTCTGGGGCCTTGATGTCAACAGCCCATTTGGGTTTCCTGCGTGTACTGAGCTGGCAAGCAGGGTGAATGAACTGTATTTCACCATTATGGCTGGAGGGGACAATTCTTGGAAGACTGTTACACAAAAGGGCACAGCGGTGTCTGAAGTTCCATGAGAGAGACTAACGGCCTTTTGGTCACCTCTCGAAAGACCAAGGTCATTGAGGGGGCATACAACCTTTGTGATGGGGCAGGGCATGAAGAGGGTAGTGATGCAAAATGCAGAGCAGCTGCAGCTGGCTCTGTCTCACATCTACCTGAAATGCCCCAGCTGAAGGAGGGGTTTGGAACAGAAAAGAGAGAAAGCAGGTAGCAGTAGCCTGCCCTGGTAGAGCAGGATCTCTCTGCTGTGCCTGGAAGGAAGCAGATCCCAGGGGCCTGAGAACTAGAGCCAGCCTGGAAGAGAAAAAAGGCAGATTGAGGTTACAGACTGTCCCTCTACTTGATGAGTGGGCAGCCTGACGAGGTCTTCCCTGGAGCTGGGGTGGTGGTGAATGGCCCCAGCTGTAGCCTGTTGGGAGTTCTGGGGTGGGGGAGTTTCACCCCACAGCAAATAGCTCTCCAGTATCACAGCCTTAATTCCTGGGAATGTGAGGTTCAGGTCAGCAATGCTCCTACCCAGCACCTTGCTTGGGAAGGGAAACTCTGAGATGGATAAAAACAAGGGGGTGGTGGAATTGACACACTGGCAAGTAGCCAGATAACTCCTGGAAAGTGACTGTTTTCCAGGGCTTTGCAGGGTCAGGTGCCAGGTGGATGGTTGGGAGACTTTTCCCCCCAGCGAGGCTGGGCAGGGAGGCTGACCAATTCTGCCTTGATTGCTGAGCTCTCACACTCATAAAAATAGCCACACTGGGTCAGACCAAAGGTCCATCTAGCCCAGTATCCTGTCTTCCAACAGCAGCCAGTGCCAGGTGCCCCAGACAGAATGAACAGAACAGATAATCATCAAGTGATCCATCCCATCACCCATTCCCAGCTTCTGGCAAACAGAGACTAGAGTCACCATCCCTGCTCATTCTGGCTAACAGCCATATCCTCCATGAGTGTATCTAGATCTTTTTTTAACCCTGTTATAATCTTGGCCTTCATAACATCCTCTGGCAAGGAGTTCCACAGGTTGATTGTGCGTTCTGTGAAAAAATATTTGTTTTAAACCTACTGCCTATTAATTTCATTTGGTGGCCCCTAATTCTTGTGTTATGAAGAGTAAATAATTTATTTACTTTCTCCATACGTTTCATGATTTTATAGACCACTTATCATATCCCCCCTTAGTTGTCTCTTTTCCCAGCTGAAATGTCCCAGTCTTATTAATCTCTCCTCATACAGAAGCCGTTCCATACCCCTAATAATTTTTGTTGCCCTTTTCTGAACCTTTTCCAAGTCCAATATCTCTGTTTTGAGATGTGGGGACCACATCTGCACGCAGTATTCAAGGTGTGGGCGTACCATGGATTTATATAGAGGCAATAGGATATTTTCTGTCTTACTATCTCTCTCTTTCTTAATGATTCCCAACAGTCTGTTTGCTTTTTTGACCACTACTGCACATTGAGTTGATGGTTTCAGAGAACTATCCACAATGACTCCAAGATCTCTTTCTTGAGTGGTAACAGCTAATTTAGACCCCATCATTTTATATGTATAGTTGGGATTATGTTTTCCAATGTGCATTACTTTGCATTTATCAACATTGAATTTCATCTGCCATTTTGTTGCCCAGTCACCCAGTTTTGTGAGATCCTTTTGTAGCTCTTCACAGTCTGCCTGGGACATAACTGTCTTGCTTAGTTTTGTATCATCTGCAAATTTTGCCACCTCCCTGTTTACCCCTTTTCCTGTATTATTTATGAATATGTTAAATAGGACTGGGCCCAGTACAGACCCCTGGGGGACACCACTATTTACTTCTTTCCATTCTGAAAACTGACCATTTATTCCTACCCTTTGTTTCCTATCTTTTAACCAGTTACCAGTCCATGAGAGAACCTTCCCTCTCATCCCATGACAGCTTACTTTGCTTAAGAGCCTTTGGTGAGGGACCTTGTCAAAAGCTTTCTGAAAAAAAACTATATCCACTGGATCCCTCTTGCCCACATGCTCATTGACCCCCTCAAAGAATTCTAGTAGATTGGAGCTGCATATGTGGCCCACAATGGTAAATAGGTTGAGAACCGCTGCCCTAGAAGCTCATGATCCAGCTGATGCTATTTGCCCTTACAAACATGGAAACAGAACAGCCAAGGAAAGCCACACTGATATGCTCCAGTTTCCCCAGCTGTCACATGAGAACAGTGCTATGGCTGTAACTCACAAGACAAGTTAAAAGACTAAAGTAAATAGTGTTTGTAAAGCCTGGCGAGATCCTGCAATGGAAGGTGCCAAGGAAGCACAAACCTTTAGTATTTGCTCCCCTGGGATGTATTTTCAGCCAGGCTGTATAGGGCATAAAAAGAGGACCACTTATTGTTCAGGAATTAAGTGGTGGTTTTTTTCTAAGGTGAATCACAGGCTTCTAATGGCTAATACAGAACACGGCCAGGTACATTTCTGTAGGGGTTTCATTAAAATCTCTTGGTGGAATCTAGAAGGGGGATAGCTCAGACTATAGGGGAAAAAAGTCCCAGTGACAAGGACTACAACCCCGTTGTTATCTAATAGCTAATTACAGTGCAAGAACAGTTCACACTAATAGATGGATGCTCCGGTTACTCATGCTTTATGCTAGAATGACCACGCTGGCCCTCTCTAGCAAAAGAGGCTTTAGGCGGCCAATGCAAATGCCAAAATAGAAAAGTTTTATTGCTGTCTATTCTACAGTAATAATGTGCTCAATGTGGACTTCAAGAAACTGGCAGATACTTTAATTTGTATCAGAGGGAGCCTGCCTAGTGGAAAGCAGCAAGATCGGTTCCAAGTGTAAGGGAATCTGTCACCTAAATTTTGCTTTAAATGAACCAGCTCTCCCCTATGTGACAGAAATTGGGAGGGATTAAAACTACTGAATCTTATGCATAACGGAAACTGACTGATCGACTGGAATGTATTTCTGAACCAGTTTATCATTCCAGGTTAGATTATTTTAAATCAATTAATTTAAAGGCTGGACTAAGGGTTTAATGCATTTTGTCTTTCCTTGTAATCTCTCAGAAGAATGAACCGACACTGGATGTTGCTCTGTGGATTATTCTGAGACTGGACATATGCCTTTTATCGTTAATAATGTTGAACTTCTTGCATTAGTTTTGTGTATCACTGTGGCGGACATCCCTGAACTGCCCACTCAAGATTAGTCATAGTAAATAGCATATCACTTTCCAAACCCAATGTGCAGCCTTTTTCACTGCCTGGCAAGAGCAAGGGGATGACATGGCCATGTCTAGGCCCTAATGCTTTGAAAGTGGTTAAGCATTGCTCGGGCTAGTGCCCTAAGAATCTCAGCTAATTTACATGGTCAGTAATTTCACATTATCCTCAATTCTAGGCCCTGAGAAGTGACTTGGAGGTTTTGGACCATACTAATCCACAGTGCAGAGGAGAATTAGAGAAACAAGTCCGGCATTTAATGAGTTTGGCTGAACTGAATAAGAAAGGGAGAATCTCTGTCCAACTCCACCCCATAACTCTCCAGGATAATAGCGAGCAACAAACACTTTCAACCAATGACACACAAGTTAGAAGCTATTACATCATCTGAACATACTCCCATTGGTTGATGGTGTCCCAAAAGTGAGACAACTGTTGTTGGCAGCTTCTGCCTTATGGAAGCTAACCCTTTCAGGGGAGTCATGTCGAGCATGGTATGTTAATATCAGTACAGCTTTGCTTTGGATAGCAAACTTTCCCTTTGCTGTGGATTAACAAGTCCCAAAGAAATTGCTCTTCAGACTGTTCTCCACTGCAATCCAGTTTGGTCTCATGATCATGACTGCAACCTACAGGCAAAGCCCCCAAACATCCTCTGGAAAGATCAGATTGGGAGAGTGTCCTATAGGGCATCATGGGGCAGGGTATGCTTTGCTGTTTGGTTTTGAATGGATACAGCATGTTACTATTTGAATGTTTGGCCCCTTGGACTAAGACTTGAAAGAGTAGCTTGCCTGGTTTCTCCGGCAATGATTTGCGGATGTGAGGAATCTCTCTTCTACCCTGACCCACCTGTTTGAGATGCGAAGGGCTAGTTCCCTCCTACCATTTCAGTGGTTGGAGAAGTTGGCTATTGTAGACTTCACTCGCAGCTGGAAATATGGCAGTCCCTTTTCCAAGGACACATAAAACCAGGATCCTGCTGAGTTCTCTCAGTGCTTTCTCCAAACGTCAAAACACCAGTGTACTGATCAAATTCCACCTCCTGCAATTACTTTCTGCCTCCCTGAATCCCCTCCTCTGATTTAAATGAACACAGCATTCTTTGCTTGTGTCCTAACGTGTTGTTGCACTGTTGAATGTGTTTCACCCCAGAGGTGGCTGCATGTCGTCAACAGATGAGACAATCTCTCGTATGTAGTTGGCAAAACACCGTGAGATCTTTCTAGCTGAGAGGGTGCTGTACAAATGCAAGATCATTTCCAAAAATAAAACACTGGTTGAACCATCAGTAGCCACCACTGCCTTCGGCTAGAGTGAGAGGCTCATAGTAGTCCATGACGGAAAGGGAATGAAAAAGATTATTTAATTGCTGTAGAGGGGTCTAGTACAATTGATGTGCACAGCCACAAAAAGTGCCTGCTCCATGGATCTGAAATAGACATGGTGAAAAGACAGACCAGAGGGGACAGGGCAGATTGCTAGGCAAGAGAGTGAGCTTCATCTCTTAAGAGCAGGCGTGAGGACAGGAATAGAGGGGGCTGCAGAGATGATGAGTGACTGGAGGTGCCCAAAGATGTCAGATTTGAGGGGAGTCAATAATGGGGACTGTTCTAGGCTTAGGGGGCAGCATGAAAGGGTGTGGAGAAGTAAGCAGGAGGAGATGAAGGAGGGAGGGGTAGGTGGGCAAGGCCAAGGGTGGGAGGAGGAGGAGATGGGAGCTGACATACAGAGAGGAAGACACACTTAGGATACAGCTGCACCAGAGCTGGGAGCATGCTTCCCAGCTTGGGCAGATAGACAAGACTAGCAGCATACCCTCAAAGGTGACTTCCCCCCTCTAAAGTGTTAAGAGCTCTGGAGACCCCCTGGGGCTCAGGGCACACTGCTAGGGGAGTTAGGGAAGAGGGAGCCAGCCTGCCACCCATCGCCTTCAAACACTAATCTCTTCTCACTTTATTCGCCCCACACATAGTAACACTTGGACTACTGTGTCCAGGTCTGGGCGCCACACTTCAGGAAAGATGGGGACAACGTGGAGAGCGTCCAGAGGAGAGCAACAAAAATGACCAAAGGTTTAGAAAGCCTGAGGTAAAAAGAAAGGTTAAATAAATAAAATGTTTAGTCTTGAGAAAAGCAGACTGATGGGTACCTGATACCAGTCTTCAAATATGTTAAAGGTGGCTATAAAAAGAATGAGGATCAAGTGTTCTCCATGTCCACTGAAGGTAGGACAAGAAGTAATGGGCCTAATCTGCAGCAAGGCAGATTTAGGTGAGATATTGGGAAAAGCTTTCTAACTCTAACTTAACTCTACAGTTAAGCTCTAGAACAGGCTTCCAAGGGAGGTTGTTAAAATCCCCCATCATTGGAAGATTTTAAACACAGGTTGGACATACACCTGTCAGGGATTGTCTAGGTTTACTTGGTCCTGCCATAGTGCAGGGGACTGGACTTGATTTCCCAAGGTCCCTTCCAGCCCTACATGTCTATGATTCTAATGGCCAAAGCGCTGTTATTGAAACCAGGGCTTTGCACTCACACCATGTTGCTAGCGGCTCCTGCAGCGATGTCATCACTGTGAATGCGACATTGTACTTGTTTTCCACATCACTGGGACAGAGCGGGGTGGTAGAAAGAGACAGTGGCTCCAAGACAGTCTTGATTCAAACAAGTGTGTCCAGCAGCAGAGTGACCTCTGCCAAAGTGCAGCTAGTTAAAGAGTTGTTCCAGTGAGAAAGTCCCCAGGTCATAAGACACTTTATCTTGCAGAGTATCTTTCATCTGAAGAGAGATTGGAGTATGGAGACTGTGTGAAGGGCCAGAGAGGCGGCCAGCTTTACACAGGCAGGGAAGGGGGAGTAATGTGAGATAAAGTGGCCGGGTAAGGTTAGTACAAAGTATATTTTTAAATGGATCTTGAACGCTCAAGGATCTAGTGGAGTTGTTTGAGGATGGGGTTGATAAACAGAGGATATATACAGATGTGACTGGATTTTGGAGAGGGGCTGCATTCACTGGCTAAAGTAACAGGAGAATTTAAGCAGAGGGGCAGCCCAGGTAAAACTGACAAGGGTAATGTGCTGAAGGAATGAGTTACTAGCTTTCAAAGTCCCTTAGCTGGGCAGTCTCACACAAAATTAACCCCCCATTGGGCACGATTATTCCCTCTAAGTGGCCAGATCAAAGAAGTTTATCTAAGCAAATATGCAGCCATAGAGGATGTGGGAAGGAGAGGAGAGTTCAGAGTCCGATGCCAAAGTTACAGATAGCAGAAGCAAACCACAAGTGTGTGTCAAGAGGGGAAATGGAGTTGGATGGGAGGGAGGTCCTCCTGCCCAAGAGAAACAGGTGGGGCTTGAAGACTTTAAGCTGATGGGAGTTTAAATGAGCCCAGAAGTTTAACTGGTCAAGAGAGGGATCGTTGAAGGTGTCAAGTTATGTGCAGTAGAGTATAATCAGCCTGAGTTAAAGCTAGAAGGGAGTGATAAGATGACTATGCAGGTAGATAGGGCAGAGGGCCATGAAAGTAACCTTGTGGGATTTTACAAATGAGGGAAAAAAGAAGCCAGTACCAGACATAAGTTAGACAGGTAGCAACAAACCCATCCCATAAGGGAACTGGATAGCTGCACGGCTTGAGTATGGAATGGTGTGCAGAAGCCGAGAGCATAAGGTAGATGGAAGAGATCTATTATGTCCCTCTCAGCTAATACAGGATTGTTCCCTATTGGATGTTTTGTAGTACTTAGTAAAAGTTCTAGTTTGAGTTCCAAGCAAAGGGGCTTTTACACCAAAAGTCTGATATTCAAGGCAATAGGAGACCAGAAGCTGAATGGAGAAGAAGCCAAGAGGGATCAGCAAAAGCTGTCCCCATAGAGGTTGGAGCGAGTGGATAGATCGACCAGGGAGATGAAGTATTGGGTGTGTGCCAAGCCAGAGAGATAGGGAGAGGAGGACAAAGTGTTTAGAGGAGAAGTGCGTCTCAGTGGAGAGAACAGGACTTCAGCCTTGGCTGTGACTGTAACACTACCTACTTCGGCCAGGTAACGAGGCTTTCCAGAGAAAGTATTCTTCAAACGGAGAAGAAGTGAGAGCGTAGGGAAGGGGAAGGGAGACTCAGCCCCTACACCAAGCTGAAAAACTCCACATGCCCATGCTGGTAAGTATACCAGGGAGCATGAATCATCTTCTGCAGGATCTAAGCTCTCATTTAAAAAAAAAAAAGTAAGTTTCTAGCCTTCTCTGTTGTGAAGAAGCTTTCTGCATACAAGCGGAGTGTGAACAGTCAGTCTACATACCACACTAATGCCTCTGCTGGTACTCAGATCTTCCACGCACCCGCAGCAGTGAAAACCGACAGCGGTGTTGTCAGTCTCACCACTACTATACTCTGCAAGCAGCTGGGAAATGGATAAGAACTGGGCCAATTTTATTTTGTTGAATCTTAGGAAAGTTCCATGCAACAGCAGAGATGGAAGAAATATTCAGTTCACAGGAGGACTCCAAAGTGAAGGCTGGGGGAAGGAGAGAGTAACCCAAGACACCTCACTTGCAGCAGCCGAGCGGGAATATAGTAGAGTTGTCCCTAAATATAGGTCTCCCCACCTTTCACATCTGTCTGGCTAGTGGGTTTAGTGCTCTGGCTGCTACATGACTGGTAAAATTTCTAAGCCCTCTGCACACGTGTGAGAGAATGATGGGATACATTAGAAGAAAAGTGGAGAGAGGGGTTTTCAGATGAGGTAATCCATGCAGGGAAAGAGGAGCAGACTGCTCAGAAGCTAGGAACGGATCGGTGTTTTGAGAAGGGCCTTCTAATTGTTGGGCTGCTGCATATGTACTGTGGCTAGTACACTTTGCTAAGAATTCTGCAGGGCTACGTAAGAGTCACGTAAGGGGCACGTAAGAAGCTACATGCGGTAAGGGGGTCACAGGCACAGCAAGACAGGATAGCAAGGGCACTATCTGGGATAAGCCATGGATAAAGAGGCATAGAGCCTGGCAGCTTTAATCTCAGCTTTACTGAATGGAGTGCAGAAGGGGAGAAGAGAACTTCCATTTGAATTCATGAACTAAACAGATGTTGTTAAAAACGTGTATAAATATGTTGTTGCTGTGTCCACTGAACCGCTCAACTTTGAAGGGGCATTAAAAATGATCAGCCTGATCAGTTTGTTTTCTCCTTAGTTTTGCATTCCTGGTGAGCTACAAATTAAAATAATCTAAGGTATTGTGCCTGCATAAGTTCGTGGTCCAGATGGCATCGGTCCTGCTGGCAGTCAGCAGCATCTGTTGCAGCTCAGCACTCACCCTGGAAAACTTCTCTTCATCCACAGAACCATTCAAGAGGTTAGAGGAGGTGGGGGGCCATGGCAGGTTCTCACTGTAGCAATCCACAGGGTAGGGGTAAATGACGAGCTGCAAGTACAATAGGCCCATGGTCCTCTGCAGCAAGTTCTTCAGCCCCCGTGTAGAGAGGGGGTTGCCAAACACCCCCAGGTAGCGAAGTTGAGAGCAGCGGCACAGGGCGGGGAGAAGCGACTCCAGATGGATATCCATCAGGCGACACTCCATGATGTCCAGGTGGAGCAGGGATGAGGAGGCCTCTTCTAGGAGATGCTGGAAGGGCTGGAGAAGCGAGTCAGACAAGTTGTTGCCGCTGAGGTCCAGCTTCTTCAGGGTGGGGGTGTGAAGACTTTGGGAAAGATAGGCGAGGTCATTGGGGAGCAGGTAGCAGAAGGCCAGCTCCAGGCTTTCCAAGGGACCCTGCAAATCGCTGGTGGGAAGAAAGATTGTAAGCGTAAGTTCCATTTTAGATAACTACTGTAGCTCGCGGAGGACAGAAATCAAAATGATTGGAAAAGGCCTCACCACCAAGTAGCTCAGGGCCAAATCAAGACCAATGTTAAAGCTGCAGACTCGTATGGTGACGAATATCCCTAATGCTAGTTATAAAGTCTGGATGCTCGGAGAATTGCACGATGGGACCTGCAGTGCACTGGCCAAACTTTCATGTTAAAGGAGGCTGCAGAATACAGGTCCCAACATGCAAAGAAGCTTCTCTGATCAAGATGGAGCATTGCATGATGGGACCTGTAGTCTCCAGGGGTCACAAAAGAAGAGCTGCAGCCTAATCTATTATACAGAGTCACTCACACTCCTGTCAATTTGCCAGTGCAGCCCGCAGCTGGGCTCCCTCGGCCCTACAAACAGCTTACCCCAGCAGTTGCCTTAGTTTTCCGGAAAGCCTGGAGGAGCCCAAATTCAGCTCCTTGAGACAGGACAATCTACTGAGCTGGGTGGCGAAGTAGTGGAGGCTTCCTTCCATCCCCGCTGAGAGCCGTCTTACATCAATGTTGCTGTAGGGCAGTTTCAGGCTGACCAGATTGGTGAATTTTGCCATGTGCGGGAGAATCACCCTCAGGCCAGACAGCCCCAGGTTATTGAATCTCAAATCTACCTGCCGAACACCCGTGGGATCCAGGAACTCCAGGAGCCCCACGGTACTTGCAATGGGCAGCTCCTCAGCCCGGAAATCCCGGCACTTCAGCCGCAGCATGCTATTGGCATTATTCTGCAAGGCATCTTTCAGGACTCCATAAGAGGTGCTGTTCACAAAAAGATCCACGTGGACTTCCACAGACACAGGCTGTGGTGGCAGCAGAGCCACCGAGCTGCTGTAGGGGCCCTTCCTCCGCTTTGGGGTGCGCTTCGTGCACTTGCTCTGGTGTTTGGAAATGTCGATGCAGGCTTTTGCCAGGGTCACTGTCCTGGACCACAGGCTCATGCTTTCTGGGCCCTGGTCTATTCCATCATCCTGAAGCCCTGTCATGTCCAGAACCTGCAGGCGCTGCCTCTTGCTGGGGAAGACAAGAAAAAAGGAGTAAAGAAATGAGAGACTGAAAAGACCTATTGGGTCATCTACTTCATTCACCCAGCCACTGCAGGATCATTCCCCACACAGGGCCATATAGTCACTCTCCCAGTGGCTTGGGAACCAGAACCCAGTGCGGGGGAGGGAGAGGTGTTCGTATCAATTACTGGCTTGAAAAGACACACACTCACTCCAGGACTGGGGCCTCATCTCCCTTCTCGTGGCAGCTGTAAAGACTGGGCCACTTGTGTTGCTCAGACGATGTGACACGCAGCCTAAGGATTAGCTCTTTGGTTTAGCAGTTCAGGCGCACGCCCTCTGGCTCTGCCTATCTTTAGTCTTTTGGTCACTTGTTCATTCTAGAACAGAGGAACCACATGATCTTACTGCAACCCTTAGTCTTCCCCACTCCATCTCCTGCCACTGTAAAATAAGAGTGACACTATTCAGTGCCGATAAGATTTAGATCATCTCAGGCATAGATCTCAAAGCTTTCTGAAGGAGGCTAAGTATCACTGTCCCTGTTCCACAGAGGGGGAAAGCCCACGGTCACAAAGCAGGTCTCCTGATTCTAGGTCTCCTGGTTTCCGCTCCAACCCCTATCCAGTGAATCTCACTGCCTTCCCTGGCAGGGACTTTGTTTTACAGAAAAAATAAAAAGCACTTTGTACTTTTGGGCACTGCATAATGATTAAGATAGGCTGAGATTTAACACTGTTCCCTCCATTTCCAAAGGGAAGAGAGCAATGCTCATGGATGGATAAAACCAGTGGCTAACCAGCAGGAATTACTGCACTGTGTCCCACCTCCCAAAGCTGCTTATGGCCTGTCACTTGACAAATGGAAGATTTTTAATGCTGCAGACAGGCTGGTAGTGCCACAATGCAGAGAAACCACATGCATAATGGCCAAAGAGCCTGCTTCCAAAGTGCAGTCTGCAGCACAATCTCATGCAAGGAGCCAGAGGAGGCATTTACCAAGCAGCTGCTACCTGAGAGTCATCCCCTTCCACTGCAATTTGGGGAAACTGAAATTGCATGCCAGGTTTAACATGGTAAGAGATACCTGGAACATTTGGTCCACCCAGATTTAAGTCAGCACCCAGCGCCTCAGATCAGCAGCTTTTCCTCCAGAGGGACACAGAGTGCAATTGCAATTGGAACTACAAGCCCAGATATGGAAACCACCATATTTTCTTGTTACACAACCAAGAACAAAAGCAAAGCTTGTCCCAGCCCTACTGGATCATCACTGCAGGCTGTACTAAAGGGCCAGAGGCCCCAGGTCAATAACATTTAACATGTTAGTGCAATGTTTCTCAAACTGGGGGTCCCGACCCAAAAGGGGGTCACAAGGCTATTATAGGGGTGTCATGAGATCACAAAAAATATTGTGATAACCTTTAGATCCTTTGCTAGGGTTACCATATTTCAAGCTCCCAAATAGAGGAGACTGTCAGGGGAGGGGTACAACAGCCGCTGCTTTCCAGTCGCTCAGCTCTGAAGGCAGCACAGAAGTAAGCGTGGCAATGCCAAATCATGGACATTTATTCATATTTCAAAAATGAAAACTGAATGTGGAGGATGATTTAAGGGTCTGCCTGAGGTCCCTGGAGCTGTGATTGAAAAGAAAAGCGGTGCGCTTCAAAACAGCAGCACCCCTCGCACGAAGTGTCCAGATACTTATTTGTATATAGTTGCACAGAAAGCCACAATCCTTGGACATTATGATTATTCCCACAATCACTGAAAGAGGCTTCCAACTCCCCAAACTCTATCCTGTTGTCTATTTTGTTTAGCCAGAAAATGTATTTCTTAAATGTCCACGTATTTATTCCTGAAAACTGTTGCTTTACACTTTTCGAGAGGCTTCAGTGCCTTTGGCTGCAAGGATAATGATTCCATGCTTCATTTAGTGCTCATGAGTACGTAGAGTATTTTGCTATCACTTTTGGGGCAGTGGGGTCATCACAACCTCAAATATTTTCAAAGGGTGGCCGAGCAAGAAAAAAGTTTGAGAACTCCACTGTCAGTGTGTTACTATAAGTCTCCTCTCCCACCTCCTCCCCATATGGTTTAGTCCAGGGGTCGGCAACCTATGGCACGCGTGCCAAAGACGGCACACGAGCCAATTTTTAATGGCATACGGCTATCTCTACAGCAGCGTGCCATTAAAAATCCTGCCCAGCCCGGCCCGCTCTTCTCCGCCCCCTCAGCTCTCTCCTTGCAGGGCAGGGAAGCTTTCCCCTCCCCGCCACCTCTTCCCCTAGCGTGCTGGGTTCCTGCCCCTCCTCCTCTCCCTCCCTGCAGCCCATGCTGCGGCCTCTGCTCCGGGGACCTTGGGGAAGGGGATGGAATCGGTGTATCCCCTCCAGCCCCCTGCCGTGAGCCGCTCAGGGCAGGGGGCTGGGAACACCCCCACGACCCCAGCCCACACCCCCAGCCCTCTGCCCTGACCCCTCCTCTCACACATCCAGCCCCCTGCCCTGACCCCTGAACCCCCCGACAACACCAGCCCTGACTCTGGCACCCCCCATACATACCCAGCCCCCTGCCCTGACTCCTGCACCCTCCTCACACACCCCCACACTCCATGCCCTGACTCTTGCACCCCCCACATCCCCACCCTGAGCACCAAACGGGAGCTCCTGCACGCACACACACCCACACCCACCCACCCACATTCCCATCTGCACCCCTTGCACCAAATGGGAGCTGCCCAGCTCCACACCCAAACCTCCTGCCCCAACCCTTCACCCCCTCCCTCATTCTAGCTCCTGGCCAGACCCTGCACCCCAACCTGCTCCTTCACCCCGTGCTCAGCACACTCCCACCCTCATCTCAGTGCAGAGAGGGAGGAAGAGAATGGCTAGAACCAGGGAGAAGGTAGGTACCTACTCTATGTGGACAGGGCTGGGACCCCAGACCAGCAGCGGGCTTAGCGGGGCCGGTAGCCGGGACCCTGGCTGGCAGGAGCCGGCGGACAGAACCCCAGACTGGCAGCGGGCTGAGCGGCAGCGGGCTGAGCCACTCAGCCCACTGATGGTCTGGGGTCCCGGCCGCCGGCCCCGCTCAGCCCACTGCTGGCCTAGGTGAACGGAACCCCAGGTCGGCAGCAGGCTGAGCGGGCCGGCCGTGTAAGATCAGCATTTTAATTTAATTTTAAATGAAGCTTCTTAAACATTTTGAAAACCTTGTTTACATACGACAATAGTTTAGTTATAGAATATGTAGACTTATAGCGAGAGACCATCTAAAAAACGTTAAAATGTATTATTGGCACCCGAAACCTTAAATGAAAGTGAATCAATGAAGACTCAGCACACCCCTTCTGAAAGGTTGCCGACCCCTGGTTTAGTCTCATCAGCACATGACCCTTTTAGTAGGTAACGAGCTATGCGCTGACAGGTACCTTTGGCTGTGGAGTCTGTCTTCGAGAGCCTCATTCAGGTAGGCCACCACTCCCAGGATGACAGTCTGCACACATAGCTTGTTGGGCTTTTCCTGGAGCAGAGCACGGTCACAATGCTGACACTTCCGCAAAAGCTTCTGGAAACTCAGTACTGGGAAAGGCCATGTCTGCACCAGATCTTGCAGCACGAGGGTCTTCTTGTTCATGAAAGCTGCTTTGAACAAGACTGGATACAACTCCTTTGGGATGAACTCCAAGGCACCATGCACCGTGGAGTGATGGGAAACCACCTTCTGTGCACAGAGGAACACGAGGGAGTGCATGGCTGCAGGGAGGCAGCAAGCCAGAGCCCCAGCTTCACGGAACCACTGAAAGAGAAGAGAAACACCTAATAATACACCTGCCCCCAGAACACAGTGCAACATTCCTGATGAGATCCCTGACTTTCACCAGGAATTAACCAGTTTTTGCATTGTTCCCCTGCAGCTGCTTATGAGTGGGCAGGAGAGACATGCCCCATCCTCATCTGACCTGTTCTGCTTCTTCTGCTCTCTGAGAGCCAGCCACACAGTGAAAGAACAGAGCTGGGAAGCCAGTGCAAGGGTAGAAGGCCAGCACACCTGCCTGCTCAGCAACTTCAGGTAGGAAGGATCCCACCTGCCTCCAGTACTCCACTGACATTCTCACAACAGGAGGGGGCTAGAAATCAGAGGGGAAGCCCCAGAACAGCAGAAATTTAACCCTGTGGGTCCAATTTGCTAAACTGTTTACAAGCCTCCAGAGCATTGTTGGTTCTTGATTTTACAAGGCCAGTCAGGGTGCAGGTCCTGTCTGACCAGCTCACAGCTCTTCTTCCCTTGCCATGTCTCCTCCCTGTAGCCTTCCTTTCCCCCCCACACTGTATAGACCACCAAGTTCCTCGCTTTCCATCCCAATTTCTCTTCCAAGATGCCCACATGTCTCTACTGTTTCTTCAACCTCTAGCAGGTCATCTATAGCCCATTGCTGACCTTGAACAGCATGGGGCCAATGTGTCTATGGTCATGGACTAAAATGGTTATTTCTCCAATACAGTGGGCAGGCAGCAGCATCCCTTAGAGCTCTGGAACTAATAAGATCTATTCATCTTTAGACTCAGCCCCTTTTGCACACCCTGATGGGAATGGTCTTGCCTACAGCCTGCAGGTAGCAAAGATCTGATTTTCACAACTGTAATCACAACAGCACTTATATTAAGTTTCACCAGAAAGCTCAGAACCAAAGAGCCCCCACTTAACATAAATGGAACCAGAAACTGTGGAGCAATCCCATGGCTCTCAGTAGCATTAGATCTTGAGCTAACACACAACAGTCACTGTTCCCAGAGATACTTCAGCTGGGCAGGGCAGTAAGGCTCAGTCCAAGAGACCCAACACCTTAGCTGGCTCTGCTAGGAGTCCTGGAGAAAGATGGAGTGCTCAATATGCTAGGAATTGTGAATTAATAGTGTCTCCTAGGACTCCTTAGCCCTGGTCTACACTAGGACTTTAGGTCGAATTTAGCAGCGTTAAATCGATGTAAACCTGCACCCGTCCACACAATGAAGCCCTTTATTTCGACTTAAAGGGCTCTTAAAATCGATTTCCTTACTCCACCCCTGACAAGTGGATTAGCGCTTAAATCGACGTTGCCGGCTCGAATTTGGGGTACTGTGGACACAATTCGATGGTATTGGCCTCCGGGAGCTATCCCAGAGTGCTCCATTATGACCGCTCTGGACAGCACTCTCAACTCAGATGCACTGGCCAGGTAGACAGGAAAAGAACCGCGAACTTTTGAATCTCATTTCCTGTTTGGCCAGCGTGGCAAGCTGCAGGTGACCATGCAGAGCTCATCAGCACAGGTGACCATGATGGAGTCCCAGAATCGCAAAAGAGCTCCAGCATGGACCAAACGGGAGGTACGGGATCTGATCGCTGTTTGGGGAGAGGAATCCGTGCTATCAGAACTCCGTTCCAGTTTTCGAAATGCCAAAACCTTTGTCAAAATCTCCCAGGGCGTGAAGGACAGAGGCAATAACAGGGACCCGAAGCAGTGCCGCGTGAAACTGAAGGAGCTGAGGCAAGCCTACCAGAAAACCAGAGAGGCGAACAGCCGCTCTGGGTCAGAGCCCCAAACATGCCGCTTCTATGATGAGCTGCATGCCATTTTAGGGGGTTCAGCCACCACTACCCCAGCCGTGTTGTTTGACTCCTTCAATGGAGATGGAGGCAATACGGAAGCAGGTTTTGGGGACGAAGAAGATAGCTCACAGCAAGCAAGCGGAGAAACTGGTTTTCCCGACAGCCAGGAACTGTTTCTCACCCTAGACCTGGAGCCAATACCCCGCGAACCCACCCAAGGCTGCCTCCTGGACCCAGCAGGCAGAGAAGGGACCTCTGGTGAGTGTACCTTTTAAAATACTATACATGGTTTAAAAGCAAGCATGTGAAAGGATTACTTTGCCCTGGCATTTGCGGTTCTCCTAGATGTAGTCCTAAAGCCTTTGCAAAAGGTTTCTGGGGAGGGCAGCCTTATTGCGTCCTTCATGGTAGGACACTTTACCACTCCAGGCCAGTAACACGTACTCGGGAATCATTGTAGAACAAAGCATTGCAGTGTATGTTTGCTGGCATTCAAACAACATCCGTTCTTTATCTCTCTGTGTTATCCTCAGGAGAGTGAGATATAATTCATGGTCACCTGGTTGAAATAAAGTGCTTTTCTTCAGGGGACACTCAGAGGAGCCCATTCCTGCTGGGCTGTTTGCCTGTGGCTAAACAGAAATGTTCCCCGCTGTTAGCCACAGGGAGGGGGGAAGGTTGAGGGGGTAGTCACACGAGGGGAGGAGGCAAAATGCGACCTTGTAACGAAAGCACATGTACTATGTATGTAATGTTAACAGCAAGGTTTACCCTGAAAGAGTGTAGCCACTGTTTTATAAAATGTGTCTTTTTAAATACCGCTGTCCCTTTTTTTTTCTCCACCAGCTGCATGTGTTTCAATGATCACAGGATCTTCTCCTTCCCAGAGGCTAGTGAAGCTTAGAAAGAAAAAAAAACGCACTCGCGATGAAATGTTCTCCGAGCTCATGCTGTCCTCCCACACTGACAGAGCACAGACGAATGCGTGGAGGCAAATAATGTCAGAGTGCAGGAAAGCACAAAATGACCGGGAGGAGAGGTGGCGGGCTGAAGACAGGGCTGAAGCTCAAATGTGGGGGCAGCGTGATGAGAGGAGGCAGGATTCAATGCTGAGGCTGCTGCAGGACCAAACCAGTATGCTCCAGTGTATGGTTGAGCTGCAGCAAAGGCAGCTGGAGCACAGACTGCCACTGCAGCCCCTCTGTAACCAACCGCCCTCCTCCCCAAGTTCCATAGCCTCCACACCCAGACGCCCAAGAACGCGGTGGGGGGGCCTCCGGCCAACCAGCCACTCCACCACAGAGGATTGCCCAAAAAAAAGAAGGCTGTCATTCAATAAATTTTAAAGTTGTAAACTTTTAAAGTGCTGTGCTTAAAGTGCTGTGTGGCATTTTCCTTCCCTCCTCCACCACCCCTCCTGGGCTACCTTGGTAGTCATCCCCCTATTTGTGTGATGAATGAATAAAGAATGCATGAATGTGAAGCAACAATGACTTTATTGCCTCTGCAAGCGGTGATTGAAGGGAGGAGGGGCGGGTGGTTAGCTTACAGGGAAGTAGAGTGAACCAAGGGGCGGGGGGTTTCATCAGGGAGAAACAAACAGAACTTTCACACCGTAGCCTGCCCAGTCATGAAACTGGTTTTCAAAGCTTCTCTGATGCGTACCGCGCCCTCCTGTGCTCTTCTAACCGCCCTGGTGTCTGGCTGCGCGTACCTCAACCTCCCACCCCGCCATAAACGTCTCCCCCTTACTCTCACAGATATTGTGGAGCACACAGCAAGCAGTAATAACAGTGGGAATATTGGTTTTGCTGAGGTCTAAGCGAGTCAGTAAACTGCGCCAGCGCGCCTTTAAACGTCCAAATGCACATTCTACCACCATTCTGCACTTGCTCAGCCTGTAGTTGAACAGCTCCTGACTACTGTCCAGGCTGCCTGTGTACGGCTTCATGAGCCATGGCATTAAGGGGTAGGCTGGGTCCCCAAGGATACATATAGGCATTTCAACATCCCCAACAGTTATTTTCTGGTCTGGGAATAAAGTCCCTTCCTGCAGCTTTTGAAACAGACCAGAGTTCCTGAAGATGCCAGCATCATGCACCTTTCCCGGCCATCCCACGTTGATGTTGGTGAAACGTCCCTTGTGATCCACCAGAGCTTGCAGCACTATCGAAAAGTACCCCTTGCGGTTTATGTACTCGGCGGCTTGGTGCTCCGGTGCCAAGATAGGGATATGGGTTCCGTCTATAGCCCCACCACAGTTAGGGAATCCCATTGCAGCAAAGCCATCCACTATGACCTGCACATTTCCCAGGGTCACTACCCTTGATATCAGCAGATCTTTGATTGCGTGGGCTACTTGCATCACAGCAGCCCCCACAGTAGATTTGCCCACTCCAAATTGATTCCCAACTGACCGGTAGCTGTCTGGCGTTGCAAGCTTCCACAGGGTTATCGCCACTCGCTTCTCAACTGTGAGAGCTGCTCTCATCTTGGTATTCATGCGCTTCAGGGCAGGGGAAAGCAAGTCACAAAGTTCCATGAAAGTGCCCTTACACATGCGAAAGTTTCGCAGCCACTGGGAATCGTCCCAGACCTGCAACACTATGCGGTCCCACCAGTCTGTGCTTGTTTCCCGAGCCCAGAATCGGCGTTCCACAGCATGAACCTGCCCCATTAGCACCATGATGCATGCATTGGCAGGGCCCATGCTTTCAGAGAAATCTGTGTCCATGTCCTGATCACTCACGTGACCGCGCTGACGTCGCCTCCTCGCCCGGTATCGCTTTGCCAGGTTCTGGTGCTGCATATACTGCTGGATAATGCGTGTGGTGTTTAATGTGCTCCTAATTGCCAAAGTGAGCTGAGCGGCCTCCATGCTTGCCTTGGTATGGCGTCCGCACAGAAAAAAGGCGCGGAACGATTGTCTGCCGTTGCTCTGACGGAGGGAGGGGCGACTGACGACACGGCTTACAGGGTTGGCTTCAGGGAGCTAAAATCAACAAAGGGGGTGCCTGTACATCAAGGAGTATTTCAGGCAGGACTTCATGGAGGGTTCCAATAAGAAATGGTGCACCTAAGTTATTGTTCTTATTGGAACAAGGAGGTTAGCCTGGCCTCTGATTGATACATGGCTAGATTTACCTCGCTGCACCTTCTCTGTGAGTGACTGCAGTGTGACCTAGAGGAATGAGTCCCTTAGACAGGGGAGGAGGCAAATGAGTACAAAACAAATCTGGTCTATTTCTTGTTTTGACCCACTCCATCTATCTTTTACATCTTTGGCTGGCAGCAGACGGTGCAGAAGTTCTGCATGCCATCCTCATCTCTTGCCTGCCTGGCAGAAGATGGTACAATACGACTACTAGCAATCCTCATCTCTTGCCTGCCTGGCAGAAGATGGTACAGTACGACTGCTAGCAGTCCGTATCGCCTGCCCGCTCACCATAAGACGGTTCAATAGGACTGACTGCAGGACTAAAGAGAATGACCTGGTCAAGTCACTCCAAATTTAGTCCCTGCGCCCATGTCTGCCCAGGCGCTCCCAGCCGACGTGGCCAGGAGCACCTCGGACATGACGATGACGGCTACCAGTCGTACTGTACCGTCTGCTGCCACAAGGCAAGGGGTTGCTGCTACTGTGTAGCAATGCCGTACCGCGTCTGCCAGCACCCAGGAGACATAGGGTGACGGTTACCTGAGCGGGCTCCATGCTTGCAGTGGTATGGCGTCTGCACAGGTAACTCAGGAAAAAAGGCGCGAAATGATTGTCTGCCCTTGCTTTCACGGAGGGAGGGAGGGAACGGGGGCCTGATGATATGTACCCAGAACCACCCGCGACAATGTTTTAGCCCCATCAGGCTTTGGGATCTCAACCCAGAATTCCAATGGGCAGCGGAGACTGCGGGAACTGTGGGATAGCTACCCACAGTGCAACGCTCCGGAAGTCGACTCTAGCCTCGGTACTGTGGAAGCGCTCCGCCGAGTTAATGCACTTAATGCACTTAGAGCATTTTCTGTGGGGACACACACACTCGAATATATAAAACCGATTTCTAAAAAACCGACTTCTATAAATTCGACCTTATTCCGTAGTGTAGACATACCCTTAGTCTTCAGTCAAACTCATCTTAGTTGTCAAAATGGGAAGCACTTTGTACGTGACGTCAGATCCAAAAAGCACAGTCACTGCCCTAACACAATCATCCTAAAGCTGAACTAAGTATCCATTCCTCCTTATCTATCCCCATTTGTATCTTACCGCACTGCTCCCATTGACTCTGCTTTGCTAATAACATCTGCCTCAGCCATCAGTTTGTCCACATCTCTCAGAACCATCTTTGTGCTTTCTTCTATACTACCTCATGCTTGGAGCTCTGTCCCCGAACCAGTCCATAATACCACTGCCCTTTCCTCCTCCAAATCCATGTCTAGTTAGCGGATCACTGGGGATTGCGGATATTGCATATACTGATATGAAGACATTATCAGAATGATCAGGAACTCTCCAGTTGAGCACTAGCTAGTCTATGTAAGCATGTGAGCCTTTCTACTATATTTTACTCACTTGTTGCATCTTGTCTTTAATTACTTAGTAGGGGTGGTCTCTCCCCACGTTTTTATACAACACCTAGCACAACATACCTCGATTGTGATTAGGGCTTTTGGATGCTACTATAATATAAATAAATGCTACAACCGTCAATACGTCCAGCCCATCTGTGATTGAATCTGGGATTGTATTAGCCAGCTACTATGGATTAAACAGCACGTAATATAAATCAGGGATACTGGCCACTCTTTGCCCAGACTGCTGAGAAGCAGTAAGGCAGCACTGGCAGATTACCACTTGGCCCCCACCTTCATGCTGGTTTGCTCCTCCCTTGTCTCCTTATGCTGATCCTGACAGAACTCAAGGAAGTTAGATCAGGAGTTAGAGTAGATGAGCCTTATGGTCCCTTCTAACCCTATGATTCTAAGGCGGAAGGGACAGCGACCCCTCCTGGCCCTTTAGCAGCCTTGTTCCACCTATTCAGTCAAACAATCTGGCCATCAGAGGGTTTCAGCCACAGAATCTGGGGGTTCAAGCACTGAAAGACCAAACACAGTGCAAGAGACATTCTAGTATACCTTCTCAAACCAACTAGCTCCATTACCATGAGCACACCCCCCATCCCACAATGTGGCCCACCCATGCCTCATCCCACTGCACTTGACCATAACATCACCTTGTGGTACAGCCAATCGTGGCACCAAATCCTGGCCATCTCCCACACCACTGAGGCTGGTCAGTGGCACACACATGAGGAAATTAAAGAACGATAACCTCATGTCCCAGGTAGCACTCCCATAGCTCCTTCCCCTTCTTCTCCTTCCTCCCTTTATTTCCCAGCCAACATCAAAGAAGAAGGGCAGAGAGGGATAGCTAGACTAGGAGATGCTAGGATTCAGCCAGTCACCTTTGGAGCAGACTAAACTACAACCTACTGACCAACAAGAGGGGGCAGCTCTTACAAGCTGCTGACATCCAGAAATGATGCTTTAGCATCAGCAGAACGAGCCCCGACTCCCCTGTAGGGGAACCTGCTCTTCTGGGCCTGGTTCTGCTGGAAGCGATCAAGGAAGCTGCTAGGAGGAGACACTGCAGGAAACATCTCCAATGGGGGGTGAGCGGGGCAGCAGATATCACAAAGTCACAGCCCTCAGGGGCAGAGGGGAACAGAACCTGCAGCCCCTTTTCCAGAGACATTTGGGAACAGAGCAGCAGAGGAGGACACATGCCCCACAACAGGGTTAGGGGAATGGACAGGGTTAGGGTTACACCCCCCTTACACACTACTGCCTGGGAGGGGCTCAGGCCCCCCAGGGAAGGGGTCACGCCCCCCCTTATACACAACTGCCTGGGAGGGGCTCAGGCCCCCCAGGGAAGGGGTCACGCCCCCCCTTACACACAACTGTCTGGGAGGGGCTCAGGCCCCCCAGGGAAGGGGTCACGCCCCCCCTTTACACACAACTGTCTGGGAGGGGCTCAGGCCCCCCAGGGAAGGGGTCACGCCCCCCCTTTACACACAACTGTCTGGGAGGGGCTCAGGCCCCCCAGGGAAGGGGTCACGCCCCCCCTTTACACACAACTGTCTGGGAGGGGCTCAGGCCCCCCAGGGAAGGGGTCACGCCCCTCCTTTACACACAACTGTCTGGGAGGGGCTCAGGCCCCCCAGGGAAGGGGTCACGCCCCCCCTTTACACACAACTGTCTGGGAGGGGCTCAGACCCCCCAGGGAAGGGGTCACGCCCCCCCTTTACACAAAACTGTCTGGGAGGGGCTCAGACCCCCCAGGGAAGGGGTCACGCCCCCCCTTTACACAAAACTGTCTGGGAGGGGCTCAGACCCCCCAGGGAAGGGGTCACGCCCCCCCTTATACACAACTGTCTGGGAGGGGCTCAGGCCCCCCAGGGAAGGGGTCACGCCCCCCCCTTACACACTACTGCCTGGGAGGGGCTCAGGCCCCCCAGGGAAGGGGTCACGCCCCCCCCTTACACACTACTGCCTGGGAGGGGCTCAGGCCCCCCAGGGAAGGGGTCACGCCCCCCCTTACACACTACTGCCTGGGAGGGGCTCAGGCCCCCCTCTCCCCATTTCACCCCTGCCCCCCAGACAGCTCATGTCCCACCTACTCCAGACCCTCCCCCACTTGCCTCAGAGGGCTCACGCCCCTTCCCGCAGGGGGGTTCGCCCTCCAGGCCCGGCCCTCGGGGGTTTCACGCCTCAGACCTCTCCTCTCACGGGGGGGGTTCATGCTCCTCCCCCAACGCTGCCGTGGTTGAGGCCCCGCCCCCCAGCCGCGAGGAGGCCCCCGGCCCTACCGTCTCCCCAGCGGCCAGGCCCCGCGCGCGCGCTCCCTCAGCCTCCCGCCCGGGAGCCGCTCCGGGCTCTGCAGGCCCCGCCCCACCGGAGGCCACCGCACTTCCGGGTCTGCGTGGTGACGCAGAGGCGGGCCCGCCACGACGCTTTCCGGAATGGCGTGGCGGGGTCCTTGCGTTTCCTTGGAGATTGGGGCTGCGATTGGGCAGCTGGCTCGCGCGCCCCGCGGCGGCCGCTCCTATTGGTGGGCGCTCCGGGCAGGCGGGAGGTTTGTGCGGGAGCCAGCCGGGCCGGCGCGGGTGAGTCCGGGGCTTCGGGGTCTTTTAGCTCCGTTGCCTGCGGGGCTGCGGCACGGAGCCCGGACGCCTGGGTTCCCTCTAGCGCGGGGGCGGCGGGGAGGTGCCTGGGTTCTTCCGGGCTTTGGAGAGGGCTCCCCAGGCTGAGCCCGAGCGCCTGGGTTCCTCTCAGGTGGTCCCGGACGCCTGGGTTCTATTGGCAGCTCTGCCACTGACTCGCTGTGTCACCCTGGTGAAGTCTCTCCTTCTGTGCCTCAGTTTCCCCTCTGGGAGGTCTGAGGCAGCTCAGAGGCCTTTGTGGAACGATACCTGTAAAGTGGCTTTCCTCAGGGAATACCTGGGGGGGGGAGGGTGTGTGTGTGCAAATTCTCCCCCTCTTACGGCAAGAGAGACCCCTTGTATACTAGTGACTTGCGCCTGGAAACTCCGGATCGGAGACCCCCATGGAGCTGTACAAGAGGGTGGACGGAACTTGTCATGAGGATGCTTGTTCTGAGTGGAAGCTGTGATAAGACTCCCCTGGGGAGGAGGGGTGAAGTGCTTATCCTGCCAGAACCTGCATTAGAATTGGGGTGAACGCTGGTAAGCTGATCAGTACGGGTGTAGATTCTTTGATTGTTTTAATACGTCTTCTCTGTAATGCTTTTTACCTTAAGAATAAAGTAGGCTTGCTTAGAAAGCTCTGGGTGGTAATCTGTAGCAACCCCTCTGTTATCCATCTCTGAAGAGAAAGCAGGCAGGTCTGTTTAGCCATACAGTCTTTATTGGGAAATACAAGGAAGGCAGGGAACTCTTCACCCTGACAATACCCTGCTCAGGCAGCAAAGAGACACAGATTCTCCACCCTGGAGAGGCATCAGCTGTGGAGCTCGGAGCCTGAGAGTGGGTGCCCTTGCTGAGCCACTAAGGGGAGATACTGGTGCAGTTGCTTTGAACTGTGACAATATTGCACTCCCTTCTTGAGTGGAACATGGGAACTCAGTTTGGGACAGGAAGCGAAGCGGTAGACTGCACTGATTTCAAACCATAGTGGGGATGTGTCCCGTTGCCCCATCTATGGAGCACAGACAGCATGAACCACTTGAGTTAGCAAGCGGATTAGCAGCCTTGGTGGCAAGTACCCACTACTAACTGTTAAAGTGCAGTTTCCTGCCAGACACCATCTGCAGTGACTAAAGTGGTCAGAGCCTTCGCCCTATATCACACTGACTTCCTCCTGGATGTGCCTGTAGATTGGTGCTTGTATGATGACCTCATACTATTCAGCAGAAAGCGCTGGGGATATCTGCCTGTTAATAAAACTGCAAAGGGCTGGTTCTGGAGAGGATTAATCTGAAGATCTGTGCAATATTTACAGCTGGTGCAGTTCTTCAGAGCAGGGTCAGGCCTTCGGAACCATGGACAGATACAACGAGGTCAAAGTCCTGCTGAAAAAATGGGAGACGACATTTCTTCAGGAGCACCAGAGGAAACCGAGCAAGGTACCCGTGCAGGGGTGGGAGGGGATATGACTCAAGGAATCAGAGGTTTAAGAGTAGCTTTGCAAAAGAAAAATACAGGAAAGAGAAGAGTAGGTTTAAATCTGCCCTTGTTCATCTGTGCTGGGGATTATGTGGTTCTGCTGCTATCTGCACTGATTTGAGGAAAGATTAAAAGAGCTAAATCTTTTCAGTTTGGCTGAGCAACATCCTGGTGTGCCAACTGTCTGCAAATTCAAATGCCAAGGAAGGCCAGAAATTGTTCAAGGTGGTATGAAGAAGGCATAAAATGAAGAGTGGGATGACAAGAAGGGCGGGGAGGAGGGGATTTAAGACTGAATATCAGGGAAGAATTCTTAATAATGGGTAATCTGTCATTCTGTAGGATAGTCTCGAAGGGGGATTGGAGAGATTCAAAGATTATTATTTACTTGGATTATGGTAATGTCTGGAGGCCCAGTTGAAGTCAGGCTCTCATATCCATATATGTTATCTGGGAGTGACCCCAAGGATCAATCATAAAACTACATTCCTCAATCGAAGTCCTGGGCCTAACATTCCCAGGCCCACCAAAAGGGACTGAAAAGAAAATCTGTCCATCAGTCATGTGGGGGAATGTGTAGACCAAGGGACAGATGAGGCATGAATGTATGAATGGTAAAGTAAGGTGGCCATATAACAGTGTTTAGCCCACTGGGTCATCTTCAGTCCATGCATTATACTTTTCCAGAACGATGGGTAAACATCTTCCCCATAAAAAGGCAAAAAGTGGGGGAATGTAGTAGAAAGAGAGCCTGAGACATAAGGCCTTGTATCAGAAGCCTGGTCTGAGACCTAAGGCCTGAGCTAAAGTAGTGGTCAAGCTTTGCTGATATGAAGCAAAGTTAACAGAAACTCTGCCTGCTTGCAAGCTCACAGAACCTGGCAAGAACAGGGCTGGTATTGCAAAAACACACATTCTTAAGAAAAGCTAGGCACAGGACACTCGTGCAAACACATCCCAGAAGGGTGGTACCAGAACACCCCGATACCAAGTATGGTACACCCTCCCCCCCCTCAAAGAAAAAAAAGGTAATGAGAACTCTCTGACCCCTCCTAAAGATGATGACCTTGTGATGGATAGAGATGTATTGATCAAACCAACAGGTACAAGGTAATGGGTGGTGGTTAGCCATGTCAGAGGTTGGTAACTAACCACATCAGGGTGCAGTAACTACCTATGTCAGAGGGGCAATAGGGAACTTGTTTGTATCGGTGTATAAATTGGTACCTCGGAGGGATGTCTTTGTCTAGCTTAGCGGGGAATGGAAGGTCCCTCCATTTACTGAGCTGCATCCATTGTTAAGGGCATACATGTAGTAATGGTCCGCTAGAGTCTGCGGGATACTACTATCATGCTTTGTTGACAATAAACCTGGCCGGATGCCTTTGTACTTTAACGGATCTTGTGATCGTTGAGCGGTTCAATGGACATCTGCTGTGCTGGCTGCATGCGCAGAGCTGGGATGGCACACGGAGAGAACACATACACCCAGCCGAACATCTGACAACAGACCGTACCTGTGCTTAAAGTGAAGTACGTGCATAAGTGTTTGCAGGGTCAGGGCCTTAAGTCACCATCTATTAATTTATAACAGCCCATTCTTACACTGTGCACCAATACGGGGACATCAGTGCCCAGGGCACCACAAATGTTTTAAAAGAAAATAATTAAACGTTGGGCTGCACAAAAAATTGGCCTTTTCCTTTTCCATGTATCTGCCCCAAAAAATTGCCCTGAATTTCATTAAGCAATAAAGCCTGAGAAATAGAAGCCCCAATTCGCTCTAACTGTGCCCTAATGTATGTCCTTTCAAGGAGGTTGAGGCAGTTGGGGTGAGAAGGTTGGGATGATTTAGTTGGGGATTGGTCTTGCTTTGAGCAGGGGGTTGGACTAGATGACCTCCTGAGGTCCCTTCGAACCCTGATATTCTATGAGTATCAGCAATTCCCAGACCACTAGACAAGAACTAATTGTGGTTCTGCCACTGTCTCCCTCTGTTGTCTAGGGCAAGTCTGAGTCTTTCTGTGCCTCAGTTTCCCCATCTGTAACATGAAGATAATACTTTGCTACTTCTCAGGGGGTAGAGAGGTTATTGAAATGTGTGGAACAGGCTTTGTATCTGAAAAGTGCTATGTGGTAAGAGTTATTAATATGACTTCTACCATTGTAATCTGGAGACCTGGCCTCTTACTGCACCTTTTCCTCTGAATTAGGAGCTAGATGGGATGGTATCACTTAGTTACCTAGCTCACTGACATGTAGAGAGTGCCTTGCAGTAGGTCATAAGCACCAGATGAAAGATGGAGCGAATCTCTGTCCCCAAAAGGTTGCAGCATAAAGGTTTGAATAAGAACCGTGCAGGATAAACATGCAGGGGCTGATAGTCATTCCAGCTGGAAAACAATGTGGAACAGAAGGGTTCTCAGGAGTCCTTGAAGCAGGATGCCTAGGGCACTTGGTGCACAGGGTGGGAGAAGGTGGTTCCAAGTGAAGAAGGAACACAGGGAGCAAGCAGGACGGGGGGATAGAGCCTCTCTCCAAACACACCTGGGATTAATGCCTAATAGTTTAGTATTTGTTTTACAGACTGATATGGAAGAGGCTCCAGAGGAGACAAAGAGTAAGTATGAGCTATAAACTCCCCAAACTGCACAGCTGCTCCATAGGGTGAGGGGTAGGGTGTGCCTGTGTCACTAATGAAGGATCAGCCCATGGGGGAAAATCACCATTGACTGCAAAGGAGATAAGGCTTTTGCTATAGCTGTCCTCGGAAAGGCTCTCCTTTCCCTTGGGGTGATTGGTAAGTAGGATGGTTCCCCACCCCCATACAGCTCTGCCACATACTTTCCCTGTGACATTGAGTAAGTCACCTAATCTTTCTGCCTCAGTTTCCCCTTCTGTGAACTTGAGATGCTGCTGCCCTGCTTCACTGGGAGCTATACTAATTTATATAAAGCACTCTGAGATCCTTGGAGAGTGCTAGATAATAGTAAAATTATTGTTATGTTTGTCGACAGAATATAGACAACGGGCATTTAAAGTAAAAGTTTATTTAAAGAGAAGAGAACAATGTTCACTCTTAGACTTGAAATATTTCAAAGTCTGTAATAAGACGTTAGGCCTGGAAATATTAGATTTCAATTGGCATATGTCAGTAATATTGGATTTCTCTCTCCACCCAAAAACAATGGGGAGCAGGAGAAATTCCAGCATTATTCCCATTGAAATCAGTTGTAGTTAGGGTCCCAGGCCCATAAGACACCTCAGCTGGGCACGTGGATGATGTATGCTTTGATGGGACATGTGTGAGGGGTCACTCAATTTCAGCACATACTACTTCATGCTTAGAAACTAAATCTTAGGGCCCAATCCTGCCAATACTTATACACATGATTAACTTTACACATGGGAGTTGTTCGTTTAACTCAATGGGAAAACTCATGTGCGTAACTTTAAGCAGGTGTGTGTTTTTAAGACATGAAATATGGTTATCAAATATTATGCTTCGATTTCTCAATCAGTTGTGAATCTCAATGCCAGTCATTAAATGTTGTATAAATAACAATGAAGATGATTTTGGTGTTTATAAATTCCAGCTAGTGTAAAAAGTTAGCTGTCAAAAGTTAGGAAAGGGTCTTTAGACATAATTAATTATGTACAAATCTAACCCCTCCAAACTTAAATCTACAGAATCCTTGTTCTTCGGGGAATGGGTGTATGCTTTCCTTTACTAGTCCATTACTGCTTGGGTTTTCCAACAGAAATAAGACCATGGAGCATGTCTCAGCTACCTTATGAAATCTACTCTTATAATCCTTATTTTAATGCACAGAACTATACCGAGAGTATAAAGCGCTAAAGCAAGCAAGAGAGCATCAAGGCCTCCCTGAATCCAGCTCAGTCTGCCAGCAAGCTGCTAAACAAACCCCAGCCATGGAACAGGTAACCAAGGGACGCTTGTGCTTTGCTGAGCTCAGCAGCTTGTTTGCCGTGGCATCTCTTTCTGGGGGTTGTGACAAGACCTGATCCTGCAGCTCTTGTGTATGCAGAACTTGCACAGACTTTCCTAGCTCTGAGTGTGGAGGGATTGCAACCATCGACCTAAGTTACATCGGCATACAGCCACCACGGTTATTAAATTATCTGCACGCTTGGCTCCTTGTGCCGGCAGTGTGTGTCCTCTGGGAGACTGCTCCTGGAGGCTAGTGAACAGTCAATGTAAGCAACACAGAGTCTATGCTGATACTGTGTCAACCTAATTACATGGACCGTGACTTTACCCACTTGGAGAGCTGGTGTGACTAACTTGCTGTAGAGAGGCACTTGTAGAGGCCCTCCACCCACCTCCCCACCCCCGCTCTGCTCCAGTCCAGCCCCCAGCTGCATCCCTAGCTCCCGTCCCCTTGCACGCCTTGGCCTCTGGCCGCGACTCTATTCCCTGTGGGCAAGGCCAGGAGTGGAGCCGCACCTGCAGGCCCGGCTGCCAGCCCCCACCGCAGCTCATCTGCGGCTCTGCTCCTGCCCCCAGACCCGGCCCAGCCTCGGCCCCCTTACCCATAGAATCTCATAGAATCCCAGGGTTGGAAGGGACCTCAGGAGATCATCTAGTCCAACCCTCTGCTCAAAGCAGGACCAATTCCCAATTTTTGCCCCAGATCCCAAATGGCCCCCTCAAGGATTGAACTCACAATCCTAGGTTTAGCAGGCCAATGCTCAAACCACTGAGCTATTCCCCCCCCCCCCCCCCATGTGTGCATGTGTCCCCCCATCCATGGTCCCGCTCCTAGCCCTGGTTCAGGGAAGCTGGTGGGGTGTGGACGGGGTAAGGGGTGGGCCCTCAAAAGTTTGGGAACTGCTGCACTTTCTGTTGAGGCTCCCTCAACATGCTGTAAAAATTCCACGGCCCACCTGTGCCACAATAACTGGTTTTCTGCATATAAAAGCCAGGGCTGGCATTTGGGGGTAGCAAGCAGGGCAACTGCCTGGGGCCTCATGCCATGGGGCCCCCACAAATCTATATTGCTCAGGCTTCAGCTTCAGCCCCGAGTGGCGGGGGTCGGGGTCCAGGCTTCAACCCCATGCGGTGGGGCTTCGGCTTTCTACCCTGGGCCCCAGCAAGTCTAATGCTGGCCCTGCTTAGCGGCCCCCCTGAAACCTGCTCGCGGTCCCCTGGTTGCGAATCACTGCACTAGAGGATGACAGGCTGATATGCACCTGAAGGCCTGATGTTTTCCATCCAGCTCTCGGGAGGGCTGACAGATAGTACAGTGTTCCTTATGAATGTGTAGGTGCTCTCTGGCTTTTCATCCCCCCCCCATCTCAGAGATAAGTGATCATGTGTCTGTGCTCTCTAATTGGCTCCTAGAGATGTGCTCTAGCTTGGTTTAACTGTTTTCTTTTTATTCGAGGCTCCTGACTCGGGTTGCTGGGGTGCGCATCTGAATCGAGGGCAGACAGCCCCCAGGCTGAGCCCCCAAGACCGTGACACCCTAAAGGCGTCTGCGCAGTATTTTGGAATGAAGCTAAAAACCAACCTGGGAGCGGCCATAAAGGTCTGGCGACTCCGTGAAAGGGCCTTTGACGTTTGGGTAACTTGATGAACAAAGCCCTGGGCTTCCGAAGGAGTAGCATTTGTGTGATCGCTCTAGCGCTCTGAATGGATTCACTAGGCAGAATCTCATGTCTAGGCCCAAAGAGCAGAGGTGGCCAACGTGTGATCCACTGAATTCAGTGATGTTGCTCTCCTCTTTAATGCAGAGGTGCAGTCTGGGGGGACTACAGCTCCTGGGATGGACTACTCCGCGGGAGGCCAAGCTTAGATCAAGAGGGCACGTTGAATGCTGGGAGCTGTAGCCTGCAGCTGCCCCTCTCTTTACTACAGAGGCTCAGCCTGCGTAATCACCTCCCTTTCCTGCCTGCTAGGTGAGCTCCAGGCAAGCTGCCAATGCAGCAAGAGTTTGATCCTTCCCCTCCTTTCAAAAGGAGAAGCTCTCCTTGTTCTCAGAGACGGCAGGTGCCAAAGGCTAGCGTGGGCAGGCGCAGCTTGAAAAGAAGCTTGCATGACAGGCAGTGGAAAGAGAGCCCAGGAAGCACCTCTCAAAGCTGCTAATGGCCCTTCCTCCGAAGAGGAGGAAAATGCCCCGCTGCATTTCCAGGCAGGGCCCCAGGGGTGAGTTCCCAACAGATTTTTAGCGAACCTTGTTACCAGCTCAAACCTGTGAACTCTGCAAAACCCTCTACGAGTTAGAGGGGCTCAGCTCAAACGATGCTGAGGAAGGTGAGGCTGCCCCGCTGGAGTCACATGATCCATTTTCTTGAGATCACGGAGGTGAACTGCAAACCAGCTGAGGGGTTAGACTGCACCCCAGGTGCTGTGTGAGGCTCCTCTTTCACCTGACTCTGTTGTGATCAAATAACAAGGCTGGAGAAAGGGGGATGATACATTTTGTTTGGTTTTAGTCCCCCCTCTCCCTCCCCCCGAATAGCTAATGAATCTCTGATTTGCCCTTGCTTGGTGCTGTTCACAAAGGTAGTTCTCATGGGTTGGTTAAACCCTTTCGCTCAGGAGCTGCTGCATAATGAAAACGAGTGTGGTATCCGGTGAGATCTCTTGGATGTGTTCAGCACATGTGACTGAAATCACAGGAATTCTCCTTTAAGAGGCTGCTAATTCCCACTCAAAGCAAAGTGGGTATTTTCAGAAGCAATGGAAATTAGGTTTGGATATTTACTATCCCATTGTAATATTAAATCCTTAGAAAGCTGCCTAAACCAGAGCTCCTGACTCCTTGTTGTCACTAAAGATCCCCTGGCATGTTCCCCTGGAGTAGAGGCATTACTTCCAGTGTCATGATCAGATTTCATTTAGGTGTCTACATTCTACAGCACAAAACCTCGCCAGCAGGTTCTGTTGGATGCCATATTCCTCACTTCCTGTCCCAAAGCTTTTGAGCAGTTTAAAACAGCTGTCATGTTCCACTCCAGAGGTGGCTGCATTTCAGTGATTGTTGAAGCGATCCCTCTGCACATAGCTTGTTATCTGGGCCAAATTCTGCTGGATCTTGCACTCATGCTGCATCACGAGTGAGGCCAGTTGAATGTGGCCCTTCGCATCCTTTGGGGCACTCTAAAAGTGTCGCTCATTCTTATCAGAGGGAGGCGTCCATCAAAAGTGTCTTTGTTCTCGCATCTTCCCTTTAGTGTGGGCAGAAGATGTGTGTCGAGAGTTGATGCGTGAAAGCAAATGGAACCTGTTTGGAAGCCCTTGGCGCACCAAAGAACTGCTGCCCAGAGTAGCTGTGACGCTAGCATGACTGGCTCTTCTTTGGTTTTTAAAGAGCTAATGTTTTCTTTGGGGCTTGCTCTAAGTTATATATGTGCTGACGCTGCACTGGAGGCTGTGCAGTGAAGCCAGTCTTTGCCCTGAAGAGCTGGCAGAGCTGATGGAGGCACCTGGAAGCCCAGAGGAAGGAATGCTTTGGAGCTGCTTTTTAGCTGTTGGTTTGTGTCCCTTGTTGTGGACATCCTGGAAGAAGTGATTCTGTAGGAGCAACTTGGATTTGGGCAGGGAAAGGGCCTGGGGAAGCAGGATTCCAAGGGTGTCTGTGCATAGGGGTGGCATGGAGAGGAGCAGTGTAGGGCCTAGACTGGGACTGGGAATGCTGAAAACTTACTGCTGTTTAATTCCGATTGCAGGAGCGTCCTATAACTTTGAGGAAGTCCTTGACTCCCCGAGGGAAGCCAGCTGTGCTCCTGTTGGAGAAGAGCTCGGACAACAGCAACCAGGGTGCATCTCCGAAGCCCCCACAGATACCATCACTGAAAAGCGACAAAGACTGCGTTACTAACTCTGATCCTAATGAGCTAGGAGACCTCCTCCTCCCACCATCGATACTGGGGCTGGCCCCCACCATCCTCTCTGGAGGGCTGAAACCGAGCCCTGAGGTAAATAAATTCCAGCAATTGAAGCAGACGGTGGCCCAGAGACTGGGCTCCCTGGATCCTGGCTGGCTGGACAGGTGTCAGGGCATCAGGGAGAAAGCAGGGGAGAGACCAAGAGAGGAAAGTGCTTCTACCTCAAATGGCAGGAACAAAGACCAGACAAAAGCAGGCCCTGCCCTGCAGGCGAATGTTGACCGATGTCTGCATGACCATTCCCTGAACCAAACCACTGGAGTTAGGGCTCAGTCCCTGGAAAGCGAGAATGTTCCACCTCTTGGAAACTGCCCCCTGGGGAGCTGGAAGCTGCAGAAACACCGGGATCCTTCTAGGAGAAACCGGCAAGGAGCTGCCCTGGAGGGGGATGATCTAATTAAAGGTGGTGGAGATAAGTACAGGGTGGCTGTGAAGGATGAGCAGGGTACTAGTGAAACCCAAGGGAACGGCAGGATGGACTCAACGCTTGGTGCTACTGAAATCAGCATTGCCAAAGAACGTGTCAGTAAACCTAAGAATCTCCCCAAGGATGCCCATCAGGGAGCAGAGCAGGAAAAGCTTGGTAACACTTCAGGAGGGGAGGGAGAAGCCTCTTGTAGAACAGGGGACGGGCCCAGTCAACCCGAGAAGGTCAAAGTGACCAATAAAAAGAGGCAGCGAACTGCCACAGCCAGCAAAGATGATGGTGCTGTGGTGCCAAAGCGCAGGCGGACGAATGCATCAGCCAGAAACAACCCCGTCTCCATGAAGAAGAAAGTGAGAGGGGCCATCTGTGAGCCAAAGCCAGGCGAAAGCAACTTGGAAGAGGATGGGGAGCCTGTGGAGGTTAAAGAGGAGAAGGGAAGGGATGTGCCAATGCTCTCTGAAAACCTCCTTGGAGAAGTCGAAGGGGAGGGGAAGCACAAATGGAGCAGCAGAGCCAGCATCTGCAGGTGGGTTTGGTCTCTTCTGGTGGCTCAGCCTTGGGGTTGGGAATACAGCTGGGGTGGCCAACGTGCAGCCCACAGGGTTGTATGATGTAGCCAGAAGTTGTCCTTGTCTTAAGTATAGAGAGGCAGCCCTTGGAGCCTAAGGGTCCCACCATGCAATGCTCCCTGTTGACCCAAGTGGCCAGGGATTTAGAGCTCACCATCTCCCAGGTGTGTAAGATGGGCAGCTCTTGCAGTGTCATCTGCAGTTCCTGGAAACCACCTGGCAGTAAAATAAACGGGTTAGGTTCAAACCTGCTCGGACCTGAACAACATCTGAAACGTGCGCTGAAACTGGCCTAAGCTGGCATTCCAAGGTGCAAGTGCTTTCCCAGTTGACTTCAATACTGAATGAGCATCCTCGTGCTCTAATGTAGCCTGCTTCCTGCCAGCACTTCTGGAGTGAGCAAGGTTGATATTTATTTAACTATGGGCCAGATCCTCTCCTGTGCGAAGATGCACTTGGTTCTGCAGATGAGAGAAGCAGTCCAGGAACCAGTGAAAGTGCCTCAATTCTCAAGCTGGCCCTGGCATAAATTGGAGCAGTTTAGAGGCTGCTCTGACTGTGACAGTTGGCTCTGGTCATTGAGACACCGTATACCAGCTGAGAATTGCTATGGGGGAGCAGAGTTTGATCTGGTGTAGCTGAGAGGAGAGTCTGGCTCTCTGCAATGAGCAGGTGACTAAACCCTCCAGCTGCTGATAGCAGGGGTGATGCTGATGTAACAGGAGAAATAAATCCAAACCAAGGCAGGGAAGGAAGCTGAGCAGGGGAGTTGCCAAATGCAAATTGGGAGCAGGGGAGGTTTAGGATGAGAGGGGGCTTTTTCAAGCCCCAAAATGGAGATTGCAAGCAGTGTAGGGGAAAATAAACTATTAAAACCCAGCCCAGTGTAGTGGGCAGTACAAGCTAGCCCAGTGGAGATGCTGCAAGAAAGCTAGATGACTTTCCAATCTACTTGTCAAAGCACCTCCACATCCCGTTTTGAGGCAGATGGCACATTAAATATTGACAGAGAAAGAGGATCTGTATCCAGAGCATTTATCGAAGTAAGCACAAGTAAGAGCTGAGCTGCCGGCTCCTTTCGCAGTGACTCCAGGGGTTCTAAACTAGCTCTGGAGCCTTGAGGGGAAGAGTAGCGATCAGTACTGACTGTTTCAGAATATCTCCCTCCCTATGTTACTAAGAATGTATTGGGTTCTTTAAACATTGCTTTAAAAATATAGCTTGGGGACAGATTTTTTCCCCAGCTCTCCACCCCCACCCAAATCAATGGGGTTGTTCTCAGAATAAGGTCATCTTCAGTGTGTGTGAGAGAGTGGCAGAATCTGGCCCTTCTCTTGGGTAGTCTCATGTGGAAAGCATGGGACTTGGAGTCAGGGCATCTCGGTTCCATTCCTGGCTCTCCCACAGACGGAGCGTGTAACTTTGGGCCACGCTTAAGCCAACGCTGTCCGAAGTCTCCACTAATTTTTGGTGCCCAACATGAGACCCCTTGCGCCCGTTTTTTCACAAACACTCATTGGCTTTGATTAGAGTTGTGGGTGCTTAACCCCTCTGCTAGTCAAGCCAAAGTGTCTCAAGGTGTCAGAGTAACAGCCGTGTTAGTCTGTATTTGCAAAAAGAAAAGGAGTACTTGTGGCACCTTAGCGACTAACCAATTTATTTGAGCATAAGCTTTCGTGGGCTATAGCCCACTTCATTGGATGCACAGAATGGAACATATAGTAAGATAGATAGATAGAAAGCTCATGCTCAAATAAATTGGTTAGTCTCTAAGGTGCCACAAGTACTCCTTTACAGTTTGTATGGTAACTTTCAACTTATCTGTATGTGTATATCTATCTATCTATCTTACTATCTTACTATATGTTCCATTCTATGCATCCGATGAAGTGGGCTATAGCCCACGAAAGCTTATGCTCAAATAAATTGGTTAGTCTCTAAGGTGCCACAAGTACTCCTTTTCTTTTTGTCTCAAGGTGGCCTCTCCAAAATCAGGGCCCCCAAAATGAGAAAAGCAAGATTTGAAAATGTGGTCATTAGCTTCTCCATGCCTCAGTTTCCCCCTCTGTAAAATGGGGATGATGATATCTATGTCGTGGGGGGTTGTGAAGATTAATCGTTTCTGCAGCACTTTGAAATCCTTGGATGGGAGGTGCTGGGGAAGAGCAGCCTGGTGTTCATTTCACCAGTGATGCAGCTTTACTACTTGCATTTCGGTCTGCTTGGGAAAATGAAACTAGACCTATCCCCATCTCTCACCATTGCTCCATGTTGCCTTCCTTGATGCTGTCCAGCTTTCACTGCCGCAAGAATACAATCCAGTGCATCTTCATGGGTAACATACACGCTACCTGACTCTACCATCTGGACTTGCTTTTCCAGGGCCCCTGTAAAGAAAGATGGCAACTTTGTCAGACTCAACCTGAAGAAGAAATCTCATGTTAAAGGTTACGCGTTGAGAGGACATCACCTTCGCAAGCAGGTGAGATGACCAATTGCTTGGCGAGTGCTAATTAAGGGGAGGACCCCCCTTTATAAAAGAGCAACAGCCCTCATTTCCCATTTTCCTGTGTTTCCATGCTGCTAACCTCTCCTTCCCAATCCCCGCCCTCCTGCAGCATAGGCTGTGAGCAGTTCTGAATGTTTCATTCTGTGCTGCAGACCCTATTTCTGATGGAGCTAGGTATTTATACCCGTTTGCTTGCTAGGTTTTGCCTTTTTTATTAAGGGACTCAACAAGCTTGAAATCTAGTCACTTTTTCAAGTAAGTTTAAAGCAGTTTCAGGTTCTGCCCTGGCCCCTGAAACCTTCTGTGGCTTTACAGTCAAAAAATTCCTTTCTTCTTTTTTAAACGTTTCCTCTCCCTGTTGTTACATGAAAGAGCCATATGACTGGGAAACGGTGACTGACTGGGCAGTGGGGCTGAAGAATGGCGAGACTGACTGGACAAAGTGCTGTCAGTTGCATGTGGTAAATGAATGGAGGGGAAGAAGAGAATCATTTTTGCTCTCTGATCTCAAACTTATAGGGATCTTAGGCCCTGATCCTGGTAGTTACTCTGAGGGCAGAACCCTGCACCCAGGCAGAGCCCCACTGATGTCAGTGAGTGCCAGGGTCTGTCCGTGGGGAGTAACTTGTCGGATCAGGGCCTGCAGTGTTGCTTGCAACCACAGCCTGCAGCAGGCTTTCAGGCAGGAGTATGCTGCTGACCTTCTGACATTGACAGGATCCCTTTGAAGTGTTGAGGCCTGTGCTGTAGAATATGCCATTCCGTCTAACATGCCTAAGGCAATGATAGAGCACAGAGAACTGACCAGGCAGGATGCTCCTTTTGGGTTCTTTAAAATCTGTCCAGTTCCTCCTTTCCAAAGGCCACGCGAGAGCCCCGAGTGAGATTCTTAGCACCTTCGGCCGCGGGGCATGCTGTAGAATTAGTTTTGGTTTAGTTTAGAGAATCACTCTCTCAGCAAAACATGCCCAGTGTACTGGAATCCAGTAGGAGAAACAGCCTTCCATTAACATCGTGGCAACACTTCAGTGCTTCGCTGATCTGATGATCCACAGGCGAATGGCACTGGCTTAATCTCGCTGCCAAGCAAAGAATTGTTAAATAACGGGGAATTCAACAGCACAGATTTTGTTTGTAGATGATGAATATTTGTATAATGTGGCGAATTCCAGCCTGCTCAGATAAGATGTTAAACAGAGGTACTGATCAGATGAGGTCAAAGCTCCCAAGGCATTTCTTGCAAGAGCAGTGGAATTAACCCTTATGTTCCAGCCAAGTTCTACCATGGGCAGCTGCATTCTGCCTCCTTTAATCCCCCTCCAGTCCACACAGCTTGAATTGGATACAGTTGACTTCCCTTCCTGTCCTAAATTGTGTAATGTTGCTGGGTTAAGTACCACTGCATTTAGCTGCAGAGATTGCTGCACATGTGAAAGGATTCCTGTCTTGTAGCTCTGCTTGGTAGCGAGTGCTATCACTGACCCACAATCTCTTCAGTTATAGTCCCGTTTTCACAGGCTTTTCTGAAAGGTTCACATTTTAGGGTGAAACTGCATTCCTGGTCTCTGCCCAAAGATCATTTTTGTTTTGAGCAATTTCCCGTCAACCATTTTTTTTGAAAGGGGTGTTACTGGAAACAGTTCTCCAGTGAGGGGTTGTGTCACTGTCTGCCCTGCAACCCTAGGTGCCTTACAATGCTTTACTGTAGTAGCCCCCAACCTGAGCCATTCACAAGCAGCCTGCCAGCATGTAGGTGACGCCTTGAATGTCTGTGAATAGCCACAGCTCTGACCCCAACAGCAACACAGCAGTCACACCCTGGCTTCCACCAGCCTTGGTTACTACTGGCAGGGTGACCTCGACACACTCCCAGTCCCGAATTTTCCTCAAGACATATTCTGCACTGTCCACCCCTCTCCTGGACAGCTCAGATATTACAGGTCCATTGAGGGGTCAATATACAACCATTTGCGTAACTCCAGTTGAAGTAGCAAACGGTTCAGTTTAAACACAACACTGGATTAGTTTTTGATTAGAAAATAAAACAAGTTCATTTAAACACAAAGAGACTTTAAGCGAGTCCAAGCATAAGGCATTAAAGCCAGAAATAGTTACACAAGAAATAAAGATAAAATGCTTTCTAGCAGCTAAAACTTAACAAACTAGACTTGGTTCAAGGTAAAATCCTTACCATGGGTTCCCAGCAATGTTGCTGGCCAAACTGTCAGGTCAGGAACTCCTCCAAAGTCAAAGGGCTGGTTTTTTTTGTCATCTTAAGTAAAAGAGAGAGAGGTAGAGAGAGAACCTTGGGTGTTTTTGCCCCTCACTTTTGTAGTCCAGTCACCCTTTGAAATGCATCTTCTTCAGGGCTACCTCTAGATAAAGTTCCTTGCAGCTGTGAGAACAGAGCCATGGGTCTCGTGGTGAAAGAGGTTCCATGTGGTTGTTTGCTAAAATGCAGATTGATCTGCTCCTGCCCCATTTCGTTGCCAAAGAATGGCCATGTGACTGGGGATCACCAGTTAACCATGATGACACCAGGGTAGAGGCCTGGGCTTGTCCTTCCTCTTTGAGGAACTGGTTTACCCGCCTTGCTGCCTCAGGGAGCCTGTTTACTACTTATATGTAAATTGAGGTAAACACACATTTCTTTGTTTAGGACAGTGGAGGTAAGTGTTGCCTGGCGGGAGGCTGTACCCCAGCCCTGAGCCCCCTCCCAGAGCCAGCACCCCAAACCCGTTCCTGCACCCCAAGTCCCAGCCCTGACCCCCCTCCCAGAGCCAGCACCCCAAACCCCCTCCTGCACCCCAACACTCTGCCCCAGCCCGGAGCCCCCTCCTGCACACAAACTCCCTCCTAGAGCTTGCACGCTTCCTGCACCCTAACCCCCTGCCCCAGGCTCAGCCCAGAGCCCTCTCCTACACTGTGAACCCCTCGTCCCCAGCCTAGAGCCCGCACCCCCTCCCGAATCCCAACCCCCTACCCCAGCCTGGTGAAAGTGAGTGGGGGTGGGGGAGAGTGAGTGACAGAGAGAGGGGGAGATGGAAGAGTCGGAGTAGATTCTGGGTTGCCCTTAGATTCAAAAAGTGAGCTTGGGCATAAAAAGGTTGGAGACCACTGGTTTAGGACAACGCTGTTTAACAACTTCTGCCTAGTCAGGGCTATGTGGGTTTGAACATGTGCTAAGAACATCACATGGGGAATTCATAGCTTTACATGTAATGTTGCCACATACATTTTATAGTGATATTATTAACCAGTGAGTAGTTAGTTTTCAAATGATACTTCACAAGATGTATTTTGTACAAAGATTATTACAGTAGCATGTAGGGTGTGAATACAGGGGTGCATTCGGTTACATAGGCCACATACTGTACAAGGTGTGTGGTGTAGTTGTTAGTTACTGTGGCAACTATAACACTTGCTTTTCCCACCTCATTTTTAATTTTAACTGTGCAACATAAACGTAGTTTGTGTATTTAATAGGTGCTGTGGGTAAAATACTTTGGAGCTGCTATGTTCATGGCATATGCACAGAGAAGTTTAGATAAAAACACAAAATACTTTTGCTGGAAGGTTGCAACATAATACTTCTATTTCCCAGAATTCTGAATTCTAACATGCAAGAATCACAAACAGAGCAAAACAAAGCAGGCTGCTCCCTAGGGCAGCAAAGCACAACTCACCCCACCTTACTCTAGACTGGATGTCTGCAGCAGACTGAATGCTTAAGGCCCAGGTTTCACACTTCCCTACAGAGTCCCCTAATCTGCCAGCAGGACCTGGAAACCCCTTGCAAACTTAGAGTGATAGCTTGTAATTTTAACACAATTTGCAGTACCCCATAGGAGCCTTCTCCAAAGAGAGGTGCTACCGAAATATATTATTAGCCTTCTAGCGAAGATTTGCTGGGATGCACAGGGGACCGCTGTGGGAATGAGAGAGAGAAAGCATTTCAAGTGGGGAACAGGGGGAAGAAATACGTTTTTATTTTAGCTCAAAGAAAAGCCTCTTTATTTTTAAAGCTTGGTATGTTTACACAGCACCTCTGCAAACAGGTGATCCACAGGGAAAGGGACCAAGCAGTATAAAAATATCTGGCTTATCGGTTGCTTCTCAAAACAGTTTATGTGGAAGTGCTGATCCCTGGGTTAACTCTGGATGATGATTGACCTTGTATCGCATCTGAGTAGCTTCAAGGACAGGTGAGGACGGCAACTGCTGCTAGGAGAGGCTTTGGAAAGAAAATTCTTACAGAATCAAACAAAATCAGGAGATTTTCTGATTTTGTTTATTTCAGACCTCAGAGCCTGAGGTGGCATGTTCCAGTTGACGGGAAACATCACAGAAATGTGCAGGAAGGCTTGGTTGTATTTTGAAACTTTCTTAGAAATAAACCTCTCTTGTGTTTTGAGCCACTGTTCCCTGCCTGGCTGTCCCCTGGGGTTTGGATCTCTTTAGATCACTGACTCCTAGTGTTCAAATAGACACCACCCCTCCCCCCACCCCAAGTCCTGCAGCGAAGGGAGACCGAGGGCAAAGAAAATGCTGTGAATGCTGCTTTGGGGCTGGACGCCATGGAGGAGGCAGGGCATGTGCCCTTCAAACCCTACAGATCCTGGGTACATATAGGCTAGAGATAATGGCACTGTAGAGAGGGGATGCTGCTTTCTAGGGCTGCTCTTCCTGCCCTGCAGAGTCCTAGAGCCCGGGTTCCAGCCCAAGCCCAGAAATCTACTCGGCAATGAAACAGCCCCACAGCCTGCGCCCTGCAAGCCCGAGTCGGTTGGCATAGGCCGGCCGTGGGTTTTTCTGTGCTGTGTAGACATACCCTCAGTCTACTTAGCTTACCAAAAAGAAGGTTAAGGGGTGACTTGATTGTAGTCTATAAGTACCTACACGGGGAACACACATGTGATAATGGGCTCTTCAGTCTAGCAGCGAAAAGTTGGAAGTTGAAGCTAGACTACTCAGACTGGGGATAAGGCGTAAATTTTTAACAGTGAAGGTAGTTAACCATTGGAACAATTTATCGAGGGTTGTGGTGGATTCTCCATCACTGACCCTTTTTAAATCAACCTTGGATGTTTTTCTAAAAGATCCGCTCTAGAAATTATTTTGGGGCAGGTGTGACACAGGAGGTCAGACTAGATGATTGCAATGGTCCCTGCTGGTCTTGGATTCCATGGAACTCAGAGCAACAGGCAGTTCCTGCCCCAGAGACCTTACAGTCTAACTTAACTGAGGAAAATGCAGACGGTTTTAAGGCTTCTTCATCCCAGTGGTGAGAACAAGGAGTCCCTTTCCAGCATGTTTGCTAAGTGAGCTACCAAAAGGCCAGTTTCCAGCGAAAGTCATTTCTAGCCTCCCATCATCTGCAGTTTCAAATGAATTCAGAATTCTCCTTTGTTTTGCTTCCTGGCCTAACAGTTGTGCAGTGTTGCTGTGCACTGTTGTATACCTGCTGACTGCCACCCCCAGAGGTGGTGCATTTCCCAGGAGTGATCACTGATGGGGTGTGGAGATGTAGGAGGTTCCTATGTCCCTAATCTGGCTGTTTCTGGTGGGGCTTTTTTGGTTTACAAGCAAGGCCCTGCCTTAGGCCTGCTGGTCCCTTTACAGGTGTGGAAGCAGAAGTGGCAGAAGAAAGGCGAATGGTTTGGAGGAGGTGGCAAATGCTTCGACAGGGGCTCAGATACCTGCTTCAGATGCGGCGGAACGGGGCACTGGGCCTCGGAGTGTAAGGGCAGAGGTAAGGCTTTCTACCTCCCCCGGCCAGCTGGGCCAACCTGAAAAAGCAACAGCCCACATCACAGATACCCGCACTGGTGTCGGGAGCTGCTGCATAAACAAGGACACTGTGCTCGGGACAGTCATGCTTGGCAATAGTAATATTTTGGGAGGTTGACATGTGGCCACGGGTCAGCTGGATGCATGGCAGGGCGTGTTCCCGGATTTTACTTAATTGCACGAACAGGTTAGGTTATAAAGTTCAACCCACTTTACCTTTTAATGCTGGATAAATTACAGCAGCAGCATGAGATAAATGTTAGCTGTGCAGCAATGAATACGAATGCAACACAAGATCTAATGAATACAGAGAGCCCCCAGGAGTGTAGGACAATAAAGACTGTGGCTTGCTAGAGGCAATAGGGAACTTTGCCAATGCCAAGCATCAAGAAAGAGGAGTAACAATGGGAATCTCTCCTCTCCCCTCCTGCTGGTTTCAGGACATGGCCTTTGCGGGAAACCTCTCAGAGGAAGAGACTGAAAAGATTAAGATTGTTACCTCGGAGAAGAGAAAAATGGACATGTTAAAAGTCTATAACCCAATGAATGGCCGAGAGAAGGAGATCGAGAGCTTCTGCTCTCCCTGTCTCACAGCACAGGAACAAGGGGACACTCAGTGACATTGAAAAGTGGGAAACTGATCAAAGGAAATAAGTTTACAGAAAACATGTAACTAGATTGTGGAACTCACTGCCACAGGATGTCATTGTGGACAAGAACCTAGCAAGACTGAAAAAGGGATTGGAATGCCTATGGATAACCAAAGAATCCAGAGTTAGAGTAGTTCATGTAAAAGAAGTACTGGAAGGGACATCAAACCTCCCGCTTCAGGGTTTAAGCCAATCTCTAACTACTAGAGACCAGGATGAGAGCTAATGTAGGGGCAGATTATCCCACATCTACTGCAGGGTTCTTACACCTTCCTCTGAAGCATCTGATGCTGGTCAGAGACTGGATACTTTGGGTCTGATCCAGTCTGGCAATTCCAGTGTTCCCAAAAAAAGTGACTCGTCCTGAAAGGGTTTGTCCAGGCCACCAGCTTGCAGAGAGCTAGATATTGGATCTTATTAATCATTTCATGGTCTCGGTCCAATTTTGCCTTTTTCCCTCCAGTTCAGCTAGATGTGTGTGTGCATTTGGGGCAAGGAGCTCCTGGCCCTCAGAGACAGTGTTCGGGCTTTGGAGGCCAGGGTGGCTGAGCTGGAGGAGCTAAGGGAGACAGAGAGGTACATAGATGAGACTTTCTGGGACAGAGTAGAACGGTCCCACCCCTGGTCTGACAGCCTGTGTGCTGTTGAGGAGGATGAAAGCCTCAGGGAAGGAGAACATTGGACTAGATGACGACCTGAGGTCCCTTCCAACCCTGATATTCTATGAAATGACCCCATAGTTGAGACCCTCCTTCCAGATGATGCCGTGGTATCCTCTCGCACTGAGGATACCTCTCCAGGGGAGGGAACTCCAGTTATTAGGCAGAGACTGGTATTAGTAATGGGCGATTCGATCATTAGAAACATAGATAGCTGGGTTTGCGAGGACCGGGAGACCTGCACGGTGACTTGCCTGCCTGGTGTGAAGGTTGCGGATCTCTCGAGACATCTAGATAGGTTTATGTGTAGTGCTGGGGAGGAGCTGCTGGTCGTGGTACATATAAGAACCAGTGACATAGGGAAGGATAGGAGAGAGATCCTGGAGGCCAAATTTAGGATGCTAGGTAAGAGGTTGAAGTCCAGGACCTCCATGGTAGCATTCTCTGAGATTCTCCCAGTTCCACGTGCAGGGCCAGTTAGACAGGCAGAGCTGCAGGGTCTCAATGCATGGGTGAGACGATGGTGTAGAGAGGAGGGGTTCAGATTTATAAGGAACTGGGGAAACTTTTGGGAAAGGGGGAGCCTATACAGGAACGATGGGCTCCACCTAAACCAAAATGGAACCAGATTGCTGGTGCTTAAAATTAACAAGGTTGTAGAACAATTTTTAAACTAAGGGCTGGGGGAAAAGCCAACAGGTGCAGAGGTGCATGTGGTTTGGACATACCTTCGGGGAGGATCTATTAATGGAGATTCTTTATGCCCTAGTAAGGAGGAGAGGATGGAAAATGATAAAATACAGGTAGGATCTGATGAGAAACAGTCAAATGAAAAAAAGTCCCATTCAATTACATCATGTAATGGCAGACAGCTAAAAAGTGACAAGTTCTTAATGTGCTTCTATACCAGCGCTAGAAGTCTAAATACTAAGATGGGTGAACTAGAGTGCCTTGTATTAAATGGGGATATTGAGATAATAGGCATCACAGAAACTTGGTGGAATGAGGATAATCAATTGGACGCAGTAATACCAGGGTACAAAATATATTGGAAGGATAGAACAGGTTATGCTGGTATGGGAGGGGCACTATATGTGAAAGAAAGCGTAGAGTCAAATCAAGTAAAAATCTTAAATGAACCAAACTGTACCATAGAATCTCTATGGATAGTAATTCCATTCTTGAAAAATAAGAATATAGCACTAGGGATATATTACAGACCACCTGATCAGAATGGTGATAGTGACTGCGAAATGCTCAGGGAGATTAGAGAGGCTATGAAAATAAAAAACTCAATAATAATGGAGGATTTCAACTATCCCCATATTGACTGGGTACATGTCACCTCAGGACGGGATGCAGAGAAAAAGTTTCTTGACACCTTAAATGACTGCTTCTTGGAGCAGCTAGTCCTGGTAGCCACAAGAGGAGAGTCAATTCTTGATCTAAGTGGAGCACAGGATCAGGTCCAAGAGGTGAATCTAGCTGGACCCCTTGGTAATAGTGACCATGATACAATTAAATTTAATATCCCTGTGGCGGGGAAAACACCACAGCGGCCCAACACTGTAGCATTTAATTTCAGAAGGGTGAACTACACAAAAATGAGGAGGTTAGTTAAACAGAAATTAAAAGGTACAGCACAAAAAGTGAAATCCTTGCAAGCTGCATGGAAACTTTTTAAAAACACCATAATAGAGGCTCAACTTAAATGTATACCCCAAATTATAAAAAACATAGAGAACCAAAAAAGAGCCACCGTGGCTAAACAAGAAAGGAAAAGAAGCAGTGAGAGGCAAAAAGGCATCCTTTAAAAAGTGGAAGTTAAATCCTAGTGAGGAAAATAGAATGAAGCATAAACTCTGGCAAATGAAGTGTAAAAATATAATGAGGAAGGCCAAAAAAGAATTTGAAGAACAGCTAGCCAAAGACTCAAAAAGTAACAGCAAAAACATTTTTAAGTACATCACAAGCAGGAAGCCTGCTCAACAACCAGAGGGGCCAGTGGATGATCTAGATACTAAAGGAGCACTCAAGGACAATAAGGCCGTTGTGGAGAAACTAAATGAATTCTTTGCATCGGTCTTCATGGTGGAGGATGTGAGGGAGATTCCCAAACCTGAGCCATTGCTTTTAGGTGACAAATCTGAGGAACTGCCCCAGATTGAGGTGTCATTAGAGGAGAATTTGGAACAAATTGAAAAACTAAACAGTAATAAGTCGCAAGGACCAGATGGTATTCACGCAAGAGTTCTGAAGGAACACAAATGTGAAATTGCAGGACTACTAACTAGTCTGTAATCTATCATTTAAATCAGCTTCTGTACCAAATGACTGGAGGATAGCTAATGTGACATCAGTTTTTAAAAAGGGCTCCAGGGGAGACCCCGGCAATTACAGGCCGGTAAACTTGACTTCAGTACTGGGCAAACTGTTTGAAAACTATAATAAAGAACAAAATTGTCAGACACACAGATGAACATAATATGTTGGGGAAGAGTCAACATGGTGGTTGTAAAGAGAAATCGTGCCTCACCAGTCTACTAGAATTCTCTGAGGGGGTCAACAAGCATGTGGACAAGGGGGATGCAGTGGGCATAGTGTATTTAGATTTTCAGAAAGCTTTTGAAAAGGTCCCTTCCCAAAGGCTCTTAAGCAAAGTAAGCTGTCGTGGGATAAGAGGGAAGGTTCTCTCATGGATTGGTAACTGGTTAAAAGATAGGAAACAAAGGGTAGGAATAAATGGTCAGTTTTCAGAATGGAAAGAAGTAAATAGTGGTGTCCCCCAGGGGTCTGTACTGGACCCAGTCCTATTTAACATGTTCATAAATGATCTGGAAAAGGGGGTAAATAGTGAGATGGCAAAATTTGCTGATGATACAAAACTACTCAAGATAGTTAAGTCGCAGACAGACTGCGAAGAGCTACAAAAGGATCTCTCAAAACTGGGTGACTGGGCAACAAAATGGCAGATGAAATTCAGTGTTGATAAATGCAAAGTAATGCACATTGGAAAACATAATTCCAACTATACATATAAAATGATGGGGTCTAAATTAGCTGTTACCACTCAAGAAAGAAATGTTGGAGTCACTGTGGATAGTTCTCTGAAAACATCCACTCAATGTGCAGCGGCAGTCAAAAAAGGGAACAGACTGTTGGGAATCATTAAGAAAGGGATAGATAATAAGACAGGAAAATATCCTATTGCTGCTATATAGATCCATGGTTCGCCCACATCTTGAATACTGCGTACAGATGTGGTGACCCCATCTCAAAAAAGATATACTGGACTTGGAAAAGGTTCAGAAAAGGGCAACAAAAATGATTAGGGGTATGGAATGGCTTCCGTATGAGGAGAGATTAATAAAACTGGGGCATTTCAGCTTGGAAAAGAGACGGCTAAGAGGAGATATGATAGTCTATAAAATCATAACTGATGTGGAGAAAGTAAAGAAGGAAGTGTTATTTACTCCTTTTCATAACACAAGAACCAGGGGCCACTCAATGAAATTAATAGGCAGCAGGTTTAAAACAAACAAAAGGAAGTATTTTTTTTCACACAACACAGAGTCAACCTGTGGAACTCCTTGCCAGAGGATGTTGTGAAGGCCAAGACTATAACAGGGTTCAAAAAAGAACTAGATAAGTTCATGGAGGATAGGTCCGTCAATGGCTATTAGCCAGGATGGGCAAGGATGGTGTCCCTAGCCTCTGTTTGCCAGAAGCTGGGAATGGGCGACAGGGGATGGATAACTTGATGATTCCCTTTTCTGTTCATTCCCTCTGGGGCACCTGGCATTGACCACTGTCAGAAGACAGGATACTGGGATAGCTGGACCTTTGGTCTGACCCAGTATGGCTGTTCTTATGATGTCCCACAACCTGATCAGCCATAAGCAGCTTAAAACTTGCTTTGGTCCTGTAGTCTAGCCATTAGTGTAGGATTGAATATAGCAGATCCTGGACCTTGGGCCAGTTCCCAAGTGACAAACACAATGACCAGCGATGACCTATGCCTCCATTAGGACATGTATCAGTTTTGTTTCTTTAAAGCATTGGTGTGAAATGTGTTGCATGTAGCAATCAGGCTACTGAGTGTTGCTTTGCAATGGGTACGCAGTTGGCTCTAAGTGCTGCGTCTGTTCAGGGCTGGCAAATTTACATGCTGGGACAGAGAGGCCCTGGCCTTCAGAATCCCTTCCCTCCCATGACTGCCACCCCTGTAGGAGTGAGACTCTTCCTGCCTTGCAGGGCTAGCTCCAGCTGTTGACCCACAGCTGGAGGAAAACAGCGAAGCTATTGAAGAGGAGACGCCATTGCCCACTCTGGAAGAAGTGGCCCGGATGACTAACACGGCTTACAGCAAGATCTCAGGTGAGACTCTAATGGCGCAGATGTTAATTGTTCCTTGGTTTGCTCCCTGGGTAAGTCAGGAGGGCTGGCTTCGCTTAATGGCGGGGGCACGTCTGCCTTGCTCTCCAGTGGCTCCTAGAGGCTGGTCGTGGAGTAGCAGCGCTATCCGTGACTAGCTGGAAGGTTAAGTACTTGTATACAGTTTTGTAGGTGCATCTGTAGAAGGAAAGCTGAGATGGGAGCTTAGAAGGGTGCATGTTAAAAGGAGCACAGTCCTGGATGGGTGAAAATGTGACCTTTTGTGGAAATAACAGCAGTCTGGACTGTCACCTGCTGGTAAACTTTGCGGTCTCTCTTTTTTTAATTGAACTAGACTGCAAAGTATTTTGGAGGAGCAAACAAACATGGTTGCAACCCTACAAAAACAAAGGGTTTTTCTCTCTAACTCTTTCTAGTCCTGGACTGGGCCTTTCTGCTATGTGCTTGTGAGGAAGCAGATGCCTGGATCTGCTCCCTTCTCAGTGCAATGAAATTTTGAAGACCCTAGGGTGAGCCATCAGCCAAAATCCTCAGTGGGGGTCCTGCCAGGGCTTGGCTCTCAGACAGCGGGACTCTTGTACGTATTGTAACGCTAGCTCATCCGAATCCAGTACATGTGTTTGTAGAGCGCTTCGCGCAGCGGGGTTCTGATCAGTGCCTGTGGCCCCTGGTGCTGTGCCAATACACCAATCAATACGAAATGGTCCGAGCTAGAGGGGAGAGACGAGGCAGAAGAATGTTGGTGCGCCCCTCTTCTGTCTGCAGTGGGCCTCAGCAGCTGAGAACATCCCTTGAAGCTAGCTCCTGCTCTGTTACCATCACTCCTTCTCTTCACCCCTGCTGTGCAGCCTGCTTCGCACATTGATCTAGCTCCGTACTGCAGCTAGTGCTAGGCTCAGCAGCTTAAGGAAGCTGCAGCCACTTCCATCCTGTCTCTGCTTAGACGTGGGGTGCAGTTTGTATCTCCCGCAAGACCCATTTGATTTGTAAAGTGTTAATTACTCCATCCTGCCCACTAAAGGGTGCCATAGCCCTGTTCAACTCACTCTTGTTTGGCTTCCAAAGAGCAAACCCTGCACGAATGTCTAGGCTGACTTGTCTTGTAGATGAAAGAAAGCAAGGAAGAATAACAGCAGAGTCTCCAGGAGAGTGCTCTGTGTGTGTCTCCTTCGAACTTTCTTGCAGCAGCTCTGAGAACAAAAGGCCCTTCTCTGCATACGGCCAGCTCTTAGCAAAGTGCATCACACAGACAACAAAAGCATCCCCCTTTCCCTCTACACAAAAGCTGTGGTGTTTGTATTGGAGCTGATATGCTCCGTGTGATGAAGTTTCAGCATGTGATGATGCCCCTGTGGTTTTAGAATTTGCTGATGCTTAAGTCCAAGCATAACTTCTAGCCACAATACAGACTGGGTTATTGTTATCTGAGTGGCTGGCAGCCCGGAGGGGGAGCTCTCATTAATTCTGAATGCAAAAGACCTTGCTGTAAGAGTTCTTTACAACAGAGCATGAAAGAGGATTGTCTCTGTCCATCCAGGTGCTTATAACTCCCACCACTAAAGGCCTCCCAAAGAATGGAAAAGAAGAAGTCTCTTTCATGTTTTCCATCCCAGACTGTAGAGGAAACAGCTCGATTGCTTTATAGGTTTTCTTTGTCTTTGGTGGTATATGTTTGCATGTGTGGCTATGCTGTATGTATGTCAAGACATTGTTACAGGAAAGCTACACTGAAGCAATGAGTCTCTCACTGAGTCCTGAGTGTGGTGAAGCCCTGGTCTCATATCTCCTGAGGAAGCCAGTTCCAGTCTAGGCCCAGCTCCCAGGAAAGTTCTGCCTCCTGCACTCCTGAGACTCTCCAGTGGCTGGTAGTTCTGTTGCCCCAGTGGGGCGGAGCTGTTGGTGGAGGCCACAGTTGCTGAGGGAGAGTTATCTCTTGGATGGCATAGGCAAATCTCTTGGGTTCTGTGGGGAGCCAGTGCAGAGTGCAATGCCAGAGAGATGTGTTCATGGTGACCTGTGCGGCCACAGAGAGACTGTTGCATTCTGTACCCATCTGAGCCTTTTCAGGCTTTGTGGTTTCCTTCCTAGATTTGGGTTGCAATCATCAAGCCAGGCCATGAATCGCTGGATGGCCAGCTCTAGGCTAGAGAAGGGGGCGCAGACTTCTGCCTGACTGCAGATGGAAGTATGTCTCCATGGCTGTCTGAGTATCCAACAGCGTGGAGGAGACCTAAATGACCCTGAGGCTGACTCAGTCTGAAGGCAAATGCCCTCAACAGTGAGGGATGCCACGGAGGAAAATTTCGGAAGCTCTGTCCTACTTCCTACAAGGCCCTTCAGTCTTGGTTGGGTGCAAGGTCAGCAGAGCTGGGTGTCATCTGTGTCCTGCTGGCCGTTAGCCCTGGCCGTCTCCCTGGCTCCCTACAGGTGCTGAATAACATGGGGATGAGGATGAGCCTTGGGGGACTTAGGGGGCGAGGGCTTTGGAGTGGAGACCCACAACGACTCTCTGGAGTTGGTTGGAGAGGAGGGGCCTGAGCCAGGTTGGGGTGTTTCTAGTCACCCCTGCAGCCTTTTGGAGGCCAGACAGGTGTATCTGGTGATCAGTGGTATCAAACGCAGCGGCAGGGCCTAACATGGTGAGCGAAGATGGAAGTGGCTCATCTCTGGCCAGGAGCAGGTTGCTCACTAGAACCATGTGCTCTGTCTATCCCTGCCCTGGGCTGAGGCCTGACCAGGAGGGTGGTGATGACAAATGTTTAGGATCTCTGGATCAAAGGCGCTACATAAAGTGCCCTGCAAACACTGAGTGTCAGAGAGACGCAGAGGGGAATCCTTGCATCCCCCTCTGGGGTGGAACATAACAGCTGTTTACCAGCACACAGCCATACCACTCAGCAGGCTAGGACAGGAAGTGAAGGAGAATCCTGCATCTAGTTAAAACCACCGAGGGAATTGAAGGAGGTAGAAGATAATTCCCTAGGTTTGTATTTGACCAGGACGCTGGGGTTAATATCCCAACTCATGGAGAGTCTTTAACGACCAGAAGGGGTCAGAACCTCTGGGCTGTAGCTAGTGTGAGTGCAAGCCGCTTGTCCGGCACTGGGTCTGTACTGACCCCGGGGAAAGAGCCACAGGTGGAGTCGCCAGCACCTTGGATCTCCTCTCAGCCAAGTGCCGTATAAACCTAGCCTGGGTTCCATTGGCTTGTTCCTTTCCATCCCCAGCTGAGAGCAGAAGCGGCCAAGCCGGGCCCGAGAGAGCTGGCGAGGGGGAGTTCGACCTGCACATGCAGAGGCCTGTGTATGAGCCACCTGCTCCACCCCCACCAATGGAGCCTCTCTATGGGCTGGGGCAGGATGGGAAGGTGCGAGGTAAGAGCCGTGAAAGGCAGCCGTGCTAGGGAACGGGATTATGGTGAGTATGTGCTGGACTCGTGTTGGATGCACTGGGCCTTGCTCGTGCAGCTGGGCAGACAAACCTGCATTGCTTTGCCACAGGCACCAGCCCCGTGGTGTGGAATCTGCATTCTGCACTGAGCAGGTTGCTCTCCCAGGGCCCCTGGTGCTGCAGGTCTCTCTAGGAAGGGCACTGCCGCTTTGGAGGGGAACGTGGGCGCATGACAATGAGGGGCCTTCGCATTCTGCTCATGCCTCTGCTCCCCTTCGGGAGAACGGCTTTGGCTGGGAATAAAATCGGACTCGTCGTCCCGTTTTAAGCAATAGACCAGGCGTCGCTCCCAGAGCTAGAAATAGAACCCAGGAGTCCTGACTCCCAGTTCCCCTTCCTGTAACCACTAGCCTACCTGCCTTCCCAAAGCTCAACTAGAACCCAGGAGACTTGACACCATTCCCCCATTCTCTGTGCTAGCAGCTCCTTGCCTGTGTGCACCGTTGGCCTAGTCCTCCCTTGGGCTTTGCAACTGGCAGGGCCTTGAACTCCACTGCGGGCCCTTTCCTGACTGCATGTGTGTCTCCGTGCTGTGCAGAGACTCCACAGGAGGTGTTTCGAGCTCTGTCTGAGCTGGGATACAGTGCCTTCCGCCCGGGCCAGGAGGTGGCTGTCATGAGGATTCTCTCAGGTAACCTGTCTGTCTTATCCTGAAGTAGATCCTTCCTGCCCATCCCCACCCACTCAGGAACGGTCATTCATGGCACCGGAGGGCTGGGGCCAGCAACACTTGCCTAATGAGGGTTTAGCCCCGAGAGCACTTCCCCCCAGACCGCCAGTGCTGAAATGAGCCAGGGCTGCGGGGGAAGGCACCAGCGCCCACCACATCTCTCTGCCCCCTTCCCACGCTGACTCCTCCGGGGGATTCCAAGGATCGTGGCCGCTGACTCTGCTGCTGCTGTTTCTGAGCCAGGTCTGTCCACGCTGGTCGTCCTGTCGACGGGGATGGGGAAGTCGCTGTGCTACCAGCTCCCTGCGTTCTTGTATGGCAAGCGGTCCAAGTGCATCACCCTGGTGATCTCCCCACTCGTGTCGCTGATGGATGACCAGGTAAATGGGACGTGGCTTTGATCGCAGCCTGGCTGCACTGGGGCTCCTTCCCTTGGGCCTTCTCCCTCGCCCCTGTCCCTTCAGGGGAAGCACTCGGGGCCCAACTGACTTGAGTAGAAGCCGGATCATTGACTTGAGTAAAAGCCGGATTGGGCCCGATTCTGTCCTTTCTTCATCCACTCCCTCATCCCCCTTTTACTCTCTCTTTTTACACTCTGCTGTTGGGGCCCTTCACCCCCCAGGGGTGGTACTTTTGGGGATAAATATTTCCCATCTCCAGATCCCTCCTGTTTCCAGGGGGTTGCTGGGAATTCTCCGCTCTGCTCAGGGCCCTGTTCTTTCTGATGTGCCAGGCAGGACATCTTGGAAGCCTCTGACAAGGATTGCAATGGAGCCCTGGGCTGCTGGATATTGATTCTGTAGCCAGGCCCCCAGACTGAGTGGCGGAGGAGCTCTGTCCCTGGAGGAGCCCTGTCCATTGATGTGTGCGTGTAATGCACTTCATTCCCAGGTTTCAGGGCTTCCCCCTCACCTGAAGGCAGTCTGCATTCACTCCAACATGTCGAAGAGCCAGCGAGAGGCTGCTATAGAAAGGGTGAGTTGCCTGGGGTGAGGGGACCCTCCCGTAGGAGCTGCGAATCTGAGCCTGCTCTCAGATCCTGGACTGGCTGCCCACCCTCCTCGGAAGGGTATAAGGAGCCCAGGGCATTGTCACTTGGCTTGGGGTGCAGGCCTGCTACGTGCGGCGCCCTGTCCCTTCCTAAGGAGTGCTGCTCTGAGACGCTGGGTGTGGATCTGGTCTAACTGATGGGGCAGAGACCACTCGTGTGCCGGCTAATGGGAACTGGTGGGAAATACCCACTGCTGTCAGGGTTGGGCTCGCCCTAGGGCAGTGCTTGGCCACATATGGAGCGATTCCGATTTAAATACACACCTGACCATGTTCCGGAGCGTGTGTAGACAGCCCTGGGGCTGTTCTGATGAGTGCTGATTGGGCATGCATTTCTGGCTGGTGAGGGGAGCTGGATGGGCAGCTGTGGAGAACAGGTACCCTGCACGCCTCCCACCCCACGTCAGTAGGGATGGGGAGTGGGAGGGCCGGGAGAACCTGAAGAGGCCATTACAGTGACCAGTTGGTACTAATTGTGTTGGTGTCTTTTGAGGTGCAGGCATCTGAGCTGAGAGCGCCCAGCTCCTCTCACACCGAGCAGCCAGTGGATGGGAAAGACCTTCTGGCCCCCAGGAGGGCTGGGTTGGAGGGGCTGAGATTTATCCAATCCCATGGGCCACCCAGATCCCCTCCTTTCTCTCCCCCCCCCCACCCCCCAGTGTGTGTGTTTCTGGGGGCAGGGCTGGGTATGTGTAATTCTTACGGGGGTAACCCCTCCTTCCTGATGCTGTGCGTGTTTGCAGGTGAAGGGAGGGAAGGTGCATGTGCTGTTGCTCTCCCCAGAGGCCCTGGTGGGCGGAGGCAGGGCGGGATCTAGCTGTCTCCCCTCTGCCGACCAGCTCCCCCCCGTGGCGTTTGCCTGTATCGATGAAGCACACTGTGTCTCCGAGTGGTCCCACAACTTCCGCCCATGCTACCTGCGGCTCTGTAAGGTACGGAGGGGGGGGGGATCTGGCCAGAGCTCCCTGGCACCAGCGTGGCGTGACATGTCTGCCTGCGGGGAGATGGCCAGGGCTATAAAGACTCACACGCCTGCTGTCTCTGTGTTAGCAGCAGCAATGAGACGTGGTGCCGGGAAAGGGGTTCTAGGGTCGTAGTCTCTAGGATGAGCTGTCAGACCAAACTCCTGGCTGCTAATTCCCTCCTGGGTAACTGCATTCTGACCCCCTGTGTTCCACTTGCCTCTTGAGGCACCGTCCTCGCTTCCTGCCCTGAGCTGTGGTGTGATGTTGGGGTGTGGGGGGGATTGGGATTCTCCAGAGAGCTGTACCCCACGTGTAGCACACCACTGTCTCTCGGCCGGGAAATGCCAGCCCCTGGCGTTAGGGAGTGACGGCTCTTCTCCCTGCAGGTTCTTCGGGATCGCCTAGGGGTGCGCTGCCTTCTGGGCCTTACGGCCACGGCCACGCTAGCCACAGCGCAGGATGTGGCCCATCACTTGGGTATCCAGGAGGAGGAAGGGATAGCCGTGCGCTCTGCTGCTGTTCCCCCAAACCTGCACCTTTCGGTCTCGACGGACAGGGACAAGGATCAGGTAGGGAGGGGGAGCAGGGCTTTCCGGGAACTTGGAAGAGACTCGCATGGTCGTTGAAGGACTAGAGAAGCTTTCTGCCATCTCTCTAAATCCAAGCTCCGGGGATCAAGTTAAATTCCCCCTGTGGTTTCAGCTCAGTACAGGATTAATCCCTTTCTGACCTCAGTGGTTGTGTAGTGTTCTTGGGAGCTGTTAGACGGCTGCCGTGCATGTCTCCTCCACAAGTGGCTGCTCTCTGAGGGTGCATGAAATGATCCATGTGTCTCTTAGCCTCGCTTTGGGATCTGTTGGGGTGCCATGCTTTCTCTGGGATCCCCACGTATTCGTTCTATGCTGTGCAGGGAGTGGAATTCACCAGGAGTGGGTTGGGGAGTTGTCTATGGGAGCAGGTCAGTGTTCCTGCCTTTGGGGGGCTCGTAAGCTCAGGTGTGGGCTTTTCTGGCCCTGTGAGAGGAGTGAGTTGCCTTGAGAAGCTCCTCGAGAGTGAAGCATCTGTAGAGAAGCGACTCATTCTCTCCTTGTCTGGTTCCAGGCCCTGGTCTCGTTGCTGCAGGGAGAGAGGTTTGGGGGCCTGGACTCGGTCATTGTTTACTGCACACGGCGAGAGGAGACAGCCCGGATTGCGGCACTGATCCGCACGCGCCTCCAGGGCGTGACGCTCAGGGAGTCCATGACTGCTGAGGAGCAGCACCATGACGATAGTGCTGGGAAGAGGAAGAAAGCCAAGGGTAAGAAAAGGGTAAGACGATAGTGCTGGGCTTTCCTGCAGCACCAAGAGCGAAGCACGATCCAGCCCCTCCCCTGAGATTAGACTGTGCACCAGCCTTGGGCATCTGTGAACGGATGTACACTGGAGCAGAGGCCACTGGGACGCAGCGTGTTAGGGATGGAATTGCCGTCTGGAGGGAGTAGTCGAAGACACACAGGGCTTTCCATGCTGGCTCAGACCACTGGGCCCTTCAGTCCAGCAGCGAGCCTCTGACAGTGCAAATACCTGACACTTCTTCAGAGGAAGGAGAAGTTCACTTCCCCTCCCCCATACCAAGCACCCATCCTGGCGGGGCAGGGAAATGCCTTCTGTGAGCTTCAGATGCATGGGCTTTGCTTCCCCCGTTACAGACCATCGTAGCAAACATGGCGGGGTGTGGTGGCCGGAAGGGCTAAACCACCTCAGGGGATGCCACGTGAGTGATGTCAGGAAGGGCGCTTTGTCCAAGGACTCCTGCTAGCTGGCCTGTTGGCCTGCTCAGGCTTTTGACTCTGTTCCTTGGCTGCAGCTTGAACCAATCCCACCCCTGCAGCCGGGAGCTCTGGCTCAGCCACACCCAAATCTCAGCTACAGACCGTAAATGAGGAGCAAAGACTGAATCGCTTAAAATTGAGGCTTAAAGCTCCATCTTAGAAACCCTCTCGGGAGAACGAATGGGAATTGGTCACCTGCTGATCTGGAGCAGATGATGTCGCTGCTACCCAGCGAGGGGGCGACTAACCGGGGGGGTGTGTTTCCTAAATGCTTTGTCTGTTGCTCGTTTCCACCTCTGATGAATTAGTGACCGCTTGCAGGGTTCTCTGAGAATGAGAAGCCCAATATCGGTGCTAATGATCATTCAGTGGTGGTCTCTCTTCTCTCTCCATGTCTGTGGCGTAGCTAAGAAAAGCATCCGGTGCCCTCTGAAGTGGGTCGCCGATTCCTACCACGGTGGCATGTGTGCCACCGAGCGCCGCCGGGTCCAGAACAACTTCATGTGCGGCCAGCTGCGGATCGTGGTGGCCACGGTGGCCTTTGGCATGGGGCTAGACAAGTCTGACGTGCGTGGGATCGTGCACTACAACATGCCCAAGAACTTTGAGAGCTACGTGCAGGAGATTGGGCGGGCGGGACGGGACGGGAAGCCAGCGCACTGCCATCTCTTCTTGGATCCGGAGGTAATTGCTGCCGGAGGGGTGGGGGCTAAGCCAAGAGCCAGGGCACCCCACCAGCCACCTCTGCTGCAGCCAGTCGAAATCCCAGCCTGACTGACGCCCCTGCTTAGTCTGCTGAGTAGCTGGATGCTGCAGCCATTATAGGAAGGTGAATGGCTCTCGTGCCCCCAATGAATCCAATAGCCGGGGCTCTCTAGGGCTTATAGGGTGCTCAAGGATTGGCACAACCAATCCTTGGCCCTGAAGCCCTGCGCTGATGGAGCCAGTCACAGGCTTGGACCAGCACTGAGTCCAGAGCGAGGAGGAAACCTGCCCCAGATCCAGATTCTTCCCTCCCACCACAAGGACTGACAGGGAAACGTCCTACTGCCTTGTTCCTCGCTGCCCAGCCTCCGTCTCAGCGAGTCCCAAGCAGGCATCAATTCTCGGCCTCATTTTCCCCACCAGCAGCTGGGAAGCTCCAGGCTCAGCGTGCGTGGCAGGGGCTGCTCTCTCACCTTTGTGTGTGTCTCACTGTTCACCCCACGTTCCCCGGCTCCTTGTCCTCCCCAGGGCGGGGATCTGCATGAGCTCAGGCGACACATCTACGCTGACACCGTGGATTTTTTCACCATTAAGAAGCTAGTGCAGAAGGTTTTCTCTCGCTGTAAGTGCCTGGAGCTTCACCGCAAACAACAGGACCTCAGCAGGGTGAGGAACGAGCCCTGAGCGCCAGGGTGGCCAACGCAGGGCCTGGACTGCCCTCTCTCCTTTAATACAGCAGTGCAGTCTGTGGGGCCTACAGGTCCCAGCATGCCATGCTCCATCTTGATCTGATTGGCCTGCCCCCTTACCATTTGTCTGATGGCAGGTTCAGAGAGTAACCTTCTCTCTGGCCCCTGGAGACGATACATCAGTAGGGTGACCAGATAGCAACTGTGAAAAAACGGACAGGGGGTGGGGGGTAATAGGCACCTATATAAGAAAAAGTCCCAAAAAACAGGACTGTCCCTATAAAAACGGGACATTTGGTCACCCTATGCATTGGGATCATGTAGACACGCAGGCCTGGGATTGTACATGGGGCAGCGGTAGGGCAGCTCCCCTGGGCTGCACCTTTTCTGGAGATCAAGGGGCAAGTCAGGCTGCCCGTTCAGCTTAAAATCAAGGGTCCATCTGAACCTGGTTAGAAGTGGGTTGGGGCAGAGCTGCAGCCCATGTCCCAGCCAGGTGGGGCACCTTGTTTGGGAGCTTGTCATGTGTGGGCTCTGAGGGAGGAAGGAGGCCTCCAGCCCCAGCTGCTCACCTCTGGTACCTCCTGCCTGAGAAGGGCTCGGCGTTGTTTCCCTGCAGGGGGGCGAGGTGTTGGACGCTGAGCTGATGGAGCTCGTGGGAGCCGGTAAGGAGCAGGCATGTCGGGATGACAGGATGAGTGGGCAGCAGCGCGTGTGTTACAAACATGAGCGTGCCATCCCCGTGCAGCATACGGTGGAATCCCTGGACATCCGAGAGGAAGGTGAGGCTCATGCCGCTTCCTGGCGTGGCGATCTGGAAAGGATTCTTCCTCCCCTCAGCTCTGTGGGCAGGACGGGGCTTCTGGCCGGGATAGTGTGGGCTTGTTTGCCTTTGTGCAACGTCTTGTGCTGGTGGCAGAGCAGACTGATCATGGCGGGGCTGGCTGGGACGTGGCCTGATCCGGTAGGGCTGACCCTGTCTTCCATTATAGGTCAGGCCAGGCCTTGCTGCTGTATCTGTTCCCCTTCTCACAAACTTGGCGAGGCGCGATGGGTACATCAGGGGACGGGGAGAGGCAGCCGTTGTGTCTGGTGTTTGAAAATTGCCCATAGAATATCAGGGTTGGAAGGGACCTCAGGAGGTCATCTAGTCCAACCCCCTGCTCAAAGCAGGACCAATCCCCAACGAAATCATCCCAGCCAGGGCGTTGTCAAGCCTGACCTTAAAAACCTCTAAGGATGGAGATTCCACCACCTCCCTAGGTAACGCATTCCACTGCTTCACCACCCTCCTAGTGAAAAAGTTTTTCCTAATATCCAACCTAAACGTCCCCCACTGCAACTTGAGACCATTACTTCTCGTTCTGTCATCTGTTACCACTGAGAACAGTCTAGATCCATCCCCTTTGGAACCCCCTTTCAGGTAGTTGAAAGCAGCTATCAAATCCCCCCTCATTCTTCTCTTCTGTGGACTAAATAATCCCAGTTCCCTCAGCCTCTCCTCATAAGTCATGTGTTCCAGCCCCCTAATCATTTTTGTTGCCCTCCACTGGACACGTTCCAATTTTCCATCTCCTTCTTGTAGTGTGGGGCCCAAAACTGGACACAGTACTCCAGATGAGGCCTCACCAGTGTCAAATAGAGGGGAACGATCACGTCCTTCGATCTGCTGGCAATGCGTCTACTTATACATCCCAAAAAGCCATTGGCCTTCTTGGCAACAAGGGCACACTGTTGACTCATATCCAGCTTCTCGTCCACTGTAACCCCTCGGTCCTTTTCTGCAGAACTGCTGCCTACCCACTTGGACAAGTGCAGAGTCCTGCACTTAGGGACCTTGTTGAACCTCATCAGATTTCTTTTGGCGCAATCCTCTAATTTGTCAGGGTCCCTCTGTATCCTATCACTACCTTCCAGCCAGGCTGGGGCTGCTCCCGAGCTTGCTGTGAGCCTGAGGGATGTGCATAGATGTGCCTTGTGCATAGAGAATGTAGACTCGTGCAGCTCCTCCCCTTTAATATAGAGGGGGCGGCTCATGTCCCACCATGCCCTGCTCTTGAGCAAGCCAGATGGAGGGCAGTCGCAGGTCCTGTGTGGGGCAGTAAGCAGGTGGCATGGGAGGCTAGGCTGCACCCGGGGGGAGGTGGGCCATAGCGTGCGGACATAGAGAAACCAAAAGCCTGGCTCTTCGAAGTGGGGCTCTGAGAGGTGACTGCAGCTCATGCCTGTCCCACCGGAACGCTCCGTGATTGGCGCATGTCTCCTCTCTTCTGCTACAGGCATCGAGACCCTGCTGTGTTACCTGGAGCTGCATCCACAGTGCTGGGTGGAGCTGCTGCACCCCACTTTCTCCTCCTGCCGGGTGGTGTGTTACGGGGGCCCCCAGCAGCTCAGGGCAACCGCAAAAAGGTGAGAGTCACTGCGTGGCATGGGGAGTGATGAAATCGGAGCCCTTCCATGCGGGGAATGGAGAGACCTCTCGGGATGTGCAAACTCTGTGGGAAATGCCTTAATCAGCTCAGACCCAGCTTCGAAACAGTTCCATCTGCTTCTGGGCACCTCCTTACCGGGAAGGGCTACTCAAACCAGAGCCGTGACTGCACTTGGTAGGGAGGAGGTCAGCTGGGGGATGTTCTTGCCAGCAAGCACTGCGGGAGCTGGCACCTGGAGGAGGGGGGCGAAGAGGTTGAAGGATGGATAAGTAGGACTCGTGGGAGGAAATCTGGAACGTTGCCGGGAGGAGCTATGAGGAATAGGATAGAGAGTGCATCTCCTGGGATGCTGAGAGAGAGACAGGCCCACGCCCTGGAGACTGGGCTGGCAGACGCTCTGCACTGGCGGGGGAATAGACTAGCACAGCTGGGTAGGGCTCTTCCACTGTGCGTCCTCTGGCTAAGGAACAGCGAAATGCCCCACAAAGGTGGGGCTGCTTTGTGGTGCCATAGGGGGGTGTTTCGGGGAGCAGAGGGGGCAATAGATTCGAGCTCTCCTCTGAAAGGCTCCTTGCACTGCGCTGCTGTGCTAGGGGTTATATTCAGTACTGTTGGACGCCCAGAGGGAGTGGGATGGCAGGGCTGCACTCATCCTGGATGCTTGCTGCCTGCAGGAGTGACTGCCTGATTCAATGCAGGCTGCCAGGTTGGTCACTACACCACTGGCCAGGGAGTACAGCAGCTGGGCTCACAAGGGGCTGAATAACAGTGCTCAGATAAAGGAGTTGGATCCTGTGCCCAGTGCGTAAACAGGTGCCTCCTGGAACCCAGTGCCTTCTACAGGCAGCATTGCACAGCTGGCCAGCAGCCTCTGGGCTGGCTGTCTCCCACCTCCCTCTGCAGTTCCAGGGGTCAGCTGGCAGCGGCATACAGACACTGATGTGGGGGGCCAGTGCAACAAACCTGACACTAATAAAGATACACGGAGCTTTGCATATCTTACCTCATTGATCCTCACAACTTTGCAGAGTGGTAGGCAACAGTTGCAAAGAGACAGGCCCAAGGCTGCAGAGGGAGTCTGTGTCAGAGGTAGATCTAATTTGGAGGAGTTCCTGGCTCCCTGCGCTAGTCCCCTTCTCCCCTCCCCAGTTCCCATGTTACTGCTGCTGGCTTTGATTTTTGTCTCTGGGTTCTCAGCATCTGCATCCTCGGCTTTTTCTCTCCTCCTGCTCTCAGCTCCCCGCCCATCGCAGTGTGTCTGGCCCGGGAGCGTCTGGCAGGGGTGGATCACACGCACGCCAGCTCTGTGGAGTTCGACGTGATCGCACTCAGCGACTCCATGGGCTGGGAGGTTCTGCCGGTGAAGCGAGCCCTGCGCCAGCTCCAATGGAACACACAGCTACAGAAAGGTGCTGAGGCTCTTGCGCTGAGACTGCTTCTCCGGGGCACCGGGGAGTAGGGGCAGAGCTGGGGAAGGGAGCCCTAGAGAGAGCTATGGTGGCAGGATAAAATCCCCCCTCCTCCTGCAATCCATGTGAGTTCTGTAGCATTTGCAGTGGGCAGGGGCTCTAAAAGTGCCACGGGTGTCTGTGGGATTGGCCCTCTTGGGCACTCAGAGCTCATGTACCGTTTTCTGGCCCTGCTCGGAGCCCTGTGTTCAGTGATTCTCTTGTGTCCCCTGCGGTGGGATTGTACCAGTGACCCCCTCTTGCTGTGCGTGTGTCATCTAGTGATCCTGAGTCAGTTCCCATAAAGAGCCCCTCCCCCGCCTTGTTGCCAGGTTGCCATGGCACTGGGAAGAGCGGTGTCCTGGTGGAGTTCAGCGACCTGTCCTTTCACCTGCGCTCCTACGGAGACCTCACAGACCAGGAAATGGACTCTGTGTGCAACTTCCTGCACCACCGGGTGACGGCGCGGGAAACGACCACTCTCTGCCAGCTCCAAGCCTGCTTCAGGGCCTTCCAGAGGTGAGCATGGGCAGCTGTGGGGAACCCAGCCCCACTCTGCACACTCCGGACGGTCAGTTCCAGTTAAAGCCTCCACAAAGAGGTTTCACCTCATGCCTCTTACCTCCACCCTCCCTTCCCCGCTGAGGGAGGCCCCAGGAGTTACTGCAATATGTGCTGGTGATAAGACTATGGAAGCGGAGTGGGAGCAATGAGTTAGACAGCAGTGGTACAGGGCGAAATGCAGGCAATCTGTCAGCAGGTCAGACAGTGCATGGGGCAGCGAGGAGGCTGGTACTGCTTGGCTGGGGTGGGGAGCAGAGACGGAAGGTCCGTGAGGGTGGCTGGGGAAGTCCATGGAGAGCTTTTGAAAATGAGGGGCATAATTGTGACCCAGATCCTGAAATGACAGGGGCCAGTGGCGGTGCTCACACAGGAGCAAAGAACTTGCCCCCTCCACTGGTCTGCCATCTCTGACATAAACACAAAGCAGTGTGGCCATTCCAATTCCAAGCCCTACCAAACAAACTGCTCCCTGCATGCATGCTCCTCCCCTGGGGAGAGGATGAGAAAATGAACCACGCAGGGGAGATACAAATCCCATCACTCCGGACGTGATTGCCAGATACTTAGATATTCTCCAGGGCAGGAGAAGAACCTGCACGGAACAGATTAGAACTCTAGGGTAGGGACAGAATATGGTTGTCCTGCTCTATACGCATCACCTTCCCTTGGGATCCTGTCCCTTCTTGCTCTTCCTCCTTCCCTGTGGCTTATCCCACTCACTTCTCCAGTTATCCTGCACTCTAAGATCTAGTGGTGCACGATTTAACACTAACACACCTTTTCCTGGGCAGTGTGGCCTGCCAAGCCAGCACCCTGTATTCGGAGCGTGTGGACAAGGAGAGGAGCTCCCAGCTGAAGGCCTTGTTAATGGACTATTTTGAGAAGAAACCTGTGCTGGACGAGACCGAGCTAATGCGCGGGGAAGAAGAGGAGGCAGAAGATCTCAGTAACATGAAAGTGAGCCAACTCCTTTGTTTACGTCCTTTTGTTGGTATCTAGTTTTGAGCCCATCTGAGCCACTTGCAGGCTGGCATTTCTGATACCCCTGAAACCATGGCATGTAGACAGTTGATGTGGTGTCAGCTGTTGCATTAGAAAGGCTGTCTGTATAGTGTATGGTTGTACTGGGTGGGATGGGATGGACTGTGTGTGTGTGCGCACGCATGCTCTGAGTGGATCAAAATCCATGGCAGTACTGGGTCCTCCTGGATTAAAGGATGTCAAGCTTTGAAAGGGGTGAGGGGGTGTGTATGTGAGAGAGCAAGCGAATGAATCTAGGAAACACTTGTCTCACTCTGGCTTTAAAACCGTTGGCGCTGCCATTTTGGTGAACATTCTGTGACTGGATTTGAGACCCTTCTCTTTTACTGAAGTATGGAAGCACTTTGCCTGGTGGGTGTGTGTGTGTTTTCCTTCGTTGCACTTTGCTTTTAGAAGTTTAAAGGGATGCTATCAAATTATTCTGCACCTTTAAATTTAGGACTTGTTAGCAACATGTGAGGGCCAGTCCTGGTTCCATTGATGTCATTGGCACTTCAAAATTAGTACTTTACACTTTTCATCTTCAAAGTGTCCCAAATACAAATTTAAAAGGGTATCTTGGTAAGGGTTTTACTGGATCAGATGGGAGTAGAAATATTTCCATAACTTTTTTGTTTTCCCTTTTTTTTTCTCATTTAAAAAGTCTCCCTGCACTCCCTGTTTAAACACTCTCCCTGCAGCACTCTTGTACTAGACAACCAGTAAGTGAAAATGATCAGAAAAAAAAGTGAAACTGATCACTTTTTGGTTTCACTCTTCAAACAGAAGAGAGCAAAAGTGATCAGCCATGATGCTGAAAAGTAAATTAGAGGATTTTCCCCTGATTCCATAATCTGAGGGTCTGTTAGATCAGTGGTTCTCAACCAGGGGTTCATGTACCCCTGGCGGGTACACAGGTCTTCCAGGGGGTACATGAACTCATCTAGATATTTGCCTAGTTTTACAACAGGCTACATAAAAACACTATGTAGTGAATTCAATGTAAACTAAACTTTCATACAGACAATGACTGGATTATACTGCTCTATTTACTATACACAGACATGTAAATACAATATTTATATTCCAACTGATCTATTTTATATCAATAAAAATAAGAAAGTCAGCAATTTTTCAGTAACAATGTGCTGTGACACTTTCATATTTTTATGTCTGATTTTTTGTAAGCAAGTAGTTTTTAAGTGAGGTGAAACTTGGGGGTACGCAAGACAAATCAGACTCCTGAAAGGGGGCCAGTACTCTGGAAAGGTTGAGAGCCAGTGTGTTAGATGGACAACAATGTCTAATCCAGGTTTCTGTATTGCACTGTATTTTGAAATACGGCTTTTATCGTGTGTCCCTATTCTGTAACCAAAAGAAAACTATCTAAGGCCTACACGACTATCTGTTGGCAAAAGGGTATGTTGCTCAGGGGTGTGGGAAAAAAACCAGCCCCCTTGGCGACATAAGTTTCGCTGGCATAAGTGGTCGGGTACATAAGTGCTATGTCGGTGGGAGAGCTTCTCTCGCCAACGTAGCAACTGCCACTCATTGGGGGTGGTTTAGTGATGTGGATGGGAGAGCTCTCTCCCGCCGGCGTAGAGCAGCTACACGAGAGATCTTACAGAGGTGCCGCTGTCAGCTTGCTCGTGTGGACATGGCCTAAATCCAAGCACAGGATGAGACCACAGCTCACTGATTTGGTCCCAGTTAATTTTATCCCTTGGTGTGAAGTGGGTTGTGAGTGCTCATTAGCCCTGTTTTTTGTTTTTTGGATTTGTCTGATCAAGAAATGGTCTCTCCCAACACTACGAGGCTGTAGAGAGAAGGAACCTTCTGCGGAGACCAAGATGGAACCTGGCTTATTTTCCCCCCAAAGCCTAACGAATTTCAAATGTTTTCTCTGTAGCTGCGGGAGTGGGAAGGGCAAATCCGCTCGGACATCCGGAATTTCCTGTCCATCCGCCAGGATGAGAAATTCTCTGGCAGAGCTATTGCCAGGATATTTCATGGCATTGGTAAGGCAAGCCGAGCGCAAGACTGGAATCCTATCTGCCTTTTGCTACTTATGTAGTATGACTTTCCATAATACTAGGCATTTTCTGCCTGATCTCTGTAACCGCTGCACAGATCTCACCTTAACCCTCCTTAAAATGTGTTTGTAACCATGGCCATGGTGAAAGGGGCTGGCTTGGAAACTGAAGGCTTCTTTTGGGACCTGCTCCTGCTGCTGTCCTTGTCTTTTATTGTGAAATGGTATGCAACCCCTCAGTCCAAGGGAGTGGAGTGTTACCCCTACTCTAGCAATCCATGCGGGATTTGAGCTGCAGGGGACCTCTGATGCTCAGGGTGGGCTTCCCCAGCCACAGAGGGTGTGTACCTGTCATGGTTACAGGGCAAGCTGTGCTTTTTGGCCCCTTTGAGGACAGGTTATGCTACCTTCCCCTCTTTCTGGGAGGAATCACACAGTCTTGCATCTCTCTGATGGAGCATCTGAGCTGCAGGACCCTGGCCACCACTGATGTTAACTCAAGTGGCCCAGCTTGTTTGGCACCTGCAAGCCCTTTTCCTTCGGGGGCCTTTGGCAGCAGCTGATTAGAGAGACAAAACCAGCTTGTCCCAAGCATAGTCTCATGAATGCACTCCAAAGGGCCAGAAAATGCAGAGCGAAGGGTAAGAACAAGAACGGCCTGTGAGCATGTTTCCCCTGACTTTGATCTTCATCTTTCCTTGCCAGCTTGGTAAGTTCCCCCCTTCTCTGGGTGGGGAGCCAGCCTGCTTGCTGCATCCCTGTCAGCGCTCACCGGCAGCCCCAGCAACTCACTCCACTCCCCTTCCTTCTCTAGACCCAGCATCCTCCAGCTGCTCAGTATCCCTTTGCTCCTGAGTTCAGGCCTGGGAAGAATAAACTCTACCAGCCTGCTTGGAGCCAGGCCAGGGGTATTCCCCAATTAATTGCATCCCCGCTGTTTGCTGGAGGACCCTTAGTGATCTGTGGGACTGTACCTTACCTTCACCATTGTTTGGTTTCCTCTTGGTTCCCCCCTAACAGCCTCCTCTGATTTAACTCCTTGCTGCCTGGCAGGATAATATCAAACAGGTGAACTGCGGGGCATATGGTGGTGGTGGTGATGATGATGATGATGATTGATAAAAAAATAGTAGACATACCTCCCTCCTCCTACACAGGACCCCCTGTTGATAGCTTGGCTCTGTCTGCCTCGAGTAGCCACACCACATATAGGTTTAGGAATCTGCTACTGCCTTTGAACTAACAGACACAGGCCTAGCTCAATAGAGGCTCATGCTTTTAGAGGCAGATGACCTGGGTGCAGTCCCCTTAGATGACCTGTCCAGGGACGTTGTCATTGTGTGAACAAGGTTACAGTCTCCTAGAGCTCTGTGGGCCTGTTTGACACAGGGGTAATTCCACGGAACTCAAGAAGGTGACCCTGGTGTAATGGAGCAGGGAATCCGGCCTCTGAATGCCTAGGCCCAGCCACATATGCTCAGCTGCTGTTAATGTCGAGGTCGCTTGTGTGAAAGCTTTGACCACTCTTCTGTCTCGAGTTAGGCACTGCCACTGAATGACAGGCGGGTGATGGGCTCAGCAGCTGACCGGGGCTTTTTCTCTCTCTGAACAGGGAGCCCATGTTACCCTGCCCAGGTCTATGGACGAGACCGCAGGTTCTGGAGGAAATACATCCACTTTGACTTCAATAAAATCATGCGCCTGGCCACGGAGGAGATTATCCGATGCAAATGAGCCTGCGAGGGCAGGAACGTCAGTCACTGACCCCCAGGGAAATGGAACATCACAACAGCCACCAGAGCAAAGCCGGGGAGCCCTGCATGCCATGGCTCTGTGTGCCGTAGCTCCTGTATTCCATTCACCTCACTGCAGATCCCAGGAGCTCCCATGAGGGACCTTCATCTAATGGCTGTGTCGTGATTCTAGTCCCAGTTAACCCAGTGCAGGGAACTGGGGCTCCCACTTGCATTGGGGACTCCTCTGCAGATCCCACCTGGCGAGGTACCTGCTTTTCAGAAGTGGAGAGGATACGCCATGGGCTGTGCCCAAAGGAGGCTGGGCGAGAAAACAGAGCCTGAGGGTGGCTCCCAAGCTTGCTGGGAGGAAGAGGCTTTGGGCGATTATCCAGTTGACTGTATATAAATGTCCCTTTTAAGGTTCAGTCCCCTAGACCTGCCCCAAGCAAACGCACCTCTCTGACTCAGGGAGGCGAGTCACCAGCCCTGTGTGCCAGGGGCTTGTCTTCTCACTTTTCAGGGCTAACTCCGCTATGGTGTTCTACTCATTTTGCAAAATTGTACAACATCTGAGCACATTTCCTGCCCCAGCCCTGCCTCTCACCCCCGGTACAGGGGGAGGGCAGACTGGGTACAGCTGGACTTTTCTCAGACATGGGCTGTGAATGGACACGTTCAGTTCCCACTGGATATTCAATAACCATCTTGGGAGGTGGCAACGTTTGGCCCATTCAGGAATGGGTGGGATGCTTTCCATACATTTAGATGGTGCAGAGGAGGTAGAATGCCCCTCCCACCGTACCATAGTGTGTGTAAAAAGTAACTGTGTATTTACATCCGAGCTTTGACTGTTGTTGTGTTTCCCCTCGCTAACAATTGTCTGTTGCTCACTATCCGTTCCAATGCCTTTGGAGTGTCTTCAGTGCTGTTCTATTTCCACTGACCATCTGAAATCTTTGTTTCCCCTCTTCCATCTGGGACCATATCTGGGTTTTATATTCACACTAATAAAGAGTGTCTTTTAAAGTGCCTGACTTCACCTCTTGGCCCTTCCCTTCCTGCTGTGTGAGCAGAGTTGCAAGACTCTGCCTGTCTCCCTGGGAGCTGCTGGGGGCGGTGGGGCACTGCAGGGTGGGGGATTTGGGCATGCGGAGTGATCTCTTCAAAGGCACCTGGGAGAGTGAGAAGCCCTGATTAGTCCTTGACCTACTGAGAAGCTCGGTGCCTTTGCATATCCCACCCCTTTGGTTTTTATCAGCATAAACTAAACCCAAAAGCCAATCTCCACAGCCAGCCATTGTTTTCAAGTGGGACAGACTGGGTTACGCTACTTTGCACCTTGGTATGAGGAAAGGTTAGGGGATGCTTGGGTATGTGCGTGGGAGAAGCTCCCAAATCCAGATGAGGTACCAGCACAGTCCTGCACTCCCAGCTGGCAGTTTTCTGGCCTGTGTTATACAGGAGGTCAGATGCTTGTTTGGTCCCCTCTAGCCTTGGAATCTATAACACTCCTCTCTGTTTTTTTTTTTAATTTTAAATCCACTAAGTTTGCAGCTGCTCTGGTAGGTTAAAAGTACGTGTGTAGAACTGATTTCAGAACTGGCCCTCCAATGGACCTTTTGTATCTCCTAACTGACCCCGCGCTCTGTATCAAGAGCACTCTGTACAGGGACATGCGTAACGTATGCTAATGGCTGTAACTGGATTTTCATGCCATTGAAAGTTGGCTAACTGAAAGCCTGCAGGCCTCTTACAAACAGGCATAGGCTGGATGTTGGGAGGGCAAGCTTCCCTGCCAACCTGCCGCTGCCCTGCTTTAGGGGGCCCCCACTTCTGGAGGTGAGAGGGACCTTACCAGGGGTCATTCAACCCTTAGCTCCTCTGCTGACACACCCTCCACCCCTCAACAAAGGGTCACCTCCACCACTTCTTCTCTGCAGCCTGTAGCTGACGTCGCCGGCCCCCCACACCTGCACGGGCAGCGGCTGCAGGAAAGGCTGCAGAGGCAGCTGGGGTCAGAGATGGGCAAGTCAGCGTTTGACTGGCAGGGCACAGAATGTGCTTATCGCAGCAGCCTGGAGAGTGGTGCAGGGGAAGGGTCAGTGATGGAAAGTAAGCTCCATTCAGGGGCGAGGCCTATGCGAAATACACCCATGCTGTGTGTTTAGGGCTGGGGGGGATGGGTACTGGGCAGCGGGGTGGGGCACCACCTTTGGTCCCTATCTGCTGCCCTCCCCCTCCCGTTACCCATTTTAGCAAAGGTCAAGGACTATGTAACTAGACGGTGTCTCTCCGGGGTGAGGTGGGGCTGGGGGGGTGCACTGGCATGCCGTAGCAGGTGCTGGTGCCGGCTTGGGGGGAGGAATGTGGCTGGTTCGTGCTACAGGCTGGGGCGCTGGTGAAGGTGGGACCTGGCGCAGGCGGGGGGGCCATGAGCTCTGCGCTCTTGGGTGCGACGCTGGGGGTTGGGGTGTGGGGAGGGGATCTGGGGGTGCAGGAGCCAGGAGAGGGGGCAGTCTGGGCAGCGGGGCTCCTGGGGGGAGGGGGCATGGGCCCTGTGTGGGGCAGTGCAGGGGTGGGGGTGCTGCTCTAGGAGGGCGGCAGGGGGGGTTCAGGGGGTGCCCCCCGCCCCAGGGCCAGGGATGTGGCCTGGGCCCAGCTGGAGTGGAGCAGAGCTGGCGCCAGGGGCCCCCAGCCCCGCTGCCAGGCAGCCTCTGGCCCGGCCCCCAGGGAGGGGCCTATCCAGGGAGGGGCGGGGTCAGAGGCAGCCGGCCCAGCACGGCAACGCCCACGGTCGGTCCTCCGCAGCCATAGAGAAGAGCGAGAGGCATGCTAGAAGGGCCCACCGCCACCCGATACCAACGAGCAGCAGCCCAGACGGGACCCTCCGAGCCGCCTGGCACAGCCAGACAGGGGGCGTGGCTGGGTCGCCGCGGGAAAGGCGGCCCCTCTAGCCGGCACTTCCGCGTTCTCCGTGGCTGTGGAGGACCCAGGCGCTGCTGCAGACCCCAGAGTTTCTCTTCCCCCTACGGCCCTACCCCTCCAGGAGCCGCCAGCCCCTCGCAGCCCCGCCCCGGAGCGGCAGCGGGGGCGTTCACTGGGCTGGGGGGGGTCTGACGTCTTGTCTGTATGGTCACAGTAAGTGGCGCTGTCATCGTGGCGACTGTCACCGTGGCATCAGGCCCTAGCTGTATCATTGGGGGTGTTGCCATGGCAGCGCTGGGGTGTGGCTGTCACCATGGCATCAGGCCCTAGCTGTGTCATTGGGGGTGTTGCCATGGCAGCGCTGGGGTGTGGCTGTCACCGTGGCATCAGGCCCTAGCTGTGTCATTGGGGGTGTTGCCATGGCAGCGCTGGGGTGTGGCTGTCACCGTGGTATCAGGCCCTAGCTGTGTCATTGGGGGTGTTGCCATGGCAGCGCTGGGGTGTGGCTGTCACCGTGGCATCAGGCCCTAGCTGTATCATTGGGGGTGTTGCCATGGTAGCACTGGGGTGTGGCTGTCACTTTGACAGCAGTGGCTACACGGTCTCTCTGTTACCATGGCATCAGGTGACTCCAGGGCCTGGCCCAGTGCAGCCAAGCTGGTGCCCCCTCTCCTACTCCTCGTACATACACCCTGAATTCCCAAGCTGAGGCCGAGGCCCATGCCTTAACCCCTGCTGTGCTGGGCCTCTCCCCTTGCTGAGCCCAATGTAATGTCTGTCTGTTTGTGTTCCCCACAGCTCAGCGGATCTCCCCCAGGTCTTCTCCTGTGTGAGCCCTCGGCCTGGGGCTGAAGGATGAACTCTAAGTATGTGCTGTTGGGAGGCCTGTACTTCGTCCAAGGGATGCCATATGGGCTACAGTCCGGCCTGCTGCCCATCTATCTCCGCAGCGTGGGCCTCTCCTTCAGCAAGATCAGCTTGGCCAAAATACTCTACCTGCCCTGGATCCTCAAGATGCTGTGGGCTCCTTTAGTGGATCAGTACCACACCAAGCAGACCTGGCTGGCGCTCAGCATGTCAGGACTAGTGCTGGCCTGCCTAGCGTGCGCCACTATGTCGCCAGAGACCAACTTCCTGCCCGTCGCTGCCATGCTGCTGCTCATGAACTTCTTTGCTTCTGTCCAGGACATCGCAGTGGACGGAGTAGCCATTGGGCTCCTGTGGCAGGACGAGATCGGGTACGGCAACACCATCCAAGTGGTGGCTTACAAACTGGGCTCCATGCTGGCAGGAGGAGGCCTCCTGACCTTGATGCACCTATTGGGCTGGGGGGTTCTCTTCTTGCTTCTGGCCATCATTTATCTTCTGGCCATACTGTATGTGTGGAGTGCTCCGGAACTGCAGCTCACGCTAGGACGGCCTTCCCAGGATGGCCAGCCCCGGACAAGAACCTTCAACCCTTGGAGAATTCTCCAGGAGCTCCTCCATGTGCCGGGCACCCTTTGGACCACCGGCTTTGTCCTCCTCTACAAGCTTGGTGAGTGCCTGCCCGGTGAGGGCTGGGATTCCTCTAAGGAAAGGAGCGTTTAGAGTGGAGCACTCAGCAGGGCTGCAGGTGGAAAGGAGCTATTGGATGTAACAGCTGTAAATCTAGACAGGGTCACCCGCCAGGGCTGGGTTAGGGATTGAGCAGAGCCATTAAAGCTCCCTGTTGTGCTGTTGGACACCCCTGCATGCAGGGAAGAGTCTGATAGAGCATAGACTTGGCTGTGGCTCACCTGATTGTGTCCTTTTCCCTTGCAGGTGAGCAAGGCACCACCACCATGTTCCCACTCTTCCTGCTGGACCATGGATTCTCCACCCAGCAACTTGGCTTCTGGAATGGAGTGGTAGCCATGGTCTTCTCCATCACAGGTTCCTCACTGGGTGGCCAGCTGATGTCCAAGCAGAGGTTAAGTGTAGAATGGGGCTCTGCCACCTCCCTTCTTGTATGGGGTGAAAAAGGCTGGTTTGTACGTGGGTTGGGAGAGGCATGTGTGGCAGGAGAGATCAGTGAGATGTCTGGTGCTGTTTTGATTGCTCTTGGGCCCAGCTGCTGTGTCTGATTCATGATCCTTCTGCTCAATCAAATGGGGAGGGACCAAACACAATCCCTCCCCTTCTGTTCTGCTTGCTCTTCTTCTGCCTGCAGTGTTCTGCTGCACTGGCTTCCTTAACCATCTCTGTGTTGGGTTTGTCTCGTCTTTCCAGGCAGCCACTGTCTCTGCTGAAGGCTCTCTTACTGCTCCGCTTCTGCAGCCTGAATTTACAGACCTTTTTGGTCTTCATCTACGATGATGGAGTCTCTCTCTTCAAAGGTGAGCACCACCCAGCTGAGCATAAGAGAGTTCCTTGTTGATATGGGGTGAAGGGAAAGAGAACCGAGAGGCAGTGTAGGGCTGGTCAGAAATTTTCCCTCAGAACTGTGTTTTGATGGAAAACTGGGTTTTCAACTATACAATATTTTGGGCAACGGGTTTTTGCTTTCCATGGAAAATTTTGATTTAGTCAAACCAAACCCACCAGAACATTTCAGTTTGGATCTGCTGCCGGGCTTTAAGGCTGAACTATATCCTCCATGATGCAGCACGTCCAGGGACACTCATGAGGCACCCTGTTCTCCCTCCAAGAGGGAAGACCATGGAGCATCTTGGGAAATGTAGTTCAATATGGAAGCCCAGCCTATAGAGGAGAATGGGAGTCTGAGGCATCCAAACTCCACCTCCCAGGTGGCATTTTATTAGCATTTCCAAATGGAAATATTTTACTTTGGGACTAAAATATTTCACCAGAAAATTGAACTTTTCTATGAAATTTAGATGAAAACAATTTAGTTTTTTCACAGAAGTTTTCATGCGCGGGGGGGGACGACCCCGTTTTCTGCCCAGCTCTTTCTGAGAGGTCCAGTGACTTGTACATGGCCACAGAGAGTATCAGCGTCAGAACTGGGAGCAGAAATCTGGAGACGCTGCTCCCAGTCCTGCACTTGTGCCATGCCTCTCTCCAACCCTGAACTGGTCACCCGCATTACTCCCCCGTTGCCATGTCCTGCTGTATGCATAGGGGCTGCGATCCTGAGTATCTGTGTCCAGCACTTCATTGGAGGGCTGATCACCACCCTGGCTTTCAGCATCATGATGCAGTGCACGCAGAGGGCGGATGGCAGCATACAGGTACCCTGCAACCAGCACCTCTGGAAATATGGCCCAAGGGGGACTAGAATCAATGGGCACATCTGCCTCCCTGTCTGCACACTGGGGATGTTAATGTAGGATCCACCAGTGTCAGCAGGCAGCTGAGACGGTTCACTCATCAGTATTAGTGAAGAGCTCTGAGATCTGAGTCTCTGTATGGCCCTCCCAGACGTGAATGCACCCCGAGGGAAGCATTATCTGCACTGGGCAGATGGGGAACTCAGGCACAGAAAAGGGAGTTGAGTTGCCCAAGGTCACAGGCCACCCTGCAGCCTTGGAGATGAGGCTTGGCTCCAAGCTGCTGAAGGGAATGACAGTCAGGTGCTTTCTGGGGCTCCTGGCCCTTTCGTGCAGCCCTCGGCTGGGCAGAGTTTAGGCGCTATCTGGGCTACCTGGGTCCCTCTGTTTGACAGCGTAAGTGGCTCTCTTTGTGTTTGCCACCCCTCATGCTGGTGCGTGTCTGCCCTTTGCAGGCCACTCATTACAGTTTCCTGGCCACCCTGGAAGTGCTGGGCAAGCTGGCATTCAGCAGCTTTGTGGGGAGCATCGTGGACTGGCTGGGCTTTGCATCCAGCTTCTGCTGCTTCCTCTTCCTCTCCTTCACCTCTGTGCTCTACGTCCTGAATGTGCCTCCTGGCGGGAGCTGAAGGAGACGTGCCTGGCCTCTACAGGGACTCACTGTGAGTGGGCCAGGCTAAGGGATGGACAGCTGAGAATCTCCCTGGCTGGACTTGCAGGGGTCTCGAGCAGGTGTATTAATTTGCACTCCTAGTGGACATTGAAGGAGCCCAAAAATGCCTGTACAAATGAAACATCACAGGGCCAAATCCTAAGACACTGAGTGCCTGCACCTCCTGCTGGAGCCCTCAGAAATTGCAGAGGCTCCGCATTTCCCTGTGGCTGTCTCCGCAACTGTAACCAACATCTAAGATCTTCTCCTTTCCCGCCCCCTGGATGGCCTACACTCCTTGCTTTCCCCAGAGCTGCCTTAGGGAGCCAGGTCCCGTCTGTGCCGAGCCAGGGATGCTGCAACAACCAGGCGCGGGCTCGGTGCTGCGCTCACACTCCAGCCTCTGGGATCTGAAATTAAAACGTTTGTTTACTGAATGTGTCTCCTTCTCCTGCCCCTGCACCACACTCACTCCACCCTGCTGAGAGAGGCGGTGTTCAGACTGGGCCCTGTGCTGGAGCCCTGGGAAGGGAGGAGTGGGGCTGTCGGTTACTAGGCCCATGCCGTTACACGGCTCTTGTCCATCTCGTGCAAGCTCCAGGGTTTGATATTCTTGTTAATGGTTAGACTGGTGCAAGCTGCACCCAGCCACGTTGCAGAGTGCTCAACTCTGGCTCAGCTGGGCTGCCGTCGCAGGGCCCTGTGTCTGTGCGTAGCAGAGTCCTTCTGAGCTAGCAGGCAGGTCAGTCTCCCAGCTCCTCAGGCTCTGGGTGCTGTCTCAGAGTTCAGAGGAGAGGCATGTGACCAAGTGTGTCCAGGAAACGCCTGACACATTGCTGGGGGGAGTTTTCTCCCACATTAGAATAGTTAAAGTATCATAATTAGAGTACGGATTAAAAAAAGAAAACTAGCTGGCCCTGGCTCTGCTGCAGACTGACTAGGCACATAGGACGTGGCAGTGTATATTTTTACTCCCTGCAATGTTTGTTCATGCACAATTAAGTTTGCCCGGTGCTGCTGCTTGCTCTTCCAGGATATGAAGAGTGGCTAAACTTAAACCATGACATGCAAAGTTAAAGTCAATTCAACTGTAACCCAGCTCCCTCTGAGCGATGCCCCTGTAACAATGCTGGTTCTGGCGGGACCCAACTGAGAGTGCCAATTCAGGACAAATTGCTTCAAGCAGGGCAGTTACAGCCCAAGGCTGGGGTTTCTGTGCACACCAAGGCAAACCAAACCAGCCAAACAGAGAAGACTTTGGTTTTACCCCACTGGCTAACCACAAGTCACACAAGCAATTCCCTTAGACACTCCAGTTTCCCAATATCACCACCAGTTCCCCTCGTTATGGGGACAAATGGTTATGAAAACCAATACCCCAGTAAAAGAAAAAGGTTCTCTCGATCCCAAAGGACCAAGCCCCAGACCCAGGTCAATATACAAATCAGATCTTACCCACAAATCATGCTGTTGCCAATCCTTTAGAAACTAAAATCTAAAGGTTTATTCATAAAAGGAAAAGGATAGAAATGAGAGCTAGAATGGGTTAAATAGAATCAATGACATACAGTGATGGCAAAGTTCTTGGTTCAGGCTTGCAGCAGTGATAGAATAAACTGCAGGTTCAAATCAAGTCTCTGGAGTCCATCCACAGCTGGGATGGGTCTTTCAGTCCTTGGATCAAAGCTTCAGTGTAGTAAAGTCCCGCCAGAGGTAGGAAGCAGGATTGAAAACAAGATGGAGGAGCTGCAGCAGCCTTTTATAGTCTCTTGCCATGTGGTCTGTCTTTCTTTGTCCCAAAGACAAGCTGCCCACCACATGGCCTGGAAAAACCTCAGAGTTCTGTCCACAGGCAGGTCCCTGCACACCTTGCTGAGTCCCAAGGCGTGTCTGCCCACCCCGAGCCCCTTTTGGCAAGATTGGGCATTTGTACCATTTGCTCTTGCCAACTGGTGATACGTTGACAAGCAAATGGGACAAATGCCCAGTTTTGACAAAAAAGTTAGGATGTCTGGGGCCAAAACAGGGTGTAGTGTTACTTTTTCAGTAGTGCCCCCCTGGGAGCCGGGGCCAGACCTGGGAGCAGAAGACAGGGGTCACAGTCGAGGGCTGGGAGCGGGGCCGTTGCTGGGAGCGGGGCTGGAGGTACAGCTGGGGTGAAGCCGGAGCAGGGCAGGGTGGTCCTGCCTCCCCACCCCCATGATGGCTGACCCAGGCCCTACTGCACCCCCCCCAAAATGTTCTTGTGTCCCCCACTGTGTGCACCCCAGTTTGGGGACCACTGTCGTAGGCTGTGGTAAAAGCCACCCAGGGAGCCCGGGCAGCTGTGGGGAGCCCATGGCCCTCCACCTGCCCTGGGCAGGGGACCAGGGTGCCCAAGAGCAGCCTCTGGTCAGTGTCCCTGCCCACCAGGGTCACCAGGGAGCACTTCCCTGGGCAGATGGAGGGTCCAGGGCTCCCTGCGCAGCTCTTACCATGGCCCCAGATTCCAGCCAGGTGGCGTGGCCTTGGGGGAAGTGGAAGAACAGGGGGCGATGCCCTGGGGTGGGGGGGCTCTAATGTTCTTTGTGCCCAGGGCCCCAATAAATCTTAATCCACTCTGCTTCCACCACCCAGGCGTGCGTCATTACCTCATGTCACTTCACCATGAACTGTGAGCTCAACTCCTGCCCTTGCCAGCTTTCTGAGAATGGGGTGGTGGCGCAGGAGTTGTATTCTCACAGGCTCTTTCTAGAAGTTTTGCCCTGACAGCAGCTATTTCAAAGTGCTCTACAATCCGATTCCACTTTACAACTATTTTCAAGGGAAAGCATATTAATGAAATAGGAGGAGGATGAAAGGCTCCAGGAAGCAGCAGCTTTAGGGTAATATGATCAGGATTCATGCTACTCCCCCATTTCCTGAACAATGGGACTAAGTGTGATCAAAGGCAACTGTATTATGCCATCAGGAAAGGCCCCCTAGTCTAAGGACTCACATAATGGCCAGGAACTGACCCCTCTCAAACTGCTGTTGTTCTTGAAAAAAGGGGTCTGACAGAAATGACAGACACTGTCAACAGTGGAGTCAGCCGGCCCTTTTAAAACCATAAGAACAGCCAGACTGGGTCAAACCAAAGGTCCAGCCAGCCCAGTATCCTGTCTACCGACAGTGGCCAATGCCAGGTGCCCCAGAGGGAGTGAACCTAACACGTAATAATCTAATGATCTCTCTCCTGCCATCCATCTCCACCCTCTGACAAACAGAGGCTTGGACACCATTCCTTGCCCATCCTGGCTAATAGCCATTAATGGACTTAACCTCCACAAATTTATCTACTTCTCTTTTAAACCCTGTTATAGTCCTAGCCGTGGCATTGAGGAGGCTTTGGGGGGAGGGAGAGGAGTGAGGACGTGGTGCACAGCCTCCCCCTCCCTCCCCCAGCACCACCTCCTCCTCCCTCCCTGTGCCTCCTGCCCGCCACAATCAGCTGTTTTGCGATGTGCAGGAGGCTCGGCGGGGGGTGGGGAGGGGGAGGAATGAGGACATGGCTCCCTCGGGGAGGGGGCGGGAAGAGGCGGGACAGAGGTGGGGGTGGGCACTTGGGGAAAAGGGTGGAGTGGGGGCAGGGCCTGGGACAGTGCCAGGGGTCCAGCACCCCCTGGCCAGCACCAGTGTCTCCTTGAATAAAACATACGGTGACTAGCTGGTGTGGAAAATTTTAATCAAAAATTTTCTTACACCATCTAACAATGGAACGTAAATGCAAACAGAAAAGAAAATACACAGATGAAAATCGAGGCTTCCAACAGGAGTGGGAGAATAAGTATTTTTTTGTTGAACGTCATGGTAAGGCCATGTGTCTTCTTTGCCAGACGTGTATCTCTCAGTTCAAATCTTCAAACCTGCAGCGTCATTTCGCTTCGAGCCGTGCACATATGGATCAAGAATTCCCACAAGGTTCTGAACTCTGCACTTTAAAAATGAAAACTTTGAAAAAACAAACAGATGTAGAAGCCCAGGTCTTCACCAGATTTGCCAACCGATCACAGACTGTAACATTAGGCTCCTCTTATGTGGCCTGGCACATAGCCCACGTGAAAAAGCCCTACTCTGAAGGAGAGCTTATAAAAATGTGCCTCACTGATGTGATTTCAATCCTGTCACCAGAGAACAAGAATCTACAGAAGAAAATTTCTGGCCTATAGCTTTCACACCACACAATAGAATGCAGAATCTCCAACCTGAACAGTGACATCGAATCGCAACTGCACTTGCAACTTCAGCAGTGTGAGTATTTGAGCATCACTTTGGATGAGTTGTGCCATGGACAGGATAAACCTTATTATCGGTATTTGTCTGCACTGTGTCTGACAACTGAGTTGTAAGGGAAGAACTCCTCAATTTCGTGTCACTAAAGGACAGAACTCGTGGACGAGATCTAAAGGAGGCGTTGATGTTGGTAGTTGCAAAAAGCCACTTGCCTTTACAGAAGTTCACTGCCATTGCAATTGTCAGAGCTCCATCCATGTGGGGATCTGTGAATGGATTAGTAGGGCTGTGTAAGTCTGACGAGAGCTTTCCCGAATTTTGGACATTTCACTGTATTATTCATCGGGAGCAACTGGTATCTAAAAATCTCAAATTTGATCACATCATGAAACCTGTCTTGCACATTGTGAAATTCATTCTCTCAAATGCATTCAGTCACAGACAATTTCAAAATCTAATTGAAGAACTGGATGAAGACAACTCCCCTGCCAATTTGCCATTTCACTGTGCAGTTTGATGGCTCTCAAGAGGTAAATACACTACATGTATTGATCCACTTACTGCTGTGTTAGCCACCTGGCAGAAGGGTTACAGACAGTTGGAGTCGAACTTGTATTCAAATTAGGCAGATTGTTCTTATTCCATCAGCCAGAGCTACAGCCAGCTCTGGAGCTCCTGGATGACAAAGGATCGTGCATCAGCATCGATATGGCTTCTCTCCAATCCACACTGGATGCTGAACTCATAGCTAGCCAATGCAGCCATCCATGCCCACACCATATCATCTAGCTCAGCACTTGTCAACACCTAAACTAATGGGTCGTTGTCTGTCCACACCTGGAACTGAGCTCCATACGGATACATGCCTCTCAGCCCATCACTTCCCAAAAGGCTGCACGGGATGGTGGCGTTCCTGTTCAGGAGGCCTTGTGGACTTTTTAGGTTTTGTCTTGTATTTCCATTTCTCGTTGCTGGATGGGTATCCGCTGCTGAGGTCATTCCCTGGGCGTGTAATAGCGGTGTCATTCTTCATGAATCTGTGGTAGTAGTCACTAAATCCTAGAAAGGGCCTGAGCTCTCTGTCATTTGGCAGGCAGGGCCGTGTAGCAAGAGCCTCTACTTTATCAGGGGCTGTACTTACACCCTCCTGTGATACTATGTGTCCCAACCACATGATGGACATTCTGCGGAACGGCTATCTCTCAGTTGTCAGCTTTAGTCCTGTGGAGGAAAACCCAGTAGGCCTAAACTTCCCAAGTAGGCCTAAAACTTTGGTCAAGCTAACTGTGTGTTGTGACAAAGTTCCTCATCTACCTTGGTGGGGTCTTGCGCTTATTGGCGGATTTGCTCGCCTTGGAGCTTCACAGGAGCCCTCAGTTTGGCCATTTTCATGAACGCACAGTCCAGGTCAACTCCTCCTATGTCTGACCAGGAGTTGGGAGGTTTGGGGGAACCCGGGCCTGCCCTCTACTCTGGGTTCGAGCCCAGGGCCCTGTGGAATGCAGCTGTCTAGAGTGCCTCCTGGAACAGCTGTGTGACAGCTACAACTCCTTGGGCTACTTCCCTATGGCCTCCTCCCAACATCTTCTTTATCCTCACCATAGGACCTTCCTCCTGGTGTCTGATAACGCTTGTACTCCTCAGTCCTCCAACAGTCCGCGTTCTCACTCTCAGCTCCTAGTGCCTCTTGCTCCCAGCTCCTCACACGCATGCCACGAACTGAAGTGAGCTCCTTCTTAAACCCAGGTGCCCTGATTAGCCTGCCTTAATTGATTCTAGCAGCTTCTTGATTGGCTGCAGGTGTTCTAATCAGCCTGTCAGTCTTAATTGTCTCCAGAAGGTTCCTGATTGTTCTGGAACCTTCCCTGTTACCTTACCCAGGGAAAGGGGACCTACTTAACCTGGGGCTAATACATCTGCCTTCTATCACTCTCCTGTAGCCATCTGGCCTGACCCTGTTACAGTGTGTAAAAGCATAAGAAGAGGCTGAGGAAAATTCCATTGTGGGGCAGTTACAACAGCACAGTTTAAGAAATGTAACCCTAACAGCTAGAAATTAGGAAAGACCCGTTAACTGCAAAGAACAGCCTGTCAATAACAGGAAAAGCTTGTTTTGCTATATCCCAAATAAAGAAAGCTGTTGTTAGAGCTTGCACTATATGCCAAATAAGAAAAATGCTGTTAAAGGAAATGTGCTTAACAAATTGTAGTTTTCAGCTATATAAACTCCTGTATTTTCTGCTTATGCAGAGCAACTATGGCTCACTCTCCCTGTATATGCAAAAAGAAAAGGAGTACTTGTGGCACCTTAAAGACTAAAGCTCATGCTCAGATAAATTGGTTAGTCTCTAAGGTGCCACAAGTACTCCTTTTCTTTTTGCGAATACAAACTAACACGGCTGCTACTCTGAAACCCGTCTCCCTGTATACGTATACTTGAATAAAGATATGAGCCTCAGGCGATTTCTGATTTCAAACACAACGCATGGTTAATTTTCCACCACAATTTGAGGGCTTGTCCGGGATCCACGACGAATCACCAGGACTGGAGGACCGTGGACCATTCCCCACTGGACACCGGCCAGCCATCTGAAAGGTGAGAGACCTTTTAAATCTCTATTGGGGTTCCAGTGGAAGACTGCCCGTAGGCTCTGGGTTGGGTGAGTTACGCGCTGGATCTAAGAACTATTTCTGTTGCCAGACAGGCCTGATGCCCTTTCGTTCTATGTTTGTCTGACTCTGGTTTAGTTCCCCGGGAAGAGCCACTAGGTGGCTGGTTAGGCCTCTGGCCTGGGTTTGTGTGCCGGTGTGAAAGAGTTGAGTGAGTGAGGGTCACAGGAAGACGCCCAGAGCACTCTGCAAGGCCAGATGGTCCGTGACCAGAGTTGTTTCTAATGCACGCCCTGTGGCCGCACCGAGAAGGGTCAAAGTACGACCCTGACCCTGGCGGTTTCTGCATGGCATGACCAGAGAAGGGACTGTCCAGGTCTAGGAGTGTGTGACCCCATCCCTTCCATCCTTAGACGGTCTGCTCCCGCACCCTCTTTCCTCCCCTGTGTCTGGCTCCCGCCTGGGGCGGTTGAGAGATGAGCCACTAACTGGTCTGAAAGCCTCAACTGATGCAAGAGTAAGCGGCATCAGCAGACACTCTTTGTGGAGCGGGGCCGTAGGACAGTGGTGGACGCCCTAAACAAGCCTTCCCGGTGTGAGTGACCTGAGTGAAAGTTCTCCAGGTACTGCGAGCCGGTGGTCCAAGGTGGCCTCCGCCTCGACAGAAAGGTACTGGGACTGGACCAGGAAGGCTACTGGGAGACCGATCACCTCGCCAGAAAAAGTGGGGCAGTGTGGAATCACCGCCTTGCCAAAAGGGCACACGGTTTGTGTTTTGTCTGTGTCTGTGCAGTAATAGTTTAGTTCATCAGAATGGGGGCCAGTGAGTCTAAATGGAGCATTGTCCCGCCAAAAGGTACCCCAGCCTATTACATGTATGTTAATTACAGTCCCTCTACTGGCAAGTTTTTGAAAAAATGGAATTGGTACTCAAGAGACAATTCCAGTTTTCAGTTTCCTGTAGAGGGAAGTTTCGACCTTGACAAGATTGTACACCTCCGGGGTGCCCTTCTTGCCAACCATGTCGGACCAAGCCAAATGGAAGCATATTTTGATTGGTATGGAGAAACAGAAAAACAGTGCCGTGAATCTCAAATAAGGAGTCTCAAGGACTCCCAGGAGAAACTTACAACACAATTAAAAGAGATAAAAAGAAAATTGGCAAAGAATTTAAATCCAACTAAGCTGGCAAGAAATATTAAGCAACAGAAGACCCTTACATTCACCCCTCAGACAGTGACTCCTCGTACTGAGGAAATGTTCCCCTTGCGCCAATTCCCGGGCATTGGTGCTTCAAGTCATGAGACCTCGGTGTCTGCTCATGCACCTTGGTCTGCTACAGAATTGTATATTTACTTTAAAAAATTCCCAAAAATAAGAGAGGACCCTGTTAAATTCAAAGAGGAATTGCAAATTGTTATAAACTGTTATAACCCTACATGGGCAGATTTAAAGCAGCTGCTACGAGGGGGCATGCCTAGGGAAACACTGAGTCGCCTTTGTGAAGAAGCTCAGTGGCCCAAGCAAAATCCAGGCCATAACCAGGAAAAGTTAAATAAAATCAGGAAGAAGCTGTTAAATAAAATTCTCACAGTCTGCCCAAAGAAAGCTGACTGGAGCAAAAATTAGCACCTGTAAACAAAGAAAAAATAAGAATTTGAATAAAACCCAAATACTCTCACCGCCACATTAAAACTATGTTAATGACCTTTCAGTTCCAGAACATACAGGGACCCTGTAATAGCCATCCATTGCAGGGGGAGAAGGGGAAGGCCAAACCAAGGTCCCCACCGTCCACCACACCTAGGGACCCAGTGATGGAGCGTGTCACTATTGCAAGTAAATGGGCCATTGGATACAGTAAATGTCCGTACCGCCCTGGTCAATCCAAAAGCGGTAGGGGAGGGCAATACTCTTATTCCCAAACCCGTCTCTTCACCTCTGTCCATTTCTATTGGTCCTTTTGTTTGACCGTCATGCTTTCCTCCTAAGCCCTTGTTCACCTGCTAACCTTTTGGGAAAAGACAGTCCATAGCCTTCAAGCTGGTCTAATGTGTCCAGGAGGCTTTCTTCATGCTCCTTCAGACTTCTCCCGCGTAGAATCAGGTCACCATATCGACCAATACCTGCAGCAAGTTCATATCTCCCACAGCTTTCTCCGTTAGATGCTGAAATAAATAAATAAATAAATAAATAATAAATAAAAATAAATAAGATTTAACTGGGAATTGGTCCTGCTTTGAGCAGGGGGTTGGACTAGATGACCTTCTGGGGTCCCTTCCAACCCTGATATTCTATGATTCTATGAAATGAGCTAGGTGCTCCAGCTGTGCCCAATGGCGGATTATCCAATGGGCCTGCAGGGCCTATGCCTAGGGGCCTCGGCCAACTGGGGGAGCCTGGAAAAATAGGCACCCCACCCCAGTAGAAATCTGCCATGGGGTAGCGGAAGCCTGAAGCCCTGGGAAAAGCGTTGGGCAGGTGGGGCTGGGGAAGCCCCAGTGCCTGGACCCTCGCTTAGGCCCCAGGTCTGGTGAAGCTCTCACTCTCTGCTGTGGCGTGGGAGCAGAGCTTCTCCGGTCTTGGGGCTACAGTGCGGGGGGCGGGGGCAGAAAGCAGCAAATGGGTTGTGGGGCTGCAGTGACATGTACTCAGGCAACATGGGGTTAGTTGAAATCTCAAGAAGCATTTCGCAATCACCGTTCTGGACAGGTGATCGGTAGGATATTCCTACTGATATGTTCTTGTTATTCAAGCAGGGAATTTCTATCCATAAAGATTCTATGGCACAGCTTGAGAATCATTTAAAATAATTTAAAAATCATTTAAAATTTTTACTATATTTAACACTCTGCTTTTTCACATATAGGGCCACTCCCATACCAGCATGTCCTACTCTGTCATTCCAATATATTTTGTACCCTAGTAAGACCATGTGCCATTGGTTATCATCATTTCCACCAAGTTTCTGGGATACTTGTTATATCAATATCCTCATTTAATACCAGTCACCCAAGTTCACCCGTCACTCACCTTGGTCTCCCCTGCTGTGGGATCAGAATCAGCCCAGTTAGCTGGCACAAGACAAGCCTCCAATCCAGAGGGCTGGTTTCACTGCAAATGTCACAGGAGATGGGCCATGAGAGGAAACTCCTCCTTTAGACACATCAGGAAAAGCTCAGCCTGGGGATGAGCTTAGGGCTCCATTTCAAGTTGCCCTTCCTTGCATCCTGGGCCTGCAGCACCTCCAGAGGAGAAGGAAAGCCAAGTCATGCAAATGCTCTTTCTGCAGCAAATGGCAATGAATCTGAAGAGGAGGACAATAGCAGGGTGTGTCTTGGAATAAGATACATAGACCTTAAGGTCAGAAGGGACCATTATGTTCGTCTAGTCTGACCTCCTGCACAACGCAGGCCACAGAATCTCACCCACCCACTCCTGTAATAAACCCCTAACCTATGTCTGAGCTATTGAAGTCCTCAAATCATGGTTTAAAGACTTCAAGGTGCAGAGAATCCTCCAGCAAGTGACCCGTGCCCCACTCTGCAGAGGAAGGCGATAACCCCCCAGGGCCTCTTCCAATCTGCCCTGGAGGAAAATTCCTTCCTGACCCCAAATATGGCGATCAGCTGAACCCTGAGCATGTGGGCAAGACTCACCAGCCAGACACACAGGAAAGAATTCTCTGTAGTAACTCAGATCCCACCCATCTAACAGCCCATCATAGGCCATTGGACATCTTTACCGCTAATAGTCAAAGATCAATTAAATGCCAAAATTAGGCTATCCCATCCTATCATCGCCTTCATAAACTTATCAAGCTTAGTCTTGAAGCCAGATATGTCTTTTGCCCCCACTGCTCCCCTTGGAAGGCTGTTCCAGAACTTCACTCCTCTGATGGTTTGAAACCTTCATCTAATTTCAAGTCTAAACTTCCTGATGGCCAGTTTATATCCATTTGTTCTTGTGTCCACGTTGGTACTGAGCTTAAATAATTCCTCTCCCTCCCTAGTATTTATCCCTCTGATATATTTATAGAAAGCAATCATGTCTCCCCTCAACCTTCTTTTGGTTAGGCTAAACAAGCCAAGCTCCTTGAGTCTCCTTTCATAAGACAAATTTTCCATTCCTCGGATCATCCTAGTAGCCCTTCTCTGTACCTGTTCCAGTTTGAATTCATCCTTCTTAAACGTGGGAGACCAGAACTGCACACAGTATTCCAGATGAGGGCTCACCAGTGCCTTGTATAACGGTACTAACACCTCCTTATCTTTACAGGAAATACCTCGCCTGATGCATCCCAAGAGTGCATTAGCTTTTTTCACGGCCATATCACATTGGCGGCTCATAGTCATCCTGTGATCAACCAATACTCCAAGGTCCTTCTCCTCCTCCATTACTTCCAGCTGATGAGTCCCCAGTTTATAACAAAAATTCTTGTTATTAATCCCTAAATGCATGAGTTCGCACTTTTCACTATTAAATTTCATCCTATTACTATTACTCCAGTTTACAAGGTCATCCAGATCTTCCCGTATGATATCCTGGTCCTTCTCTGTACTGGCAATACCTCCCAGCTTTGTGTCATCCACACACTTTATTAGCACACTCCCGCTTTTTGTGCCAAGGTCAGTAATAAAAAGATTCAATAAGATTGGTCCCAAAACCGACCCCTGAGGAATGCCACTAGTAACCTACCTCCGGCCTGACAGTTCACCTTTCAGTAGGACCCGCTGTAGTCTCCCCTTTAACCAATTCCTTTCAATTTTCATATTGATCCCCATCTTTTCCAATTTAACTAATAATTCCCCATGTTGCACGGTATCAAACGCCTTACTGAAATTGAGGTAAATTAGATTCACTGCATTTCCTTTGTCTAAAAAATCTGTTACTGTCTCAAAGAAGGAGATCAGGTTGGTTTGGCACGATCTACCTTTTGTAAAACCATGTCGTATTTTGTCCCATTTACCATTGACCTCAATGTCCTTAACTACTTTCTCCTTCAACATTTTTTCCAAGACCTTGCATACTACAGATGTCAAACTAACAGGCCTGTAGTTACCCGGATCACTTTTTTTTCCCTTTCTTAAAGATAGGAACTATGTTAGCAATTCTCCAGTCATAGGGTACAACCCCTGAGTTTACAGATTCATTAAAAATTCTTGCTAATGGGCTTGCAATTTCATGTGCCAGTTCCTTTAATATTCTTGGATGAAGATTATCTGGGCCCCCCCGATTTAGTCCCATTAAGCTGCTTGAGTTTGGCTTCTATCTCAAATGTGGTAATATCTACCTCCATATCCTCATTCCCATTTGTCATCCTGCCATTATCCCTAAGCTCCTCATTAGCCTCATTAAAAACTGAGGCAAAGTATTTGTTTAGATATTGGGCCATGCCTAGATTATCCTTGACCTCCACTCCAGCCTCAGTGTTTAGCGGTCCCACTTCTTCTTTCTTTGTTTTCTTCTTATTTACATGGCTATAGAACCTTTTACTATTGGTTTTAATTTCCTTTGCAAGGTCCAACTCTACATGGTTTTTGGCCTTTCTCACTTTATCCCTACATGTTCTAACTTCAATAAGGTAACTTTCCTTGCTGATCCCTCCCATCTTCCACTCCTTGTAGGCATTCTGCTTTTTCTTAATCACCTCTCTGATTTCTTCTATGAGGTCCTCACTACTCACTAAAACCAAATCTAAAATGGCATCCCCTCTAGTAGGTTCAGCAGCTACTTGATGAAGGAATCCATCAGCTATCGCACCTAGGAAAATCTGAGCCCGATTATTATTACTTGCTTCCTGCACCAGTAGCTCTAGTTCCTCCATTTTGTTACCCAGGCTCCTCACATTCGTGTACAAACATCTTAATTTTTGCTGTTTGGCCTCGCTCACATTCTGTACCCGATTAGGCACGGTCATTCTACAGCCAGTATGACCTATTAGACTGGTATCCACACTGCCCTTCCTCCTTATGTCCATTCTCCTACCATGGCTGTACCCTTTCTTACTTTTGTTTTCTTCCCTCTGAATGCTAAAATCGGGCGTGAAGATTACCTGGACATCTCTCAACCATCTCCCCCAAATTCCTAGTTTAAAGCTCTCTTAATCAGTTGTGCCAGCCTCCATCCTAGAAGTCTATTTCCTTCCCTACTCAGATGAAGTCTATCCCGAGAGAACTGTCCTCTGTCCATAAATGCCTCCCAGTGGCCATACATCCCAAAGCCCTCCTTATAGCACCACTGCCTAAGCCATCTGTTGATCATCATAATCTTGTCACACCTTTGTTGTCCTTCTCTAGGAACAGGCAGAATCCCACTGAAGATCACCTGAGCCTCAATTTCCTTAAGCGTCTTCCCCAGCCTGGCATAGTCTCCCTTGATACTTTCCAGCGAGAATCTAGCCGTATCATTTGTTCCCACCTGAAGGACAATCAGTGGATTCTTTCCGGCTCCTGTTAGGATCCTCTTCAGCCTCAGGTCCACATCCCGTATCTTAGCACCTGGAAGACAGCACCCTTCTGTTCTCTGGATCAGCTCTAGTTATAGGCCTGTCTATTCTTCTCAGTAAGGAGTCCTGGATCACGTAGACCTGCCTTTTCCTGGTGACGGTGCGATTCTCCGGTCTATCCCCTGTTACCTCTGGCTGCAAGTTCTTTCCATTCCTATTCTCCCTTGTAATCCTCTTCAACCCGTCCTGTATCCTCCTGTGGCTCATATTTGGTGTAGTCTCCATTGACTGTTCCCCTTTTCCTACAGGACTAGCTGCTCTTCTCTTCTTCCTTGCCCTTCCACCTTTAGTGACCACCTGCTGAGCCCCTTCTTCATTTTCCAACTCTGCAAACCTATTCTTGAGCTTTATTTCTCCTTCACTAGCCTGTCTGTTCCTCTGCCTGGTTCTTTTAGTCACATGCTTTCATTGTCCACTTTCCTCACCCAGCAGTCTCCCCTCAGAATTCCTCAGTCCTGCTTCCATCTGCAAGTCTGAGCTTTTCCCTTCAGCTGCCTCATGTCTTTGCTCCACAATCTGCTCGAACCCCCTTCTAAACTCAACCAGGCTTTCCACCTGCATCTCCAATCCTCGGATCTTTTCCTCCATCAGGTCTATCAGGCGGCATTTCATGCAGACAAAACTCTTACCAGGTGCCCCCTCCAGGATCACATACATGCCGCAGCTTCCACATCCAGTCATCCTCATTGTGTCTTCCACGACATGGGTCACTCCCACTGCTGCCTCTGTGTCTGTCATCGCCTTCCCACCTAAACCCTGTTAGTCTGGGAAACACAAACCCCACCAAAACGCCACCACCCACAGCGAAAACAAACCCCCAACAATCCAAACTCCACTGAAACTCCCGTTTACAGCTCTGTTTGCTGGCTCCTGTGCCACGGCCTGTCTGGCTGGCTGGCTCCCTTTATAGGACCCCGAGTCAGAGAAGCCCCGCCCCCTAACCAGGACTCAGCTTCTCTCCCAGCACAAAGCCCCTACAAGCCTCTACACATACAAATAATACAAATACCTTCTCCTCCAGCAGAACTCCCACTGCATGTATGAGCTGCTCATCTGAAACTTGCTATGGCTGTAGTTTATTCTGAATAAAATATTCATGTGCTTTTCTATGTTGACAGTGCAAGGATGGAGTTTCTCTGGCATCTACTAATGGTGATCGGGATCCTGGCAGGGACTGGAGTGTCTCAGGAATGCACCGCACAACCAGGGGATAAGGAGCTGGCACAGCTTGAATGGAAACTTCTTCCCTTTTATGTTCTGCCCCATTCCCTTTGGCCCCAACCTCTGCCGAGTGAGACAGCAGAAACCCTGGGAGACTCTTCCCTTCCCACCACTGACCTGGGCAGGGGCTCCAGCTGGCAGGGGCAGACGGGGGAGGCGCCATCTGAACATCTTGCCCCATTCCTGCCTTGGGGAGCAGCTCCAGCTGGGTATGGGACGTGGGGGGCTGAGAGGGGCTCAGCCTGGGCTGAGAACCCAGCGCTCACCTGCTGTCACTCCCGTCCCCTGGGGCCATGGCTCCCACTGTGAACCTGGCTCTCATGCAGTGGCTGGTTTGTGTGTCACTGCTGTGACGTGGCTCTGACTCCAGCTCCGTGTGGGATAAAAGGGGGTCTGGAGCCCCCCTAGCGATGGGCACGTCCCACCTCCCCTCTTCTCACCCTCTGATTCCAGCTTGGAACTTGGCGCTACGGTGCCCGGCCACTCAGTCCTCCACATATAAGAATTATGGACCTGAAAAAGCTAGGGCTGAAAAGGCCGTGGATGGAAACCACAATGGGATTTGGGACAATGGCTCCTGCACCCACATCGACTGCGAGACTGAGCCGTGGTGGAGGGTGGACTTGGGCAGTCCTCGGTCTGTCTCCGCGGTGATGGTGAAGAACAGGGAGGACTGCTGTGGGGAGAGAATCAAGGGGGCCCAGATCCACGTGGGAGACTCCAAGGCTGGCCATGGCAAGGACGACCCCATGTGAGTTGCTTTCCCATGCTCTGGAGTGAGACGACTCCTCCCAGCTCAGTCACAGGGGTTGGGTCTCATTGCCACCGGGGCCAGGGTGAGGTCTATTCCCCTCGGAGCTGCCTGGGGCTGGGGGCGCTGGGCTGACGGTGCTCTCAGCTCCTGGCTGGAAGGGAACCGCATGTCACTGAGCACAGCGACCGCTGCAGGGCAATCCAGGGTAGAACAATCCCTCCAGGCCCCTGCGTATTCTCTCTCTGCCGTCACAGTTCCTGCCCAGGTAGGATCATCACATCCAAGGCAACAGGAACAGATTTTTCTGAAATCCATAGATTTCTAAGGCCTGAAAGGACCTTTCCAATCATCTAGTCTGACCTCCTGTATTGCACGGGCCAGAAAACCTCACACAGGGATTCTGCACCGAGCCCACAATTTCTCTGTGAGGTATAGTGCATCGGTTAGACAGATGTCCAATGTTGATATAAAGACTTCAAGGGAAGGAGAATCCACTGAGTCCCTCAGTCATTTGCTCCAGTGGTAAATGGCCCTGACTGATAAAACAGTGACCCTTATTTCTTGTCTGAATTGGGTTGTGATGGGGAGTAGGGCAGGCAGCATCTCTTACAGTGTTCCCTTCACCCTGTATAGATACACAGAGATGTAGGGCAGGAAGGGATCTCAAGAGGACATCTAGTGAGTCCCCCAATGCTGAGGCAGGACCAAATATACCTAGACCAGGGGTAGTCAATTATTTTTTGTCAAGTTCCAAAGTTCCTGGTCAAGGTATAGTCAAGATACAGACTCCAGAGAAAATAATAAACAAATGATGCTAATAAGGCGATAAAAAGATTTCTGGGGTGTGTTCAAAAGTATCTGGTGGTCCAGATTTGGCCTGCGGTCCACCTATTGACTACCCCTGGCCTAGAGCATCCCTGGCAGGGGTTAGTGTAACCTCTTCTTAATCCCCTCCAGTGACGGGGATCCCACAACCTCCCTTAGTGACGTATTCCAATACTGAACTGTCTTTATAGCCAGAAAGGTTTTCCTAACATTTAATCTAAGTCTTCCTTGCTCCAAACTAAGGAGATTACTTCTTGTCCTACTGTTGGTGGACATGGAGAGCAATTGATCGCCGATCTCTTTGTAACAACCTGGTCTGCTGGTCACATGCCCCAGGAGCGCCTCTTACAGTCCGAGTGCGGAACTGTGGTTGTGTCCTTGCCTCTGTTTCCCTTTGTGGGCTTTCAGGGAATTCAGTGAGGGCTGGATGTAGTGAACATTAGTGCCCCATCAGGGGTCTAATTTATTTAACCAAAGGCCAAACCACGGTACACAAGCCAGCGTTCATCCCCACGAATCCTAGATGAGGGAGGAGGGGAGTAAACCTTCGCCTGTCTGCCCCGCTTGACTCCATCCATCTCCTTCATCCAGGCTCCTTACCTGTAAGCAGGGCAAGATTTACACCTTACGTGCCCCTAGGCACAGCATCTTCAGCGCCCCTCCTCCCTCCCCACGTGGCCCTGGAACCCCCCTACCAGCAGCCCTGTGTGCCCCCCTCTGCCTCCTAACCTGGCTCCAAGGAAGCTGCGGTGACTTGTCACCTGAGGAAAAAAGCCCCCCCCCCCCCCCACACACACACCTGCCTGCCAGCTGTTTGCTGCCACCCGCCAGACCAGTCAGCCTCAGCCGGCTCAGGGTGTTCTGGAGCCACAGCGACCCCTGGAGGGTGAATGGTGGAACTGGAGCACATTTTCTGCAGAAGAAATAAATTCTACTTCTCTCGGGCAAGAATTCTGTGCATGCTGAAAACGTCACCTAAGGGGAGAGGGCGCGACATGAGACCAGCGGTGTGTGGGGCATCTTGGCAGGGGATGGGGCAGATGGAGAGGCTCCCTCCCTCTTGAGAACTCCTGAGCAGTGTGGCCAGCGTCAGCAGGGCAGCAAAATAGCCCAAAATACCACAACTCACAACTACTAAAAATAACCTGGCAACTGACAGCTAAAAATAGCCCAATTGGGTAGAAAATTGCCTACTTGGCAACCTTGGGTACCCCTAAAATGCCGGAGCCCCATGGCACATGTCTACTGTGCATAATTGGAAATCTGGTCCTGCCTGTACGGCTCACTCAACCTGGGTCCCTGCTCTGGAGTCAACCCTCCTGCCATCACCTTGGAAGGGTTCCCTCTCTGGATTCAGCCCCCATGAGGTCAAATCACTGCAACTCTTCTCTGCAGGACGTGTAGTTCCTCTGCGACCTGGAGCGCCTGCCATTGGCTGGAAAGGTCCCTTCTCTATGACCAGCTTTCCCTCCAGACTTGGCATTTCCCCGCTTTTAGCATCTCTTCCATCCAGGACACCTTTCCTAGGTTCCCTTTCCTGGGGCGCTCCCTAACCAGCTCCCCTGAGAAGCCCTTCTCCTCAGGAGCTTCCTCTGTGATCTGTGTGTTGTGACTGAGCCCTCATAACCCTTTATTAGGCCCAGGATTTCCTTAACTAATTGACAGCCACCCAGCCACCTAGGGAATTAACTGCTCACAGGTGGATCTGGGTTGGCTCCTTCTCCTTAGCAGAGCTTGTCACGGGGAGGCTGGGTGCCTGACCTCCTCAGGGGCCTGCTACCCTGGGACACAACCTGGGTCCTGTCTGAAGACTGTTATCATGACCCCCATCAGCCTTCTCGTCTCTATACTAAACACACCCTGTTCTTTCAGCGTTTCCTCAGAGGTCAGGTTGTCTAAACATCTCATCATTTTTGTTACTGTCCGCTGGACTTTCTCCAATTTGTCCACATCTTTCTTAAAGTGCAGTGCCCAGAATTCGATATAGTTAAGCCCCTTTATTTTTAGTTTAAACTGATTTTTACCGAAGAAATCGTGGGTTTTATAAAAAGCATTATCCATTTTTATCCGATTTTTCTCCTTACTTTTGTATCATTCAAGTATATAAAAAACCCTTGTTTTATTAGGAAAATACAATCCATTGCGTAAGTGCTAGGTATGACGATAACACAAAGCTGCCTGTTGAAGTAAGGCTCTGTATTAGTCCAGAAGATACACCTAATAAACAAACAGGCACGCACGCAAGCTCTGAAGGGCATGCGCATCTGAACATACTGATGAATCTCACACCCACGACGTACACATTTCAAGCTATTAGCAGATAGCGGTTTAAAGATTTGACACTAAAATGGGAAGAAAACGAAAATCTGTATCAGAATACGTTTCAGAATACAAGGAAATATTCAAAAGTTTTTAAAAAAAACAATAGAAGAAAAGGATGAAGTTGAGTGTATGCACTGCAAATGGTGTGGCCCAATCATTAAATGTCAGTATTGATAGGGTCAGAGCTCTACGTTGACAACAGTAACCCTGTTTTTTTCAAATGAAAAGTTTTATTTGCGGATCAGAGAGGTCTTGTTTTCTTAAACTCGGAGGTGGCCTTGTGTTTTGAGTTCTCTTTTAGTTCTGCAGCAAACCACGTTGAATTCTGTTCATCCAAGCATTCATCTACGGCATCCTTTTTCCCCCAGTCCTTCCATCCACCAAAATAAACCTCCATATTTATCCAGAAAAATTAAGTTTTTTCCATCGCTTTTTCACCTGTTTTTGTTGTTATAATAAACATAGATAAATACCTGGGAAAAATTAAACAAAATAAAACCCAAACCCGAAGGACCCTAGATACAGTATTCCTGCTAAGGCCTCACCAGTCCTGAATAGAGCAGGACAATTACCTCCCATGTCTTGCGTACAACACTTTTGTTGGTACATCCTAGAATGACATTTGCTTTTTTTTGCAATGAAATCACACTCTTACGTCCTATTCAGTTTGGGATCCGTGATACTCCAGATCCTGTCCAGCAGTACTCCAGCTAAGCCCCCTTTTGTGGTGGTGCATTTGATTTTTCCTTCCTACGGGCAGTACTTTGCCCTTGTCTTTATTGAATTGAATCTTGTTGATTTCAGACCAGTTCTCAAATGTATCAGGGTTATTTTGAATTCAAATCCTTTCCCCCAAAGTGCTTGCGCTCCCTCCCAACTTGGTGTCACCCATAAATCTTATAAGCACACTCTCCACTCCATCATCGAAGTCCTTAATAAAAATATTGAACAGTACTCAAAACAGAACGACCCTTATGGGAAACCCCGAGAAACATCCCTCAGTTTGACATTAATAACTACTCATTGAGTATGGTTTTCCAACCAGTTGTGCACCCACCCTCTAGTAATTTCCTCTAGATCACATTTCCCTAGTTTGCTTGTGAGAATGTCACATGGGACTGTGTCAAAAGCCACACTGAAGTCCAGATATATCACATCTGCCACTTCCCCTGTGTACTAGACCAATGTCAAAGAAGGAAATTAGATAGTTTGGCATGATTTGCTCTCAACAAATCCATGCTGGCTACAAAATATAACTTTGTTATCCTCTAGGTTTGAACAAACTTATTGTTCAATAATTTCTTCCTGTCTCGTTCCAGGTATGGAAGTTGGGCTGATTGATCTAGAATTCCTGACCTCCTCCTTGTTTCCCTTTTTAGAGAGAGGTTCTATGTTTATCCTTTTTCATTCCTCTGGGACCTTACCCTTCCTCCATAAGTTCTTGAACAAATCGTTAATAGTTCTGAGATTGCTTAAGAACTCTAGGATGAATTTCATCAGGCCCTGTTGACCTGAATACATCTATCTTGTTTTGTCTTCTTGGCTTCTGCTCTGTTTTTAGGTGCGGGACCATCACCGACACCAGACTGGGATCCGTCAGCACCATCTCCTGCAACGGGCTGAAGGGCCGCTACGTCACCATCATCATCCCAGGCTGGAGGGGGATTCTCACTCTGTGTGCGGTTGAGGTCATAGCTCAGGGCTGTCCCCTATCACCAGTGGGTAAGGAGCTGGCACAATGTGAATAGAAACTTATTCCCTTTTATGTTCTACCCCATTCCCTTCTGCCCCAACCTCTGCCTAGTGAGACAGCAGAAACCCTGGGACACTCTTCCCTTCCCACCGCTGACCTGGGCAGGGGCTCCAGCTGGCAGGGGCAGAGGGGGGAGGTTCCATCTGAACATCTTGCCCCATCTCTGCCTTGGGGGGACCAGCTCCAGCTGGGTATGGGACGTGGGGGGGCTGAGAGGCTCAGTCGGGGCTGAGAACCCAGCACTCACCTGCTGTCACTCCTGTCCCCTGGGGCGATGGCTCCCACTAGGAACCTGGCTCTCATGCAGAGGCTGGTTTGTGTATCACTGCTGGGACATGGCTCTGGCTCCGTGTGGGATAAAGGGTGTCTAGAGCCCCCCTAGCAGAGGCGGCGGAAGCTTCCTAACTGTGTGTGGGGGGGGGCACCAGCAGCTGAACCAAGACCCCACCCTCATGCCACCCCTTCCCCCGAGTCCCTGCTCCTGCACCGCCTCTTTCCCCCCCAAGACTTCGTCCCCTCCCCCCGTTGCTAGTCCTTATGGCCAGTAAAAAATGGGAGAGCCATGTTCCCCTGCCCCCTCCTTGTTCGGGCGCCCCTGTACCCTAACGATGGGCATGTCCCACTTCCCCTCTTCCCGCCCTTTGATTCCAGCTCAGAACTTGGCGCTGGGACGCCCGGCCACTCAGTCCTCCAGTCTCAAGGAATACGGGCCTGTAAAAGCCGGGGCCGGGAACGCTGTGGATGGAAAATGCGATGGGATTTTGGACGATGACTCCTGCACCCACACCGAGCAGGAGACAGAGCCGTGGTGGAACGTGGACTTGGACTGTCGGCATTCTGTCTCCACGGTGATGGTGAAGAACAGGGAGGACTGCTGTGGGGAGAGAATCAAGGGGGCCCAGATCCACGTGGGAGACTCCAAGGCTGGCCATGGCAAGGACGACCCCATGTGAGTTGCTTTCCCATGCTCTGGAGTGAGACCCAGGGGTTGGGTCTCATTGCCACCGGGGCCAGGACGAGGTCTATTCCCCTCGGAGCTGCCTGGGGCTGGAGGCGCTGGGCTGGCGGTGCTCTCAGCTCCTGGCTGGAAGGGAACCGCATGTCGCTGAGCACAGCGACCTCTCCAGGCCCCCCTGCATGTTCTCTCTCTGCCCTCAGAGCTGCTCCTCGTGTAGAATTATCTCATCCAAGTCAACAGGAACTGATTTTCCTAGGATCCATAGATTTCTAAGACCTGAAGGGACCTTTCCGATCACTTAGTCTGACCTCCAGTATCACACTGGTCAGAAAACTTCACAGAGTGATTCTATGCTGAGCCCATCATTTCAGTGTGAGCTGCAGTGTATCTATTAGACAGTTGTCTAGTCTTGATTTAAAGACTCCAAGGGAAGGGGAATCCACCGTGTCCTCAGTTATCTGCTCCCTCAGTTAATGACCCTGACTGATGAAATGCGTACCCTATTTCTAGTCGGAGTTGGGTTGTGACGGGAAGAGGGACACACCGTCTCTTACAGTCTGTCATTCACTCCGTGCATTGGGCTCTGCAGGCTCAGAGTTAAAGGGTCGTCAGTCCTGCTGCCAACTCGCCTGTGCTCCCTAATCTCAGCCTCTCGCTCTTGTCTTCTGCTCTTTGCAGCTGCGGGACCATCACCGACACCGCACCAGGATCCCTCAGCAACATCTCCTGTAAAGGGATGGAGGACCGTTACGTCACCATCACCATCCCGGACAGGGAGGAGTATCTCACCCTGTGTGAGGTTGAGGTCTACGGCACCCCCATGGGTGCCTGCTAGGAAGCAGGAGTGACACAGTCCAGGGTGAGGGAAGCATGGGGGCAGGAGAAGAGGGAGGTTGGTGCAGAAATGAGCCGCTTTCACCTGATAAACTCCATTGGTCCCTTCCTGCGTCTCTCCTGTCGTTTGTCTCCATCCCGTGCCATTCTGGCCATGTCTCCCCTCCCCTTCCCTGCCCCTACAGCAACGTGGTTCTGATCCCACATGAGCCACGGGGGCCTCAGGTCCAAACTCCAGATGGCTTTGGGTTAATCCAGCTCTTCTGCTGCTGCTTCCGGCCCTTCCCTCCTCCCAGTGCCCATTCCCCAGCTTGCTCACCCCCTAAGTACAACCCGCTCTCTGGCTCCCCTGCCCCTTCTCCCAATCTGGGGCTGAGGCACCTGTTCTCCATTCCCCCATCAACCCAACGCTCCTTAACAGCTCTCCCCACAACTCCAGCTGCCCTGCTGTCATTGCTAGTCCTGGGCCATCAGCAGAGCGGGGCTGGCTTTGGCCTGCCCATCCACGAACTCTGCAGCTGCTTGGCCCCTTCTGGGACGCTTCTGACCCTGAGGAGCCCCAGGAGGTTGGAAGAGCAGAGCTGTCAGCTGACATGGGGCCAGATTCCCGGCAGGTGCAATTGGGCACAACTCTGCTGTGCAGCCGCTTATGCCAGGGCTGAATTTCACCCATATATCGTGCACAGTAAACGTGAGCCAGGCAGTGGCAACAAAGCGGTGTCCAGCCCCGAGCCTGGGCAGCAAGGTGACTATTAACGTGTGGAGGAATGCGGCCAAGTTCCCGTCATAACAGTTTGATGTACGTCTGCTGTCATCATCCTGGCGTCCTCCCCCACGGCTCGGCCGATGCCCCTCAATCCTGCCCCCCAGCCTCCTGCTATCCCAGAGAGCCGTGTTTGCTGAGCAGACCCAGACATTCGTGGCACTTTGTATTGTGACTCTGCTGTGGGCAAATGGCCAAAGGAGACATTGACTTTCTGTAGACTCATAGGCTTAAAGGTCAGAAGGGACCAGCATGATCATCTAGTCTGACATTCTGCACATTGCAGGCCACAGACCCTCACCCACCCACTCCTGTAACAAACCCCTAACCTCTGGCTGAGTTACTGACGTCCTCACATCATGATCTGAAGACAACACCTTACAGAAAATCCACCATTTACACTTGTTTAAACCTGCAAGTGACCCATGCCCCATGCCGCAGAGAAAGGTGAAAAATCCCCAGGGTCTCTGCCAATATGACTCAGGGGAAAATTCCTTCCCAATCCCAAATATGGCCAGTTAGACCCTGAGCATGTGGGCAAGACCCACCAGACAGACACCTGGGAAAGAATCTCTGTCATCGTAACTCAGAGCCCTCCCCGGCTAGCATCCCATCACCAGCCGTTGGAGGTATTTGCTGCTAGCAGTCGCAGATCGGCGACACGCCATTGCAGGCAGTCCCATCGTACCATCCCCTCCGTAAACATATCAAGCGCAGCCTTGAAGCCAGTTAGGTTTTTTTACCCTGACTGCTCCCCTTGGGAGGCTGCTCCAGAACTTCACTCCTCTGATGGTTAGAAACCTTCGTCTAATTTCAAGCCTAAACTTGTTGCTGGCCAGTTTATATCCCTTTGGTCTTGTGTCCACATTGGTGCTTAACATAAATAACTCCTCTCCCTCCCTGGTATTTATCCCTCTGATGTATTTACAGAGAGCAAGCAGATCTCCCCTCAGCCTTCTTTTGGTTCGGCTAAACAAGCCAAGCTCTTGAGTCTCCTCTCATAAGACAGGTTTGCCATTCCTCGGATCATCCTAGTAGCCCTTCTCTGCACCTGTTCCAGTTTGAATTCATCCTTCTTAAATGTGGGAGACCAGAGCTGCACACAGTGTTGCAGATGAGGGCTCACCAGTGCCTTGTATAATGTACTAACACTTCCCTGTCTCTACTGAAAACACCTCGCCTGATACATCCTCGGACTGCATTCTCCTTTTTCATGGTCGCCTCACATTGGCAGCTCATAGTCATCCTGTGATCAACTCAGGTCTTTCCCCTCCTCTGTCACTTCCAACTGATAAGCTTATAGCAAAAATTCTTGTTCGTCCCTAAGTGCCTGACCTTGCATGTTGCACTATTAAATTTCATCCTATTGCTATTATCCCAGGTTTCAAAGTCATTCAGACCTTCTTGTATGATATTCCAGTCCTCCTCCATATTGAAAATACCTCCCAACTTTGTGTCATCTGCAAATTTTATTAGCAAACTCCCACTTTTTGTGCCAAGGACATTAATAAAGATGTGAAATATGATTGGTCCCAAGACCGATCCCTGAAGAATTCCACCTGTAGTCTCCCTCCGGCCTGACAGATCACCTTTCAGTATGGCCCATTGTAGTCTCCTCTTTATCCACCTTTCAATTCTCAAATTAATCCCCATCTTCTTCAATGTAACTACCAGGAATAATTACCCACTCTTCAGGAATATTGCTGCAGGAACTGGGAGTGGAAGTCTGCAGTGGTTTGTAAGACAATCCTCAGCGTCTTCACTGAGGGCAGCAGCATCACCCTGAGGAGGGGTAGAGAAGGTCACTGGGGAGAAGGTGCTGGGCTAAGACCTCGCTCCTGCCTGGGCTGGGGGTTCTTCCCTGAGCGACCCTCTGAAGAGAAGGGCTGAGAGCCTCAGGGCTGGGCCACTGAACCCTCAGCGGGCAGAGTTCCCAACCCCACCTTCTCACCCATCCCCACGCCTCCATCACCAAACCCCATCACTGACCCGAAGGTGCTCTCTGGGGCCAGCACGATCCCCGTCGCCTCCAGCAGCTTCTGACAGAAGAAGAAATCAGGCTCCAGACTGAGGGCCTAAGAGGAAGACAGGGCGTCAGGAGGGTCACGCCCCATGCTCTTGGCTGGGCTGGGCCATGCCTGCTCCCCACCCACCACTGGGCTGCTCCATGCCCGGTTCTCACCTGGGCCTCCTGCACCGCCCTGGCTGGGATCTGGATCCTGGGGAAGGAGTACATGGCGCCCTGCACGGGGTTACAGCGGATCCCGGGCACCGGGCCGAAGATCTCCTGGGTCAGCTGCGCTTTGTGGGCCAGGTTGCTCAGCGCTGCCTGCTTCCCCTGGGAGCCAAGAGAGAGACCCACAGCACTGAGTGGGGGAGGCAGGTGTTATCCTCTGGGACTAGAACCCAGGAGTCCTGCTCCTTGCTGTAACCACTAGACTCCTCTCCCGCTTAGAGACAGGGGTAGAACCCGGAGCCCTGGCTGTCAGATGCTGCTCTAACCACTAGCCTGCAGCCCCAGAGCAGCTCGGGGGGCCAAGCTCTCCACCAACACCTGCCCCGGCCCCAGGCCAAGTGTTGCCTGATGGGCTCAGCTCAGCAGCAGAGGAGACTGGTTCCTCCTGAGCTGGGCACCACCCTGGCATCCCTCGAGCCGCCCTGACTCTGCCACACCCCAGCTGTCGGCTGTGCCCCAGCATCAACCCTCAGCACCATGCCCTCTTGCTTCTTCACCTGCCATGCCCTGGAGCCACCTGTGCCCTCACCCCTTACCTGTGCTCTGGACCTGCCCTTGGCATGTTCTGCCTAGCGTCTCTGCCTCTCCCCCTGAACCCAGGTGCTGCATCCCCAGTCCCTGACCATCCTGCCTTGCTTTCCCCCAGCATGCCTTTCCCTGCACCCTGCAGCTGTGTCCCTCCCCACTCCCCCATCCCTCCCACCCTGCCATGCAGCATGCAGCACCCACTGCCATAAAGGTGCGGGCAGGAGGGGTCCCCAGGCAGCAGCGGCTCCATCAGGGCATCCAGCAGAACCTGGCCCAGGATCAGGGGGTAGACGGACATTCCCCAGGAGCAGAAGCATTTCATGATTGCTGGGTCGATGTTCGCAAGCTCAAAGAAGCCAGCCCGGAAAGCGCCCCTGCCTGAGCAGAGAAGAGGTGAGCTCCAGGGGCCATGCCCACCCCTGCACCCCGGTCACTGAGAGTCAGAGCCCTGGGGCACAGCTGGGGGGCTTCAGGGTAGAAGGGGCTGGACTGGTCAGGGCTCTTCCACCTCTAGAGTCAGTGCCATCAGCTGCCAGCAAGGCTCTTCCCCATGGAGTTGGTGCTAGGAGAGGATTCTGCCCCAAGCCCCATTGGCACTAGGGTGGATTAGGCCCCCCCCCAGCAGTAACTACAGGATCTGTGCCCCTGGTTTGATCTGTCTCCTGATGAAACAACCCCCTCCCCGCTGATCCATGACCCCTAGGATGAACACGCAGGCACATACCCCTGCCCACGGGAGGGGGCCCTGCCCCAGGCGGTGACCTGGCCCATGGGGAAGGAGGGCGGTGGCTCTGTGGCGAGCTGAAAGCAGATCGGACACCAGGTGCAGGGAACAGACCCCAGGGACCTGTGTGCAGAATCAGCTGCCGCAGGAGCCGGAGAGCAGGCTGTGAGTGCCAGGAGCAGGTCTGTGTGGGTCTGTGAGAGTTGGCAATGGCTGGGCAGGGAGCCAGTGCAGAGGGGTCCCAGTGAGAGACGCTAACTGAGCCTGGCCTGGAAACCTGGGAGCTCCTATTTGCTGGAATAGAGACTGGACTGGAGAGGGCACCCAGGCACTTCTGTCCCCCTCCCCCGGCCTCCCAGCAGGGACCCCAATAAGAACCACTATTGTCTCTCTTTCCTAGCTTCCCAGGCTCCAAGGCCAGAAAGGACCATTGTGATCACCCAGTCAGACCTCCTGTGTAACACAGGCCAGAGCCCTGCCCTCAGGTCATTCCCAGAGCACAGCTGTTAGAAACACAGCCTATCTGGATTTAAACCCTGTCAGTGATCGAGAAACCCCCACTGCCCTTGGTAAACGTACATCTTATTTCCAGCGTGAATATGTCTAGCTTCAGCTTCCAGCTATTGGATGCTGTTAGACCTGTCTCGGCTAGATCAAAGAGGCTATTACCAAGTATAGGGTGACCAGACAGCAAATGTGAAAAATCGGGATGGGGGTGGGGGGATAATAGGTGCCTATATAAGAAAAAGCTGCCAAAATTGGGACTGTCCCTATAAAATCAGGACATCTGGTCACCCCACCCATGTAGATACTTACAGAGTGTGATCAACTTATTCCTTAATCTTCTCTTTGTTAAGCTAAATAGATGGAGCTCCTTGAGTCTACCCCTGTAAGCAGGTTTTCTAATCCTGGAATCATTCTCATGGCTCTTCTCTAACTCCTCTCCAATTTATCAACATCCTTCTTGAATTGTGGAGGCTGGAACTGGACCCAGGATCCCAGCAGCGCTCACACCAGGGCCACATACAGAGGTGACATAACCTCTCTGCTCCTCCTCGAGATTTCCCTGTTTCTGCATCCTAGGATCCCATTTGCTCTTCTGGCCACAGCGTTACCCTGGGAGCATGTATTCAGCTTATTCTCCACCATGACCACCCCCAGCCTGTAAGAACGGCCTATATTCTTTGTTCCCAGAGGTACACATTTACATTTTCCCATATTAATACACAAATTGTTTGCTTGCACGCAGTTTACCAAGTGGTCTAGATCGCTCTGTATCAGTGATATGGCCTCTTCATTATCAGTCTAAAACTCATGGCAATCGGGGGAAGTCCCGGACGACTGGAAAAAGGCTAATGTAGTGCTCACCTTTAAAAAAGGGAAGAAGAAGAATCCTGGGAACTACAGGCCAGTCAGCCTCACCTCAGTCCCTGGAAAAATAATGGAGCAGGTCCTCAAGGAATCAATTCTGAAGCACTTAGAGGAGAGGAAAGTGATCAGGAACAATCAGCATGGATTCACCAAGGGCAAGTCATGCCTGATTAACCTAATTGCCTTCTATGATGAGATAACTGGCTCTGTGGATGAGGGGAAAGCAGTGGACGTGTTGTTCCTTGACTTTAGCAAAGCTTTTGACACGGTCTCCCACAGTATTCTTGCCAGCAAGTTAAAGAAGTATGGGCTGGATGAATGCACTATAAGGTGGGTAGAAAGTTGGCTAGATTGTCGGGCTCAACGGGTAGCGATCAATGGCTCCATGTCTAGTTGGCAGCCGGTATCAAGTGGAGTGCCCCAAGGGTCGGTCCTCGGGCCGGTTTTGTTCAATATCTTCATAAATGATCTGGAGGATGGTGTGGATTGCACCCTCAGCAAGTTTGCAGATGACACTAAACTGGGAGGAGAGGTAGATATGCTGGAGGGTAGGGATAGGATACAGAGCGACCTAGACAAATTGGAGGATTGGGCCAAAAGAAATCTGATGAGGTTCAACAAGGACAAGTGCAGAGTCATGCAAAAAGATATCAAGTTAGTATGACATGATCTATTTTACATAAACCCATTTTGATTTGCATTAATTATATTACCCTCCTTTCATTATTTATCAATTGAGTCCCATATCAGCTGTTCCACCATCTTGCCTGGGACCAATGTCAAGCTGACAGGCCTATAATCATCCAAGTCATCCTGTTTATCCTTTTAAAAAACTGGCATAACATTAGCTCTCTTTCAGTCTTCCAGAACTTCCCAAGTGTTCCAAAACTTACTGAAAATCAACATTAATGGTTCAGTGAGCTCCTCATCCAGCTCTTTGTAAACTCTTGGATGAAAGTTATCTGGACCTGCTGATTTTAAAATGTCTGACTTTATTACCTTCTGTTTAACATCCTCCAGAGATACTAGTGGAATGAAGGATGTTGTCACCACTGTATGATGAGAGTGTATCATTTGTTTATTCCCCAAATTCAGAACAGTAATATTTATTGAACAGTTCCGCTTTTTCTGCATTATTATTGATAGTTCTACCATTTCCATCTAGCAATGGACCAATACTGTTGTGAGGATTCTTTTTGTTCCTAATATATTTAAAAACTCCTTCTTATTGTCTTTAACCCTGCTGGCCTTAGCATTCGCCTTGTGTCCCTTTGCTTCCCTTATCAATTTTCTACAATTCCTAACTCCTGATTTATATTCATTACTATCAGTTTCCCCTTTCTTCCATTTATTGTATATATATATATTATTTTTTACAGCTGCCTTCACTTCCACTATAATCCAGGTTGTTTTTTTCAAACACCATGGCCTTCTTCCTCAATGGTATGATTTTGGATTTTTATATACATGAGTGGTCTAGACTTTATTCTGCTTGTGCATTATCAATGTGATCCAGTCAAGTCACTTGTACCTAAGCTACCATTAACTTTTAGTTCTGTGATCAGTTCCTCTTTATCTGTTAGGACAAGGTCTAATAATTCTCTCCGTTGGCTGCAACACTTTTTGAGTTAGGAAATTGTCATCTATAATGTTTAGAAATTCCAAGAATGTTTTAGTACTGGCAGCATGAGACCTTCAGCATATGTCGCTCAGATTGAAGTCCCCCATGGCAGAGGGTGGGGTCGCCCGGTCTGCCAAGGCCGGGACTGAGTCAGATGTGGAGCCATCCTGCCAGCCTGGCCTGGCCGCTCCCACCCTGATCGTTCCAGCCAACACCACCTGCTGAGAACCCCTTCTACTCCTCAGCTGCAGGCTGGGGCCCTGCTACCCAGTCCCCCCTCCCTCCCAGTTTTCCCTGTGAGCCAGGGCTGCTGCTGCCCGCTTGCCCTATCAGCCAGGGCCCCTGCCCCCCGCAGCCAGCAGGGTGTGTCGCTGGTGCTGGGTGCTGTCTCCCTCCCCTGCCCCACAAAGCTTTCACAGCCATTTCTTGCCCCTCTGCCTCCTGGCTGATGCGTCACCCGGGCAAGGCAGGCCAGGGAATGGGGTTTGCTCCGTGCCAAGGGCCTGTGTCTGAGGCAGCCAGAGTGTGCTGTTCTCCTAGCTTCCCTGGGAGACTATGGCCTTTCCGTCCTGCCCCAGAGAGGCTCTGTGCGTTGATGGCCCTGGCTGTGATCTCCCACCCCGTGCTGTGGGCCCTGACCCCACTGGGCTCTCCTCCTGGGCGGGGCAGCGCTGGGTGAACCAGGGCCTGGCGTCTGGGTGCCAGGGTGCAGCAGTTACGGGGAAGAGCCCAGCAGATCCTCAAGGTGGGTTCCCTGCGGGACCCACAGCAGGGTCAGGCTGCCTGCTCCCCAGCAACCCGAGGCGCACTGGAGGAGAGCTGATGAGGGCAGAGTGGGGCAGGGGGCCGCTCTCTCTGACTCACCCGTCGGGTACCCGGGGTTGATGACACATAGCACTTTGGGGGGACAGTACCCCCTGGCTTGGCCGAGCACCCACCTGATCTCCCCAACGTCCAGAGCCCAGCCGCCCTCCTCGTCCAGGTGGTACTGCACCCCGACAGCACCGGCCAGGCCGACAGCGTCCGCATAGAGAGGGTGCCCGGGCACCGGCAGCAGCATGCCCGCCCTCCTGGGGTCCAGCTCATTGACCACCAGGGAGAGGAAATCCTGGAGGAGGAAGAGAGAGCACAGGCTGCCCCGGGCTCACGCAACACCACTGGGGCGAGGGAGGACAAGGGCTGGCAGGACCTTCTGGGTGGGACCCTCTCTGCTGATGGGCCTGCTGCCCCTCAGCAGTCCCCGCCTGAAGGCCTTGGCCCAGCGTCGCTGGCGTTACAGCAGGGACCCAGGTGGCCCATTACTAAGCCCTGGCCTTGTCCCGGCCCCTCTTCTAGCCCCTCCTCGGCCCTCCCAGCACAGGGGATTCTCCTATTTCGGGAGCTCTGGCTGAGAGCTCTAAAGCCCCCCCGTTATCTCCCTGGGACAGTGGCCAACTCCACCTCACCTGGGGGCTGCAGCATCTCCCCTGAGGTCGTCTGGAGCTGCTCATGGCCAGCAGCAGAGACTGGGGTCTGGGCAGATTGCTGGGTAGACTCACTGCTATGGCCATGGTGATGCCCCCACATGTGACGATGTTCCTGGGTGTGACGAAGTGGGACTGTTCTTAATGTTTCCTCTGAATAGTGTGGGGGGTGCCTCAGTTTCCCCTAGGCAGTTCTTATGTATCTAGGGGGTGGGGTAAGGGTGTTTGATCATTGCAGAGCCCTAGAGGGCAGGTGTGTGCAGGGGTCTGGACACAGAGAATGGCCGACACCCTGTTTCCTGGCCACTGATGGCCTGGGCCCTTCCCCCCTGCAAGGTGAGAGCTAAAGGGTTGGAGAACAAAGGAATCAGGTGACCTCCTGGCCCAGGAAAGGGACAAAGCCCAGAGGAGGAGGGGCTGGAGGGAGTTTCAGTTTGGGGCTGGCTGGGACATGGAGTGAAGTGCAGACGTGGTTGTCTGGCTCACTGCCCCCCAAAATGGACCCAGCTGAGGGGTCCTGTTCTCTGCACCTGCAAGCTCTGTGTCAGACCATGTTCCTGTCGTCTAATAAATCTCTGTTTTACTGGCTGGCTGAGAGTCACGTCTGACTGCGAAGTTGGGGGGCAGGACCCTCTGGCTTCTCCAGGAGCTCCACATGAGCGGACTTGCTGTGGGAAGTGCGCGGAGGGGCAGAGGATGCTGAATGCTCCGAGGTCAGACCCAGGAAGGTGGAAGCCGGGTGAGCTGTGTGTCCTGCAGACAGGCTGCTCACAGAAAGGAGACTTCCCCAGAGTCCTGACTGGCTTCATGGGGAGCAGTTCCAGAGCATCGCCCAGGGACTCCATGACAACTGGTGGCAGCGGTGGGATGTACTGCACCCCATGGACGGCGCTTCTTGCAGTAAGTGACTGGGGAGCAGTAAAACGAAGGGGGAGTGACGGGGACCAGGTGTGCTGAAGATTCAGAGAGAGACGGTTTCAGGGGGCGGTTAACCCCTGGAAGTGTGTGACCAGAGAGAAGGACTTTTGCAGTAACAGGGTCCCCCGGGGATTGCAGCGAGCGGTCCCAGGGGTGGAGGAGTCTGCAGCTCGACGCTTGCAAAGAGGTGGTGACCTTGAGAAGGGCTGGCACACTAGGGGTTCTCCCTGGAAACCGTGGGGAGCTGAGAGCACACAGTCCTGTGAGTCCACAACAACTTGGGAGGAGCGGAGTGATGGCCTGTCACCGTCTCCTTAAGAAGGACATTGTAACCCTGTGCAGAAAGAGAGGGTTGAGCATTGGAAAGTTCACCAAAGCACAGTTCATCGTGCAGCTGGAGGAGGATGACCGCTCTAAGGGACAGATTCCTGACCCCCAATGGGGCTATAGCAGGATCTGGGAGCAGCTGGAGCGGTAGCCAGGCATCACCAAGACTCCTGTCCCCAACCAGACGGGGGTCTTCACGATCGGGTTCCCCATCGGCGGATTGGAGACGGACGGGATTGGAGCTGAGTCCGAGAGAGCAAGAGGACCGTGGGAGACAGCGAGAGCCCGAGAAAGAGCTGCAGAAGCAGCAGCAGCATGAACTGGCGGTGGGGGAGCGGATAGACATAGGGGACCCCCCAGGGGTGAGTGGGGATAGACCCCGGGGGGCCAGTTCCGCAGGGAACCTCGAGACTAAATTGCTGCCCCTGGTTAAGGAGGGGGGCAGATGTGGATGCCACCTCACTGCCTTTGAGCAGGCTGGCGATTTGAACCAGGGGGACCCTGCGGAAAAGCCCCGGTGTCTAGCTCCCTTGCTGGGTCCCAAGGCCATAGACTCCGTCAGCCAGATGGGTGGGGAGGTGGACAGGCTCCCACTCCTGACCCCAACCTATATGTCTGTGTGGAGTTTCCTGGGGCCAGGCCCCTCGGACCCCCAGTGGGAGTGGAAGGTGATGGTCAATGGGGAGACATTCGTGGGGTGGCGAGGTCCTGGGACAGAGAGAACTGGTGTCAGGCCCTGGGTGGTGCAGCCTCAGATGCTGAGGAGCTGGGTGAGGGTCCCAGGGACGAAGCCCCTCACCCTGCCTATGGCCCAGATCCCTGTGCAGACCCAGGAGGGGTGGGGCTGGCTGGCTGTTGGGGTTCTCCGGGATATCGACTGCGAGACCCTGTTGTGGGGTGACTGGGTCTCTTTGGGACAGGATCCAGGCCCTGCTCCGGTAACTGCCGAGAGTTTGAATTTGAATCCAGGGAACCAATCGGTGGAGAGGGAAATGGTCAGTGCAAATGCAGATGACCTGGCTGGCAGCAGGGAGGAGCCGCTAGGCTTAGGCTACCTGCCTGCCTGTAACCAGACCCCTGGGGCTCCCCGCCCCCTTGCACACTGGAGAGGGGGCTCACACTGGCTCTGATGCAGTGAGGAAAGCAGCGAGCTCGCTGCCTACCCCCACTAGGACAGCAAGGGCAGCGCTGAGCACGGGGGGAGCTGAGACCCCAGCTGAGTGGGGGGAGACACAGGCAGGGCAGGGGATCTGGCAAGGTGCTGGGTAAGGAAAGTCTGGATGGGCCTAGGCAGCCTTGTGAGCTGATGGCTGTGTCTAGTCAGCAGGGTGGGAAGGCGAGGAGAGTGGAAGATGAGTGTCCCTGGCCCTTACCTGTTAGCTGGGGGGAGAATTGGGACAGTGAAGGAAACGTGCCTGTGTCTGTCAGGGGTATTGACTTGCCTATGGAGGGAGCTACCCTGGTCTCCAAGCAGTTGTCTGTGACCAGCCTTGTGTGCTGGGACAAGGGGAATGAGATCCCAAGCTGGGTGTCTGGGAAAGGAGAAAGTGTGTCCGGCTCTTTGTCTGTGGAGCAGACAGAAGGGGCCTTTCAGCCTGTGACGGTTGAGGGTCGTGCAGTTGTCTCAGAGCTGGTTCTGGATTCAGCTAAAGCCCAGGAAGGGAATGGCCCTAAGTTTGTGTCTGCTCGGGAGAATGGCCCTGTAACTAGGTCGCATCCAGTTAGTGTCTATGTAAAATCCCAGAGACCAGACAATTCTGGTGCTTGTATTTTGCCTGTTGCTAGTGTGTTGTTGGAAAGGGTGTCGCAACTCTGACTAATCAGGGTGAGATCCTAGCCAGGGCACAAGGAGAGCGTGAAGGTGATTTGATTGTGCTACCTACTGAGGGTGTGGAAACCTGTAGCAAGCAGGAAAAGATTCCTGAACTTGTGTGGCAAAGGGAAGGAGAATGCTTCTGACCTTTTATCTAGGAAGTCTGTGAGTTTGCCTGAAAGGGGATTATGTAGGAATCTGCCGGGTGGGCCGGAGGTAATTCTGGATGTAAGGGAGACCCAGAAAGAGTCTGTTGTTGCTCAGGAAAGTGTTCCTCTAGAGCAAGCCCTAGGGAAAGAGGGTAAGAGCAGAATTTCTGGGAGGGGTGAATTGTTGCATAGAAAAGCCCCAGGGAAAGGAATCCTCATGGAGTCTTTGCAAGCAGTTTACTGCAACTGAAGAGTGTGAAAGTGATTTAATCAAGAAAGTTTCAGTTCCTAACAGCCAGAAATGTTCTGTTGTGAATGGATCCACTGACGTTCCTGTTGAAAGATCCAGTGTGGATAGCTTTGAGAAGGTCTCAGATGGAGTGAAAGCTGTTAAGAAAGTTAAATAGTCCTATAACCAAGTGGCTGTGTTTGGCCAGCTTGTTGGGGAGGTTTCAGAGTAGCAGCCGTGTTAGTCTGTATTCGCAAAAAGAAAAGGAGGACTTGTGGCACCTTAGAGACTAACCAATTTATAGTCTCTAAGGTGCCACAAGTCCTCCTTTTCTTATTGGGGAGAAGACCCAATCCCAGTTTGACCCCCTGGGGTTTTGCGGTGGCCAAAGGGCACAGGCCGCATAAACATTCCCACATGCAGCCTGCAAGTGCTATCGACCACCCACGACCTAAGGGAGGGCGTGAAAGTGGAAGGGCCTTGTGTAACTCCTACCAAGGAATGGGAGAGATGCTGGGGCATTCATGAGACTGTTCATGGCTTCGAACTTCCCCAGGTCACCGGCTAAAGTGACCCCGCTCAGTTCAATCTCAAAGGGGGGAGAGATGTGACGAAGTGGGACTGTTCTTAATGTTTCCTCTGAATAGTGTGGGGGTGCCTCAGTTTCCCCTAGGCAGTTCTTAAGTATCTAGGGGGTGGGGTAAGGGTGTATGATCATTGCAGAGCCCTAGAGGGCAGGTGTGTGCAGGGGTCTGGACACAGAGAATGGCCGACACCCTGTTTCCTGGCCACTGATGGCCTGGGCCCTTCCCCCCTGCAAGGTGAGAGCTAAAGGGTTGGAGAACGAAGGAATCAGGTGACCTCCTGGCCCAGGAAAGGGACAAAGCCCAGAGGAGGAGGGGCTGGAGGGAGTTTCAGTTTGGGGCTGGCTGGGGACAAGGAGTGAAGTGCAGACGTGGTTGTCTGGTTCACTGCCCCCCAAAATGGACCCAGCTGAGGGGTCCTTTTCTCTGCACCTGCAAGCTCTGTTTTAGACCATGTTCCTGTCGTCTAATAAATCTCTGTTTTACTGGCTGGCTGAGAGTCACGTCTGACTGCAGAGTTGGGGGGCAGGACCCTCTGGCTTCCCCAGGAGCCCCGCATGAGTGGACTGGCTGTGGGAAGTGCACGGAGGGGCAGAGGATGCTGAATGCTCCGAGGTCAGACCCAGGAAGGTGGAAGCCGGGTGAGCTGTGTGTCCTGAAGACAGGCTGCTCCCAGAGAGGAGACTTCCCCAGAGTCCTGACTGGCATCGTAGGGAGCAGTTCCAGAGCATCGCCCGGGGACTCCGTGACACTGGGGTCGCACCGGATGCCCCCGTCTCTCCTCTCCAGGTAGCGGGCCACCCTCTGGGGGATGGCAGCGGTGACGTACTCCATGTTATACGCTCCTTGGGAGAAGGACCCAGCCCAGCGGTACAGACTCTGCCGCTGAACGGCAAAGAGCAAGGACCCTCCCGCTCCTTCTGCCCCCAGAACCAGGGGCAGTCAGCCAGCCCACAGGTCCTGGCAGAGCCCCCCACTCTGTGCCACACAGCCCCCACCACAGCCAGTGCCTCCACCGGCAAACTTCTCTGGATCAGCCACGGGGAAGGCCCCCCAGCTCTGTTCATGGCCAGTCGATGGCCCGGGGGGAATGCAGATGGGGCCAGTGCACTGTCTCCCCCACCCCACAGCTGGCACTAATGGCCCCTCTCTCTGACGGTTTCAGCTGCAACTCCAGGGCGCGGCAGGGCCCGGAGGCCCAGGTCCCAGGGCGCGGTCTATCCCGACGGAGGCTGCGGTGCTCAGGTACCCGCACTGGAGCTGTGCAGCTCCGGCAGGATGCGACTGGCTCGCTGCTTGGCGTCCCGTGGCATGGAGTCGGCATGCAGCAGCTCTGGGTAAGCGCAGATGGCAGCCACCTGTAACAGCAGAGCCCAGAGGCAGTCAGTGCACGGGGTGGAATGGAGCGAAGGTGACTGACAGCCCAGCGCACCAATAGCCACGCCCAGCCAAGTGCCCTTTGGAAAACACCCCTTTCCCTGCATTCAGCCCCCAGCCCTCCCAAGCAGCCAGCCCCCCGCAATCAGGGGCGGATCAGCCAGCAAGGGAGGGTGGGACATTCAACCCTTAGACTGGACCCAGCTCCCTCCTACCCACCCCACCCCCCCGAAAGGTGCCCCATTCCCTCCCCTCCCCCATGGTGAGATTATCCGGTCACCCCAGCTGGGGGCTAGGAAGCCCCTGTCGTGGCAGAGCATTGCGTGGGGAGGGCTGGGAATGGTCTGGCCGATCTCTCGGACTGAAGCAGGGCAGGGCTGCACTTGACAGGGATTTACTCCCCCGTGGCTGCAGAAAGGTTAAAATACTCCTGGGCAAAGCAGGAGACCTGGGGTGGGGGTCATGTGAGGTAAGCGTCTGGGGTGGTACCAATGGGTCATTCAGGACTGGCTAGGACCAGCTCCCGTCAGTGCAGGTCAGGGACAGGAGGGAGGAGATTCCCCCACCTGGCTGCAGGACCACAGAGCAAGGGCCTTGAGCTGGGGAGCAAAGGGGGCAGGCAGCTGGGGCAAGGGCTGCCCCTTGGAAAGACACAGCAGCTCCCCCCAGGGACGGACAGAGACGGTGCCAAACGGGAGGTGACAGCCCTTCACCTTTGCATTTCTCTGCTGACCTAAGGACTTGAGAGGCCGGGTGCCCCTTGGCTAATAAATCCTGCTCTGTTCGGGGCATCACTGCAAACCCTGGCTGACGTACATCGGTCCCTGACCAGGAGTCTTTAAATAAAATTCTTCTTTTAAGAACCTGATTGATTTTCAGTGTCCTAAGACCCAGGGGGGGTTGATATGTGCTCACTTTAAAACCAATTGGTTAGGCTATTATTCTCAAGCCTCCCCAGGAAAGGGGGTGTAAGGGCTTGGGGGGATATTTGGGGGGGGGGGGGAATAGGGCTCCAAGAGGCCCTCCCTGAATGTTTGTTTAAATCACTTGGCCGTGGCGGTAATACCGTCCAAGGACAAAAGGGATTTGTGCCTTGGGGAATTTTTAACCTAAGATGGTAGAAATAAGCTTAGGGAGTCGTTCGTGCGGGTCCCCACGTCTGTACCCCAGAGTTCAGGGTGGGGAAGGGAACCCTGACAATGCCCATCATTACAGCTTCTGGGCGCTTCGCGTCTGGTATTGGCCATTACTCAGGGGCAGGATCCTGGGGCCATTGGTCCGTTGTAGGGCGGCAGAGGATGCCGGAGCCGCGGCCAGCTCCAGGGCAGCCGATCTGACTCCCTCCCTGCTCTGAGGACCGCACAGCAGGGGAGCATGCCCTGACGAGGGGCTCCGTGCACGACCTTCGGCTAGTGTCCCACTAGGCGCAGTGCAGCGGCCGGCCGGATTGGCCCCATGGCTTTGCCCCAGTCGAGATCACTAGCCACCCTAACTCCTGCCCAGAGCACCCTCAGTGCTGTAAAGCCCCACAGCCCCTCGCACTGTGGCACGTGAGCGCCACCCGGTGGCCAGAGTAGGGAGTCTAAGGGAGGGCTTGCGCAGGCTATACAATGAATGAGGACCCAATTAGCTACTAAGGGGTAAACTCCAATGTGGAGCCAGCCGGGGGGCTCTCCTGGCCGCCATGGTCTCGCAGACAGGAACCGGCCCAAGCTGTGGCATTGGGGTCAGGCAGAGGATGGGCGGGGGGTCAGGCCCGGGGCTGGGAGTCATGAGATCTGGGCTTGAGTCTCCTGCATCCCCATGTGACTCGCGTGGCTCTGGGCTCACTCCCCCTTCCTGCCAGGCCTAGTGCACTGGGGGGTGGGGGTGGGGGTGGGGGTGTTTGGCACAAGGCCACCACTCAAGCCTGAGTCTGAGGGCTGAATTAGGACTCGCGCAAGGCTAGGTCTCCACACGGGAATGACTTTCACCCCAGGGCTTCTCCTGCGTGTTGGGATGCTCCAATGGAAGCTGGCAGAGGAAGGCCAGGGGCGTAGAGAGGGGGACGTGTATGCTGTGGGGTGGTCATGGGGGGGGACTCATAAAGAGACTCAATGACATGGGTGGTAGCTCATACAGGTAGGGGAAGCTCATGCTCAGGATGACCCTGAGCTCTGCAGCTGGGTGACTGTGAGCCTCAGTTTCCCCTCTTGCCCTTTGCATGTCTTGCTATTTCAGCTGGTCTCCCCACGGCAGGGGCTGCTGGTCGCTGGCTTTGTGCAGCTCCCCAGGGCCCAGGTCTGTGCCCCTGAGTCTGAGAATGGCTGGGGGCACTGCATGGCGCCAGGGGCAGGGATGGGCAGAGGCTGCTTTCTGCATTGCAGCTGGGCGGGGGAAAACCCGGCTGGGGCTTTCCTGCTAGCTGCTCCCTCCCACACGGGGTGCGGCAGGAATGGGTGTGGGGGGCATCCCAGCGGGTCCTGATGGTCTCTGCTCTCCACAGGGGCTGCAAGGGGGATCCTTGCTCCTCACCTGGCGTAGGAAGGTGATGGGTCTTCAGCCTGCAGCGTGGGGGTCCCTCGAGTGGCACCAGATGACCTCCCGGAAGGGCTTCTCCTCTCCCTGGGGGCAGAGAGCAAAGTGCCCCCACCGGGGGGGGGGGAGGGGGGCTTTGAGCCATCGTTACCAGAGCTGGACCCTCCCCGCCCTTCCCCTGGGGACAGGCTCCCCAGCACAGGCTGCATTTGCCCTTCTCCCCCTGGGCAGCTCTGGCACAGGTTGGCTGGCCCAGATTCACCCTCACCCTGCAGCCCCTTTCTTCTAGCCAGGCTGGTGCACCCGCCCAGGGGGAGATGTGAGGAGGGGTGACTGGATCGGGGCAGGGAGCTAGGGGCTGGCCCAGTGAGAGGGCAGGGAGCTGGGGACTGGCCCTGCCCAGGTGAGACTGACCGAACCGGTTGCCAAGGCCCACCAGGGCAGGGCTGGGCTGCGGGACGCTCGATGCCCGGGGGCAGTGGTGCTGGCAGTTCCACAGGCCTCCCTCTGGCTGGCCACGCAGGCAACGGTGCCCTGGATTCAGCAAGGGCAGCAAACAGGCAGCCCAGGGGGCCGGTGCTGGAGCCGCTGTTCAGCAGAGACCCGCACTTCCAGCGCCCGCAGCCAGGACCCAGGACATGTGCCCCCCGGTGCCCAGAATACCCCGAACACTTTCCCAGAATGCCCCTCACCTGCGCCAGCTGGCGCTGGATCTGCGAGGCCCTCTCCAGCAGGGGCCCCAGCGTGGGGAGCCTGGAGCCTTTGACGCGCGGATTCACGGAGTCCAGGGTCAGGACCTTCCTCCGCGCCGCCATCCCCGCGCTGGGCGCACAGCGGGGCTGCTGCCTGCCTCGCTGCAGGGCTGCCGAAAGCCCTGCCGGGGGGGGGCGGGCAGACCGGCTCGAAGGTCCAATTCGCCTTCCCCCACCAGAGGACAAAGGTGGCCCTTTGGGTCACTCGTTAATGAGCCCGAGAGATGCCCTCAGCTCCGGCACTGCTGGGTTTGCCATTAGCGCTGCCTCCCCCGGAGCACTGCACAGGGCAGGGGCCGCAGGCTCGGCTCCAGCCAGCCCCCTGCGCGGAGCGGCCCCCTGCAACATGCCCGAGCATCCTTCCTGGCCAGGGCCCCCGCAGCACCACGGATGCTTTACACCAAGGGGAAGATGCTGCCCCCTTGGGGACACTCGGGGCATTACAGCTCTAGGTGGGCCTGAGTCCTTGCCCCTGGGCACTGCTCTGCACAGCGGGCTTTGCAATGCCCTCCCGTGGGTCTGCTTCCCCCTCGGCAAGGGCTGGGCCAGGGCCTGCCTGCCCCACGGCTGTGACCAGCCCTCCCCTGGGACTGTGTGTCCCAGGCATCCCCTAGTGCACTGCAAAATCCCTGCACTAGCGAATGGTGCGTGGCCCCTCGCTGGTTCTGGGGGGGCCGGAGCAGGCTTGGCCAGCGCAGCTCTGACCCAGCTCAGCTCCCCGGGGACTCACTGTGGCCCACGGGCAGCGGAGACACCGTATGTGACTTGGATAATGCCTGGGACCAGGTGTGTGATCATGGCTCCCACCAGTGGCCTGCCCCAGCACAGCCGGCTAGTCACTCAGCCAAGGGCTGGAGCCGCACCTGCCTGTGGTTTGGTGCTGCGTGCCATGGGTTCAATCCCCGCTGGTGCCCTGCTGCGTCTGGCCAAGGGGCACAGCTGAGAGATGCTAAGAGGCATGTTCCTTCCCAAGGGACCATGCCTGCTGCTCAGACACCAGATGCCTCTGCCCTGGCCAGGCTCCTGCCAGCTGTCCGGGATGGGCACAAAGCTTGGTGGCCCTGGTGCCTGGAAGGGGTTAGTGTGCCCATCTGGGGCAGACATTCACCCCAAGGGGAGCCAGGTTTCCATGGACCTTGGTCTCTGCTGGGCATTGATGCCAGCTGTGCCAATTTTGTGCCAGGTGGATTCCTCTCCTGGCTGGGGAGCACCTGGATTGTGATCACCCTCCCTTACCTCCGGACTAACACTGTGATGCCTTAGAGCTGCAGAGAGAGATGGGTCAGCCAGACAGGCCTGCAGGTGGCCAGCAGCCCCACTCGGAGGCTTTACTCCACTGAGCAGGGCTGGGTGGCATTATGAGCCACTGGCATGGGATCAGAGCGGAGACACTCACCCTGTTCCCAGGCCAGGCCCATCGTGTCTCAGTGCCCATGTGGGCACAGCCCATGCCCCCTCTCTGCCCAGGCTAACCCGGGCCAGACGGCAGGGAGTGAATGGAGCAGCCTGCCAGGCTGAGAGAGCCAAGGGAATCGACATGTGGGGAGATCTCGGGTTGCCCCCACATGGCCCCGGGCGGGTGGCTGCCTGTGTGCTCTCCTCTGCCCAGCGTTGGTGTAATGGGCTGAGCTGCAGGGACAGGGCAGGTTAAACATCAACCACGGGCTGTTTGTGGGCAGGGCACAGGGCTCTGGCAAAGGGCCCCTGCAGTCACCAACTGCAAGGGGGAGGTGCCAGTCTGGGGGCATCCTGTGGGCGCTCTGCCCTGGCCCCGGTGTTCAGAGCAGTCCTGAAACCCCAGCGCCAGGATGAGCTGGAGGAACGGGCAGACCCTGGAGACCCTGGCCCCCACTGCCTGGGACTGGAGGTGTGCTGGGACCTCGCCTGGCAAGGGCTGCAGCATGAACTGGGCACGGTCAGTCCTTCGCTGCTGGGTGAGCCTGGTACATGGCGGGGGCAGCCCCTGAGCCCCACAGTTTCAGGAGGGAGGGTGGGCCTGGAAGCCAGGACTCCTGGGTTCTATTTGTGGCTCTGCAACTAACGAGCTGTGGGGCCTTCGGCAAATCCCTCCCTCACTCTGTGCCTCAGTTTCCCAGGTATTCGAAGGGGCTAGCCCAGAGCTGCCTCGCAGAGGTGAAGGGGGCTGTGGGGTTACTGAGTCAATGTGGGTAACGAGTGCTGAGGGCCGTGGGCAGCAGGCCCTGGGGAATGTCAGCTGATCCTCCCCTAGGGCGCACCCAGACCCTGACAGGAGATCACTGACTGCAGCTCCAAGCCACACGTGATGGGCCGGAAACCCATCACCTTCATAGGCAAGGTAACCTGGGCACTGCCCTGCCCAGGTGCGGGGCCAGGGGGGCGGGCTCCCCTCCAGCTGCTAAGCTCCCCCACGTAACCGAGTCGCTAATCCTAGCACCATGTGAGAGACCATAACGCCCCGTCTGCCATGGCCGAGCTGCCCGGGAGCTCCCAGCCTGCGCCCCCCTGCAGCGCCTCCAGCTGGGAGAGATTGGGACTGGAGTAGCCAGGAGCGCCTCCCCCCACCAGAGCATCTGCCCTGCTCCCCACAGCACCCCCTGCTGGGTGAGGCTGGGAATGGAGTAGCTGGGAGCTCCCCCACAGCCAGTGCCCCTACCCCGCTCCCCACAGCACCCCCAGTTACTGGGGCTTTCCCTACAGCCTCACTGGGAGAGTGGATGGCTCACCTAGTTCCTAGGGCTGGACAGGCCCTGTTTGGAAGCTGTGGGGGTGGGCGAGCTCAGCTATTGAGGTGGTGTATGTCACTGGGAGCAGGGGGTTCCACGTTCCTGGGGGCCGGGAGGTCAGAGCCGAGCTGTCTGACCTCTCTGATTCCTTGCCCAGTTTGTCCTCCCCCTGGTGGTCAATGAGCAGGACCCCGGGAGGGCGGGGATGCTGCTGCTGGTGCCCGGGCACCCTCTCTATGCGGACGCCGTAGCACTGACCGGTGCCGTCAGGGTGCAGTACCACCTGGACGAGGAGGCGCCTGGGCCCTGGATATCGGGGAGATCAAGGCGGGTACTTGGGAAAGCCAGGGGCACTGCACCCCGCCAAAGTGCTGTGCGTCATCAACCCTGGGTGCCCGACGGGTGAGTCAGAGACAAGAGCCCCTTTGGGGCTGGCACGGTCAGTCCTGGGGGCGAGCGCCCGGCCATTCTCAGCCTGTCCTAGTCGCACTTCTGCCTGTGTGACACAAGCTGCCTGGAGACGCTGGCTACAAATGCCTGGGACTGTCCTGGCAGAGGCAGCCTCACCTGGTGGGTCAGGGCACCTCAGTGGGGTCTGGACACCTGGGTTCATTTCCCAGCTCTGCCACTGACTTGCCATGTAATGTGTGACCAAGCCCCTTCCCCTCCCCATGCCTCAGTTTCCCCTCCTGCCCTGCCCCATGACGTGCCGTGAGATGGTAGAAGGAAAGACCCTGTCTGTTACTAGTGTCCTGGTGACCCACGTCCATGTCGCCCTCTACATCGCAGCCTGCTGGGCACTGCTGGGTTGGAGGGTCTGGCCTTAGCACTGGTGCTTTGGGAGTCAGGTTGCAGGTTCGATTCCTGCTGCCCACATGGCCCCGGCTCGTGCCGTGCTGTCCTGCTCCTCGTGGCAGGTTGGGTCCAGGGCAGATGGTGCATGGATGGCGCCATCCAGCTGGCTGCTGAAGAGAACCTGCTTCTGCTGGCTGGGGCAGGAGGGCTGCTCCTTCCCCAGTGGTGCCCACTGCTGACAGCGCTCGCGCCCCATGGGCTGGCCTTGCCGACGCACTGGCGGGCACACACAGCCTGGCCAGCTCCCGGGCCGCGGACATGGGCCAAGCCCGCGGCTTGGGTTTCAGGCGGCTCCTCATACCCAGAGCGGCTCTGCTGGCTGAGCCCGTGGGCTGATGGGTGCTGAAACAAGGCCAAGCCCTCCTGATCCCCACCCCCCCACCCCCGGTGCCTATCCCAAGTGGTGCCCTGACCCTCTTTGTATCTGACATCAGGGTGGCACCCTGATCCCCTGGTCCTTACCCCCAGCAGCACCCTGACCCCCCCACCCGTATCTCCAGGCTGTGCCCTCACCCCGCCCCCCTACTCCACAAGCAGCGTCCTACCCCACTGTCACGGATCCACAGGACCAATGTGACACTCCCCCACCTTGTAAACAGTCCCTTGGAGAAACCCTCACAGTGGGGCAGACCCCCCAGGGGTCCCACTCTGCTTCAGGGCAGGCCACACGGCCTTCCCGCCTCCTAGACTGCCCGTCTGGGCTCCAGCCCTCCTGCCTTCCCAGGGAGCTCTGCCCTTGATGCCTGGCAGAGACTTGGCCCCTCGTCAGGGCCCAGCGCCCCTAGCCAGGAGCTGCCCTGACACCAACCAGCCTTCTCCATACAGCGGTGGGTTTATCAGTCAGCTGGCTGTGGCCTGGGCAGCCAGAGCTCTGCCCCTACCAGCGTCGGGCAGTGCCAAGTGCCAGCCAACTTGCAGCGACTCCCCGGCTGGCTCTGGCGGGTGCTGACCCCCCGGCAGGGCAGCAGCAGCTGTTAGTGGCCCAGGCGGCAGGCAGGCCCGGCATGCAGAGGCAGAAGGGCGAGGCCTGGGCAGTGGCGGGGGGCACAGGGTACCACAGGCCGCGTGGCGCCGGCATGTCTCCGAGCCCAGGTGTACAGTGGCCGTTCTGCAGCTCATCACAGAGGGGACGCCGGCGCTGTGCTCACCCCAGGGACGGTGCCCTCCCGTGCTCTCGCTGCTGTTGGGAGTCCGGCGGGGCATCCTGCAGGCGCCAGTCTTGAGTGGGGCAGGTGCGGGGGACAGGACACATGACCGGGGGCTGACCCCTGAGCTTAACCCCCGGCCCCATGTCCTGCTCCTGTATCAACCATGGCACTAAGTGGGGCAGAGAGCTGACTCCATCCCCAGGGACACACCTCCCTCCCCGGCCTCCTCCTTTCTCGAGCTCCTGTCCTCTGCCCCATGGGATGTCTCCCCTGCCCCCAGCTGTGCCCACCTCCCCACGGGAGAACCAGGGGACCCGGCTCGCTCTCCATGGGATGCTGAGTCCTGCCCGTTCCCTGCAGCCCGGCCCTGTGGCTCCAGGGCCCAGCTACACTGAGCACAAAACAGGGGTGAAAGCTGGCGAGCTCCCCAGCATCACTGCGCCCACCCCGGCCAGCCCCACACCCAGACACAGCAGGCCCCTCGGGCCTGGCAAGGGCTGGCTGCAGCATGTGGGCAGGTTCCTGCTTAGTATAGCTGTTGCTCTTCATCCTTCAGCTACAAGGGGGCTGCAGAGACCCACAGTGGGGCGGCAAGACGGGGGCAGAGCCCCACCACTGCCACCTGCCTGCCGGCGCCCGGCTGATGGTGGGGCAGCCAGCAGCGTGGCCAGCAGGTGGCGCTCACTCCTGCGGGGCCGTACACTGGCAAGGATTGGGGTGGCCGTGTGTCCCAGCGTGGGCCCCCCCTCCAGAGCCATGACCCCCCACCCCCCATACACAGCATGGCAGCCCTTGTTCAGTCATTAACTGTTTATTGCTGCTCTGGGGGCTCCAGGCCAGGCCCTCGCGCAGCCCCCGGCCGCGTCTCTGCCCAGGACCCGGGCGCAGGGAGGCCCTGGGGACGAGCTGGGCGGGGGCGAGCAAAGCCCCGCAGGCTCAAATAGGGACACTTAGACCCTCCTGGGCTGGGCACGTCCCTCCGTGGGCTGCAGCTGTCCATGCCCCCGGCAGGCAGCTCTCCACCTGGGCAGGCACCGTGTGCCCAGCCTGGGTCCCTGGGTGGCTCTGTCCGACCCGCTGTAGCCCAGGGAAGGGGGTGGCGCAGGGAGCCCTGCTGGCCTGGCCTGTGGGGCAGACAGAGCCATGGGGCTGCCCCCTCGCCGGGCACGGGGGCCAGCAGAGGAGGTGGGGGAACAAGGCACTTCAGGACGAGATGGCTCAAGGCACTATGTGGGTGGGGAGGAGCTGGTGGGCACCTGGGGCTTGGCACCGACCAGGGGGCAGGAGCAGTGCTGTTGATACAGCCTGGCCAGGGGACGTGCGTGAGAAGGAGCATGGGGGTGCACCACAGAGGGTGCTGCCGGAGCCCAGCCGCAGGTCCCACTGACTGGCGATGCCAGGGCCTGCCCAGATGCCAGGGCACCTGATCCAGCAGTGCCCAGCAGGCTGCATGGGGCTAGTGGAATTCAGCCAGCTGGGCCATGGGGGCAGGGCGGGCCAGTCCCACGGCCAGAGGGAGAAGCTGCCCCAGCCCCCGGCGGGCGCTGGATGGACAGGCAGGGCAGAGCGGGCGGCTGCCCCGGGCAGCACCTTAGGAATATTCCTGGGTGAACTTGGCATAGAACTGGCTGAGTTTCTTCAGCAGGATCTGGAGCTTCTCCGCAGGCGGCAGGATGGTCATTCTGTGGGCAGAGAGATCCCCTCAGCCCCGGGCACCTGGCTGAGCCCATCCTGCCAGCACCCGCCCGCTCCCGTTAACACCCCCCCATCACCCTGCACAGCTGGGCACAAGCGGGCACAAGAGAAAGCGGGAGTCAGAGACCTCCCGAGGGGGCAGGGCTGTGGGTTAGGATTGAGGGGCAGGAGGATGGCAGGTAGGACTGGGGGTGTGAGCAGCTGTGGGAGTCGGGCGGAGGGGGTGGGTGTCAGGATTCGGGCGGGGGTGCAGACTGCCGGGTCTCTCCCAGCTCCACATTGCCAGCCCTTCCCAGGGGACCCGGGTGCGGAGCGTGGCCAGGGGGACCCTTACCTGAAGTGATAGGTGCCCTCTCGCTGCCCAAAGCCGCTTCCTGGCACCACGCAGATGCCCGTCTCCTCCAGCAGCTGGAGGCAGAAGAACATGTCTGGGGCAAAGCCCCGGGCCTGGGGAGGAGCAAGGGCTGGGCTTAGGGGAGATGGGAGGGGAGCAGAGATGCCTGCTCCGTGCTCGGCTCCCCCAACCCCATCCCCGAGGCTGCTCCGTGCCCGGCTCTCCCCTGGCCCTGTGAGGGTTGCCAACTTTCTACTCACACAAAACTGAACACCCTAAGCCCCCACCCTCCTCCGAGGCCACGCCCCTGCCACGCCCCTTCCCCGAGGTCCCGCCCCTGTTCACTCCATATTCCCCCCTCCCCCTCCGGGTCGCTCACCCTCCCCACCCTCACTCGCTCACTCATTTTCATTGGGCTGGCTCAGGGGGTTGGGATGTGGGAAGGGGTGCGGGCTCTGGGGTGGGGCCAGAAATGAGGAGTTCAGGGTGTGGGAGGGGGCTCCGGGCTGAGTCAGTGGGCTGGGATGCGGGAGGGGCAGAGGACTCCATCTGGGGGGTGCAGGCTCTGGGGTGGGGCTAGGGATGAGGGGTTTGGAGAGCAGGAGGGGGCTCCAGGCTGGGGGGTGGAGCCGAGGGGTTCGGAGTATGGGAGGGGGGCTCCGGGCTGAGTCAGTGGGTTGGGATGCGGGAGGGGCAGAGGACTCCATCTGGGGGGTGCAGGCTCTGGGGTGGTGCTGGGGATGAGCCGTTTGGAGAGCAGGAGCGGGCTCCAGGCTGGAGGGTGGAGCCGAGGGGTTCGGAGTGTGGGAGGGGGCTCCCGGCTGAGGCAGGGGTTTGGGGTGGAGGAGGGGGTGCAGGCTCTGGCTGGGGGGTTTGGAAGGTGGGCGGGGGTCAGGGCTGGGGCAGGGAGTTGGTGCGTGGGAGGGGGTGAGGGGCGCGGGCCCCGGGTGGCACTTACCCGAGGCAGCTCACGGAAGCAGCACGTCCCCTCTCCGGCACCTGCCGCGCGATGCCCCATCTGCCGGCGCTGCCCCCGCAGCTCCCATGGCTGGGAACTGCGCGTGGGGAGGGGGCAGCACCTGGAGCCCCCTGGCTGCCCCTGCGCCTAGGAGCCGGAGGGGGAACAGGCCGCTGCTTCCGGGGCCGCGTGGAGCCGGGGCAGGCAGGGAGCTGCCGTAGCCGCGCTGCGCTGCCGACTGGACTTTTAACAGCCCACACAGCGGTGCTGACCGGAGCCACCAGGGTCCCTTGGTCGAAAACCGGACACCTGGCAAATAGGCCCTGCTCCCCCACCCCCGCCCACCAGGCTGCTCCGTGCCCAGCTCTCACCTGGGCCTCCTGAACCGCCCTGGCTGGGATCTGGATCCTGGGGAAGGAGTACATGGCGCCCTGCACGGGGTTACAGCGGATCCCGGGCACTTGGCTGAAGATCTCCTGGGTCAGCTGCGCTTTGTGGGCCAGGTCGCTCAGCACTGCCTGCTTCTCCTGGGAGCCAAGAGAGAGACCCACAGCGCTGAGTGGCAGGGGGCTGCCGTGGGGGAGAAGGGAGGGGCTGCAGGCAGGGGGAAGTGGGGACAGGCACTTGGGTATAGCAGGGCCTGGGGGTCAGGGTGAGAGGCCCATGGGGGTGGTGGAGGGGGGGGATGGGGCCTTCCCTGGGGCTGGTGCAGGGGGCAGCTGGTGGCTATGGGGTAAGATGCCCATGGGGTTGGTGGGGGGTGCCCCTCAGGGAGGGGCTGGGGCTGGTGGCTGGGATCAGGGCCTTGGCTGCGAGCCCCCCGCACTTACCTGGATGAAGCTCTGGTACGAGGGCTCGCCAGGCTTCGGTGGGTTCATGACAACGTCCAGCAGCACCTGGCCGGGCACGGGCGGGCACAGCCGCACTGACACCAGCTTGGAGAGCTGCTGCTGCACCGCCGGATCCAGGTTCACCACCTCCATGTACCCGCTGCGGAACCCGCACCTGGGGGACGAGAGGGCGAGACATGGGGCCTGGCTCCCCTCCCTCTGGGACCCCTGGGGTGCAGGGCCTGGCTCCCCCCTCCCTCTGGAACCCCTGGGGTGCAGGGCCTGGCTATCCCGTCCCTCTGGGACCCTTGCGGGATAGGGCCTGGCTCTCCCTCCCTCTGAGACTCTTGGGGGCAGGGCCTGTCCTCCATCCCTCTGGGACCCCTGGGGTTTGGGGCCTGGCTTCCCACTACTGGGAGGGATCACTTGTTGCTCCCCCCACAGGCACCCCATGAGTCCCTACCTTGCCCCTCAATGCCCTGGGGGCTGTGTCCCTCCTGCCCCTTGGGGGTGCCCCCTGCGGGGCGAGGTCTCTGGGACCCCAGGGCAAAGGGGCACGGCTCGGTGCTGCCCGGCATGGCATGCTTCCGCGACACACAAGCCGTGGGGGGTGTTGGGCTGCTGTGAGCAGCTCGGCTGGGCTCAGCTCCGGGTCAGAACCGCCCCGAAGGGTGGACGGGGGGGTCCCGGGCAGGGCCTGAGCAGCTGACTCGGTGGGCTGCCCGCTCCCTGCTCCCGCCAGCCGTGCTCTGCCCCAAGCCCCGGGCACTGGGCAGGCTGCCCTCGGGGCGTGGGGCAGCCCAGGGGCGGGCAGGGGCCACTCACTCTCCCATGAAGCCCTTGGAGATGGAGTGGAAGGAGGCCAGCTCCACCACGCTCGAGTACGTGGGGCCCAGCTCGAAAAGGACCTTCTTGAAGGAGTGGAACTCGGAGCCCTCGGCATAGACGTTGTCCTGATAGACCTGTTGGGGGGAAGAGGGGGGTCAGGGCACCCGCCGGGCCCACAGGCAGGCCTAGGGGTGCCAACCCTCCAGGATTGTCCTGGTGTCTCCAGGAGTCAAAGATGAATCTTTAATTAAGATGACGTTGTGTGATCATGAAACCTCCAGGAATACGGCCAACCCTACAGGCCACGCCAGGGCCAACACCCACCTGGCCACGGGACCCTACAGCCCAGCCCACTCCTCTGGGCATGGGCAGTCCCGGAGCTCTGCCCGCCCCTCTGGTGGGGGGGCGCCGGGCTGGCTCCCCAAAAGAGACACTCGCCCCCGCCCCCGAGATAACCACACCCCAGGACAGGGAGCCTGGCCGTGGGGCAGTCGGGGCTAGGAGCCAGCTCTTGCCCTCACCTCGTCGGCCATCAGGAAGAGCTGCTCCTCCCACGCAAATTTGATGACATCCTCAATGCATTTCCGGCTCTGGACCTGGCCTGTGGGCACAGGATAAGCCCATCAGGGGGGACGTGGAGGCCCCGCACCAGCCAGCACCTCCTGCCCTCCCACGCTGCCCTCACCCACCCTGGCACTGGGGGACAGCTCCACACAGAGCCCCACAGCAGCCTCGATCTCCTGCCCCCTAGGCCTCCCTCACCCACCCTGGCACTGGGGGACAGCTTTATACAGGGCCCCATAGACCTGCTGCCCCCCACACCGTCCCCCCCAGCACTGGGGGCACAGGCCAGGAGGTGGGCACAGCACTGGGCTGGACTGTTCGCTCCATTGCCCCTCACTCTGCCTGGATGGCACCCAAGTCATGGTGCCAGGGCCCCAGACACTAGGTCACCTTGCCCCTTTCCTCTGCCCACCCGTGGATCTCAAAGCCCTTCACAAGCACTAATTCCCAGCACGGGCCCTTGGCAGGTGGCTCAGGGTCGCCTCCGTGTTACAGCCAGGAACTGACGCGTCGGGGCAGGGGGAGGATGAGACGGGCCCAAGGTCATACAGAGTCTGGCAGTGCTGGGATAGAACCCAGGAGTCCTGGCTTCCCGTGCCCAGCTGTAACCCCTAGTCCACCCTGCCTCTGCTTGACCCTGGCTGCGGAGCTCAGCTGCTACCTGGACCTGGCCCCCCTGCGCTGACCTCTCAGTACCCGGCCCCCTGGCTGGTGAGGGGGAAGCTGGAGCTTTGTTAAAAGAGCCAGCTAAAGAGTGAAGGGCTGGTGACAGGTGCTGGCTGGGCACCTCTGGAGATCCCCCGGGCCCCACTGAGCCTGGCAGTCCCTGCCCTGCGGCTGGATCAGAGCCGACGCCCCCTGGGGGAGAAAGGCCCCTGTCCCATTCCCCTCCCTGCCCGCCCGGCGGTACCCGTGGGGTTCCCAGGGTTGATGATGCACAGCACCCGGGGCTGGCAGTGATTGCGGGCCTGGCACAGGGCCCGCCGCAGCTCCCCGACGTCCAGCGCCCAGCAGTGCTCCTCGTCCAGGTAGTAGTTGATCTGCACGGCGTTGAGCTCGGCGATGCCAGCTGAGTACAGCGGGTACTGGGGGATGGGGATCATCACGCCCGTCCGCGACCGGCCCTCCCCCGACACCAGCAGCTTCAGCATGGTCTGGGGAGAGAGGGAGGGATGGGCAGGGGCAGCACAGGGCGGGCAGGGGCCAGGGGTCCACCGGGGCCGCAGCGCAGGGGGGCAGAGGGGCACGAGGGTGTGGCAATGGGTCTGGGTCAGGGCTCCCCCCGAGGAGCAGCAGGGCCCTGGGGGCTGGGACCAAAGGGCCACTGATGCTCTGGGCAGTGCCCACTGGACCACTTCACACGGCCCTGGAGCACCCCCCACCCCCAGGGACAGGGGTGCAGGACTGGGTCAGATGCCTGCCCCCCATTGCTCCTCGCAGAGGTTACCTGGAGGCAGCCTCCCCATACCCTTCTTGCCCCCCTCTGTCATCCCTCCCCCCACCCCACTATCCCAGCCTGTGAGTTCCCAGCAGGCCTGTGGCTGCCAATCTGCCAGGGCTGTGCCCAGCATGGCACAAAGGGCCCTTTGTGAGGCTGCCCAAGCACCCAGGCAACGCTGGCATAAGAGCTGGGTCCCAGCCCCCTGGGTGCTGCCCTGAGGGTAAAGCCAACAGGGGTGGCCCAGGGCCCAGAGCGGGGCGGGAGGGGCTCGGGGGGAGGGGTCCTGGGAGCTCCAGGGGCATCAGCAACCAGGCAGCAGAGCGAGAGACCAACTCTTCCCCGGGCACGGGGGCACCGAGAGCTCAGGAACGGGAGAGAGTAAAGATCCCAGGGGGAGCAGAGACCTCCCCCAAGCTCTGCCGGTGCCCCCCACTCCCGACCCGCGGCCCCCTGCTAGCCCAGCCTGGCGCTCCCTCCCCCCCCCCCGCCAGCTCTGCTGGTGCCCCTCACTCCCGACCCACATTCCTGGACTCCCCCCCAACCCAGCTCTATCGATACCCCTCAGTCCCAGCCTGCAGCCCCCCGTGTGTGCCCATTGCTGGGGGGGATGGGACACCCTACCATGACGGCATCACTGGCACCGGTCGACAGGAAGATGTTGTCCGGGTTGGCGGGGATGCCCCCGTCCCGCCTCTCGATGTACCGTGCCACGTCCTGGCGGATGATCTCGATGCCAGGGCTGGCAGTGTAGGCACCTGGCGGGGGAGAGACCCGAGCTAGGGCCTGGGGTAGCAGACGCTGCGGGGTGCTGGTGAGCAGAGGAGGCTCCAGGGGGTGCTGCCCTTGGGGCCCGGCTGGGGGGGGGGCTACATCACGGGGGTTAGTGCTCCCGGTTGGAGAGATGCTGTCAGCCATGCAGGGAACAGGGACAGCATCTCTGGGACACCTGGCCGCCCCGGAGGGGCCCCTCTCGGGGACAGGGGATTTGGGGTATCAGCCGGAGCCCCCCAAACTCATCTCCCCCAGAAGCCACCCAGTAGATTACACAGAGATTTTAACACATTCCAGGGTCCTGCTCTTCTGTATGTGGCACCCTCGAGGGTACCAGCAAGGCTACCAGGCCGTGCCAGTCCTCGCCTGTGGGCACTGTGTGCCCAGAGCAGCTGGGCCTGGGCCCTTAGCCAAGCAGATGTCCCATGTGGCTCTGGACGCGCCCCTGCAGGTCTCGTATGGGTCACGTGTGACTCTGCTGTGGCTGGGTGGGGGCCTGGAAGCGCCCTGGGCCTGAGGGGGTGGGCAGCATATTGGGGAGGGGGCTGCAAGCTGGGCTGGGCAGCACACTGGACTGGGGCAGAGTGGGCAGGAGGCTGGGTTCCCAGGGGGCAGCAGGCAGTAGTCTGAGTTCCTGGGTGGCGGGAGGCAGCAGGCTGGGTTCCTGAGGGGGGCAACGGGCAGCAGGCTGGGTTCCTGGGGTGGGGGCAGCAGTCTGAGTTCCTGGGGGGGTGGCAGGCTGGGTTCCTGCGGGGGGCAGCAGGCTGGGTTCCTGGCGGGGGGGCAATGGGCAGCAGGCTGAGTTCCCGGGGGGGGGTACTCACCGATGCTCTGCCCTCCGCATGCTGCCAGCAGTCTGCGTGCCCTCTGCTTGGCATCGTCAGGGAAGAGGGGTTCGCTCAGCAGCTCGGGGTACAGGCACAAGGCACTGACCTGCAGGGCACAAAGCCTCAAGACTGCTCCATGTTCCACCCCACAGCCACGCAGCTGCCCCCACCCCAGGAGCCCTCCCTGCCTAGCAGCCTGGCTGACAGGGAACTTGGGGACCAGCAGGGCCCCCAGCTCTGTGTGATGGGGCTGCAGGGAGGAGCCTCAAGTCCTGACTTGGCAGCGTCTCAGTTCAGGGTTGTCAGCATCTAGCCCATGCCTGGAGTTACCAAGCTCCTGCAGCAGTGAGTTCCACAGGCTCCTGAGCCCTTTCATCCCCACTGTCTGTGTCCTGTGCCCCCTTGCTCTGGTCTAATGGCCCAGCAGTTCTGGCCAGTGGTTAGAGCCAGGGGCAGGGGAGGGGCTGGGTGCCAGAACTCCTGGCTTCTATTGCTGGCTCCACAACTGGTGCCATGAGCCATCTCAGACACAACCCTTCCCTCCCTGTGCCTCAGTGTCCCCTGCACAAAGGCAGAGGGGTACTAGCCACACTGGCTGGGCTTTATAGCCCACCCCCAAACTCGGCACAGGCTCTTTCCAGCTCCCTCCCCACCCCCACCCCCACCCGCAGAGCGGCAGGGGCCCAGCCCAAGGCCTGTCCCCCAAACTCAGATCGGAGGGGGGGTCGCCCCCTTTCCCCCCCACATTTCCCGCTCCCGGCGGTGGCAGAGCCCTGCTGTACCTGGCGCAGGAAGGTGATGGGGCGCTGGCCCATGGCATGGGCATCGCCAATGTTGGCTTTAATCACCTCTGTGAAAGGCTTCTTCACACCCTGTGGGAGCAGAGAGGGAGGAGGGAGAACGGAGCCAACCCTGGGAAAGCTGCCCCTGTCCCCCAGCTATGATACCCAGCCTGCATCCAGCGGGAAGAGCGCCCCCTGCCGTGCAGCACAGCGCCCCCTAGCGCCACCCTGGGGCCTTGGTGTCCCTAAGTGGGCTGTGGTTGTGGGGGGCGAGCACGTCCCGCTGCCCAGTGCAGCTCCGCAGTGAGGGGCTCTGATTGAGGCTCCCGGCTGGCGGATTCCTGCCGCACCTGCCTTGCAGCCCTCGACTTGCCCCGCAGCCGTCACGCCCACCCCACAGTGCCAGGCCGGAGCAGAGCTGCTGGGTCCCTGCCAGCCAGGCTCCAGCACCGGTACTCCTGCCCCCGCTCCCCACAGCGCCTCCTGTGGGCGGGGCCGGGGCGTCCCAGGCCTGGCTGCATGCCCAGCCTGGAGCACCCACGCAGGCAGGGAGGTCACTGCCCTCGGGATGACGTGTCTCGGAAGCAAGAATTCCTGCGTCACCCTGAGCCTGGGACGCTGCACTTGGCTCCAGGATCAGCTGGGGAAAGTGCCCCCACCCCGCCCCCAGGGACTTTGCCCCTCACCACATGCCTGCCCTGACCTGTGCGGGTAAACCCCCAGCGCCAGGCATTGCACAAGGGATACACACAGTCAGCCCGGCACGGGAATGCCCTGCGCTGCCCTGGTTGGCCATCAGGGGCCAAGAACCAGGGCAGCGCCCGGCCCTGGCAGGGCACACGAGCTGCAAGGAGCCGAGTGGCTCTGGGCTTGGCCTGCCTGTCCCAAGCCCACGCCCCACGCCCCAGGGATGCTTGCCCATCCCCAGGACCCCAGGCAGGGCAGGCCTTTCTCAGCTCCGTTCATGACGCCCTCTGCCCTGTGCTGCCCCTCCCAAGGCCCAGGCACCCCCAGGGAGAGCGGGCCCCACAGTGTCCCAGGTGCTGGGATGGGACAGGCTGTCTCCCCCACCCCCATCTGGGGCCCCCAGGGGACTGAGCCCAGAGCCCGTGCAGGGACGAGGGACCCCGCGTCTGTGTGCAGAGCAATGGCATGGACCTGGGGACGTGGGCTACGTGGTGGGGACGTGACACATGCCAAGCCAGCTGGATGTAATCCAGGGCGGGCATGGGGGCCGTGCAGGGGACTGGGCCATCCCTTGTGGTGGTTGGTCAGAGGCTGGCAGCGAGACAGGCTCCTTTGACCGCAAGCTGCAGGAGAGGCAGCCAAAGCAGCTGGCAAGGTGGCACCATGCCATGAGGCCTGGGAAAGCATAACCTGCTGGTGCCAGAGGAACCCTCCCAGCCAGGGGCATACCCAGCCTGCTCCCACTGCTAACTACAAAGGGCACAACCTCTGCCCCCCTGGCACTTCATAGCATGCAGCAGTCACTGGGCAGGGGACAGCCACAGCCTGTTGGGAGGGGAGGGGAGGCCTGGCTGGTGAGACCACACCCACACACCACTGCCCTCTCCTGCATGGACTCAGCACTGCCCAGCTCTGTGTCATAGGCCCTGTACTGCTCACAGCTCAAGGGGATTCTCCTCTAGCTCAAGTGGCAGGGCCTGGGTTTTTGGAACAAGAGGATTCAAATCCCAACCCGGCTGTTTATGAGTTATTGCAGGTGCCCATGCACGCAGCCCCGGGGTATCCTGGAGCCCTAAGTGCCCACAGATTGGCTCCGTGTGCAGGTTGGTTTTTCTGCAGCTACAGGTCTCAGCCAGCGCAGGGATTACACACAGACCTGGAGCCTCTCTTTGGCCAGGGCCACTGCACCCCCTGCGCCCTGACTGGGCTGTCGGCCGCTCCCGGCCCTGGCCAGCCGCTTGTGTTAGGCCATGCTGGCAGGATGGTCACTGCTGCCGGGTCTGACGCCCTGTGCCAGGGTGAGCGAGGCTGTCAAAGCCCCTGTCCTGGAGCCTGCCTGCACCTGCCAGACCAGACAGTGCCAGGAACGGGCAGGAAGGGCCCAGAGCTTGCGGCTGTCAGTGGCTGTCAGGGCAGGAGGGACGTCCCCCCCGCCCTTCAGTGTGAGGGAGCGGCCATCCCTGGCAAGGCGGCATGGAGCCTGCCTGGGCTGTAACCTGCCCACCCATTAACCCTTACTGGATCCCCCCGAGCCACGTGGTTGCACGCACATCGCCACCACTAGCATGTTCACCAGGACAGTGAGACGCAGCCCAGCCCTAGCGGGCATGGACAGCACCTCGCTGAGCCCCCTGCACAGAGCTACCCCCCGGACCCAGCCAGTGCCAGAGATGGGAGCTCCCAGCCCTGGATCACCTCCCTCTGGGAGCCTCCTGCCTCCCCCTGGGTCCTGGCGTGGGGACAGAGGGAGGAGAGGGGAAGAGTGACACAGGGATTGGAGCCAGGTTATGTAAATGAGCCACCCATGTCAGGCCAGGGAGACACCTGTGCCCAGGTGTGCAGAGTACAAGCCTAGGTGCAAGTGTAACCCTGGTGACTGGCCCCGCCCCTGCCTCACCTTCCAGCTGGTGGGGTGGCCTGACCAGGCAGAACCAGACAGGGCGCCGGATGAGGGCACGGCCAGTGTGGCAGTCCCTGGGGTCTGGCAGGATCTGTCAGTGTGGCAGGCACTGGGCTCCCGCTCCATCCCCTTGGGAGAGGATGTCCCAGCCCCAGAACTGAGGCCTGCCAGTGTGAGCAGTCTCTCTCCTGCCCATCAGCTCCTCGGTGTCTGGAGTATCACCCGGCCACCCCCTGCCCCCGCGCCTCTGCAGTTCCACGTGGAGTTTGTCTTCCCTTCCCGGCCTGCTGCCTGGCCCTGCTGCGCGCTGCCCCTTTCCACCCCAGAAGTGGCTGCGTTTCCGCAGTGCTGGCGGGCTCCCGGGAAAAGCACCCACAGAGTCTGCACAGGGCTCTGGGCTGAGGGCACTAAGTGCAGCTAATTCACAGGCAACGTCCAGGGCTTTGCTCAAGACCTTGGGCTTCCCAGCACGCAGTGAAGAAATCAGCAGCTGGGCGCCCTCCTGGGTGCCAGGGATGCGATGACTGGAGGGCGGCTGTCAGAGGAGCCTGGCGCTGTGCTCTCAGAGGAACGCAGGGTCCATGCCCAGGAGATGCTTCCCATGGGCTTCAAGAGGAGCTGGGGGGCATTGCTCAGGATCGGACCCAGGGAGGGCTCATGCAGGGCCCACGAAGGGGCTCAGGCACTTGGGGCATGGGGCAAAGTGCCCATGCACTGGAAGGCCAGGGGGCAGGGTGCTCAGGCACTGGGGGGGCAGGGGGACAGGTGTCCAGGCACTGGGGGGCACAGGGTGGCCAGGGGGCCCAGTGGGCACTGCTGAGAGAAGCTGCCCATGGTGATGCCCGCCTTGCCCGCGGAGGGGGTCTAACAACACTGTGGCTATTCCGGCAGCGCCCCAGGGCCCCCTGAGAGCGGGCGGCCGCACAGTGCCAGGCGCTGTACAAACAGCACAGCGGGCCCCTGCCCCGGGGGGCTGGCGACCCAACCAGCCCGGACAGCCGGGGCGGGCACGGGGTGAGGCCCCAGCCGAGCGATCCAGGGGGCGGCTCTGCCCCTTACCTGCCTCAGTTTCTCCTCCAGCTCCACCGCGCGGGCCAGGATGGGGCCCCGCACCGCGTACTCCACCCGCTTCACCCACGGGTTCATGGAGTCCAGGCTCAGCACCTTGTCCCGCAGCCCGTTCTCCGCCATCCTGGCCAGATCCGCCCGGGCTCTGCAAGGCAAGGAGGGGAGGGAGCTGAGAGCCGGGGGCGGCAGCGGGGCGCCGGGGCGCCCGGGGCTCGGGGCCCCCGGGGGTGCCCGGCTGAGCGCAGCCGCTGCCACCCGCGCAGCCCCGGCAGCCTGCAGCGCCTTCATGCCGCGGGAGCCGCCCGGGAGGAGCGGGGGGCTGGCGGGGGGACGTCCCTGGAGCTGGGGCTCGAGGGGGAGCCGCGGATCAGGGCTGGGGAGGGATGGGGGCGGCAGGTGCCCGGGGAGGGAGGGAAGGAAACTGACCGGGGGAAGGGCTCTGGCTCTTCCCACCCCCCGCCCCCCTGCAGCCTCCAGGGACTTGGTCCTTGTCTTGCTCCCTCCCCTCTTCCCTGGCCCAGTTCCCTCCCACCACCCCACCCCGGAGCCTCCAGGGACTTGGTCCTTGTCTTGCTCCCTCCCCCTCCGCAGCCAGGCGTGACCCCCCGCGGGACGCGAGCACCGACCCAGCTGCTCGGGAGGCGCCCCGGGTTCCCAGGCGCAGAGCTGGAGCCAGCTGCTCAGAAGCTCTTTAATACGGGGCAGAAGGGGCAGAAAGGGGGGCGGGGGGCGGGGGGGGAGGAGACAGCCCGGTGCTGAAAGAGACACAGGCCTGGGAGGGAGAAGAAAAGAGAGTGAAAGGGACGCGGGAGGCCCTGGGAGCCTGCCAGGACTGGAGCCCATTTGGCACAATGGCAGAAAGCCCTCACCCCCCCCCCCCCGCTCAGCCCCCCACAGTGTTTTTCACCAGGCTCCAGGAGGGAAATTGGGCTTTTTATCTCCCCCTTCCCGCGCTCCTGGCCCAGGGGGCTGCCGGGGCTCGGCAGGGCTAGGCTGGATGGCTAACGATGGGCCTGGGGCGTCCGGAACAGAGCCGGAGGCTCCTGTATCTTGCCAGTGGCTGTCGTGGTTGTCACGGTGCCACCACTCAGAACGGTGCCCAGGCTCCCTGCCACCAGGCTCCCGCAACTGGAGCTAAAGGAGAATCGCCACCAGCCACAGGTGGTACGGGGCCTCGGACACACAGTCAAGTGGTTCTGATTCCATCCAGTAGAGGGCAGTGGAGCACACTGTAGACACATACACCCCAGAGGCCTTTCTACAGGCCCGCGGGCTGGGACGCTGGGATGTGCCCGGTAACACCTGTGGGGCTGCCCAAAGGGGCCAAGGAAGAGGGCTCCTCTCACCACAGCCTGCTCAGGGGGTATCAGGCTGGGGAGCGGGCAGGGGCGCTGAGCCATGTTACAGCCTCACCCACCCAGCGGAGCCCAGGTCACTGTGTCCACCAGGCCAGGCCTGGAGCACAACTCCCTCCGCACATGAGGCGGCAAACCGGGGAACGGGTCCGCTGAACGCACCAGCCCACAGAGCCACTCACTGCAGGGAGTAGGGGGTGCGCTCCCCTCTGAGCCAGCGCTGCAGGGAGTGGGCTGGGAGGCTCAGCAGGGGGCGCTCTCGTCTCTGAGTCACTACTGATCACAGTTCTCTGGTGCGGCAGGGTGGGGAACTCGGTGCTTGGCAGTACGTCACCCCTCTGGGCCGTTCCTGGATGGGTCAACAGCCCCCCCACTCCCCACAGCCAGTGCTGGGAAGAGGGTGAGGCCAGGTCCCCCCTTTCTCCTCACCTTTCAAGGCAGAGAATCTTGGGGCAAAGTGACCCCCCCAAATGGGACCTGCCTCCTTGGCCAACCCAGGCTTAATGCCCAGCAGCAGGGAGAGAAAACCAGGCACCTTCTGCCACTAGGCCTGGATCACTTGGGGTAAAGGAGACTCTCCCTTAGCTGCAGCAGTATAGAGCTTATGAGACACACTTGAACAGTTCAGATGATCTGCCTGGGTTCTTATGTGGGCCGCCTCACTGCAGCCAGGGGCAGGGGTGACACATACCCACCAGCCATAGGTCCCAGCCTCTGGGAACCACCTGAGAAGGGTGGGTGGTTCATGGCCCCACCCTTCCCCCAAACCCTGGAGAGGGGAAGGGACTTGCCCATGGTCGCACAGTGAGTCAGTGGCCCAGCCGGGACAGAAGCCATCACGTTCTGCTGCCCTAACAACACCCCTCCAGCCACCTACGGGAACACGCTGCAAGTCACCACTCACCTGCCTGAGCCCGATACCGGCTGGGCTGTCTCCCAAGTATCGGGCGTTAACGATGTCACCAACTGTAGAACCCAGCTGAGCTTGGGTCCCGGCAGGTTAAACAATTCAAGTGGACTGATCCGGGGAGGCAGCCTCGTCTCGCAGGCAGGGGGTGGGGCTGGGAACCCAGACACCTGGGTTTGATCCCTGACTTGCTCTGTGAGCTTGGTTGAGTCAGATAAATCTCTTTGTGCCTCAGTTTCTCCTTCTGTAACATGGGGATAGTATCTGTGAGTGACCACCCAGGACCTGGTGCCATCCTGCATAGGCAGCTCAGATTATCCAGTCCTGAAAGCACTGGCTCATGCCACTTGGTGTAGAGGAGAATCTCCATTGTCTGTTGGCAGTATAGTGCATATGGCACACAGTAGAACAGTTTGTTACAGTGCTCACCCACCTTGGTAAAGCACTTTGAGACCCCTCCATAGAAGGTGAGAGACCGATTGTTACTGAGTGTTCCAGCTCACCCACGCGATCCGTTAACGATGCAGGAGCTTTCCTGTCAATAGGTGGAGTTTTTAAAGCATTTCAGGAATTAATAATAGCCGTGGGAGGGGAAAAGCCTAGAACAGGGACCCACTGATAACTCCTGAATCTCACGGGCATTGACCCTCTCTGAGCTGGGCAACCAGCTGGGCTCTCCCAAAGCCAGCCAGAGGCCCCGGGCCCAGCCTTCGCAGGCTGACCTAGGGTAATGGGTGCTCAGGCATGCTCAAGTCCACCATCCCCGCTTGAGGTGATCACAGGGCCGGCTGGAGAACGTCAACTGCACCCAGCTCTGGGCACGGAGCCACCCAGCGGCCTGCGATCCACTCATGGGAGGCCGCTCCTCCCCAGAATAGGGCGATGGGAGCAGGGATGCAGACAGTGTGGCACAATGGCCTTCACTGCCCCTCAAGCACGGCACCACCTCACTGTGGAGTGAAGGGGACACCTTGGCAGGCAGAGCGGCGTGGAGCCGGACCAGCCAGGGCCACAGGGAGTGGGGTGAGGGGCCCGCTGTGCAGCAAGGAACTGGTTTCACAGTGCTGGCCGGGGGCCGGTATGATCCAAGGCCGTGGTGCTCACGGGGGAATTTCAGAAGTGGGCAGAGGTTGGGGCGGAGGAGCCGGAGTTTTCAATTCAGCCGGGTGAGCTGGAAACAATCCGAACCAGCTCTTCGGCATCTCAGGTTAGCGCGAGAAGGGCCCCCCACCCCACCGCCGCGGGGATCCGCTGAGCGGGGGCAGGGTCTCCCTGGCTCAGCCATCAGCAAACGGGCTGGGGATTTTACAGCCCTCAAGAGCTCTGGGGTTCAGTTTGGGGCAACGGCTCTGGCTGATTCTTGCCCAATCCAAATGGGCTGGGCCCAGTGAAATCTTGCCTGGGCCAGTCAGCCAGCCAGCCTGGGTCGGGACTGTGGGGCCTGAGTCCCCTGGGCGCTGAGGGGCTGGAAGCTGGTGTCAGGCAGCAGCTGAGCCATTCTCTCCCCAGTTCTGAGCCTCGTTGGGGTGACTGTCATCCCAGTGTGCTCTGCTTTGCAGGTTGAGTACGGGGCTCCCTTCCCCCACCACTGAAATGCAGCCATTTCTGGGGTGGAGCATGGCAGTCGTTCAGCAGAAATACGGCACAGCAGATTGGGACAGGGAGTGAAGCGCAATCCCATAGCCACATGAAACTCTGCTGGGGCACTGGGGACAGCGCTAACTGCAAGGGCAGAGTGCCCCTACCCCAATGCCCCTGCCTGGCACAAGGGGGCGCTGTGCTGAGGGGAACAGGGCAGGTGACTCAGTAGGGGGCGCTCTCCCCTCTGCCGCTGCCAAGCTCTGAGGCAGGTTGGTTTTGGATCAGTCCCTGGGTCCCTACAGCACAAGCAGACTGACTCCCCTCCAGGAATATCAACGTGCTTGACACCTCGCAGTCCCCTTGGGAGAGCAGGGTGGGCCCCATTTGCCAATGGGGAAACTGAGGCACAGAGAGGGGCCATGACTTGCCCAAGGTCACCCAGTGAGCCAATGGCAGAGCCAGGAATAGGGCATCCTGGCTGCCAGTCTGCTGCTCTGATCATTCCTGCAGGGCTCCCGCGTAGCCGAAAGCTATTACTGCAGCTTATACATGGCCGGGTCCCCGAACGCCAAGCTCTCTGTGCAGGAGAATGTCCCCTCCACTGCAGCGCCTCCTGTCTGGAGCAGCCACCCTGTAACGCCCTCACCCGCTGCCCCTCTGCACTGCCTTCAGCAGCCTCTGTGCAGCTCTCCGGTCCGTTTCCATCTCCCTTCTCCCGCTGGCCCCCCGGCTCGAGTTCTCCTCCCGTGGCTATTTAACCCAGAAAAGGGGCATCGGGAGGGGTGTCTCTGGGTCTTGCCAGGAGGCTGGTGAGGGGAAAAGCGCCAGTGGGCAGAGCCAACAGGCAGAAGTCTGGCACCAGGCAGAGCTGAGCCTTGTAACCCCCCGCCCCCATTAGCGCTGGCAAGAAGGCCTCTGGGTGGTGAGGGGACCGGCCCCCAGCCCAGGGAGCCAGGGGAAGGACACTTGGGCCAGGGGGCACAGTCACACCGCGAGGATCCCAAGGTGATTAATACACTGATTTACAAGCGCCGACCCTTGAGGGATTCCTGCAGCCACTGCTGGGGTGGAGCGCAGCAGCCGTCCCAGCGAGCAGTAACAGCACAGAGCGCTTTAGGAGAGGAAGTGAAGAAGAATCCTGTGCCCAGCTGAAATTAAAGGGGATGCAGTGGAATCATGGCCACTGGGATTTGGCCAGGACACGGGGGTAACTCCTCTACGCCTGCAAACGTACCCTGGGATCTTTAATGGCCACCAAGCGGGCAGGACCTCGGTCGTAGGCTTCATTCAAAAGATGGCACCTCCTGCAGCACAGCGCCCCCTAGTGCGGGGCTGGGCCATTGGGGCCAACACTGCCTGCCAGGGGAGAGTGCCCCCTAGTGAGTCTTCTGGCAGCACAGCGCCCCCTGCTGCTTATTGGGTATTAGGGTCCGCACTGACTGTGAGAGAACGCCTCTACTGAGCCCCACCCTGCTCCCTGCAGCACAGCGGCCCCTCACGCTGCACTGGGGCATTGGGGCCAGCCCCAATTCTCCTGCTGTCATGCTCGGCCGGGTCCCCAAAGCCCGCAGCTGTGCTTTGTTAGGATGTCTCTTGATATCGGCTCCACGTTCCCGCCCTGCCACATACACAGGTATCCAGCCAAGTCGCTGGTTCGAGCCCAGGCAGGCAGGAGGCCTGAGCGCCATTTCCAGCATGTGGCTCTTGGGTGGCCTTGGGGGTTCTCAGCCAGCTCCCGGCCCCGTGGCTCTGCCAGGGGCCGGGGCGTGTCCCTGGGGACCAGCCCAGGTTCCTGTGCGGTGACGCGATGCTAATGACCATGGAGAAGCCCTTGAACTTCAGCCAGGTGCACAGGAGCCGCTGAGCCGGTTTAGGCCACCCTGGCAGAAGTTGGCTCGTCCAGTTACAACCCCCGGCTCCATGGAGTCTGTACGGCAAGTTCCCTCTCTAGAGCAGGGTGAGTTCGGCACCTCCCAAGCTCCCCCTGCCCCAGCTGCTCAGGGTGACTCAGAGTCTGGGTGAGTTTGCACCGTTTGCACCCAGGGCACTGCCACCTGCCAGGGCTTAGCCCGCAATCCCCCTCCTGCTTGGGTCCATCAGACTCTGGTTGCCCCAGCCAGGCGAAGGCACCGGCCCTCAGTGAGGAAGAGGCTCAAGGTAACGTCCCAGAACCGGAGGGGATTCCAGAAATAGGTCAGGGCAGGGGTGTGCCCAATCTAGGTGCCCCCTGGCCCCACTTCCCAGCCAAGCAGGAAGATTCAGGGAGAAGGAGGTTATGCCGCCCTCCTCCCCAGGTTCCAGCACTGGGCGGGTTAACGGAGAAGTGGCACGGCAGGGCCCTGCTGACACACCCACCTGGACCTGACTGATTATCAGTCCATGTGAGCTGAGCCCAGCCGGAGGCTGTGCCGGCCTGGTGGGACCTGATAGGCTGCATGGGGGGTGCCGGGCCCCTCCTGCCTTGGGCCTCCTGCCAGGGCTGCAGGTCCCAGCCCCACCTTCTCAATCACCAGCTGTTGAGACTCCCAGTCCCTTTCCAGACTGGCTCCATCAGCACCAGCCTGGAGAACCCGCAGAGCGGGCAGTCGCTCCCCACCCCGCTCCGAATAAACAGGCCCTCCTCCTCCGCTCCCCAACTGGTGCAATCACCAGTAATGACGCTGCCCAGATGACATGACGTGTGGCGAGCTGCAAACCCCACAAGGACGGAGAACTAGCGCAGGGGACAAGGGGCAGGGCCCAGCACCGCGGCTGGACACGCAGCAAGGACGGAGAACTAGCGCAGGGGACAAGGGGCAGGGCCCAGCACCGCGGCTGGACACGCAGCAAGGACGGAGAACTAGTGCAGGGGACATGGGTCAGGGACCAGCACCGCAGCTGGACACGCAGCAAGGACGGAGAACTAGCGCAGGGGACAAGGGGCAGGGCCCAGCACCGCGGCTGGACACGCAGCAAGGACGGAGAACTAGTGCAGGGGACATGGGTCAGGGCCCAGCACCGCGGCTGGACACGCAGCAAGGACGGAGAACTAGTGCAGGGGACAAGGGGCAGGGCCCAGCACCGTGGCTGGACACGCAGCAAGGACGGAGAACTAGTGCAGGGGACATGGGACGGGGCGGGGCCCAGCACCGCGGCTGGGGGAGACGGGACATGGGGCAGGGCCCAGCACCGCGGCTGGAAACGCAGCGATTGCTCTAGACTGGGAAGAGCCCAATCCCCAGCCCCCGAATGACTCAGGCAGGAGGTTGCAGTGGGATGTGGATGCGGTTGCCCAGGGTGATTTGGGACTGCAGACCCAGGGGCCTCCTGCCCCGGCGCCCCCAGGTGCCGCACGCAGAGCCGGTGTTGGGCCCTGCCGTACCAGACACCACTGGCACAGGGCAGGATGTCCAGAGCTGAGCCGCCCGAAGCATTGGGGCTTGGAGCCACGAGGTTGTGTCCCGCCAGGCCTTGCCCCGGAGGCGTGGGACCAGGGGAGGGGACCATGGAAGGGGGAGCCAGGGGGTAAATCGAAAGCAGTGGGATGACACTGAGCCAAGGAACACGGGTGTCGGGCACAGCCCTGGGGGCACAATCTTGGGGACGGGGAGCCCCGCCGCCTGGGATAGTCACAGCAGGACAACGGAGAAGGGCTGCCTGGCCTGGGTGGTCCCACCCGCGGGTGAGCTCCAGTGAACAGCCCTGCTCTCCCCGCTGCAAGGGGCTGTGACCTGACCAGCCAGCGCCCCTTGCTGCCCTGCCCTGGCAGCTGCCCCAGCCCAGGTAGCCCTGGAGGGAGCGTGCTGGGCTGGGCTGGGGGAGCAGCGGGGCATAAAGCAAAGCTCCATGGGAGCTGCTCCCTCGATGCCAGACTGCAGGGGGCGCTGCTGGGCATCAGCCACCCAAAGGACCCAAAGGCTGGTGCCCTGCCCCGGGTCCAGGCAGCCCTGGGAGCACAGAGCGCAAGGGGCTGCCCATTCGGGCTGGCACTCACCTCGCTGGGGGCCTGGCACTCTCCTCGGCTCCCAGGGGCTCCCTCCTGCCAGTGCACACTCCCCGGAGCCTGTGGCAGAGCTGCGGCGGGCACCTGGGAGGGCGTCGCCTCGCTCTGTGTGCAGCCCGAGCCGCTGCGTGACCTTTCCAGGAGCAGCTGCCTGGCGGGGGCAGCCCCGGCCGGCTCAGGAAATGTAAAGAGCTGGGTCTCCCCAGCCCGCCCCTGCCGCACTCCCGGCAGCTCCCCCAGCCACTCCCACTGCCCACCTCCATCCCTCCCCCCCGGGGGGGCTGGAGCGGAGCTGGGGGCCAATGGGCTGGGGCAGGCGTCCGTCGAACCCAGATAACACTTGGGGTCTGGCCTGCCCCAGCCCACGCGACGCCCTTCGGCTGTTGGAGAGGAGACGCACACCCTGCGCTCCCTCAGCTACTCATGGCAGGGGGGCGAGTTTGCCCAGCTGAGCGGGTGAATGTCCAGGGCTTGCCCTCTGGGTGGGAGCCCTGCAGGGTGGCTCTGGCGGTGCCCGGGCGCCGGGGGCATGGATCCCTGCCCTAGCACCCTGGGACACGCAGCCTTGGGCCACTGGATTCCAGTCATTCTGTGTGTGCTGTTTTTTGGGGGGCTGGGTGCATGAGCTGAGACCCCTTATAGGGGCCGACATTCACAAGTGCCCAGCACCTGCCCTCTGAGACACAGGCCCTGCCCAATCTCTATCTCAGTTTCCCCGTCTAGTGGAGGATAGCCCTGCCTCCCCCAGGAGGGCTGAGCGGGTTCCTATGCTTGTCCCATGCACGGAGCCACGGTGCCCTCTTGCCTGTGGGGCTAGTCGCTGCGAGCCCGTCCCTGCAGCTGGCTGTGGTGGTCACTGGGATCCAGCGCTGTGGAGGGCAGCCCCACTGTTGGGGCCTTGTCCTGTGCCCGGGGGTGGGCGCAACTCCGGGGGCGGGGCAGCAGGGAACTCATCTCCAATTGCCATACCTGGAGGGAGAGGGGCACCCAGGCTCCATGGGCCAGCCTGTACCCAGCCTTTCTGCCAGTCAGGGCTAGCTGAGTTGGCTCTTTGCACCACGCCCATCCCAGGGGGTCTGTGCTGGGACCCACCCACCCAAGGACCACCTGGCCGGGGGTCGGGGCTGTTACAGCCTGGAGCTGCCTGGTGACCATCAGCCCCGGTAGGTGAACCCCTTCTGGGTACCCCCTTGCCCGACCCACTGCTGCCCTCCCCTCCCTGCCCCCCGGCAGGGGATCTGCTGCCAGCCACATGCCACGAGGAGTCAGGTCTGGCTTGTCCCTTGGCCCGGCTGGAGCCATCCCAGCCCAACTGTCAGGCTAGCCCCACAGCCGACAGCTGGAGCAGTCAGTGGGGCACTCGTGGGGGGGGGGAGGGGGGGAGCGCCTGGGGCCCTGCTCAGATATCAACAGGTGAGGTGGGGAGATTCAGCTCCCAGGAGCCCAGCCCCCAGCAGCTCCTCCCCCCGGCTCTTCCTATCCCCAGAGGCCATTCCAGTGACCTACCTACCCTCCCCCAGACCGCCCCCCTACCAGCCATCCCTCCACACCCCTCCCTGCCAGCCCAGCACTGGGTGCCTCTGCCCAGCCCCCGGGGCCCCCTCATGCCAGTTCCCTCCCCACACAGATACCCTTGGCCCTCACCCTGAGGGGGCAATGGAGGTGCAATGCCCCTCCCCCACACCCCTCCAGCCACCTGGGTGCAGTCGGGCCCCCCTGTCCTTTGGGCTGGAGTGCCAGGCCTGCTTTAAACCATGTCCACCAGGGAGCCAGGGGGCTGCATGGCAGTGACAGGGTTAATGGCGGGGTGAGGGGTGCAGCTGATCAGAGCCCCCAGATGTCTGGAAGGGCCGTATCACCAGTTGCGAGGGCTCCCCCAGGCCTGGCTGAGACGCCCTCTGCCCTGGGATGGAGGGTCTGGGCTAGGGGCTGGGGGACACCCCTCGCAGAAAGTCTGGGGAAATTCCCCTGGAGGGCAAAGTTTGGGGGTGACAAGGGAAGGTATCAGCTCCCCAACCCACAGCCTTCATGCCCTGTCCCAAAGGGCTCTGGCAACAGCTGGGCTCAGGGATGCCACTTCCCGAGCCCCGGCCATGCCCTCAGCAAGGCCGGGGGACGGGCACCGTGCCAGGACAGCGCCCCCTCCGCGCAGGGCAACTGGAGTCACAAGGCCAGTTTGGGCTGGGGGCGGGGCACAGAGACTGGGCCCACCCTCCAAGAACCGGGGACACCGAGAGGGGACCCTGTCCCCTGACCATGGGTGGGGCGATACCGCAGAGCGGGTGCAGCGTGACGCTGCTTTCGCTCTCTCTTGGCAGCGTGGGGAGGGACCACGCACCCCCCCCCACCCCCAACGAGAGCAGAATCCTGGAATCCCGCCCCTCCCCCTCGCTCCCTGGGGGGCAAGGTGCCACGGCGCCGGTGGAGTTTGAACTGGCCAAGGGACAGACCCGCTCAGGCAGGAGATAAGCCCTGCCGGTCCCGGGCACCACATCGCTCCACCCCCGCCGTCCTCTGCCCCCGGGCTGTGGCACGGATCGGCCTGCAGGAGCAACCGCTGAACTCGCCCTGCCAGCCCCACAGCCCCCTCCAATGCCCACCTGAGCAGGGCAGGACGGGGGCCCGGGGCAGGTGCGGCAGGACGGGGGCCCGGGTGCCAGCCTGCCCTGTGCCAGGGATCAGTGTCTGACTGCTGCAGGCCCCTGACGCAGGCAGCCCCTCCGAGCCCACCCGCGCAGACGGGCAGAGCCGCCCAGGGTCCCGTGCCAAGGGCAGGCCACAACGAAGGTTTTAGTCTCACCCCCTGGAGGGGGTCCAGCCCCCTCCGGGCCCTGCAGATCCCCCAGAGCCCAGCACGTCATAGGAGCCCAAGGCTCTGGACCAGGCTGGCCCCAGCCCAGCGCACTGCAGGGCACTGGGGGAGCAACAACCCAGTGTTCACCCTTCTCTGCCTTGTAGGGAAGTGGGGGGCAGGGGCCTGAAACTGGGGCCAAGCGAGAAGGGCAGCTTGGCTCCTCCCCAACCCGAGGGCCCGAAGGGCATCAGCCGCCATTGGAGATGGCCCCTCTCAGAGGGCTGCAGGAGAAACCAGCCTGCTCCACACACACGTCCGGGGAAAGGGAAGGGCAATGGAGCAGGGTACGGGGATTAGAGGGGGGTTTCCGGGATGAGGGACAGGGTGCCAGGATCAGAGGGAGGTTTCCTGGGGTTGCAGGGATCAGAAGGGGGTGGCAGGGCCTGAGGATTAGAGAAGGTTTCTGTGGGCAGGACTTGCTCTAGGGCAGAATCCCAACAACCTCCCTGGACCCCCACAGCAGTATCCTGGCTCTCCCAGGCTGCCGGCCATGGGCCAGAGGATGAAAGCTGGCCCAGGGCACAGAGCCAAAGGGCAGCGCCAGCCCCATCCCTCCCCCCATGCACGCAGCTTTGGGGGCAGGGGGATCCTGGCAAACCCAAACCAGCCCCCACAGCCAGAGCGAAGCCCTGGAGTCAGACCCTCCACCCCCATTGGGCACATGGGACACCAGCCTCTTCTTCTGTGAGCCCCATGTGGGATGCACTGGGCCTGGGCAGCACCACCATCCCAGGGCTTTGGGGCACACTGTCCTCAGTAGGGATAATGCTGGCCGAGCCACGTGCCCCACTGACCTGCAGGCACAGATGTAGGGTGAAGGCTGCCCCCACCCCAGGACTCGGGAAGGGGCGCTTGCCCTGGCTCTCTCTCGCTCACAGGCAGCTCCTCTGAGGGCCAATCCAGGGCAGAGTCCTACGTTCCAGTTCAAAAGCGGCCACTGATCTGGGGTAGGGTTGCCAGGTGTCCAGTTTTTGACTAGAACGCCTGGTCGAAAAGGGACCCTGGCGGCTCCGCTCAGCACTGCTGACAGGGCTGCTAAAAGTCCAGTTGGCGGGGCAGCAGGGCGAAGGCAGGCTCCTTGCCTGCCCTGGCTCCGCACAGCTCCCAGGAAGCAGCCGCCACGTCAGGCCCCTAGGTGCAGGGGGATCCGGGAAGCTCCGTGTGCTGTCCTCACCCCCAGTGTGGGCTCTGCAGCTCCCATCGGCCAGGAACCACCGCCAATGGGAGCTGCGGGGGCAATGCCCGCAGGCGCTGGCAACATGCGCCATGCAGAGCCACCTGGCCTCTCCGCCTAGGGGCCAGACATGCCAACCACTTCCAGGAGCAGCGCGGAGCCAGGGCAGGCAGGGAGCCTGCCTTAGCCCCGCTGTGCCGCTAACCGGGAGCTGCCTAAAGTAAGGGCCGCCCGGCTGGAGCCCGCACGCCGAACCCCCTGCCCCAGGTCGGAACCCCGTCCTGCACCCTAACTCCCTCCCAGACCCCACAGCCCCTCCCCAACCCCTGGTCAGAACCTCCTCCTGCACCCTAACTCCCTCCCAGACCCCACAGCCCCTCCCCAACCCCTGGTCGGAACCTCCTCCTGCACCCTAACTCCCTCCCAGACCCCACAGCCCCACCCCAACCCCTGGTCGGAACCTCCTCCTGCACCCCAACCCCCACTCAGAACCCCCTCCCCCACTCAGAACTCCCTCCCACTACCTGGCACCCCCACCCCAACCCCCTTCCCCAGGGCACAACCCCCTCCCCCACCTTAACTCCCTCCCACTACCTGGCTGCCTTTCCCTAATTCCAGCCCCAGCCAGGTTCACACGCAAGGATGGGGGCTGGGGAGAACTAGAGCAGGGGAACAAGATTGACAAAGGGGAAGAGAGAAGCTCCAATGAATTCAGACTCTCTGGTGATCACCCCCCACCCCAGCAGCTGCTCTAGGGTCCCATGCCAGCAATAGGGCAGTCCCATTCCCAGTGCTAGCAGGTGGGAGTGGGGTGATGGTAGCTCACTGCCCAAGCAGCCCCCAAGGAACCCTCCTGCCATCACACCTCCCCCTCCCCTGTGATCTGGCCAGGCTGACCCAAGGGGAGTGGAGATCCATAGGGACGAACAATGGAGCAGGACACTGCAGGAATGGCTCAGAAATCCCCTGGACCCGGAGAGGTGGGGAGCTGGCTGCCAGTTCCCCACGGTGTGGAGAGCGCGGAAGGGGCTGGGAGCCAGCAGCGCTGCCTTCCCATGGCCCCTGCCTCTGCTAGAAATGGGGCAGCAGCAGGACGGGGCTCAGGGAAAGAGAGTCGGCTCCTCAGGGGCTCAGCGCATCATGGGCTAGAGTGTCTCATTCAATACGTCACTGGTAACACTTCAGCCTCAAACGTTCATTCCCCCAGACTCCCACGTTCCAATGGAAACTGAGGCACAGAGAGGGGAAGTGACAGGACCACGGGCAAAGAGTGAGGTGGGGCAGAGCCAGGCAGAGCAATGAAGGTTACTTACCTGTAACCAAGGATCTGGGAGACGGCCGCTGCATGGCCACACTCATAGGATGTGCCAACAGGTGCCACCTGAATAGGCTCTCACCCGCCTCCCTCGCCCCTCAAACGTCCCAGGGCAAGCGCATAAACCGGGCATGGTGCTGCAGCCACCTCAGTTCCCTCCCCTGTGACCCCCAACCCCTTTAGTCAGTAGGACTCCGCGGTCGAGGGGCATGGCAGGCGGAGAGTCCGTCTCGAAGAACTCCGGTGACAGGCAAGCAACCTTTGTTTCTCCTTTGAGTGTCCTCTGCCCTTTCCCACTCATGGGCTAGATTAACAGGCAGTACTCGGGTCCAGGCTGATGGGACCACGGGGTCCTAATGAAATAAGGCCTGCAGGGCTGCCCTGCCCAATCTTGCCTCAGACCTAGGTTACAGATGGGAGTGCGCAGTGTTTAGAAAAAGCCCCAGAAGTTGCCCTTGATCTAGCGGCCTGACCCCCCGAGGAAGGGCCGACCCTTTCAATTAATAAACTACTTTAAAACAGTCTGACCCACGGTGACAGGGTTTGTACAGAAACAGCTTTCCCCTTGTTCTTTCTTTTATAAGCTATAAACAAGTTTGGGGACCGTCTGAATTGTTCCGTCCTGTCTAGATAAAGGCTAAAATGCCTCTAACGTCCAGAGCATGTAACAGCCTCTCCAGCCTGAGAAGGGGGCTTGGGGGAAAAACCAGTAAAAAGGTAAACTGGTTTATAGGAAAATAGATCACTTTCATTAAAAACGTTGGGAGTGTATATGGAGAATTACCTTGTTTTTACGAAAACCTGTGATGTGCAGATCAGCCATTAATGTATGTACACCTGGCGGAGGTGAGGGCTCTTAAAACACTGTCTTAGTAGACAAATGAAATAAATTACAGCTTCCTACACCCTCAAAGGGGGGCGGGGGGGGGCGTCCATCAATTGTGAGAGCTCTATGGGTAAATCCCAAACTGGCATAGTGAGTTTTAGTGGAGGGTACAAATTATTTAGGCTCTTTAAGAACCTTTTAACTCCATCATTAATAAAATTAGTTTGCGCGCGCGCGCACCCCCCGCCCCTCGTACCCAATACGCTGATATGGCTGAGAGAGGACCCTTTCCTGAAGACAGTGAAAGATCTGTTTCCTTTTGGTCCATAAACATTACAAAATGGAACTAAGTGGTGCGGTACCTGGCTCTATACCATACATGGGAACCCACAATAAAAATCTTTTCCATGTGTGACAATGATGCTTCCATGTGGACACGTTCCTAGAATGCAACAGCACATTTTGCACCTTGAATGAACCACTTTTCTTCTAACATGCCCACTGTAATTAAATGGAGAGTGTAGATCTGAGTAAGAAACCAGCCCCTGTGGTTGCTACAAGTCCAGGGCCAGTGGCAGAGGCTCCATTAGCCGAGGCTCCATTAGCCCTCTGGACAGGTGAGTTAAGGGCGGATACCATTACCTGGGCCATGCTGGTGCTATTAAAATTACCGTGGCTTCTCTTGTTTATCACTTTCTGAATGAGGGGAAATGGGGGAAGCCCTGACCTCAGTGCATTCGAAAGGCATTCGATAGCGATTCCCTGGCTCTGCCTGCTCTCAAGCAAAATTTCTGACACGTCTGTTGCTGCTGGCCACATGGGGTGTGTTGTCAGAGGGGCCCCTAAACTGAAGAGGTGTTTTACTGTTTCGTCCTTCAAAGATCACTTGTGCATCTGCCATACTGACCAACTCAGACAGTTTTCTCCCCGCTACATGGATTGCTACTGGCTGAACCTTGTAACCGATACGCCAGCTCCAAAGGCTCTTTGCTCCAGGTGTAACGGTAGAGAACGAGTCCCCCCTTGCTTGTTCTGAGAGCAGGACGCCATCGGATTGTCAATCACCACCTGAACCACCCTGCGTTTGACTTCGTAGACAAGCTGACTGCTCTGCCACCTAATCACGGAGCTGAAAGATCCCCGAGCTTCACCCAACACGTGGTTCGAGGGAACGGAGGCAGCTGGCGTGTGACCCTCCTTGAAACCCTCACCCTGGCATGGGCGACCGTCACTGAAGAAAGGGTGAGTGAGGCGTGTCTGCTAGCTCGAGTTCTACCTCTCCCTGAGCTGGAATATGCAGAGAACACTGAAAGGAGAACCCAGGGTCCTGGATCCATGTCCTGCTGTGACCACTAGACCCTTCTTCCCTCCTAACGACCATGCCTGTGAGACCATCTTGTTAGCAGAACACTCTGTCCCAGCCCCACCCAGACGCAGTGAATGGGAACATCTGGAACCCAGGCCTCCCTGCCTCTCAGGCAGAGACAGGAGCGGGACTGGGGTGTTTTCAGGCTACTCCGGAAGGCTGAGTGTTAGGAATCCCAATACTCCTGGGTGCCACGGTGCTAAGGGTTAACGGCTGCCAGTGACAGCACCCACCGCTAGGGTGAGCCCCACTCTGCAGCCCAATTGCTCAGGGGTGTGGATCCTGAAGGCCCATCCCCCGTGCAGAGACACACCCTGAGCTAGGGTGGCAGAACACCCAGCAGTGGATCCTTGCATTGCCTGGGTCCAGGGAGGGGCAGCCCAGCTCTAACTCATTTCTTTCAGGGGGTGGAGGCGGTTAGTGCTGATGGGGCAAGGGACACATTTGGGCCCAAGCACAAGGGCTGCTCACTGCTCCAATGCTGGTTTATTGTGGACAGGAAATGAAGAGACAACAGGAGCTACAAATCAAAACCTGGAGAGATCAAGAAAGATTGTGCCAAATAAAGTATAAAATCAGCACCTCCGAACCCGCCGGCAGGCAACTCGACTGGGCTGGAACCAAGGCTACAGAACTCCTTGGAAATGGACTTTGTGATCAAAGGAGAGTGCTCCATACAAAACGAACAAACACACCGTGTACAAACACACCGTGCAGAGTCCGGTCCCGGCAGGAGATTTTACGCCAGCCGCCATCGCTGGTGAGCACAAGCCCCAGAGCCTAGCAGAGGCCCAGAGCTCCCTACAGTTGTATTCTCCCAGGGGCAGGCAGGAGGCTCTTGGAGCAGAACCACCATGGGAGGAAAGATTTCACTGGCCCCGTGGTCAGTACAAGTTCAGCCTAGAGATGCTCTCTCCAAGCTGGAGGGTCAGAGCTGAAGGGGGTTCCCCAGAGGATTCAAAGGTGAGGTTCCTGCTTTCCCCCAGCCAGTGGGCAGCATTACATCCAGCTGGGCCCTTGCTAGGGCTGATCTTCGGCTGGGGAGATGGGGCTAGCTGATGCTTCGCAGGCCGTGAGGGGTGGTGAAGAACAGAGGGACGAGAGGCCTAGCACGTGGGTTTGAATAGCCACGGCTGGATGCAACGGGGCAGAGAGGAATAAGCGAGCGGGGACAATCCCATCTAGGGGATAAGCTATTGCAAGCCACGAGAGCCACCCCCCAGAGGGACGCCACCCCCCAGCCGGCTGGATCCCAGAGAGCGGCATGCTCCTGATTGCAGCTGAAAGGCGAGAACATTTCTAGCTGAAGCTCTTCCACTTCCACTCCACCCGCCTCCTGAAGTTCTAATCGTAGAGCCCGGCGCCGGAGCAACAGCATGGCAGGCCGAGAAGGCAGAGTCTGAGGCCCTACGTCAACGGAAGTCTGCCATAGCCCCCCCAGTCATTAATAGAGAGGGACAGGCCTCCAGGTTCCAGCATGCCACCCTCCGCAGCAGGCCAAAGGGGCTTTGCTGAGCTCACCTGGGAATTGGCACACTGGACCTGGGCCCCTGAGGGCACCCCTCAATGGGCGTGAAGCTGGGGTAGCCCTCGGACGCCTGAGATGCTACCAGTGCTGCCCTCGGGTGGAGGTGCGGGGTTCAACATAAGGCTCCTGGGAGCCTCATGCAGCAGGAGGACAAAAACATGTCTCACCTGTGCAGGGAGGGGACACGCGGTGGGCCGGCGTTTCTGCAGAGAACGGGAGAAGAGAAGGGTGCCATCGGCATGCCCTGTTCGAGCCCCGTGTAAGCAATGGGGAGCAGGAGGCGCTGTCCAAGACTGCTCCCATTTCGAGCGCTGCTCCGAGGGCCCAGGCAAGGGGCGGCTAGAGACCATTACAGATTCATCAGCCTCCACAGCTCCCGCTCTGGCAGATGCAGACGCTGAGCCCTGGGAAGCGCCATGGCTTGGCCAAGGCCCCAAAGGACTGTGGGGCCAGAAACCAGCTCCCATGTCCCGCTCGCAGGCCGTGTTTCCTGGGGAGAGCAGCCAGCACAAGAGGCTGTGCTTGGCCTGGGGTGAGGTGCTTTGCTGAAGTGATTTTACTGCTGAGGGCAGGAGCTCACAAGGGGCTGGGCACACAGCCCCACACCAGGTGTCCTCTGCGGGGGAGGGGAGGGCACACGGCACCATGGTGTGGTGTACCATGGGGGCACAGGGGTTCAGATTAATGTAGTTAAACCCACACAAACCCACTGTGCAATGTGGACACATACTGGTTTACAACGAGCTTCTATCCACGTTGTTTGGGGCGGACCCACATCAGACTTGCACTGACGTGGTGAACTCAGCATCCATCCGCACCTTTGGCTGTTTCAGTGCAAGGCTGCGTATGGCCGCGCTGAATTCAGAGTTCAGTTTAACGCCACTGGAAGAAAAGATGGGAATTACAGCCGACGGCCTTGTTCCAGCACACGGCCAAGCACAGTCCAGCGCTTCCTTTAGTGAATCCAAGCCCGTGAGTGTGATCTAAGCCAGTTGTAAGCCACCACAAAGGGCGTGCATGGGGACCTACACGGCTTTCCATCCTGTTTGAAATGCACGTTCGTTAAACCAGGACAGCTCGTGTGCAGCCCAGGCCTAGGATGGGACTGCTGGGCTACAAACTCTGTGTAAAGAGAAACGTTCTCACCCCATTGCAGCCGTTTGCCTTCGTGTCAGGTAAGCATGGGGACATCCCCTCGCCCCCCAGTGCTGTATGCGTGGTATACACTGTGCTCTGAGGGCTCCCATAGGTTTTCCACTCCTTCCTGCGAACCACACGCAGACCCCAGACAGACAGACAGACACCCTGGGAGGGACCCTCCAACTGACCAAAAGTAGCCCAGCATTTTACACAACATTCAACGCCACCAGGTCCAACAGAGATGCAGCCCTCTGCAACTGCAGCTCCCAGCATGCAACGTGCTATGGGCTGACCCAAGCAGGGGCTGGCAAATTGCATGCGGGGAGCCGTAGACAGTCCAGGACACAAATCTGTACTGACAACGAAGGTCATTGCATTCTGCTCCCATTTGGGCAGGCCTCTGGCTCCCAGCCTGCTGCCCACGACGGGGCGCTTGGATCCCGGCCACTGATCGGTGTCTGGGTCTGGAACATGGATGAGTCCCTGTAAGATAAACCAGCTCCCAGAACCGACCCTGCTGCAGCGTTCCAGAGGCAGCCCCCTGGGGCATTAGTGCCATCGGTCAATGCCAGGGAGGGGACACACCCCACCAACACCTTCTCTTGCCAGCGCCTCACATCAGCTTACAGCATCGGTTCTTCTCAGCGGGGGTCTCCTCGGCCGGGGCCGTCAGCTTCAGAAGAGGTGGGTCGCCACTGGCTGCCGTGTAGTAGACAGAGTTCTGCTCCACGTCCAGGCGGGGGTGACTGCTGCTGCGCAGGGTCTCAGCGAGGCCAGGCGCGAGGGGGCCCTCACCCTCGGTGGGAGGATAGTCCTCTGGATGGTGTCGCTGGAGCTTGGCTGCTGCCCGCTGGCGTTTGAGGTCCGCTAGTGTGTGGTGGGACTTCTCCTTGCACAGGTCGGCCGACAGCTCCTCTTGGGTGGCCAGCTGGTAGGAGATGCTGCGGTCCAGCCTCTTGGAGTAGAGGTGTTTGGGGGGGCCAGGGGCAGAAGAGCCCGCAGTTCCATTTCTCTGGCTCAGTCCCGGATTCTGATGCTCGTCTCCCACCAAGACCCCTGGACCTGCCACTTCTGCCTCGGCGCCCTGATGGGGAGAACAGTACAGTACTCAGCCTTCGATCTGGACACCTGGAGCCCTGCAGGAATCCATTGGGGGGTCCCACTAGCACAGGCTTGGGGCTGCTGGGGGCACATGGGACGCTGGGAGGGAAGTGCTAAGGGCTGCCAGGGGAGCAGGACCTGGGACGTGCTCGGGTGGTTTAGGCCAGTGATACTCGGTTCCAACCACATGGGGCACCCAAGAGCCTTGTCCAGGGCTCTCGGAGCCTGCTGCTGCTGGGTGGAGGCAGGAGCCCTGAGCATCCATTCGGGGTGGGGGTAGCAGTGAGGGGGAACCCACCTCTCCTCTCCCTGGAGCTGAGAAGAGGGACAGGAGACAGACATGCTCAGCGCCAGGCAGGACCATGCAACGCGGCCGTCTCACTCCAACACGGCGTGCCAAGGGGCTGCAGGGAATGTGGGGGTGCTGTGGCTGTCCCCACTAGGGCGAGGCCCCTACTCACGGAGAGGTGCTGCCGGAGCTCAGCGTCCGTTTGCTTGTCCTCGTCCTCAAGCTCAGCCTCGTTCTCCCGGTACTCCACCTGCTGCCAGACGATGGCCTCTTTCTCGTGCTCCTTGCGATACAAGTTGGTGCGCTCCGTCACACTGACCCGCCGCACCACCTTCCTGGGGACAGCGGAGAGCAGGATCAGCATGGCTGGAAAACAGGGGAGTGCTTCCCGCCAGGGAGCGAGCCAGTACGCCAGGGACCGACCTCTCCACCGCTGCTATTCGGTTGGGGGCAAACGCCTGCGGGACATTCATTTCCAGCTGGTGCTGAAAAGCGGAGCGGATGGTGCACGGACAGGCCCAGAGATATGCTGCCACTGGCCTGATCACTTATCTTTCCATGGTTACGGATGAAGGGGATGGGCACAGATTATATTCAAGCCGTTCTACACATTTAAAAGGCGTGGTTTTGCTGGAGCCTGCTCAGCTGGCGGGGGAGGGTGGTGCCTGGGTGCCCATTAACAGCAGCCCCGATGGCAGCAGAGCGCCATCGTGTGTTCAGTTTGGGCACAAAGCCGGTGGGCGCAGGGGACATCAGAGCCTAGCTGCAGCTAAGGTGCGAAGGGTCCGGAGCTCCGATGACGGGAAGCCTCAGCTGAGTTCCCCAGATCTGCCTGGCCCCTGGGAATGAGGGTCCTGCTCTGGGGTGGCCTCTTCCCCCTGTGAGGGAGGCCAGCTGTCCGTAGCGGTCCCCCCCGGCCTTACCCTCGGCTGCCAGCGCTGGAGGTGCGTCGCTGCAGCAGCGACTTGTGCTTGTCGTGAGACTTCATGATGACATCATGCTTGTGCTTCAGCTCCAGCAGCTTGGCCCGGACCTCCTCATCGCCGCACACGTCTGCAAGGGTCACATGGGGGAGGGACGGGGGGGTGAACAGCCATGTGGCTCCAGAGCAGAGCCAGCCCCAGGGCATGCACTCCGCGCCACTCCTTCCCAGCTCTGCAATCCCACCACGGCAAGGATCATCCACTCCCTGCCCACTGGGATCTCCTCTGCTGCCACCCCCTTCTCAGGCATTCCTGCCTCTCCAGCTCCCCTGCTACCTCCACTCTCCCGACTGACCGCTGAGCCACGCAGCCTCCGGGATGGTCCCCCCTCAAAGCACTCACTCTGCCCTTCTCATCCCCTGCACTCCGCCAGCCCACCTCACCGCTCACAGAGGAGTACACACCAGCAGAGCAAGCAGGGAAGAGGGGAACGTTTGGGGCAGAGAGCAGATGACGTGGGGAGAGATGGGAAAGGGTCTTTAGACGGCAGGAGCTCCTCAAACACCAGCCTCTTTCTGCTCTCTCACCTGCCCCCGATCCTCCTCACACCCCACCTCTTCTCCCCAGCCCAAGAGCCTAACCATGCCGACAAAGAGAACCGAATCAGAATTAAGCCCCAGCCTTCCAGCATACCCCACGCCCAGTCTGCCTCAACCTCTCTGTTGTATCTGCCTTTCCCCACCGCTTGCCCCCTACACACTGTGCTTGGGTTAGCCTGTTCAGGCTACCTGGCTAGGCAGTGTCACATGATCGTTTCTATGCTGTCTGCGTGTATTGATCATTTGCATTATGTTTGCGGACCATAATCTCATGCTTGGGACTCTGGCTCCCTAGGCACTGGAGGGCAGGCGAGGGGGCAGGTGGGCTCTGTGCTGCTGAGCCCCTGGAGGATGGAAGCCCCAGCAGGACTGGGAGAAATGGGGCATTTTCACTCTCCCGGGCGGGTTTGGAGGAGCAGGCGTGGAGGCGGAAAAAAGAGGTGGGGCTGGGAAGGACCCCTGCTGATCCCCGAATGGAAAGCGTGGCTTTGAGGTGAGGACAGAAAGGGGTCTAAGGCCTTTCAGGGGGTTCAGGACGAGGTGGGATTGGCAGCAGGAGTGGCTGCAGGGTCCTCGGAATGCACTGCTGGGTTGGGGAGGAGCCTGCCACACGAAACACAACAAGGCACCTCGGAGGATTTGCAGAGTCAGAAAGTCCGTACTGCCCCCATCACCTCCCCGCTCCACTCCCATCCCCATCCATCTCCACCAGCCTCTGTCTCCTTCGGTCTCTCCCCTTCCCTTGCACCCCTCCAGCCTCCTCCACTCCCTACTCTCCTAACGGCTTGACTCACCCAAGGGCGTCTCGTCCAGCACAGACTTCCCATTGAGATCAGCTCCATGGGCCACCAGCAGCTCCACCAGATGGATCTGAAGGCGCCAAGGGAAGTTGCCTTTAGCGAAGCAGGAAGAATCTAACACACAAACCTGCTCCGCCCCCGAGCTGAGAGGAAAACGCCCCTCTGCCCCCATCACCACCCAGCTGGGAACCGCGTATGCCAGAAGCAGAGACGCTGCAGCCTCTGCAGATCAGCACCCTCCTGTGTCCTGGGCCTGTCGGCTCCCACTGCCATAATGACCTGGGGGAGTGGGGGGGGAGTTCACAAGTGGGACCCGCATGCCCTGTGCCCGGCAGGAGGGAGATTTCTAGCACCCCCTGCCCACCCCCTCCCCCATCCACAGCACGTTCCGATTCCTGACTGCTGAGCTGCAACTGGAGGCGGCCACCCATCCTTTACAGCAGGCGTTCACCTGAGCTCCCTCCTGCCCCTTGACACCCCAGGGCCCTTCGGGAGGAATTGGGGTGGCCCTGTGCCCAGCACCCCACTCTCAGTAGCCATCGCTTCCATATGCCTGGCCCCCGCACAATCCTACGGAAAGCACGCTGGCAGGCCCGACAGCAAGGGAATGCCGTCCATGACCAGTGCTGAGGTGGCTGTGCCGCTAGGAGGCGCTGTACTCCACCACTGGGAGGATGTTCAGGGTCGGAAATTCCCAATAGGAACACTCCGAGTTACCAGCTGCCCACCCCTCAGCCAGTGGGCTAGATGTGCATTCTCACCTGCCTACAAGTACTCACCTGCCCCCAGCAGGCAGCAGCATGGAGGGGCTCCCACCCATCATTGTCCTTCGCGCTCGTGCTGGCCTTGTGTTCCAGCAGCAGCTCGGCAGCTTCCAGGTAGCCATTTGCCGAGGCAATGTGCAGCTGCAAAGCAGAAGTTGCCAGCGCTAGAAACCCGGGCCAGGCCCTAACGCCAGGGCTGCTCTCTCCGGCAAAGCTTGGCTGGGATGGCTAAACCAGCAAAGCTGCTCAGGGCAGTTGCTGCTGACACCTGCAAAGAGGCGGTTTGCTGGGACAGTTTATACCAATCCCGAGTGAAACAAACGATAGCAGCATCCAAGTGCCTTGCCCAGTATCGCTGCATTGACACTAGGGTTTATGCCAGTAGAGAAGCGTTACAGGAAGTAAAATAACTCCCCCCGCTCCCCACACTGGTGTTACTCTACCGTCGAAGTTGATGACACTAAACTGGGAGGAGAGGTAGATATGCTGGAGGGTAGGGATAGGATACAGAGGGCCCTAGACAAATTAGAGGATTGGGCCAAAAGAAATCTGATGAGGTTCAACAAGGATAAGTGCAGAGTCCTGCACTTAGGACGGAAGAATCCCATGCACCACTACAGACTAGGGACCGAATGGCTAGGCAGCAGTTCTGCAGAAAAGGACCTAGGGGTGACAGTGGACGAGAAGCTGGATGTAAGTCAACAGTGTGCCCTTGTTGCCAAGAAGGCCAACGGCATTTGGGGATGTATAAGTAGGGGCATTGGCAGCAGATCGAGGGACGTGATCGTTCCCCTCTATTCCACATTGGTGAGGCCTCATCTGGAGTACTGTGTCCAGTTTTGGGCCCCACACTACAAGAAGGATGTGGAAAAATTGGAAAACGTCCAGCAGAGGGCAACAAAAATGATTAGGGGACTGGAACACATGACTTATGAGGAGAGGCTGAGGGAACTGGGATTGTTTAGTCTGCAGAAGAGAAGAATGAGGGGGGATTTGATAGCTACTTTCAACTCCCTGAAAGGGGGTTTCAAAGAGGATGGAGTGGTAGCAGATGACAGAAGGAGGAGTAATGGTCTCAAGTTGCAGTGGGAGAGGTTTAGGTTGGATATTAGGAAAAACTTTTTCACTAGGAGGGTGGTGAAACACTGGAATGGGTTCCCTAGGGAGGTGGTGGAATCTTCTTCCTTAGAGGTTTTTAAGGTCAGGCTTGACAAAGCCCTGGCTGGGATGATTTAGTTGGGGACCTGTCCTGCTTTGAGCAGGGGGTTGTACTAGATGACCTCCTGAGGTCCCTTCCAACCCTGATCTTCTATGATTCTATGAAGTTTCTAGTGTGAACTTGGGCTCAGATGGAGACCAGTCAGTTCCATCTGGGCCTGTCCCATTTGATCAGCAGTCTCCAGAGACAGAAGGGTATGGGGTCACCTCCTTCCCTGCTGTGATCAACAGGCCAAGGAATGGGCACAGAGGGGACAGCTAGCGAGCCAGCTGGCCATTCTTCCCAGGCCACACCCAAGCAGCTCTGCAGCAGGAGCCAACATGCTGTGCAAGGAGGGGGTTCCACTGTGAACTGGATCCTCCAGAGGCAGGCGCATGCAGGGCCTTGAGTATCAGGGCAGAGAGAGCTGGAGTGCGTGCTCAATGCGTAGCCAGGGCAGAGCATGGTGCATCGGGGAATGTCTTCACAGCACCCCATGCGGCTGAGGAGATGGACTGCTGCATTTTGTACTAGCTGGTGCTTTCTCAGAGCATGCAGCTTCTGGCAATGCAGGGTTGAAATGATCTACCCGGGTGGTCGCAGACATGTGAATCATTGTAACCAGGCCAGAGCCTGACGGGAGATGGGCAGATGTTCTGGCCAGACCCAGGTGGAAGTGGGAGGTTCTTGCTGCCATGGCTACCTTGACTTCTAACAGCTCTGAGGGACCCAAATGGACCCCAAGACCGTGGACTGCGTCTGAGCACTCCGATATATGAGCACGTGGACTGGGACTCTGTAGGTGGAGACACAGTGGCCCCAGATGGCTCTGTGGGCTCGGACTGAGCCGTTTCAGTGCATTTGTATTCACTGCACAGCCTTTAGGTGGGATGGGAGAACCCAGTGCTCAGCAATGGCAAACGTAGCAGGATGGACTTGCCTTGTCTGCGGACAGGAGATAGTTCTCCACCAGAGCCACAGGCGCTGTCCTAGGCCCCAGGACTGCAGCAGCTGCTGGGGGATGTGGAGACTGGGTTTTGCTAGCTTTCAGTTTGGCTTGCTTAGAGGCACAGGTGGTGGCCCTGACTGCTGGCAGTGCTTCCACGGCTATTGGTCTGAACAGGCAAAGTCCTTGGAAGGAAAAGCTAGTGGTTCCGGCCCTGCTGCTGGTGGCCTACGAGGCGTCCCGCATGCAGAGGAGCTCCAGAGCAATGGGTCAGTTCTAGTTTCTCCCCAGCCACGGCCGGATTGAGTATGTTCATCAGTGCTTTGTCCCCCAAGAGGTGGGGCTTGTGCTGCCTCCCTAAGACCAGTCCCCCACTCCGTGTTCCCCAGCAGCCATGGTCTCCTGCGCCTCACTTCTCGGGCAGAGCTCTCCCTAGCTCTCGGCACTATGACCGGGGAACTTACCAGAGTGGCACTGTGGTCAAGTGGAGTGTTCAGATCGGCACCTGCCTGAAGCAGCTTTCGGATATCTTCCACCATGCTGTGCTCCGTGGCAGCTCGGGCCTCCTCAATCGCCTCCTGAGTTATTCCTACACAGAGAGTAAGTGCCAGGAGGGTAGCCATGGTAGATGGGACTGGGAGCTGGCCTGTACCCCAGCAGCAAGGCTGAGAGGTGTTTGCTTATTGGACTCCAGGCCAAAGACAATGCTGGTTTCTTACAATCTGCACTAGTCTACCCAGGAAGACGCGCACACATCCCTTGCCCAAAAGCAGCCATCTACTTGGTCATCTACTCTGCACCGTACCTGAGTGACCTACTCCACTCCCATGGCTTTGCTTCCATCTCATTGCTTACAAAATCCACCCTTTCCCCTGGGTCGCTCCCCTCTGCTTAGTCTCCCATCTGTACCTGTGTCTCCAACAACTGGATCCCCACCATCAATCTCCCCCCATTCCCAGTTTTCCCCCAGGCCCTTCAACATCTACCTTCCACATCAGGGGCCAGCTCCTCCCTCCTCCCCTTCAGGGCTCAGGCCCACATTCCCCTGCTCCCTTGTCTCCCTCCACTAGCCTGCTTACCTAGTTTGACTTTCTTTCACCCTTAGCCATTGCCCATGTCGCCCTCGCTCCGTGGGACGTCCTTCCTGGTCCTGTATGCCAGACAACCCGAATGCTGCTCCTTCAAACCCCTCCTCAGAACCCATTTCTTCCACCAGCTCCGCCCTTGCCCCGCACTCCTGCATCAACTTGATGGGTTTTGTACATAAACAAATGGATGTGTTTGGTGCAGGTAACTCTCCTCGCCTCAAAGTATGCGAGCTTCCCATTACTCCCACTCTCCTTGCCAGCTAGCAATTCTCCCTGTGTCTAAGCAGGGTTTATTGAACGTAGACTGGTGGCTCTTCATGGGGAAGATCACTTCTGTCTGTCGTCAAGTGCCATGCACACCCATGGCACTGTATAAATAACAAAAGGAGCAAGAAATCAGTGGTCTCTATGCAAGAGGCTCATCACCCACCAGGAAATCTCCGTGGTTAAGAGGAAGGAGACTGCTAATAGGGTTCCCTACAGCCCTTTCCCAGCCCAGCCTGGAGCCATCTAGCAGGGGAGGAGTCAAAATCTGGATCTTAAGAAGTGATGCTCCTTCATTCTAGGATGTCTCTCTGTGTCAGGAGAGCACTAGAAACAGAAGCTGCGCAACGAGAGAACCCAACACAGATCTCACTGGAAGGTAAATGGGGCATTCTGGGTTGGACACTGCTGCCAAGGTGCCAACCCGCCCAGCCCTGACAGTGGCTTGCTGCACCATGGAGGGGGCTTGCAATGCCCGAACAGAATAGGACAGCCGGTGGGGGGGACGGACCAGGGGGTGGGACGACCACACCCAGCAGTGTGTGAATAACCATGAAACATCAATGTGACAACAGGGAAAGGGAATGAGACACCGGCCCAGGATTGGGGAGACTCACCCTGATCTGCCATGGCCGTTTCAATGTAGTCCAGCGTCACATCGTCCTCGCAGAGGTCGTATGGCATGTTCCCGTCTGTGTTCACGGCCAGGAGATTGGCACCACTGGGCAGGGGAAGAAGAAGAAATAAACAGTGAGGAAACAAGGCAGGTGGCTACCTCTCTGCTGTGTCCATGGTAATGCCATGCACAGCACCCGCGTGCCGCTGGGCAGCTAGCGTAACAGATACAAGGAGCCGTTTTTATTAACGAGCCACCAACGGCTTCTGGAAAACATTCTCCATGGGCATGATTCTGCCTGTCTTGTAGATTGGGTTTCTTGTCCCGCCTCCACTATGAGCCAGGGACGGCTGCATGAAACAGGATCCTTGCTCCTCAAGGGTCTGGCTGCTGCTTCTTCAGCAGAGCCCTGCAGTCCCCCTCTGGGGCACTGCACTCCGCTCCGGCACCACCCCATGTGATGGGCATCGGCAGGGACGGCTGGACTCCACTGGGGAAGGAGCAGCTCTGTTCTCCTGTTTCCACACTGATGTCCCTGGCAGAAGGATGAGGAGGTGGCAGAGGAAAAGAGTCCTCTCTCCAGGATGTTTTCAAAGAGGCGGGGGGGTGGGAGGGAGGGCACAGAAATCCAGCCAGTGGGAGTTACAGATCTGGTGTCTGATGAGATGCTGAAGAAGCCCATATTACCCCTGTTCTTTCAGGAGCCTGCCTGTCCCCATTTGCCTCCCGCATTGTTCCTACCCAGGCTTACTCCTCGCCTTCCCCAGGCGGCCCCAGATTGATGCACCCCCCGTTCTCCTCCTAACCCTACTTCCAGCTTTAAAACACAGACTCAGCTGAGGTGCTGCCAAGCGACCAGGGTGCCATGAGGACTTCAGGCAGCCTCGAGGGGCTGGGGGATCAGCAGGCAGGTCCATGCTTGTCCTCAGCTGGCATTCAAACCCCAGCCCTCCTGGGCAGGGAGTGATGGGGAAAGGCCTTTCATAACTCAGCCATGCTGTACAGCAAGAGCAGCAGCAGAGGATTTACTGACGCAAACTGTCTCGTCCAGCTGCAGCCAGGCCAAGGCCTCACTAACAGGAGATTCCTGCAGCAGCCCAGACGGAGGCAGATTGGGTTACTTGGTCAACAATACACCCCCATTAAACATTTACAGCCCTACAAGCAGGGTTCCAAACAACTACAACGGAGTCTGACAACGTGACTTCAATCTGAGGGGAGGGGAAATAAGCAAGCTGCAAAAGATGCAATTGTTCCAGGGGAGGCGAGCCCCCGAGGGTTAATACTCCGGCCTGCCTCCTCTGAAAACCTGGGCGTTCAAACCTGGCTTGGGTCATAGGAAAGAGAGATGCCTGGGCTAGGTATAGGACCTCTAGGTGGCATTCAGCAAATCATCCCTGACAGAGCTCAGCGACTGCATAAGAAAGTATGAGGACTGGACAGCAGGGGGTGCTCCAGAGTCAGGACTGGGGGTGGAGGGTGAGTGGAACTGCTGTGGGTTGTAGCCGTGTTGGTCGAGGTGCGGGAGGTAATATCTTTGATTGGACCAACTTCTCCTGGCGAGAGAGAAGCTTTCAAGCTGCACAGAGCTCTCCTTCAGGTCACAGGGGTAGAGACTGGGATAGAAACAGTCACAGCCTCTCCGGGTGCAGGAATCATCCCAGGCTGGGCTAATTCTGCCAGACTACCCAGTGCCAGGTTCACTTCCCTTGACTCAAAGCTAGGTCGGGGGGTGGCAATCCCAAGGCCAAGGAGGGTTCTAAGCAGTTCCGGGTGCCCTCACTCCAAGGCACCTTTCCTGCCCCAGGCTGCAGGGTTACTGCCCCAATCAAGTCCCAGGACCCTCTGAACTCCAGAGCAGCCGCTCGAACTGTCTCCTTCTGGGAGTACATCGCTCTGTTGTAGGTTTCTTCATGAGGCCTAACTCTCCCGCTCCTTCCTCACCTCAGGCTGGTCTGTCTGCAGCCCCTTTCCGCTACGGGGAGAGAAGGCCGCTCATTCCCTTCACCCGCCCTCACGCCCCCGCCCCGGCCCCCCGCGTGGCCTGCGTACTGTTTAATCAGCAGCTCCACCAGGTGCAGGTGTCCGCAGGTCGCAGCGGCGTGCAGCGGCGTCCAGAGCTCACTGTCGCAGGCGTTGACGTCAGCGCCGGCCTCCAGCAGCAGCAGGACCACGTCCCCGAAGTCGTCGATGCAGCACTGTAACATGAGAGGGAGCAGAACACGGCGGTTACTGCAGCTGGGGACTGACAGGCCTAGAGGAACAGGCCCTGTTTTTGCATGAAAGGTTCAGCCAAGACAGAGCAAGCTGCTGCCCCCTCACTGCAGGCCTCCACCAATTACCCTTAAACCTGTCCCAGAGGGAGCCCCTCTGGAGGGGGTGAGACTTGGGGCTCCATGGCTCAGCTAGTCCTTGGATACTTCATGGGAATGGCTTTTGTGAGGTGGATCTCAGCCACTAGGACCAGGACTGAAAGCCCAACTCTCTTGGTTAGAGCACAGGACAGGCAGCCAGGACTCCTGGCTTTAGGCTCAGCTCGGCTACGGACTTGCTGGGTAACTACGGCCAAGTCCCTTCCTCCTGTGTGCGATGGGCAAACTCTACTGACCAGACTCACAAAGAACTTGTGAGGATAAATTCATGGATGTCTGTAAACGGCTTTGAGATCTCTGGAGCGAAGGCCACAGCATTTCCTGCAGAGCACTAGAGAGCAGACAGGTAGAAATGACTCTGGGGCACTAGCCAAGTGCTGATTTTTTAACCCTCCGCTGGGAACCATCTTTGTTTGTTCCTAAGCCTGGTGGACGTGGGGGCCCAATAGGTCTCTGTCTCTGACGTTCATGAACCAGCAACCTGGAGAGTTCAGTTTCCTTTTGAAGGGGTCTTGGTTCAGATTTATAAGCAGCTCTTTAAGAATGCTGACCCTGTCTGACCAGGATGGGACTTGCTTACTCCCAGCAAACCAAGACATGGCAACAGCAGGAGAGGATGCCGGCCCGCCTGTTACTAAGGAAAAGGAACCTGCATGACAGGAAGGGGCAGTACACAGTGTTGTTGTATCTGTGTTGGTCCCAGACATTGGTCCAGAGCAGGGGCAGGGAACTTCTACCCACCAGCTCTCTGTCCCCACTGACCGCTTAGCTGCTGGGGGGATCCTGGTCACTGAAAACACCCACCAGAAGGGCTCTTGGGAAAGGAGGTGGAAGCAAGCCAGACCTGTTAGATGGGTGTGAAGGGGACATTGCTTTGAGAAGTTCTTAGAACTGATCGGTGGATTCATACTGCAAATTCCTGCCTGATGATGGACTGACAGGCTCCTAAGGGAGCGGAGGCCAATAACACACCTAACCCCTCTTCAGTACCATCTGCAGCCCATGTGAAGAGCTCCCGCCTTGTCACCGCTTGGAGCTCCTAGCATCGGCAGACAGGAAGTCCTGGCCTGCAGGAGGGTGGAGAGAGGGAGAAGGCATTACGTTCTCCCAAGAGTTCAGTGCATGCTGGGGATTGGTGAAGAGAAACACATCAGTGGCTTGGCATCAGGACATTCTCCAGATCACAGAGAGTGAGGTTCAAGAGAAAGGAAAGAGGCAGGGGACAGGGAGCACAGCGGAAAAGAGGGCCCTGGAGGGAACCTGGAAGAGCTAGGATCACTGTGGGCTTGATCCTCTTCCCACTGAAGTCAGTGGCAAAAGCTCCTTTACGCCAAGTCAGGGGGTTGGAGCCACTTGAAATGGGAAGTTTGGTCTTTTTGAACCCTAGGAGGCCAAATTCAAAGGGCTTAAGAACCGTGGGTACTGAAGACCATCAAGCAGATGAGCAGGGAGTGATCTGAAAACCAAAGCACCAGCCACCACAGAATCTCGACTGGAATTAGCAGGAGCCCAAACCCACCGTCCAGATAAAGGCGGTGGAGCTCCGCTGCTGTGTACTTGTGGCGTTAACTGCGGTCTCTGCACACAGCGCAGTGCTCCACACCAGGCGAGGCGCCCAGGCACCGGCCGGCACAACGTGACTCACCACACGGAACGGGCAGGCTCCACTGCTGAACTCGTCACATCGGCTAAAATATTAAAGCCCCAGTCAGACACCAAAGTTTGAGACAGAAAGAAATGAGACCTCAGCCAGACCGAAGGCCAGATCTACACTAGCGAGCTTAGAGCGGCACAGCAGTACGAGTGCTCATGTAGCCGCTCTCTGCGATGGAAGAGAGCTCTCCCGTCGGCACAGTAAGACCACCTCCACATGCGGCTGTAGCTACGACCCGCTGACAGCGCGGTCCACACCGGCGCGTCTCCCGGTGAGCAGGTGAGTCGCATCATACGTACATTTAACGTACACGAATTCAACTACACGCGCTTGGCAAAAAAAAGAAAAACAACAAGATACCTGTACACGATTCCGCCCACCATTCCACTCAATGAGCGTATGCCCCGGAGTGAGCGTGAGATGGGAGACGTGAATCTGCTGTTCCCTCAGTCGGTCTCAGTTCCTGCGTGCCTCTCATAGCGTGAGCAGCTCGCCGCGGTGAGTGTGATTCTCGTGTCTAAAGATTCGTATTTTTCATACAACATGGCCCCTAAACTCAAGCCAACTACTTCATCTAGTGCTCAGCCAAAGGAACAGCGATCTGTTCCAACGCTGGAGGAAAAACTGGCTGTGCTGGACTTATTGAGAGATGGTATGTCGGTCTCCAACATGGCGAGTAAATATGGCCACAACGAATCTAGCATCCATGCCATCAAGATTTGAGAGAGAGAAATTTGTCAAGCCACGGCATCAAGTGCTCCAATAACTGCTAAGGTGACGAGCCAGGTGCATGATAAAACTTTAGTGAAGATTGAAAAGGCATTAAACTTATGGCTGGAAGGCAAGAACCGTAAACGTGTGCCTATCGATGGCAACACATTGCGAGAAAAGGCTCTTAGCCTCTATGCGCTGTTCAAACCTCCCGCCGAAGAGGGACAGCCTTCTGAGGAGAAGGAATTCAAAGCCAGCCAAGGTTGGCTTAACAGTTTTAGGAACCGCTTCAACCTCAAAAACGTGCAGACTACTGGTGAAGCTGCATCTGCCAATGAAGAGGCAGCAAAAGCCTACCCCGAACAATTAAGGAAAATCACAGAAAAAAAGGGCTATCTTCCCGAACAAGTTTTTAATGCTGACGAGACTGGGCTCTTTTGGAAAAAAAATGCCGAACTGCACTTACATTTTGAAATTGGAAAGACAAGCCCCTGGCTTCAAAGCAGCTAAAGACCATGTGACTGTGTTGTTTTGTGGCAATGCGGCTGGGCATTTAATAAAGTTGGGCTTGCTCTACAGGGCTGGAAATCCCCGTGCCCTAAAAGGCAAGAACAAAAATCTCCTGCCTGTGTTCTGGCAATCAAATAAAAAGGCTTGGGTGAGGGCAGCATTATTTCTGGATTGGTTCCACAAGTGTTTCATTCCGGAGGTCAAACGGTACCTCGAAGGGAAAAGGACTTGACTTTAAAGTGCTGCTGATCGTAGACAATGCTCCTGGCCACCCTGCGACACTCAGGTTTGTGCATAACAATGTGGAAGTTGTCTTTCTCCCCCCCCCAATACCACCTCCATCCTCCAACCTCTCAACCAAGGCCTGATTCGCTGTTTCAAGGCCCTGTACACGAGGCTTACGTTCTCATGGATACATAGCGCTATGGATGCTGATCCCAATCTCAATGTGATGGAGTGTTGGAAGTCCTTCAACATTGCCGATTGCATCACTTATATTAAACAGGCAATGGATGCAATCAAGGCTGAAACAGTCAATGCATGTTAGCGAAACCTATGGAAAGAATGTGTGAATGATTTTAAGGGTTTCCCGACCATTGACAAAAAAGTGAAACGCATTGTTCAGGTGGCCAGGCAAGTGGGTGGTGGTGGTTTCATCAACATCCTTGAGGAAGAAATTGAAGAATTAATCGAGAGCCATAGAGAAACATTGACTAACGAAGAGTCAGAGGAACTGATAAAATCGCCTATAGAAGACGAAGATGACGACGACGACCAGGAAGAGCCAGCAAGTTGGAATCTTCATAAATTTGCTGAAGTGTTCCAAGCAGCGAAACACTTGAATGATTTAATTTCTGAATACGATCCCTCTATGGAACGGAGCCGCAAAATCACATGGAGTATTACGGATGATTTGAGACCGCACCAAGAAACGTTTGAGCCGCTCAAGAGACAACAGCGACAGTTGCCGATCACCATGGTTTTCAAGGAAAAACAACCAGCAGCAGACGAGCCTATGCAATCAACTTCTTGAGCTGAATCAGAGCCAACCACTTCATCTCCGACTCTCTCTCCATCACCCAAGCTCTCCGCCGTCTCCTGGATCGACATCAAGCCCTGACGACCCCCTGTAATTACCCCCCTGTAATGAAAGATACAATGCTGTAAAATTATATTTTGCATATGTTCTCTTTATTATATACTGTACATTACTGTATACATTATACAGTTATACATATTACTGTACAGGGCTGTATACACAAAACCATGTACAGTATACTGTACTTTATGGATGATTTAAGGGATTTTCAAGGGTAATTTTGACTATACACAATTTTTGCCTTACACGCTGACTTTAGAACCTAACCCCCATGTAAGATGCGACTCCACTGTAACTTACATCACTCAGGAGGGTGTTTTTTCACACCCTGGAGAGACATAAGTGGTAGTGTAGACAACCACTGCGACTGGCTATTACTCACCATGTGTTTACACTGCAAAGCCCCTGTCACCTTGTATCCTACAAGGATGGGGAGATGGCAAAAAGCAAAGGAAAAGCCTGTGGGAGAAACAGCTAGTGTGAAATAAACTCGTTTGCTGTTATCGCTTTCACACCTGAGGCAGCAGACATTTCATGGAGATTAGCAACTAACTAGCTGGTGTATACAGCAGTGTAATGTGGGTGTTCGACTCTATGACATTCATTCTGAGAGTCCAAGGCCAGAAGGGACCACTGTGATCATCTAGTCTGACCCCCTGTGTAACACAGGCTGAAGACCTGCCCCCAAGTCATTCCTAGAGCAGATCTCTCAGGAAAACCGCCAATCTGGATTTTAAAACGGTCAGTGATGGAGAATCCAACACAACCCTTGGTAGCCTCTTCCAATAATGAAGAGGCTATTAAAAATTGACACCTTATTTCCCATCTGATTGTGTCTAGCTTCTTCAACTTCCAGCCACTGGATCGTGTTAGACCTTCCTCTGCTAGACCGAAGAGCTCATTATAAAATACCTGTTCCCCATGTAGGTACTTATAGACTGTGATCAAGTCACCCCTTCACCTTCTCTCTGTTAAGATAAATAGACTGAGCTCTTTCTTTCCATCGCCATAAGGCAGGTTTTTCTAATCCTTGAATCATTTACATGGCTCTTCTCTGAACGCCCTCCAACGCATCACCACCCTTCATGGCTGGGACTGGAAAGAGCACTGCTTCACTCTGCCCTCATCGGGTTGCCTCTAGCCTAGAGTCAGCAAGGTGGATTGGATGATCTTGTATCTTGCTTGCAGAGCCATTAACAGGTCCTGATGTCAGTCTATCAAGAGTCATGATGCAACAACACTGGCTGGAGGGTGTCAGAACATCAGGATACACAAGTCTGTCTAAACAAATGTTAAGAAGTGGCAACCCTGCCAAGAGATGGTTGCTGGGGCCTGGGGGTATTTAATTACATTGCTACTAGATTGCTGGGCCATTTACAATCCTCTAATTCCTTCGGGGCGTGTGCTTTCCTTAATCCAAGTATCTGCTGTTTTCATTTGGGTATGTCAATACACATGCTTGTCTCAGCACAGACATTGCTGGCTCAGTGTTTGTAAATACTGGTCACTCAGCCTCTCTCTGCTGCAGAGGAGCATCATGCAGCTTTCACAAGGATTTATCTCCCCACTGTATTTTTCACTGAATGCATCCGATGAAGTGAGCTGTAGCTCATGAAAGCTTATGCTCAAATAAATTTGTTAGTCTCTAAGGAGCCACAAGTCCTCCTTTTCTTTTTAAGGATTTATCCATGTTCCTTTTAGCAGCCAATCAAAGCAAACACACTCATGCCACACCACACACATCAGACTATCCACACCTAGGAACTGCCATGTCAAATGAGACAAGTGATTCACTGAGTCCAGCACCCTGTCTGTGACAGTGGCCAACACCGGCTGCTGCAGAGGAAGGGATGAAAATTTGCAGTGGAAATTTGCAGTGGACAATTACACAATGGACAATTGCCCATCAGGGAAGTTTCTTCCTTACCCCCCTTCAGCTAGTGTTTGGCTCATGCCCTGAGGAAGGGGAGTTTATAGCCCTGTAATTTTTTTCATCCTATCTAATCTAATTATAGATGTTCTCACTGCCCATTTAACTGTCCGACCCTAATGCAAACCCTTTGCCTCAATGCTGACTAGTGGTAGTACATACTGAGTAAAAAGAGCACCAGTTTTAAATTTATCACTTTACATTTTGATTAACTGTCCCCTTGTTCTTGTAATGAGAGGAAGCACTTCTGTTTGTCCTACTGCCTTACTCTACAGCATGTGGTATTTTGTATACCTCTGTTTTACCTTCTCTTATTCACCCCTTTCCTGTCTTTTCAGTCTCTCTTCATACAGAACTCTTTCCAGGTCTTTATTTTTATCATCTGTATCTGAACCTCCTCTCTATTTCTGCTATGTCCTTCTTGGGATAGAGACCTCCACTGAACATAGTGAGGGCCGGTGAGTGTGTCCTACCGGTGATTTATAGAGCAGCATCAGCATATTCTCAGCATTACTCGCCACCCCTTTCCTTACACATCCTAATGTCTTGTTTGTTTTTTTGACTGCTGTTGCACACTGAGGAAAGGTTTTTATTGTACCCTCCACAGTGATGCCTGGGTCTTTTCCTCAGCTCAAGATGGAGCATTTCAAAGCAGAGCCTCCACCAGCACCTTCTACTTACTAAAAGTGAAGGTGGCTGCAGCTAGCTCCGGCTCACTGAAATGCTGCCACTCGTCTCCGGGTAAGCCTCGACTAGGCGAGTCTGTGAAAGTTTCACTAAACCTGAGCTTAATGAAAAAGTGCACAAGACAGCAACGGGCAAGGACGGTGAAAGGAGAGAGAAGACAGATGATGAGAGGGGGCCAGAGTCTGCTTCCTCGGAGCAGACATCTGAATAGAGAAGTAATGGAGAGAATTCCCATAAGAGAAGCAAGAAGACTCCGCTGTGTCTCAGGCCATTAACTGCTCTGAGTCAGTCATCAGCCTCTAGGACGTGCCTGCTGCTGTAACAGTTATTGTTCAATTAACTCACTCTAGGTGGGAATGCCCCGTTGCATTTTACTGCTTGGTTATTTACTTAGCTCTGTAGTTACCGACATCATAATATGGGGGATGATTCAAGGCTGCTAGGTGAGCCATCAGTGACTGGACTGGAATCGTGAAGATTTTTGGTGGCTGTCGGAGGTATCAATGATTATGATTTGTGGTCGTTATGCCATACGGATGGTTAGCAATTATGAGTTTTAGCAGCTGTGGTTCATTCCATGTTAGTTTGTAATGGGTCCAAAACAGCTATTCACCAGATCATCTGTAACCTTTCGAACAAAGTTTGCTGGGGAAGGACCAGCTTGTGGCTAAAGCACAGAACTAAGAGTCAGGACTCCTGGGTTCTATTCCTAACTCTATAACTAATATGCAGTGAATAAAGTCACTTCACCCCAGTGCCAAAGTTGTAAAATGCATTTATTTTGGCAGACAGATACAGATAAAAGCACCAGTCGTGTGCTTGGGGCTATAAAGGAAATGAAATACAGACTGTTCCTGGCTCAGAGAACTCACACTCCGAACACTAGAACTTCCCTGGATAACAGGGGGGTCATGAAGATGAGAGAGAGAGATCACTTTGAGAAGCACTGGAAGGTGCTGGAGAAGAGCAAGACATTTTATTATCATCACTGAGAGACTGTCAATACTCTGAAGTGCAAGAACCATTGTGAGTGATAAATTCAGGCACTAATTTCTATATGTTCACTGGGGGAGAAAAATCTACCTTATTTTCAAGCTGCACTCATGTCTGTGATTGCTAAAAGCACCACCTTGTAGCTTCCAGTTGACACTCAGCCCCTCCCTCGCCAGTGTTCCCAGCCCAAGTCGCGAGAAAACTCTGGTCCAAGGTCTGCCTTTTCTTCAAAGTATCGAGAGCCCAGATCTAAGCCATTGGAAGCAGTTATTAGCTGCAGTGAGAGATTATGTCGCCTGTGGTACCCGCATCTCTTATTTCAAGCATCGAAGGGGTTGGGGTATTGGGGGATAAGAAAATAGGAATGATCCCACTGGAACCACCAGGTGGTGCCTCCAGAGTCATGTCTAGAACCTGCAGCTTCAACTCAGTTTAAAGTCATCGTGACTAAGAAAAATACTGACCCTGCTTCTCGGCCCTTCCCTCCTGCAAAGCTGGTGTCTGATGGTTGGTGCAGCTACTCCACACAGTAAGGGATTGGGGAGCAGTGTCCTTGACTCAGGTGAGAAGAGTGAGCTGGCAAAGGGACGCATTTAGCTAGAAGGTGGAGACAGAGAAAGAAGGGGAGTCAGGACAGATTTCTGCCTCAGTTACTAGCACAGGACTGGCGAGGCACTGCCTTCAGGGAGGGGGGAGAGGCTACATGGTTGTCACAGCCTCCCAAGCCAATGTGACTGGAGGAAGTGAAGGTAAGTTAGAAGCCATGAGACTGGGGGATGCAAGACAAGTACTGAACAGAAGTGCAGGGACTGGACACTGAAAAGTGAACTGCAGCAGAAGCACAGATTGCGGGGAAGGCTCGGTAGCTGAAAAGGGTTCTTGCCAGTGGGGACCTCGGAAGGCTGCTTACCTGGTGCAATGCAGTGAGGCCATCTTCATTGTACAAACTGGGGCTGATGCCACGCTGAAGGAACTGGCGAACTGTAAAAAAAAGAGCTTTTAGACAGGGGTCTCCACACACTCACCTGCAGCTACAAGGGTCACTGGGGCAGGGGGATCCAGAGGGATTTCTGGTAGGTGTAATCAAGGCAGAGAGAGGAGACAGCCAAATATTTTCAGAGGCACAAATGATAGTCAGGTGCCTAACTCTTTGACTTTCAGTGGGAGTTACGTGCCTAGCTGCCATGTGCCTTTGAAAATCCCCCCCACAGTCCTGAAGAGCACAGGGGCAAGTACTTCCCCTTGTAACAGAAACATGCCTTGCATTGTACACACAGCCCTTATGTCTGCTTCAGGGGAATCCAGAAACAGAACTCACCCCTAACAGACCGGGTGGTCCCCTGCATACCAGTAGGTGCGCTGGACTGAAAGAGAATTGAGTTTTGATGGCCTGACCTCAAGAGAGAGAGAGAGAGTGGAGACTGAAGAGCTACAGAGAAAGAAATCGAAGGTGATTAGGGGTCACGGGGGGGGGGGTTAAATGTAATGAGAGAATGCAAAGAGGAGTGTTACTTGGGTTAGAAAGAAGAAGGGAAAGATGGGGGCTTGATTGAGGTAATCAGCTTTTGCAAGGACATCATCAAATTGGCCAGTCCCTCTTCCTTCTCACCACCGTCTACTAGTAAGAGAACACAGAGACACCTTAATATTAAAAGGACAGGACGTTGAAAATGAAACAAAAGGAACGACAGGAAATTGGAAGGCTTAGATTTTTACTGGTAAATGTTGATTTCACTGAACACACACAAGCTGTCAATAAATATTTCCAGCGATAATCACTGGAATTTACAGAGAGGCAAAGTAAGGAAAATGCTGCTTGAGAACCTGCTGGGGTTTGGTTTAAGGCAATTTAATTTGTATATTTTGACATGTGATGTTGGACAATTTGAGTTTTAACAGTTATAAAGCTTTAACTTTTTGAATCTCAATCTCTGCTGTCATGAAATAATTATGGTCTGACCTCTCCATAAACTTCCCACAAATCACTTAAAACCCATAATTTTGTGCAACAGTGAAAATTTAAATGGATAAAAATAGAAAAATGCTTAAAAGTAAATATCAATACGATCTGGCAAGATCATCAACATTAAGAATGGAACTCTGCCCTATGCAGTGTGATGTTAACCTGTGGAATTCACTGCCACAGTCACTTAGATCCAGGTACTGTGGCTGGATTTTAAAATGGGCTGTAGAGTGTATCTGATTCTTCTCAAGTGAAGGGTGATTTAAGGTGAAGCTTTGTATGCTGGGACCCGCAGACTCACAAGCCACATCATTGTGCAGAAGATCCAGGGCAGTCAGATATGGGAGTATTTCCATAAGCCTTGTTCTACATCCTTTTATAGGACCAGTAGTTGGAGAGCTAATGTGTCAACCACTGGAGTAATACAGGGGTGCTGTGGTTGTGCTGGTCCCAGAGACAATGGGTGAGGCTCTCTCTCTCACCAAGCGAAGTTGGTCGGTTGGTCCAATAAAACACATCACCCATCCTCTCCTTTGTCTCGCTCATCACTGGGGTGTTAGGGACACGGCAGCTTTTCTTTGCACAAGACCTCCCAGATAGCGCTAGACCCTCTACTGCTGTGACCCTGGCTGCTGCCTCTTTTGTCTAGCAAGGAATGTTGTAGCACCGCGATACACAATCTGTGCTACAACTAATAACTGAGTCACAGGAGCGGATAGTAAATGGTTAAAGCTACAGTACAGCCGGACCTTAGCTGTGTCCCTGTACTTGAGTTGAGATGCTGGACTGCCCAAGGCTTTAATCCGTTACAGGGACACGTTAAGCTCCAATCTACAGTACAGTTTGTGACCATTTTTAGCTGAGTCAGGGGATAGCCATGTTGTAAGTAGACTCCTGCCATGGTTTTAAGATAGACTGTGCCTTAATCACCAGACTGAGTGGGGTGGAGATATGGTGAGGTCAGGTTTTAAAAGTAAAGGTCAGTAATGGGCAGAGGAAGGTAAAACCAACAGTTAAAGACAAGAGCTATTTTCCAAGGAGACTGAATTACCAACAATCTCAGACCCAGAGTGGGCAAAAGAGGAAAATACACAGTGTCATCAAAGGTTTCAGAGTAACAGCCGTGTTAGTCTGTATTCGCAAAAAGAAAAGGAGGACTTGTGGCACCTTAGAGACTAACCAATTTATTTGTGCATAAGCTTTCGTGAGCTGTAGCTCACGAAAGCTTATGCTCAAATGAATTGGTTAGTCTCTAAGGTGCCACAAGTACTCCTTTTCTTAGTGTCATCAAAGAGTCCAAATTAGACTTACTTAACTGATTAGGTTCCAGCCCCCCCCCCACACACACACACACCAGAGGTAAGGAAATCAGCATGTCTGTTGCTCTGCAGTTCACCTTTGGAAGCATTTAACACTAGCCTTGACAAAACACTAGATGTCATCAGAGTAAGGAAGAGTCCTGCACTGGTCCCTGCGGGAAGGACTAGATGATCCAAAATCTTTTCCCATCTCTTAATGTCTATCATTCTAAATCCTCAGGTAAAGTGGTAAAACAAACCCAATGAGATTACAGGGCTCTGGTCACAGTTAAGCGAAAGCCAGATTAACTGAGAGGGCTCTGAGATCTCTCACTGACTGCTCCGCATTATGAATACATCCGCTTTTGCTCATGTGACAGAATCCACTGTGGGTGGCATGGAAATGAGCCTTGGTCAAGGACTGTGAAGCAGGTAATCCTCTCACCTTATCAGAGCCCCTCCACTTTGAGAGCTGCCTCAGCAAACTAAAGCATGATAGACTCCAGATGGAATTCCTTTGCACTGCTTAGTTTGGAAACACCTCTAGTTCCTAGGGAGTGTGAGAGAACTGGTTCAACTGGTCAGTGCCCAAGAGGAAGTCTGCATCTGTGCAGGCTGCTTCTCCCCCCACAACCAGCAGGAGATGCTATCCTTGGATTAGGACCAAGAGAAACCAATAACAATGTGTATCAAAGGGTTCAGATAAGGTTCTTCTTGGGTCTAGCTACCCTGCCCACAATCCGTTCCCCAGGAGTCCATGGGTAGGTGTGCCCTCTGCTAGAGGTAGCAATGCACAGGAGGGTTTCATGGCCCTTGTTTGACGTTATTCTTCAAGAGTCATACAAATTAGGATTTGGAAAGAAGTCCCCAGCTCTGCCTTCCTCTTCTCTGCCTTTGGCCTCCCCGAGCTCCAGCTCTTCATATCTCGCAGGATGCTGCTGCTCACCCTCCTGATACACACAGAAATGGGATTCCAGACCCTCATGCTCAAAACAATGCCACCAGTCTTAGATCTCATTTAACAGGCAAAGCAAAAAAGATTTAGATCCGGGCGCTGGAATGGGACATAGGAGACCTGGGTTCAATTCCCGGTTCAGCCACAGACTTCCTGGGTGACATTACGCAAGTCACTTACACCACCCTGTGCCTCAGCTTCCTGTCTTCAAAACAGGGATAACTGTCCCTGACCTCCCAGAGGGGCTGTGAAGATAAAATCCATTAATGATTTGAGGCGCTCAGACACTAGGGTGTCCGGGGCCGTATAAAGCCCCTAAACAGAATAGAATTCTGCTGGTTTTCAAGGCCTCACTGGCCTTCCCCCAGCTAATCCTGCATCTTGCCTGATTCTTTTTTCTCCTCTCCCCATTCATCTATCACCACCCTCATCTCTGCCCCGTCACATGATATACCTCTAATCAGACAAGAGCCTTTCCCACTGCAGCTCTGAGTGCCTGGAATGCTCTGCCTCATCAACTGTCCAATTCCTTAAAAGTTCATAGAATCATAGAATATCAGGGTTGGAAGGGACCCCTGAAGGTCATCTAGTCCAACCCCCTGCTCGAAGCAGGACCAATTCCCAGTTAAATCATACCAGCCAGGGCTTTGTCAAGCCTGACCTTAAAAACCTCTAAGGAAGGAGATTCTACCACCTCCCTAGGTAACGCATTCCAGTGTTTCACCACCCTCTTAGTGAAAAAGTTTTTCCTAATATCCAATCTAAACCTCCCCCACTGCAACTTGAGACCATTACTCCTCGTTCTGTCATCTACCACCATTGAGAACAGTACCATTCAAACTATTTTTATACAAATATGCAAATATCTAGACGTTTCCAGAGGTGCTTTAAACAAATCTAAGGAATACAATAAAAACCATCTTCTCTTTTTCTCCCTGGCCCAGATCTCTTCATCTCTCTCTGCTACTCAACTCTGCCAAGAGTGTGGAGATCATCCACTGATGCCGTCCAAAATAAAAGTTTTTGTACCATGCGATTTCTTTCCCTGGGAAACAATCAGCTCAAAAGCAACTACTGCTTTGATTAGGGAGGTTCCTTCACCAAATTTTCCAGCTGGGTTAAAAAAGGCACAAGATCAACTGGATTATCAAGGTCACACACTGCGTCAATGGTTCAGCCAGAATTACCAAAGAACCAAGGAGCCATTTGGATCTAAGGCCTTTATTCAGACCATTGGGCCTACCTGCTCCTAGGAGCGGTTCTGATCAGTGTTTACGATGGACACTGAAGAAGATATTCCATTATGACTGAGAAGAACACTAGGTTGTGCTCACCTGAAAATTTCTTTTATTCAAGTAATGAAGTCTGCAGATCTGTTACAATAGGTACTTCAACCTGCATGCAGCCTAGAGCAGAACCAGACCTGTCAGTCACTGGCAGCAGGGGAATGCCCTGCCCTCTGACATTCCCTCCAGTTGAGAGAGCTTCCAAAGCCAGGAGAATTCAATTCTACTGTCTTGAACTACAGACTGTGTTAAACATACCTTCAGGAAAAAGCACAACAATTTATCTTATTGCAGAGCATGGAGAATTCCCTCTATGAGACAAACCTGAATCTTTGTATGTCAGTTTCTACTTTGGTTGATCCATTTGTCCCAGGGTGGGCCTGATCTGTGGACCTTATTACTCACAGAATGGAAGTTTTCAGGTCAATACAGATTAATTGTCCTATTCTTCCTTGTGCTAAGGTCCACAGATCCCTTACACTGGGATTTTCACAGCAGTGTGCCTCCACGCTTGAAAGCAGGATCATCCTTTAAATATGAACATCCCAAAGCAGGTATATTACATATCCTTCATATTCCCCTGGGCATTAAGGTGTGGAGAAGATTTCTGCTCCCCACCTCCAGCCCTCCAAAAAAGGCATCGGATAAAAACTGGATGACCCATATATAGCATTATGGTGAATGCATGTTTTGATGACCACCTAAAGGACTTGCTTAATGTCACCTAAAGACAAGACTTCTCTACCCAAAGACTGTTACTATTCCTAAGGACTGTATTTTGATGCTTAACAGAAGGAAGAAAAATGTCTGACCTTACTCTGGGAATCAATGCCTTGAAAGTTCAAAACTACGTGTCCGAATTAGAAGCACAATACTGAAAGAAAAGGAGTACTTGTGGCACCTTAGAGACTAACCAATTTATTAGAGCATAAGCTTTCGTGAGCTACAGCTCACTTCCTCAGATGCATCTGAGGAAGTGAGCTGTAGCTCACGAAAGCTTATGCACAAATAAATTGGTTAGTCTCTAAGGTGCCACAAGTACTCCTTTTCTTTTTGCGAATACAGACTAACACGGCTGTTACTCTGAAACCAAGCACAATACTGAGTCTCATCAAAGAAAGCTCTCAACTTCAAAAACTCCTCTGATTGGAGACAGTAGCTGTCAGGAGGTCTACTCTAATAAATCAAGACAACTCCTGCAGGGGTTCAATCTGGGTAATGCCATAAGGAGCGGTATGAGGTTCCATGGTTGTGCTTTATGGTCCTGTGGGTTGTTACCCTCATGGAATATTTAATGTCAGGATTCATACAAAACTTCCTTTTCTTGAACATTATACTCCTGAGACCCGACTTTTGGGCTTGGCAGTCCTATACCCACACTAAAGCCCTCCTGGAGGAACTCATGGCTAAGCTTCATTTGAGTTACATGCTAGTTAAACTATGGACTTTGCACAGCCAGCTGAATAAATTCTACTTGTCAACTTCTTTGAGGGTCCGTAAGCATTTTAAATCACTTCATCCAAGTACCCACTTTGAATCCATCTCCTCCTGGATGGAGGACTGGTTTTGGTAACAGCAAACAATGAGCTAGAAACAGCCGAAGGTCCACAGACCAGAGAGCTATAACCTCTTCAACAGCATCACTGCTGTTCTCTGCTTTTGATCATTTGTACAATCCTGGGGACCAGGGGAAAAGGCGTAGAACAGATACTTTGCCCAGCTTTGCAAGAGGTTATTCACCACCTCCCATCCCAGGTCCTGACACATGGAGAGGCCACAGGGCACTTTGCTGTTTCCATTTGCCAAGAGGTCAATCACCAGCCCCTCAAGTTGAGGTAGAATGACTGGATGCTTCAGGGGGCAGATTCCACCCTGCTTATTCTAACTTCTGGCATTTCAGTCTTGGTTTTCCCCTCCCTCTTGAGGGGCAATGCACAGAGTTAAGAAACTTCCTCTGCCTAGATCAGGAATAGTTATTTCTCTCTGGGGTAGGGCGGATCACATTCTTCTCAGTTTATTCATGAAAACCCCATCAGGTGTGTTGACTGTCACAATCAGAACAAGAATGTAACCCTTGATACTCCAGAAACTATCGCTGTTTTTCAGCTTTCTCTTTGCATAGCGCCATGATCAGAAAAAATTGTCTAGGAAAATAAAGTACATTTCTTTCTTCCTCAAAATCAGTATTAATACTACCATGATTCTGAAAGACCCTGGGAGCACTTGTCGGATCAAATAGTGTTTATCAAAGTTCAGGGGGTGGGGGTGGGAATTTGCTATCCAGTGGCAGAGTGGAACAATTATCTGAGGGATGGTAACACGGGAATGCAAAGATAAACCTCCCATAGGAACTCGCTCACATGCTTCAGACAGAACTATGCTCTGTTTGTTCCAAACTCTCTGAGGCTAGAAACAGAGGAGTGGAAATTAGTTTTATTGCCCCAATTTGAAGTAGATGGTGGATGGTTTTCATTCACATTCTTGCATTTCCGTGGGTTGCTTGAGATTGGGACAAAGCTGTTCCTGGGATTTCTTGTAATTTCACAGAGTGCCCCCCCTGCAGTGTCCCGTTTGCTCCCATAATCCAGGGTCTAACTCCAGAAAGGGCTGGTTCAGGGTCACGCAGACAGCTCTGAGGTAACGGAGGGCAGCTGTGGACCTCGCCCCAGCATCCTACACATGTTCTTTCTCCCCTTTGCAGCATGGTATTTTCTCCTGTTGTACTTCAGGGACTGCTTCAACTTGCCATGTGACCCGGGTTGCTTGCTATAGCACCTGTCAGCAGCCAGGAGAGTACGTCAACTTTTCCCATGACTCTGAACAGCCTCAGCTTTGCAAAAAGTTTCCCACCGTTTGAGTAAGAGCTGGAAACTGATCTGCCCAAAGCCCCAGTTGCCCTTGTCACACTGATTTCTACCCTTCTGTACTGGTAGGTTGAGAGGGCCCCCACTTGCAGTGCCACTCACACACGTTGGCATTGCTTGCCAGAGCAGACGGAAGCGCTTACGCTCTCAGATAACACTTCATACTTAGTTTTTGGTGTGTGGCGGGGGGGCGGGGGGCGGGCTGTTGGTCTGAGACCACCTGCAAGCTTCCAGGCCCTGGGGGACTAGGGCTGAGGTCATGCTTGCCTGCACCAGGGTGCCTGTGAAGGGCCTGTATGGTGAGGTGGACCCTTTTTCAGGTAAAAATCTCCCCCAGGGAGAAACACTGAGTGTCCTTGACCAGCAGGGACAAGAGCCATCGTTCCCTTTGCTAGCGACACTCAAGCTGAAGCTGAATGGCTGCACACTGAAGAACCTTCCAGCCTCACAACATGGAGGCCAGGGGGCTAGAAAGAAAAGTGGTGAGTGCCTGCTTGTTCTTCCAGACCTGGGCTGCTGTCCCCCTTCTCGTTCCATGGCCAGCTCTAGAGAGGAGGTGAGATAGCAGTAGTGAGGCATGTCAAGCTACAGTGATCAATGTGCTGTAAGAATCCACATAAAACAGAACCTGCAGCAGCTGCCAGGAATCATAACCTGGACATTAGGGTGTGGTGACCAGCAGCAGCAGCTGGAGATGAGAGCCCAATACTTCCCGTTATTTAGCTGTGGCAGGAACCCACATTCCCTTATTAAGTCCTCTAAAGCAGGAGTTCTCAACCTTTCTCTTTCTGAGCCCCCCCGCACATGGTAGAAAAACTCCAAGACCCACCTATCTCACAACAACTGGTTTTCTGTATATAAAAGCCAGGGCTGGCATTAGGGGGTAGCAAGCAAGGAAACTGCCTGGGACCTCATGCCTCCGGGGCCCCCACAAATCTACATTGCTCAGGCTTCGGCTTCAGCCCCAGGTGGCAGGGCTCAGGGCCCTGGGCTTCAGCCCCATGCGGTGGGGCTTCAGCTTTCTGCCATGAGCCCCAGCAAGTCTAATGCTGGCCCTGCTTGGTGGACCCCCTGAAACTTGCTCGCTACCTCCGCAGGGGGCCCCAGACCCCTAGTTGAGAACCACTGTTCAAAAGGAGCACGAGGAGCAGGATATACAGCTGATCCAAATAGCTGGCCTCCCTCCCATGAGGAGGAAGAATTTCCTTTTATGTGTACAGATGCATATACCCAAAGAAACCAGCACATGTCTGTAGCCTGGTCTTTTCTGCATGGACCTGCCATGTAGCACTCTCTGTCGGTGAGCAGGGGACCCAGTGGTGATATATTTTCCCTTTGGGAGTCAGCCCCTAGGATCCTGCTTCAGAGCTGGGGAGAAAGGCTGGGCATAGATATTTCTCCAAAAATATTTCACGTGACTAGTGACCTCCCTGCCCTCAAAGAGGCGGGGCTTAGTGTCTCCCTTCCTGCACGTGGAACACTTCTGGCTTTCTCCAGGAAGGTTTTGGCCTGGGACTCAGGGATGGGCTCCCCAAAAGCTCTACCCCTCTCTACAGCATAGGATCCACACAGATGAGCCTGTGTTTCCCCAGATCTCAGCCTGGAATATGGGGGATGGTGGTGTTATAGAAAGGGAGGGAGCTGGGCCTGAAGACCCCTTACCACACTCTCTGGCGCTGGCAGAATTAGTGCTGTGTTCAGTACCCTCCATTCATGACCCAGGGGGAAGCACAGAGGAAGGAGGCAGCTAAGCACTGCAGACATATGCATGGCTGCTGGAGTGGGATGTAGGAACTCCAGCACAATTCTCCATCTGGTGCACTGTCCTTCTGGCTTTGCTCCCCGCGCAGAGACGGGGCGGCTGAGGTTATCCTGCCCAGACTGGGCTGTGAGGGAAACTCCACTCTGCCCAGAGAGTCGGCTGAGCTCCCCAGTAAGACATGGAATAAGTTGGGAGAAGCAGGAGACACAGACCCATCCTTTGGCCTCTGGCTTTTCTTGGTCTAGAGCTCCCTCCCAGAAATCTGCAAGGGTACCAGCTACTGCCAGTGCCCCAGGAGGGGAAACAGAGCTGAGGGGACAATCGCCCCAAAAGGTGAGTGCAGCGGGGATGTGGCAGGGAAGTAGACAGACACTAAGCCAGACGTTGGTCAAAATCTGAAGTTTGGAGTTTCCTGCTGAAAAGCCTGGCAGCAGAGAAGGGTGGGGGAGCCACTGGAGAGGCAGGTAACACTGTGGGAACTTGGGGAGGCGGGACGCTGCTAGTGACTGACAGGGCTGGTCCCGCCACCAAGCTGCAAGCATGCAGACATCAAATATATCATCCACTGGCAGGGTTTATCAGGTACACACAGAGCATTCAAGCTGGCTTGAAGGTGGGTTGGACACTTCCCACTCAGCACTGTGCTGCCCACTGCCCCCCGAGTCACAGTGATCCCCAGACTCGTTACCAAGACCGCAGTGCCTCCCCTCTGAAAATCTAGAGAAACACTGATTGTGAATCTGCCACATCACTTGATTTCTGTTTAAGGTTCAATGGTGCTGCCTTCCCTGCTGACGGGCATAGGCAAAGCAGCTCAGATAAGTCCGCCCCCTAGCCACAACGTAATGAGTTTTCAGCAACAAACTGGGGTGCATGCTAATGTTTGTGCAGCTGTGTGTGACCAAGCACAATCTGCTGAGGTTAAAATCATAGAATATCAGGGTTGGAAGGGACCTCAGGAGGTCATCTAGTCCAACCCCCTGCTCAAAGCAGGACCAAGCCCCAAGCCTGACCTTAAAAACCTTTAAGGAAGGAGATTCTACCACCTCCCTAGGGAACCCATTCCAGTGCTTCACCACCCTCCTAGTGAAAAAGTTTTTCCTGATATCCAACCTAAACCTCCCCCACTGCAACTTGAGACCATTACTCCTTGTTCTGTCATCTGCTACCCTCAGAGCAGTCTAGATCCATCCTCTTTGGAACCCCCTTTCAGGTAGTTGAAAGCAGCTATCAAATCCCCCCTCATTCTTCTCTTTTGCAGACTAAATAATCCCAGTTCCCTCAGCCTCACTCATTTTTGTTGCCCTCCGCTGGACTCTTTCCAATTTTTC